>NC_044996.1:125293347-125893347 GCF_008728515.1 Papio anubis
TGCGATCTCGGCTCACTGCAGCCTCTGCCTCCCAGGTTCAAGTGATTCTCCTGCCGCAGCCTCCCAAGTAGCTGGGATTACAGGTACCCACCACCACGCCCGGCTAATTTTTTTTTAGTAGAGACAGGGTTTTGCCGTGTTGGCCAGGCTGGTCTCGAACTTCTGGCCTCAGGTGATCCGCCCGCCTTGGCCTCCCAAAATGCTGGGATTACAGGCATGAGCCGCTGTACCCAGCCTAATTCCTTTTTTAATTGAGAAATTTACATACTATAAAATTCACCCTTGTATATAATTCAGTGGCTTTTACTGTATTCCCAAGGTTGTGCAGCCATCACCACTATCTATTTCCTAGAACAGTTTCATCACCCCAAAAAGAAATTTCATACACGTTAGCAGTCACTCCCCATTTCCTCCATTCTCCCAGTCCCTGGCAATCACTAATCTATTTTCTGTCTCTAGATTCACCTATTCTGGACATTTCATATTAATGGAGTCCTACAGTATGTGGACTTTGTGTCTGTTTTCAAGGTTCTTACATGTTTCAAGATTCTCATACATGTTATAGCATGTAGCAAGACTTCGTTCTTTTATGTGGCTGAATAATCTATTGTATGGATATACCACAGTTTGTCCATTTATCAGTTGATGGACATTGGAAATTGTTTCTACTTTTTGTCTATTATGAATAATGCTGCTGTGAACATTCGTATTAAGTTTTTATGTGAACATATGTTTCCATTTTTCTTGGATATATACCTAGGAGTAGAATTGCTGAGTCATATGGTAAGTCTATGTTTAGCTTTTTGAGGTACTGCCAGCCTTTTCCAACTGGCCTGTACCATTTTACATTCCCATCAGCAGTGTATGAGAGTTCCAGCTTTTCCACATCCTTACCATCACTTACTGTCCTTTTTACTATAACCATCCTAGTGGGTGTGAAGTGGTATCTCATTGTGGTTTTGATTTGCATTTCTCTAATGACTAATGATGTTAAGGATCTTTTCATGTGCTTCTTGTCCATTTGTATACGTAATTCATGTGCTTATTTTGTTACTGTTTTAGAGACTTCAGTTGGCTTTTGCTCTAATGCTGATATGGAAGTTTCTTGTATATGTATTTCTTAGAAAACTTAGTTTCAATACGTGGTTTTAAGATATTTTCTTTCTTTTTAGATTTGATAAATACAAGGCTTTTCCTAAAATAGTGGTTTTCCAACTGGGTTAATAGAGCTCTAGGTTCTATGAAAGTGCCTTAGGATACCTCTCACCAAGGCACCCCTTCTCTCAGCCAGAGTGGAATTCCTAGAGGAACACAACAAAGAGTTAAATATTGATTATAGAACTTAAAAAAGAAAGTTACAGAAAGAAAAGATTGGGGCAGTGATATTTTTCCTTAGAGTCTCCTCGGCCTGAACTAGTCTATAATTTCTTATTTAAAGCAAAAGTGCAGGTGTTAATTGAAGATTAATTACTAATCTTAATAATAGAAAAACAGTAGGCCTAGAATCTCTGAAATTAAATATAAGTCAACAGATAAATGAATTCAGGAGTCCATCTCAAGTGAAGTAACACATATAGGTATGTTATTTGAAGAAGTAAAAATGCAAATAAAACAAAACCTTATTTGCCTCTTTTCCTTCAAGTTCTTGCTGGCTATTGGTATAATTCAAGAGTAATAATTATCAAAATGGATGTTCATATTAAGTAATCCTTAGAGAAATGTCATAGGCAAATTAAAAATAAGTTTTGCCTTGGATTAATAAAAAGAAGAGCTCATAAATGAGTTTTAAAGCTATCTCCTGCCTACCACCCCGCCTCCCCTGCAAGCTTTTCTGAGTATGTATAGTATACTACTAGGTGAAAATGAATTAAATGCAATTATTTTCTTTTGGAACATTAATAAAAGTACTGGGGTGGGCAGGAAGTTTAATAGCATGAAACAAGGTAAATTAGTAAAGAATAATATAAGCAGATGTAATTGGATCTTTGGGAGGAAATTATGATCTATAATGTTACAGCAGTTTTCTGTAGTACATTTTCAACCATAATGTGGAAAATTAGAAAATAAATGTTATTTTCAGCATAAAAATTAATCACTTGGAGGATACTTCTGGTTCTGCCGAGATAGAGGACCCCTATTCCTCCTTGATCCTCCCTTACAGCTAAAACACCTTAGATATAACACAACAAACAAGCACAGGAACGTTCTAAAGGTGGAAAAAGAAGGCAAACAGCCTGCAGACCTTGGGACTCAAGAAAATTCAGGGAATTCACTATTTGTGTTCTTCCTGTCGCCTCCCATATATCCTAGACAGGGTGCTATGAAAGCCTCCAAACTAGAACTGCCAACAGTCACAGATAAAAAGAGCTCTGAGAAAAAGACTGTTTCCTTTAGACAAACAACTAGGGGAAAGGTAGCCAAATAAGACTGAACCTTTTTGACAATACTCACCCTACCCTGGCCAAATACCATCAGAAAAACCCCACCTCACCCCAAAGAAGCAAATAACAGTGCTCTCACTCCCCAACCCAGTGGTGTGGGCTAGGGATATCAGAGACCTAAGTGCCCATTTCTTTGCCCAGCAAAAGCAGACAGCACTTTGGTTCCCCCTGCTGGGTGGTTTTGGCAGACCAGGCAGGAAGCGTTTTCCCTCATTCCTCTTCCAGCAGAAGGAAGTTGTGCTCTTGCCAGGGTAGGGTCTAGCAGCAAATTGAGCCTCCACCCTGACCCAGAAGCAGTGACACTTAACAAGGTGACGTGAGCCAGGGCTAATCCATACTCTACACTCACCTGATATCAACAGGCAGAACAAGAAGGTTGGAGGTAGGATTCTCAACACATCTTACCTCCACTAATGTCAGTGGGGCCCAGTGGAGAACTGAGCCTTCACTCCCATCTGGCAAGTGATGGGTGGCAGGGCTAGTTGGCATTCTGCTTCCTCCTCTACCCTCCCCTGTTGTTAGCTGGGTCCTTTGGGGAGCTGAGCTTTTGGCTTTATAGTGCAGCAACAAAGAAGTATGAGTCAGCCCTCTGCTTTCCTCCTCCCTGTCATCATCAGGGCCCAGCAGGGAGGTGAGCTTACACCCCTACTCAGAGGCAATGAGGTGATACAGGTTGGTGCCCTACTTTCATTGGGACTAATAGTGGAGCTGAACTTCCATCCCACCCATCTGCAACAAAACAGTGTGAGTCATTGCTCCACTTTTGCCTGGGTGATGTTGGTAGGGCCCAGAGGGAAGCTGAACATACACACTCACCCTCCTCACACTCCACCTCAACAGGAGGACTGCCTGCTTCAGAAAAAAAAAAAAAAAAAAAAAAATTAAATAGGAAAGAGTCCTATAATCTCCAAATATTCATTAGACAGTAAAAAATCACCTACACCAAAAACCAGGAAAATTGCAACATGAATGAGAAAAGACAGTCAACAGACATCAGCACTGTGATAATTCAGATGTTGTAATTATCAGACCAGAATTTTAAAGCAGCCATCACAAAAATGCCTCAGTGAGCAATCACAAACACACTTGAAACAAATGAGAAATTCGTCTCAGGAAAGAAATGGAAGCTATGAGGAAGAACCAAATAGAAATTTTAGAACTGAAAAATACAGTAACTGTAATAAACTTACTACATGGGCTAGATAGAAGAATGGAGATGACAGGAAAGAATAACATTGGAGATAAAGCAGTAGAAATGAAAAATAGAGAAAAACTGGAAAATGAACAGAGCCTCAAAGGCCTGGTAAACATTAACAAAAGATTTAACATTTATGTCATCAGAGTCCCAGAAAGGGAAAAAAGAAAGTGGACCTGAAGAAATAATGGCTGAAATTTCCCCAAATTTTGCAAAAGACATAATCTTACAGATTCAGGAAGCTGACTGAATCCCAAATAAGATAAACCCAAAGTAATCCACTCCTAGACAAAATCAGAATCAAACTTTTGGAAATGAGTAGTTACTGTCTAATAGATACAGAGTTTCAATTTTGCAAGATAGTTCTGAAGATTAGTTACATAATGTGAATACTACTACTAAACCATACACTTAAAATAGTTGAGATAGTGAATTTTATGTTATGTTTTATGACAATTGAAAATTTATGACAATTGAAAAATTAAATATCAAACTTTTGAAAAAGAATCTTTAAAGCAGCTAGAGAGAAATGAACTGTTACCTGTAGGGAACAATTCATGTGACAGCAGATTTTCCATCAGAATCTGTGGACGTCTGCCAGGCACAGTGGCTTACGCCTGTAATCCCAGCACTTAAGGAGGCTTACGTCTGTAATCCCAGCACTTTGGGGGCTTACGCCTATAATCCCAGCACTTTGGGAGGCCAAGGCAGGAGGATTGCTTGAGCCCAGGAGTTCAAGATCAGCTTGGGCAACATGGCAAGACCCATTTCTACAAATAATAACAATACTAAAAATAAATAGCCAGGCATGGTGGCATGGGCCTGTAATTCCAGCTACTGGGGAGGCTGAAGCTGGAGGATCACTTGAGCCCAGACAGTCAAGGCCGCAGTGAACCATCTTCGCTCCACTGCACTCCAGCCTGGGTGACACAGTGAAACCTCATCTCAAAACATCTGTGGATGCCAGAAGGATATGGCACACCATTTTTCAAGTGCTGAAAGAAAATACTGTCAACCCAGATTTCTATACCAAGTGAAAATATCCTTCAGGAATGAAGATAAAATCAGAGTGGTCTCAGATACAGGAAAACTAAGAGAATTTGTGAGTAGCAGACCCTGAAAGAGAATGATAAAAGAAGGAAACTTGGACTGTCAGGAATAAAGAAATAACATAAATTCTACATGGTCTCCTCCAGAAAATAGAGAACACTTTACAACTCATTTTATGAGGCCAGTATTATCCTGATAGCAAAACCGAAAGATAGTATAGAAAACTACAGGTCAATATCCCTAAAGTACATAGACACAGAATCCTCAACAAAAACTAGCAAAACAAATCCAACAACATATAAGAATTGTATGCCATGACCAACTGGGTTTTATTCCACATCAGACACAGTATCCAAAAATCAAGGTAGCCTAACCATATTAAAAGGTTAAAGAAGACAAGTCACATGATACTAATGGAGAAAACATATTTTTTCTTGATCATGAAATGGCTTATAGGAAAGAGAAAAAACATTTAGCTAAGTTAAACATTCATTCATAATAAAAACTCAGCCACCTAATAGAGGGGGACTTGCTCAACTTGATAATGAACCCACAGCTAACATAAAACTTAATGATGTAGTCCTAGCACCTTGGGAGGCTGAAGTGGGTGGATCACTTGAGGCCAGGAGTTCAAGACCAGCCTGGGCAACATAGCAAGGCTCTATCTCTAGAAAAATAATTTTTTAAAAAATTAGCAAGGAATAGTGGTACGCACTTATAGTCCTAGGTACTTGGAGGACTGAGGCAGGAGGAACACTCGAGCCCGGGAGTTCAAGTCTGCAGTTGGCTGTGATCACACCACTGCACTCCAGCCTGGGCGACAGAGCAAGACCCTTTCTCTAAAAATAAAATGGGAGGAATCATTCCAAATGATTTTAAGACTTACTATATAGCTCCAGTACTCAAAATACTGTACTGTTGGCAAGGGGATACACACATAGATCAGTGGAATAAAATGGAGAACAAGAAATAGACCCACCTAAGTACAGCCAACTGATTTTTGTCAAAGTTACAAAAGCAGTTTGATAGAGGAAGGATAAATAGCGTTTTCAACAATGGTGCATGGAGCTATTGCATATCTGTAGGTAAAACAGTCAGTCTCAACCCAAATCTCATACTGTGTAAAAGTTAATTTAAAATGGATTGTAGATTTGAATGTAAAACTAGAAAACTTTTAGAATTTAGACATAGGAGAAGATCTTCAGGACTGTGGGCTAAATGAAACATTTAAACCTGAGACCAAAAGCAAATTCTATAAAAGAAGAAAACAATAAATTGAACTTCTGAAAATTCAAGACCTTTTATCTATGAAAAAGACTCTGTGGAGGGTATGAACCTGTAACTGAGACCGGACTTGTATCTACAATATTTAGAGAACTCTCAAAACTCAGCAATAACAAAGACAAGCAATCTAGGCCAAAAAGTAGACAAAAGAAGTGAACAGACACTTCACCAAAGATGAATAGCAGATAAGCATGTGAAAAGAGGTTCAGCATTTTGAGGTATCAGGGAAGTGAAAAAACATGATGAGATATCACTACACACCTATTAGAACGGCCACAATAAAAAATAGTGACAATAATAAATGGCGAGGAGGCAAACACACTAGATCACTCGTATATTGCTGGTGAGGGTATAAAATGATACAGCCCGCAGAAAAATAGTTTGGCCATTTATTAATAAACATATGCTTGCTATATGATCCAGCAGTTGTACTCCTGGACATTCACCACAGAGAAGTGAAAACTTACGTCCACATAAAAGTCTGTGCACAGATGTTCATAGCAGCTTTATTTGTACTATCCAAAAATTAGAAACCAAATGTCCTTGAATGGGTAAATGGTCAAATAACCTAGCACATCCACGTCATGGAATACTACTACTCAGTAACTAAAAAGGAATGAATTGTCGATACACACAACAGCTTGGATGAATCTCAAGGGATTTATGCTGAGTGAAAAAAAGAGGTTACATGCTGTATTCTTTATATGACATTCTTAAAATGACAGAATTATTGCAATGGAGAATAGATTACTGATTGCCAGGAATTAGGAAAAGGGGAAGGAAGCGTGGTCATAAAGGGGCCACGTGAGGGATCGTGGTGGCAATAAACTGGTATCTTTACTGTAGTGGTGGATATAGAGACCCACACATGTGATCAAATGGCCTAGAAAACACAGCTACATACCTGTAAAGCCAGTGAAATCTGAGTAGGATCTGTGCATTGTACCAGTTGCAATGTCCTGGCTTTGACAGGAGATGATGTAAGATGTTACCACTGGGGTAAAGTAGGTTAAAAGTGTATGAGACCTCTCTGTATTACTTTTGCAACTTTCTGTGACTTTATGATCATTTGATCATTTCTAAATAAAATGTAAGAAAAAAAATTTATACAAAAAATTAGCCAGGCGTGGTGGAGGGTGCCTGTAGTCCCAGCTACTCGGGGGGAGGCTGAGGCAGGAGAATGGCGTGAACCCGGGAGGCGGAGCTTGCAGTGAGCCGAGATCGTGCCACTGCACTCCAGCCTGGGTGACAGAGCGAGAGTCTGTCTCAAAAAAAAAAAAAAAAAAGGTTTAAAGTGTCTCTTCTCAATTAAAAACCTATTCCTAGTAGTTTTACTACTAGGAATAAAAGGTATGTCCTTAATACTTAAAAAATCTCGGACCAATAACCAGCTTGATAAGGACATATTACAGGCATTCTCATTAAAACTATGCCTGCTATTTTCACTTCTATTTTACCTTCTAGAAGAGCTTGCTAATGCAATTAAATAAGAAAATCAAAGAGTATTGAAAAAGATAAAAGATTATTCATCTATGATATAATTATCCACTTAGATAATCTAAGGAAATCCCCTAAAAAGATTTATTAAAACAAATGATAGTCTAATAAGGTGATACGACACAAAATGTATTCAGAAATCAACAAACAGCTTTCCTGTTTATGGGCCATAAACAGAAACTATGATGGAAAAAAGATTCATAATAGCAACAAAAATATTAAATGCCTAGAAATAAACATAACAAGCAAAGGACAAGACCTAAATGAAGAAAATTACTGAATTCCATTAAAGAATGATTTGAAAAAATGAGAAAAAAAAGCTATAGTTCTTTAATGTAATTTAAATTACTTTCAATAGGACTTGAAGGGTTTTTTTCTTGTTTTTTGCTTTTTTAAGATTTGAGGGTAACTTTTCCTTTGTTTTGAATAAATATCCTGATTTTTCGTTTTTAAAAATTTCCCTAGGTTTCTCTAAGTTATAGCTTATGTGAGCAGTTAAAACTTAACAATTTTTAGTAACGTGGTTTTTTTTGTTGTTGTTGTTTTTGAGATAGAGGCGCGATCTCAGCTCACCACAACCTCTGCCTCCCGGGCTCAAGTGATTTTCCTGCCTCAGCCTTCGAGTACGTGGGACTATAGGCATGTGCCACCACGCCCAGCTAATTTTTGTATTTTTTGGTAGAGGCAGAGTTTCACCATGTTGGCCAGGCTGGTCTTGAACTCCTGGCCTCAAGCAATCCACCTGTCCAAAGTGCTGGGATTTCAGGCGTGAGCCACTGCGCCCAGCCTAGTAAAGCATTCCTATTAATACTGTTTATTTATGCTTAATGAATATGCATATAGAATTAATCATGGAGCTCTAATTAGAAACTATATTTGTGGTTATCTTTTCAGAAATTAGTTTTGGTGGCTTTGTTACTAGGTTATGTTTATACCTAGGGTGAGATATATATATATATATATATGTGTGTGTGTGTGTGTGTGTGTACACATATACACATACATATTTTAATTAGAGTGGATCATTTGGATTGTTTCTTACTAAGTCAATTCACCTAAAAACATGCCTAAAACACTTTGTATTGAGATACAGTTGGTATTACACAAACAAGAATTCTGTTAAACAGGTTCTGGTTTATTGTGTATTTGAGCAAGTACCCTTGTTTTACTTGTAAGTTATTAATGCTATCTTTTTGTACATAAAGATGTTTGTAAGAATATATATGTTTAAGTGTTAATTAATAGTTATGTTATCAATAATGTTTATTAGTTCAGTAGACATTTAGCATCACTTGTCTTACAGATGGGGAAACAGAGGTTTGAATGATTTTTGCCACAGTCACAGCAAGTAAAAACTTGGACTTTGAAGCCCAGCATAATGGTATATCTGTTTCGGGTAGGAGGGCTTCATTAAACCTCTGGAAACCAGAATAAATCATTTAACTTGTTTGTAGGACTCCTGAATTAGCCAATCCAAGTAATACATTAAAGGGTTATCCAGAACTCAGATTTTTAGCCCTAGAAATGAAAGTGGACCCATTAGGGCAAGGGGCTCTTCAAAATCCCCTCAAATAATAGTAATTGTTGTTTCCCCTGACAAGATGAGCAGGAGGAAAGAGAAGCTGACATCTCCTAAACACCCAGTGTGGCTGGGCATACTGAACTGTACCACAACCTCCAGCATAATTAGGATACGAATTTTATGGATTAGAAAACAGATTCATGGTAAGTCACTTACCCAAAGTCACAACTGTAATAAAGAACAAAGCCAGGCTTTGAAACTTTATGTATCAGGCTCCAGAGCTCATGATGTTTACACTGGGATTTCCCAGTCTTCTTCTTTCTTCTTTCTTCTTTCTTTCTTCTTTCTTCTTTCTTCCTTCTTCTTCTTTCTTCTTTCTTCTTCTTCTTCTTTCTTCTTCTTCTTCTTCTTTCTCCTTCCTCCCTGCTTCCTTCCTCCCTTCTCCTTCCTCCCTGCTTCCTTCCTCCCTTCTCCTTCCTCCCTTCTCCTCCTCCTCCTCCTCCCCCTCCCCCTCGTACCATTGCCGAGGCTGGAGTGCCATGGCGTGATCTCAGCTCACTGCAGCCTCCGCCTCCCAGGTTCAAGTGATTCTCCTACCTCAGCCTCCCAGGTAGCTGGGATTACAGGCACGCACCAGCATGCCCAGCTAACTTTTGTGTTTTTAGTAGAGGTGGGGGTTTCACCATGTTGGCCAGGCTGGTCTCAAACTCCTGACTTCATGATGCGCCTGCCTTGGCCTCACAAAGTGCTGGGATTACAAGTGTGAGCCACCGCTCCTGGCCTCCCAGTCTTGTCTAATCACAGGCATCCTCTAAGGTGCCTGTTTAAAAAATAATACACTTAACCATGGGGCTTCTGGGAATTCTGATTCAGTGTCAGGCTGAGATAGGTCCAGGTAATGTATCTTTAACAGACACCATAGGTAATTTTGATCATCAGGCAGATTGGAAAATATTACCAATGCCATTGTGTACTAAGAGGGTTTGAAGGTATTGGAGAAGCAGGAATAGGCTTAGGAGTAGATCCCAATTTTTTAAATTCACACTTTACTGATTTTCTCTAGTAAAATAATAGATCAGATTGTGGAAGTTATAAAATTGCTTTAAGTTCCCTTAATCTGCACAAAAACCAATATTTTATTTTTTTCTTTTAGTTGACAACATTCATATAGTCAGTTCTTTGGCATTATCTATGTTTACATTGGGGAACAAAAGCACCACTGACAGGTATAGATAAAACTATTCTGAATGCAGAAGTGGAAGAAAAAGTTATACTTAGAAGTAACGTTAAAAACAGCTTTAAACATAGAATCAGTAACTTCCTTGGGTACGAAAACCCCCCAAAATTTTAAATAACTTAATCTAAAACTTTAATCCTTAAAGTTTTATAGAAGATCATAAAACTTTCAAGTTGGGAGAGCTCCTGGATAGTCACATATTTATGGATGAAGCAACCACAACTTAGAGAGGCTTGGGGGCTTGCCCACAGTTAGTGGCAGACTTTCAAATCCATGCTGGCCAAGATTCCATAGAACTCTTATGGATTACAGATAAGTACCAGAAAAAAGCAACTTTTCTAAGGATACACCAGGTTTTAGAAATAAATGTAGTGGCAAGTCATGTTTTCCTTATATTGCCTGTTTTGTTTACCTAATTTTTATGTTTTCTTTCATTTTTCCTTGTCCTAATAAAAATGGATATATTTAAAGGAATCCCTTTTAGGAGATTATGTAATTTGAAATATTTTATCTGATCAATGATATGTTAGAAAAATGAACCATAACCTTCCTAGAATAGTGTGTTTAACAAATAAATACTTTCAGAACATGTTGTGCTAAAGAACTCGTTTTCTCCACTTTTATTACAAAACTATTTTATGAACGAAGAAAAATGAGCATAGCTAGATGCTTGTACATGAATTCTAAGCAATATAGCAGCATTTCTATGTAAGTAGTAGCTTTGTATTTGAACTTGAATTTAATTATCTTATCTGCAGATTTAATAACTCTGTGATCTTGGACAAGTTATTAAAATCTCAACCTAACTTTTTTCCTTCCCTGTTATACATAATAATTTACCTCATGGATGTTTTTAATTATTAATTGGGATTCAGTGAGAGAATATGTGTAACACAGGTAGCACTGTAGTTTGAACAAAATAGGCAATGAATAAATGATAGCTGTTACTTATTTCCTTGACCCAGTAGTTATTTAGAAGAATATTAATTTCTGAGTGAGTGCTTTATTTCCTTATTCAGTATTTTATTATAATCAGAAAATGTGATCTGTGTAATTCCTGCCTCTAAGAATTTTAAACTGGCCAGGTGCGGTGGCTCATGCCTATAATCCTAGCACTTTCGGAGGCTGAGGTGGGAGGATTGTGTGAGGTCAGGAGTTTGAAGCTGCAGTGAGCTAAGGCTGCACCACTGCACTCCATCCTAGGTGACATGGTCAGTTTTTATAACTTTTCATAGAAACTTAAAAGTTGAAAACAACCCATATTCTTTTTACATTATAAAATTCAGTATCTGCCTGTTCTAATATAAATTATTTCAAATGCTTTGTCCTTATTTATTATGCTAGTTGATATTAGTGCACTAAAATTTTCCCATCCATTTTCTTTCCATTTATGTTATATTCTCCAAAGCATCTGCTTTTGTGTTTTGTGGTTGGTTTAGTCATGGTTAAATGTTCAATACTATTATGCATTTACTGTTTTTAATGACTTTTTTGCTTAAAAAGTGATACATGCTAATTGTAGAAAATACACAGAAGGAAATAAACCTCTGCACTCTTACTATGGAATATTATTAAAAGATTTTTATGTGATTAAGAGTAGGGGTTTTAGGGCCAGGCGCGGTGGCTCACGCTTGTAATCCCAACACTTTGGGAGGCCGAGACGGATGGATCACTTGAGGTCAGGAGTTTGAGACCAACCTGACCAACATGGTGAAACCCAGTCTCTACTAAAAAAAAAATACAAAAATTAGCTGGATGTGGTGGCACACACCAGTAGTCCCAGTTACTCAAGAGACTGAGGCAGGAGAATCCCTTGAATCCGGGAGGTGGAGGTTGCAGTGAGCCGAGATTGTGCCACTCACACTCCAACCTGGGTGACAGATCCAGATTCCATCTCAAAACAAAAAACAAAAGAGTAGGGGTTTTAGAATTAGATTTGGGTTTGAATTTAGGCTCTACTTATTAGCCTTAGGCAGTATATTAGAATTTAGGCTCTACTTATTAGCCTTAGGCAGTATATTAGACTTACTCATGTATTCAGCAAATATTTATTGAACACCTACTGTGTGTGCCAGGCATTTTGCTAGGGGACTGGGGATCCAGTGCTTAGAAAGATTGACATACCTATCTTGGCTTAATTTCCTTATTTGTAAACTGGTGATAATACCTCACAAAGTTGTTAAGAAGCATCAAAGATAATAGTCCTTAGCATTTGCCTAGTATGTGGTAAGAGCTCAGTAAATGATAGCAATCATTATTACTGTGTGTATTCAATCTTGATTATATCTTTAATCCAAATGACTTTTTTACTCAGCTTAAGATTTTTGCCTTACATTTTATTTTTGGTATTAATGTTATAAACACTTGTTTTATTTTTCTTTATACTTATCTGTTTGGTTTGGGTTTCTCTTTAAAGTAGTAAATAGTTGTTGGTTTACTTTTTAAACAATATAACGTGATTATTAAAGTTATGATTATCAAACATTTCAAACACATACCAGATTGGAGAGAGTGGTGTAATGAACCAACATATTCCCATAACCCAGCCTCAAGGATTATCAAACTCATGGCCAATCTTGTTCCATTTCTGCTTCCTCTTCTCATTCCCCCAGCCACCCCCCGATAAACATTTGCATTTATACTTCTTAAAAGATAGACTTTTAAAATTCATAAGCACCTTACTATCATCACTCATAAAACATCAGTAATTCTTTAATAATATCTAATATCCAGCAAGCCACTTCCTTGTATAATTAGATACTTTACACTTTACATTTCTTACATTATTACTTTTGGAATGGTTTCTGTCATATTATTTTACATTTTTTATTCTTGTGACGTTGTTTTCTTCTTCCATATAAATTGTTTTGTTTGAGGAGCTTATGAAATATAGAAGAAAGAATTACGGAGCTAAAAAGATCTGGGTTTGAATCCTACTTCTGCCATTCAGTAATTAACTTTGCTGAGCCTTAGTTTCCTTGACTATAAAATAGGAATAATTATACCTGACTCATGTTGTTAGGGTTGAATGTGATGCCTGCATAAAGTATTATTAATAGTCTCTGCCAATTATTATCTTTAGTGACTTGAACTGTAATACCTATTCTTGGTTACTATATGGTTTTTCAAAACATTCCAAAATTTATATTTACTGGATAATTACTAAAAATAATGGTTTTAAAATATCCTTCTAGGAAAGAGAATTTAGAATCTTGGCTTCTCCCACTACCTCTTTTATTTTGAGTTCACATTAATTTAGCCTGAGGTTACAAATCCTACTTTTAACTTTCTGAAGTGTTTTTTCTTTTATATTGTTTATATACTTATGTCGATTATTCTTCATTATTGAACCCTTTTCTTTTAGTGGAATTAACTCTTTTACTCAGTTATTTCTAAATGTTAGGTTGGTGTCAGTATACTTCATCAGTTCTTTCCTACCTCAATATTCTTTGTCTCTTATTCTCTTTTGATGGTCTAGGATGTACCTTTGAACAATTTATTTTTTAAAAAACTACCAGGATGGTGAAAATTTGACTTTGCAGATATAAGAATAATTTCCTGTGACCTTTGAACACGAAAAACTAGGATGAGGTATAAAATTCTTAGATCATAACTTTTCCTTTTCAATTCTCTGTAAGTGATTACTTCATTGTCTTCTGGCATTTTATTGTTGCAGAGGAGAAATCTGAGGTCAGTCTGATTTCAGTTCCTTTGAAATAACCTATTTTTTTCTGCTTGTATGCTTGTAGGATTATATCTTTATCCTTGAAATTTAAAAACATTTGCCAGGACATGTCTTGGTGTTGATGATCTCTGTTGAACCTTCTCAGTCTCCAGTCTCAGGTATTTTTTTTTTTTTCAGAACTGGAAAGTTTCCTTATACTTTTGATTGATTAAACTGCCTGTTTTTTTCTTTTTTCTTTAGGAACATCTGTTATTCATAGATTATTTCTGTGTCTGTCTTCCATAGTTTTTTAAATTTTTTTTTTTTTTTTTTTTTTTTTTTTTCGTTTACTCAAGTTTGTCCTCTGTGGCATGGATTCCGTTTTCTGCAGTGTCAATTTTAATACTTGCTATTCACAATGCAGATTTAATTTTGGCTACTATGTTTTCATTTCTTTATTCTTATCTCAACATACTCTTGTTTCATAAGCAGAATCCCCCTTAGACGGTAACACTTCAAAAAACATGAGGTGGATCCCGGCCTGAAACTTGGCCACAACCACAGGACCAGGAAAAAAAAAAGTTTCTGAAAGGGTCCTCTTAAACATAAAAATGTAAATATAACCAGAGGTCATTCTTACCCTCATCTAGAAAATAGAACAGTGTTGGGTGCTAACAGACCTTAAGTAGCTAGAGGAATAGTAAAGCAGGCATAAGGGCACCTTAACTAGAAATAAACTGATTTTTCTAATTACATGTATTGTTTTTCTCTTTATAAAATTAATACATAATAAGTGCATGTAACTTTGAAAATACAGTACAAAGAAGAAAATCCTATGACCCAGGTAACGACTGATGAGATTTTATATGTTTTGCCAGTTACATGCACACGTTGGGAGGAAGGGATGCAAAATTGGGTCATACTATATAGTTTTGTATCCTTTTTCATTTAATATATTGCAAGCATATTTTTTGCATCATTAAATTTTCTTTGAGGCCCTGATTTTAACCATTGCATAGTATTCCTACATATGAATAGATGTATTATGATTTATTTAACCAGTCCCTTGTTGGTCATTTAGATTGTTTTCTATTTTTCAGTATAATGAGTATGATGAATATCACTGTACATAAGTCTTTATGCACATCTCTGATATTTCCTTAGGATAAATGAGGAGCTGATTCTTAATCCTGTCACATTGGTAAGGATTATATACATTCCTTATTAAGAATATAAAGTGCTTGTTTCTTATTGTTTCAATGTGATTGCATAGAAGATTCTTTGGATTCTGAACAATTTGATGGTATCTTAACCACATTTTGAGAGAGGTGCCTAGTGCCTCATGCTCAGCACCTTCATGATGGAATTCCTATTGCATAAGCTTTTGGACAGGAAAACCACTGCTGATATCAGGGAGTTTGGAAGGTAGATATACTTGTGGAAACCTGAGGGTGGTGAAAAAAAAAAAAAAAAAGTATGGTCCTTGCTCATTCCTACAACCTGGGTCTCCATATTAATATACTAGGACTCTGAATCTTTTCTTTTCCTCTTCCCTTCCTGTTATTTCAGACTGTTACTCTCTTTGAAGATTCTTCTCTTAATGTCCGTACGTCCATTTCATTTCTAGATAGGAGAATGTCAGTAGATGGTATACCCTGCTGAGTTCAAGGTAGCATTTTATCAGTCACAGATCATCTTTTGGTCCTAGCATACTTATACATGATGATCTCCTGCTGAAATGGAAGTATTTTTTTTTAACTAATGATATATTTTCAGAGGTATCAGACAGCAGCCTGGAAAAGTACATTGTTGTATCATGCCATTACAACAAAGCAGTCTGCTTAATAAAGTTGCTTAAAATGAAAGTTTTTAAATTAATAAAATATTTTTAACATCAGAATTTTCCTTAAAATATTTAGGAATACTCTAGAGTTCCTGAAACCTTGATTCAGAAATACTGATTTGAATTGTTCTTCCTTTTTAAGCCTGGAAGATGATCTTAGGTGATAATTTTTTACAACATTGAAAACAATTCCTGCTGAAAGTCAAGGGAACAGTCTCCTTTATCTGATTTGTTCTGATGAGACCCGTATTGTAGGTTATTCTAATGTGTGACTTTATACACATTTCAGGCTAACAAAGTAAAGCATGATTAGCATTTCCTAACCTTTTCCAGTATTTCACATCACATTTGCATATATACAATCTGCCAGGCTCTGAAATTTTTTGGCTGGAAGGCATTATGGTGGGATGAGAGAGGATAAATACATTTGCCTCACTTTTAAACTATTTTTTGTCCATACTCATTCTCTAGCTACATTGTATAAAAATATAGCACATACAAAATGATCTCTTCCACCCTGCTTAGTGGAAAATTGACTGTAGTGAATTATGGAACAGGTGTTTCAATACTCTCCTATACTTCTTCATTGCATTACATCTTTAGAAGTTATATGTAGAAATGTAATGTTATACTGTCAATTGAGGCAAAAGAGAGGAAAAGAAATAACATTTACTGAGCATACGCTGTCTTTTGGTGGATCTTTTTAATTACAACATCCCTGTGAGGCAGATATTATCTGCATCTTGTGAGTGAAGAAACTGAGGCTCAAAATGTTAAATAACTTACCCAAGTTCAGGTAACTACACCAGTAACTGACAGAGTTGGGGTTTAAACGTGGTACTGGCCAGCTTTAGAACACATTTTTTCCCACTTGTTTTTTAAAATTAGAGAAATATATTTTCTTGTTTAACAAGTACTATTCCTTAAACTTAGGAAACAGTAGAAAGTAAAATACTGCGTAAGACTGATAATCCATGTAACCTAATCTCTAATAAAACCAAGGGTCATTTTCCAAATGGGAAACTTAACTGCAGAAGTAACTCTTTGCTCATTTCTGATAGATAACATTTGAATCCTTGTTTTGATGAAGTGATAGAAAAGTTTCATTTGAATAAAGGTGCTTTTTTTGGTAGAAAAAGCTTTGTAAAGCTTCACTGGTATGTAGGATAACATTGGCTCGCTGCTTTAAAAATTAAATTGTTCAACATTTTAAATTTTTGCTAAATTCAGGAGGTAGATATTTTTACAAAATGTAGAGCATAAAATACCCTTCAGATTATGTTTCACTCAATTTTTTTCTTAAGTTGCTTTGTTAGTATATACTATACTATTAACTGGGTGAGTAGTTGAGAAAAGAAAGTTTATTGTAAAATTTGAGATGACGTGAAGCTGAAAATAGTGAACAGGCTGATCGACAGATTTGGAATCTAATGTATAGAGACTGTGGCAATGGATGGGAGCTGGAAAAAGGTGAATCAAAAATTTTAAATAAAGTTTTATTCATGGAACTAAGAGTAACAACAGGTATGAATAGAGGATGCAGGGTGTGGTTGCAGTGCAAGAAGATAAGGATTTAATCAGAAAACTTGATATGTCAGCATTGTGTTGAGGGCATTCCAAAAATATTGCATATGTGAATTGCATTAACACAAGTTTATTTTCTAGGACAAGGGAGGTAATATGACCTTTACTCTGCATTGGTCGTTTGAGGGTTGAAATGTTAATTACATACAATTCCATATACCACCCTTTAAGATGAATTGGAGTGTGCTCAGAGAAGAAGATAGTGATGAGTCTTATCTGTCTTAAAGAAATGTTTGAAGGAACTTACCTGGAAAAGACAAGAGTCAGGGTGGATTAGAGTCATAGCTGTAGATTTACTTCCTGTGACTTTGCAGATAGAGTACGGGCAAGTTAGTCATCATGTATTAGTAATCCTCTTAAAGAGAATTTACAGCTGAGGAAAGTTGCTATATAATGAAAAATTTCATGTAGCAGGCAGTACTTTTTCAGAGATATTATAGTGCCTAGTGAGGTAGTACATTCTCGTCCTGGTAGTATTTAAGCGTAAGTAAGAACGGAGTAGAAAGAATTGAAACATATTATGTGTAGTAGGAACAGAAGACTTTTGAGATGCCTTACCAATTCAAAGATTTTTTAAATTCCAAGATCAGAAGGACTTTACAGAGTATGTTATCCTCATGAGGCTACCTCACCTTAGTAATAATGTGCATTGGTACAGCTCTTTAACATTTGTAAAGTTCTTTCTTCTGAATTATCTCGTTTTTGAGCCTGGTAATAATCCTTTGGGTAGACAGGACAAGTATCCTCATTTTGAACAGGTAAAGTAATAGGCTAAGAGAAAGTCTGAATTGCCTCAAATCATAAAGCTTATAAGCAGCAGCCTAGGGCTCTATCCTTGGTCTGCGAATTCCAAGTTTAGTGCTGTTTCTCCTGTACCAGTTTTCTTTAAAAGTAAGTTATAAGTTGTGATACTTGCTTTGCATACATTAAAAATTGCAAGGAACAGATGGTTCTTAAATTTTATTCCTATGAAAAACATACGTGTAGCTCAAGTTAGACTGAGGGTTCTAAACGCCACACAATGGGGAGTCATGGGGGCAAGTCTGTGTTACAGAACGATAACTGTTTACAATTAATGAAAAACTCTGGTTTGGGCTGCTAGATGAATGATGGTGCCATTCATTAATATGGCAAATATAGGAGAGGGAACAGATTGGTGGGCCAGAGGTGAGGTAATTGAATTTTGGACGTAAGAAAACTAGCTGACAGTGATTGTTTACTAAGTGCCAGACACTGTGGTTAGAGTTTTATATCATTTAACTAATTTAGTCTTTACTACAACCCTCTGAAGATAAGACTTTTCAATCTTCATTTTCCATATGAAGAAACTGAAAAGCTTAGATTGTTTAAAGAACCTGTCCAAGGCTTCATAATTAATAGGGTAAGAATATGAATTTGAATCTCTGTGTCTGACAACAGAGCCACAGTTGTTAGGAGCTAGTTCTTTGGTACATTTGGATAAGAACAACCAGTAGTCAGTTGAATAAATGGTTGTCACTTTGAGGAAAAATAAATATTGTGGAGATACACGAGTGTCTTTATACCAAAGAAATGGGCAGTGTTATAGTCTTTGAACATACCTTAGGAAAATAAAGATTTTATACTTGCCTCCCTATCTTTTCCTGAATTTTGGCACTGTTTCTGTGCTTCATAGTATTACATAGGCATTCCCTAATCTAGGAACATCTTCTATGAGTGGTGAAAATGAAAGGTGCCCTTTGTATAAGGTCAACAGACCTTCTAGGATAGGGGCTATGTTTTATTAACTTTTATCTCCAGCTCAGTGCCTAGAACATAACTTGAATGAAATGAGATGAATGAATGGATGGATGGTAATAGGGATAAGAAGAACAAAGAGGGGAGTTCATATTTAGAGCAGCTGCCTCATGTGAAGTATGAGGTGATAGGTGGGCTGCCTTTTATTTCCCAGGTGATAATGCTCCAAAGGTGGTTAGCTTAGATCCTTGTATACTTGTTGAATTAATAGTCATGGCTACTCCTTTTTCCAGTGAGGGAATGAGAGAAGAAACTATGTGTTCCTGACTTCTGTTTTTGTGATTTTTAAAAATTACACAAATAATACATATTCATTGTAGACACATTAGAATATTCAAATAAGCAAAAATAAACAATTTAAATTGTCTAAAATTCTACCACCCAGAGATAACCACTGTTAACATTTTGGTGTATATCCTTCCAGAGTTTTTCCCCATAAAAATATATACATTGAAATATGTATATATTTATTTAAAATGTGATCATTACAATCCATATCGTTTTATAAACTGCTTTTTCACTTATTACATGTGACTGTCTTTCTATGTCAATGAATTTACATCTTTATCATCATTTTAATGACTGCATAGTATTCCATTATAAGGGTGTACCATAATATATTTAACTAGTTCTTTATTGTTAGGAATTTAGGTTTTCAATTTGAAGTTCTTTTTGGAATAAAAGTTATGGTGAGCATTCTTGTATGTACATCTTTGTACACTTGTCTACTTTTTTTTAAAAAAAAGAAGTAGAATCGATGAGACATTTCAAAATTTTATGTGTGGTATTTTGGTTTTTTTAAAATACAGACTCAGATTGCCTTCCTGAAAGGTTGTGCTGATTCACACTTTCTCCAGCAGTATGTCCAGAGTGCTCTCTCCCCCATACCCTCGTTAACACTGAGTGGTTTTTTGTTTTTGTTTTTGTTTTGTAAATCATTACCAATTTGAAAGGCAAAAGGTGTCTTTGGGTTAAATGAATTTCTTTGATGAGTACTAAGGCTGAACTCTTTTTTCCCTTATTGCTCATTTCTGTTGAGGTTCATCGTTTTTTCTTACAGGTTTGTAAAACAAAGCTCTTTATGTATTGAGGATACCATCCCTTTGTTATATGTTGCCTTTTTTTTGTAATCAGTTTGTCTTTTATCTTTTTTTGTGTCTGGCAGAAGTTTTAAACTTTTATAGATTCAAATGTCACTTTTTTCTTTATGATTTCAACCCTCCTTACCCCATGAGTATTGTTCACCTATATTCTAATAGTTGTATAATTTTATTTTTTCACATCTAAATGTTTAATCCATCTGGAATTTATTTTGATGTAGAGATTGGGCTTAATTTTCTCTGAAGTAATTAATCAGTTCCCTTGATTAATTATGAATGGAGTTGGAATTTAGAATGTGTTTTGCTATACACTGTTGTAAATAATGTTTGGTGAGGCTTAAATGAGACCATTTGTAATGCATTTAACTATTAAACTCAAGGGCTCACGTGGAAAGGTAATAATCATTTATTATATTTTTCCATGAAAAAATGTTTTTATAGTTTCAAATAATTAACTTTTGAAGCACATCCTGTTGCAAATTTAGCAACTGCATACTCATATGGTGGTTCTACTTCATTAGAGCCCTTTAGGGGTGAAAATCTTCCTCAGTTTTTGTTGTTGTCTGCCTTCATTTAACTTTAACTGATGTGAGGTCTGTTTTGGTAACTTTCTGCTTGCTGTGCTTTTCACAGAATGGACAACAAATTATGGATGAACCTATGGGAGAGGAGGAGATTAACCCACAAACTGTAAGTAAAATATTCTGTCCCAAAGGGTATAGATAAATGAAATACTGTAAAATTATTCTTATTTTTCAACTGAACAGAGTAATCATTTTACAGTGTAAGAAACTTGTCGATCCTTTCACATTAACTTTACCAGACTACATTATTGAGTATGCCAGGGACCTTTCTAAAAACTGTACAATAAGAGTGATTTTAAGAGAGTGATAAAACAGATTGCTTTATATTGTTGAAAGTTTTTCATTAGTGCCTAAAGCTTATGTTTTTTTGTTTCTTGGGGATTTTTTGAGATGGAGTTTTGCTCTTGTCACCCAGGCTGGAGTGCAGTGGTGCTATCTCAGCTCACTGCAACCTCAGCCTTCCGGGCTCACGGGATTCTTCTGTCTCAGCCTCCTGAGTAGCTGGAATTACAGGTGCTCACCACCACACCTGGCTAATTTTTGAATTTTTGTAATTTTAGTAGAGATGGGGTTTCACCAAGTTGGCCAGGCTGGTCTCGAACTCCTGACCTCAGATGATCTGCCCACCTCAGCCTCCCAAAGTGCTGTGATTACAGGTGTGAGCCACTGCACCTGGTCTAAAGCTTATGTTTTTAAATAACCAAATTGACCGTAAATTTGTTAAAGACAAAAATATAAAGGTCATACTTTACAGATATGTTTAACATAGAAAGTGGACATTCACCATTTCCTCATCTGTTTTTTTGTTGTTGTTCACTCCTGAATCCCCAGTAACTAAACCAATGTGCCTGGCACATAATGGACACTCATTAAATGTTACATAAATGAATTAATAAATTGTTCCCTACTACCACACACAGAATAACCATTGTCAACAGCTAAGTTATAGTCTTGATATTTTGTACATAAGGTAATTATTATGTTTACAAAATACATATTCTGCAACTTGTTCTTTTTACTTAACATGTCTTGAACATCTTTGTATGACAATACATATAGAACTACCTCTTCTTTGTTTTTTTGTTTTGTGGGGGGTTTTGAGACAAGGTCTCTCTCCCTGTCACCCAGGCTAGAGTGCAGTGGTAGAGTCATGACTCACTGTAACCTCAAACTCCTGGGCTCAAGCAACCCTCCCACCTCAGCCTTGTTAGTAGCTAGGACTAGAGGCACATGCCACCATGCCCAGCTAATTTTTTTTTTTTTAGTGTTTGTGTGTTTTTTTTGTTTTGTTTTGTTTTTTTTTACAGATGGGGTCTTGCTATATTGCCCAGGCTGGTCTTGAACTCCTGGCCTCAGGCAATCCTCCCGCCTCAGCCTCCCAAAGCATTAGGATTACAGGTGTTAGCCGCCATGCCCAGCCAGATCTACCTCTTTTTAAAGTGGTTACACAGTTACAGTATTCTATTTTATGAATATCCTATATTTAATGTAATATTCCCCTATTTATTTTTGTGAATTTGTGTTTCAGTAGGATATAGTCTTAGAAAAGGATGTTCTTAAACCAAGGGTATAAACATTTAAATCTCAGTAGACATTTATCAAATTTTCCTTCAGAATTTCAGTATATGAGAATACCTGTTTGAGTATTGCCTACTCAACACTAGGTATTATCAGAAAATATTTTTAATTTGAGTGACTCTAGAAAAATAATACTTTCCCTTTTTTTTCTTTTTCTTTTTTTGAGACAGAGTCTCGCTCTGCTGCTCAGGCTGGAGTGCAGTGGTATGATCTCAGCTCACTGCAACTTCCGACTCCCAGGTTCAAGCAATTCTCCTGCCTCAGCCTCCCGAGTAGCTGGGATTACAGGCAACTGCCACCACGCCTGACTAATTTTTGCAATTTTAGTAGAGATGGGTTACACAATGTTGGCCAAGCTGGCCTCGAACTCCTGACCTCAAGTGATCCACCCATCTTGGCTTCCCAAAGTGCTGGGATTACAGGCGTGAGCCACCATGCTTGGCTGACTTTCCCATTTTAATTTGCATCTCATTTGATTACTAGTGAGATTGAGTATCCATACATTATTGGCCTTTGTTATTTTATGTTTTGCTCAGTTTTATTTGGAGTTACTTGTTGTCTCCTTATTGGTCTGTACAATCTCTGCATATATTCTGGATATTAACTCCATGTCTATTATATATCTTGTAATATGTTTTTTTAAACATTGATTATGTGTCTTTCATTGTAGTATGTACAGAAGTTTTTTTTGTTTTGTTTTGTTTTATTTTGTTTTTTTGAGAAGGAGTCTTGCTCTGTTGTCCAGGCTGGAGTGCAGTGGCATTACCTCAGCTCATTGCAACCTCTGCCTCCCGGGTTCAAGCAATTCTCCTGCCTCAGCCTCCTGAGTAGCTGGGATTACAGGCACGCACCACCACACCTGGCTAATTTTTGTATTTGTGGTAGAGACAGGGCTTCACCACATTGGTCAGGCTGATCTCAAACTCCTGACCTTGTGATCCGCTTGCCTCAGCCTCCCAAAGTGCTGGGATTACAGGTGTGAGCCACTGCACCCGGCCAGAAGTTTTCATTTTTAAATGGTCACATCTGGCTTCTGGGTTTCATGCTTTGGTTAGAAAATCCTTCCCTCCACTAAGGTTATAAAAATAATCCTTTTACATTTTGATCTTTTATAGTTTTTTGGTGTTTTTTGTTTTGTTTTACATTTAGATCTGTGATCCACTTGGAATTTAGTACCTGGTATGAAGTAGAAATCTAACTTTTCTTTCCAAATAAATAGCCTGTTGTCCTAATCTCTATTTATTGAATAAATAAAATCTATTCTTTCCTACTCATTTGAGATACCTCTTTTATCACACATAAAATTGCCTTATACTCCTTGTATCAGTTTCCTGCTTTGCCATAACAAATTACCACAAACTGGGTGGTTTAAAACAACAGATGGCTCTCGGGGAGGTTCCTTCCTTGCCTATTCCAGCTTCTGGTGTTTGCCAGCAGTCCTTGGCATTCCATGGCTTGTAGATACATCATTCCACTTTCTGCCTCGGGCATCAGATGATCTCCCTGTTCGTGTCTGTGTCCAAATTTCCCTCTTCTCATAAGAGCACTAGTCGTTGGATTGGGACCATCCCACTCCAATATGACTTCATCTTAATTACATCTGCAAAGACGCTGGTTTCAAATAAGGTCACATTCACCGTTACTGGGGATTACTTGAACATACCTATTTGGAGGGCACAATTCAACCCACAACCCCCCTGAATATTTTGACTTTACATACTTTTTCAATTACTGTCATTTTATTATATGTTTTTGTTAATGTGGTAAAGCAAACCTTCCCACCTTTTTACTGTTGTAAAAAGTCTTATATGTAGTCTTATAAATATAGTCCTACATTTAATCTTCCAGATAAACTTTACAATCAGTTCATCAAGTACTTCTGAAAAATTTATTGGGATTTTTATGAGAATTGCCTTAAATGTACAGATTAACATGAAAAATTACTTTAACAATATTGAGTCTTCACATTCAGGAACATTCATTTTTTCTGATTTTCTTTTACATTCTTTATCAAAATTTTATGATTTCTTGGCTGGGCGTGGGGGCTTATGCCTGTAATCCCAGCACTTTAGGAGGCTGAGGCAAGAGGTTTGCTTGAACCCAGGAGTTCAAGACCACCCTGGGCAGCATAGCAAGTCCCTGTCTCTACTACAAATTAAAAAATAAGCCAAGCATGGTGGCATGTGCTGTGGTCCCAGCTACTTGGGAGGCTGAGGCAGAGAATCATTTGAACCCAGAAGTGTAAGGCTAAGGCTGCAGTGAGCTATGATCATGCCACTGTACTCCAGCCTGGGCAACAGAGTGAGACCCTGTCTGAAAAAAAAAAGTTATAGTTTTTTACATATAGTTCTTGTACTTGTTTTTACAAGTTTGTTAAGGTAAGTTATGGGTATTTTATAGTTTTATAGTCTTTGTTATGTAGAAAGTGGGATTTTTTTTTCTGGTATGTTTTCCATCTGGTTATTGCATATATATATTTAAAATGTTAGGTGTTTCTGTATGTTTTTAGCATCTTAGGAGTGTTAACTTTTCAGAAATCAAACAAATTGTTATGAACATTTTGTCAGTTGTGGAAGAATAAGATCAGTTTAACCTTCTGCTTAAAACACCTCCATAGTTTTATGGTTCCTTTAAACAAAAGCCCAACCTCCATAACATGACCTACCAGGCCCTGCATAATAAGGCTTTGCATACTTCTCTCCACATCCTCTCTAGCCGCACACCTCTACTCTCTACTGAAAGTCCAGTCACTCAAATGTATCAGCTTCTCTTTTGCTAACGGGCTTTCAAAGGCAATGTTCCTTGTCTCAGAATTCTTTTCCCTTACCGCCATCCCCACTACTTAATTTCTGGTCATCTTTGTTTAGATATCATTTCAATTGAGATGTCTTCCCAATACAACTACCACTTCCACTTTCACCTTGAGTTAAGTGTTTTTCCTTTTTGCTGCCACAGGAGCCTATGCATACCCTAAATGGCAACACCATACCAGATTCCATTGCTTATTTGCTTGGTCTGTATTCCCTAGTAAACTGTGAGTTGAATGAGGCAGTGACCAAGTCTGACTTATTCCTTGTTTTATGTCTGTGCCTAGTACCCAGTTGGTGTTCAGTAAGTATTTGTAGATTAAAGGGATGAATGGATTAAGTTTTAGCTAGCGTAGGGACCCAGGCATGGGGCCTAGTGCCCAGAGCTACCTTCAGATTCCTACCCTCTCCAAAACCATTTGAGGCAGTTTACTTCATTTATCTATAGTATATATATTTACATGTAAGCGAATGTAAAAACAATCAGAAGGAAAACCTCCAAATTTTTTTATTCTCTGTAGTCTAAAAGCATTTTCCATTGTGATGTTATATGGTTTGTACTTTCTCCTACTCATGGCTTTAGTAGCATTTACATCTGCAAGAACCTGCATTCTAGAGACAGGTCAGAAAGATGGAGGACTAAGATACTACCTGCAATGCATATGAGGCTGTTGAGCAGATCATTCCAGATTATACAAATTAGGCTTAGGTGTCAGATCAAAGCCTGGTATTTAATATTTATTACATGATATTAAATCCAAAAGATTGTCAAAATATGTATTAACCTTATAATTTAAAATTGTATTTGCCTTTTATATATAATTAGAAGTTTTCCTTTTGTCAACTAATAATTTACATAGGGAATGTTGAGATGTTGTATTATCTATTTGATGTGTTACAAATTACTCCAAACTTAGTGGCTTAGAACTACACACATTATCTCCCAGTTTCTGTGGACCAGCAATTTGGGCAGAGCTTAGCCACATCTTTTGGTTCAGAGGCTCTCTCAGACTTGAAATTAAGGTGTGGACCAGGGGTAGAGTTTCATCTGAAACTTGACTACGGAAGGATCTGCTTCTAAGCTCACATGGTTGCTGGCCCAGATTCCTGGTCCACCAAAACTGTGAGATAATAAATGTATGTATGGAGGTCATCAGCTGGTAGGCTTTCTTGCAGGTTCATTGGCCCCTTTTCCGTGGGCTAGAATGCAGAATGTAATGATAAGCCACTTTTGACTAGGACAGGACAGTAGAGAAGATGGATAATATGAGAAGAAATCTGGGTCCCTTAATACGTAATGATCTAGTGACACCTCTTCACCCAAAAGTATGCTCTTAACCTATGGACTGCTCTGTGAGAGAAAAAAAAAAAAAAAGGCACTTACTTTGTTTGAGTTGTCGCATTTGGGGATCTTTTTCTTACAGTAGCTTAGTCCATATTCTAACTGCATCTAGTCATTCATTAACAAAGTAGTTCATGAATGTCTATTAGGTGCCAAGTACTCTGCTACATTCGTTGTTACAGAAGCATATAAGGGAAACTTGCAGCTTTACAAATGGCAAAATAAAGTTGTTTTTGTCCTCTTCTCCTCTGGGAAATTACCAACCAAAACAACAAGGAGAATAAGAAATCAGAATTTTGGTCTTTGAAATCAGAAGATAACTGTAACTTCAACCACAAGATATAAATATGAAAAGCAGATAGAAGAGTGGTAACAAGATGAAATTAATAGAGCGTAAGTGATTTTAGAGGAATATCCTAATGGTGAGCAAGTCTTATTCAAGGCCCCCAGAGCCTCAGAAGAGCTCAAAAATGGGGTCACCAGGTACTGTGGAATGTGGATGTATGGTATGGGGCTGAAAACAGAGATTGGTTGAATATTGATATAAAGAGTTTCTAGATCCTCTCTCCTCTGGAGACAGAAGGTATTTCACAGAGAAAACCAGAGAAGCTGTATACTTGGGCACCTTGGACACAGGAAGAAGTAGGGTAAGGCACTGGGCTGGAAACAGGGAGGTCAAGTGAAAACCTATTACTGAATGGTGACCTGGTCCCATTCCAACCACTAGGACCATATCCTCCCGAAAGGAGGATGGGCGTTGTGACTGAAGAAATGTAAGATACTGTCCTTTGGGAGACCTTTAGTGTAAAGGCTGCCTAGTTGGCCAGTTAACCTATAAGAAAGCCTCCCCAGTTGACAAGCCACATAACTGCCAGGCCACTTCTTAGTGCCTCACTCTCAAATATTTATGGAAAGCCAAATATCACCAGTTATGTGAGGAAGTCTTCCAGTATAAAATAATGAGATCTTGGAGGAACAAACAATGCAGGGAAAAAGCAAGTTTAATTAGTGTCCTCTGAGTGTTGAGACAAAATTGATTCCCTAAGAAAAAGTAAATTGCCATAAAAAAGAAATCATAAAAGAAGAAACTCTTAGAAGTTAAAAATACAATAGGAATGTTTTGCATTTTAGTAGAACATTTACAAGCTAAAATTGAGGAAAACTCTCAAAAAGTAGAACAATAAGAGGTAGAAAGTAGGAAAGAAAAAGAAAGAAGAGCAATCTAACATCTAACTAATAGGAATTCCAGAAAGCGACAGTAGAGGAAATGAAGGGGAAGAAAGCAGGAAAGAAATACCGTAAGAAACATATTTTTTGTTTTTTACATTTTAATATCTTTGAAATCAGAATGGTTGTTATAATTCATAGTGTGACATATATTAATTGACAGCATCTTTTCTTTCATAATGGTATAGTGATAATCATGCTTTTAGATTAAGTGGAATACTAAAATACCAAATTAAAAAAAAAAAAGCCAGTTTTCCAAAATGAGGACCATGAGTCTCCAGATTACAACATCCCTCTGAAAGCCTATTAATGAGAGAAATTTTAAAAAGCCCTACTCTCAAGAAGGGTCATCTCTATGAAATATCAAAACACTAGGGATAAAGGGAAGACCCTAAGCTTTTAGAGATTTTTTAAATCCTATATAAAAGATTGGATAGAAGAATATTAGACTTTTCAGCATTGGAAGTTAGAAAACAAGGAGCAATGCCTTTAAAATGCTTAGTGAAAATGGTTTTCAGCCAAGATATTTTCAGATATGAACCTATTTTAGGAAGTTGCTGGAAAATGGGCTCTGCCAACACTAGGGGGTTATTAACTAAGTAAGAGAGACATGGGATTCGGCAAACAAAAGATCCAGTACTGCAAGCATGATGAAAGTTTTTTCCCATTATGATGATTAAAGGAAGCTTCAGAAGACTAGTTCATGCAGGAAGCTTAGAGAGTACTCAGTCCAGATTGAAGTAGACAGATAATTTCAAGAATGCTGCCTCCAGGAATAGGATTGGGGGAAGAGGTGGGGGAATAGAAGTGATGAATCTAAATAGGCTTGAGTATTGAAAATTCACTTGAGAGGCTGTTGCAGAGTAGGAAGAATTTGAAATAGGTACAAAGAAAATAAAAGCAAATTTAAAAACAAAGCAACTGCAAACTTAAGGAAAAATAAAAATTGCACACAAGAGATGTAACTAAAGTATATTCTTTACCTAGGCAGTGAGCAGTGTTTACATAGTCATAATAATTGTAAAGACTAAATATTGGTTTAACCAAAATCTGTGATATGAGTGCCGAGTCATCTGTAATAGGATGTCTAAAGGTAATATCTGAAATTGATGAATCAAGAGAAAGTATTATAAGATTATTATTTATCATATAAAGGCAAATACCAGAGGGAACAATGAAAAGAACTGAAAGGGTACCAAGAGCACAGAATACTGCTGCTTTCTCATTACAAGCCTTGAAATACTTTTTGACACTTTAGCCTTTGATGAAAATTTAAGTGAAATTTAAAAAGTAGTTGTAACTGGTGTGATCAGGCAAAAATTCACAGAAGGCATGAAATTTAACCTGAGTCTTAAAAAAATAGGTACAGGATTTTTGAGAAGTAAATGTCAACATTTGGGTAAATGCACTTTTATGGGAAAATGGTGTAAACAAAAGTCAAAGGGAGGAAAAGTGAGATGTGTTGGAGATAGCTAAATCAGTTTGACTAAAAGGATGGTCATAAAGGACAGCCCGATTTCTCCTGAACGTTAAATACCGTCACTCAGACCTTCTTAGTGTATGGAGTTAATCCTGTGATGTCTCTTGAACATATCCCCTAGGTTTCTATTTGTGATAGAGCCATTCTGTTCTGACTGGATTTTTCCGTTCTTCACACACTTAATCTCTTCTCTTGCCCTTTGTTCTTTGTCCTGCTGTCTGCCTGTCTCCCATATCTTAGATCTACTTCTTAGGTATGTATGTATGTGTGTGTGTGTGTGTGTGTGTGTATTTATTTATTTATTTATTTATTTATTTATTTATTTATTTTGGAAACAGGGTCTCACTCTGTCACTGAGGCTGGAGTGCAGTGGCTCACTGCAACCTCCACCTCCCAGGTTCGAGCAATTCTCCTGCCTCAGCTTCCCAAGTAGCTAGGATCACAGGCACATGCCACCACACTCAGCTAATTTTTGTATTTTAGAGAATGGGGGTTTACTGTGTTGATCAGGCTGGTCTCGAACTCCTGACCTCAAGTGATCCACCTGCCTCAGCCTCCCAAAGTGCTGGGATTACAAGCATGAGCCACTCTACTTGGCCCTACTTCTTTTCCATATTCTGCCATTTTAATGCTGTTATCCTTTCTTCTGGCTCTCTAAAGTTTCAACCCTTTCCTGTCTTTATTTAACTGAAGTAAAAACTTTTACTTCACACAAAGCTGCCTTAAAACTTGCATTTGAGCATCCAAAATGATCCTTAACAGCCATGTTAACAGCACACCATTGCACACCTATTACAGTCATCATGGTTCAAACACAGAGAAGCCCCAGCAGAGTAGACAGTAGGCAGTGAATTACTCACTCAACACAGGAAAATACAATAGAGTGCTCATTGGCAGGGAAAATTTGTACCATGGTATATTAATAACACTTATTGACTGATTGTGTATTGTCTGCCGTTCTAACTCTCATTGGTTGAGAGTGTATTTGAGCACTCAGAGCTTGAGGGAAAATACCCTAGTAGATTTAAGTATATGCCACTTAGGAAAATATTTCTGAGATAAATAGCAGTATAATTAGCACCGCATGGTGGAATTAAATAGAGTGTGTATACACCAGGAAAATTTCCAAGCACAAGCAAAGGTTTCCTTTTGCTACATTTTTGGCTCTCTTTCAGGGCTATTTTTTCACTTCCTAGTGTCCTGTTCCTCCACCCCAAGAGCTTAAAAAAAAAAAAAAAAAAAAAAAACCCTCCCTTTTTTATCATGGCTTGCCTGCCTCGTATGATGCCTCTGACCCAAAATTGCTTCTCTTCTGTTCTGGTGTATTCATCACAATACCCATTCCTTCAGTTTCCATATTTTGTAAGAAAGCAAAGTGACTTAATTATGTTCAAGTATGAATGGTTGGTTGGTTGAGTCAACCTGAAATACTGGCATATGGAAAGTTGTAACCCCTTTACCTAAATGAGTATTTTAATTTAACTATTTTAGACAAGCATGACTAAGTAAAAAGAACGTAAGGCTAAGCAAGAAAAAGAAATGTGTGGACAGGGAGAGAAGCAATACCACCTAGGGCATTTTGTGACTTAACTGCAAAATTCAGACCTGGGGCTATGGTGCTGCTGCCTCTCACCCTCTCTTCATGCCCACAGGAGATTCTGTGAGTGAAAAATAGCATGCTTTCCATTTAGACAGGACTTTGAAAGTGCTCTAGGAAATCCTGCTCAGTGCTCTAGGAAGTCACTGCCATTTGTTTCAAGTTGATCATCTTCATGAAACTTGTTTCCCATCTCTGGTTTAAAACCGTAAGCTCTTACCACTTTATAACACTGTCTGTTGATGGATGTGTGCTTAAAAAAATTAACTGTCCTACACTTAGATGGAAATCCTTATAAATTAAATCTTTTAGTGTCTGAGAAAAGGAATGATCCACACACAAAAATGTATCCAATGGAATCAATTGAGAACATGTTAATTTTAAGTTTTTATCATATGGGTCAATTTTTTTTTCAACAGGGTTCACTCATCATGGGGTCATGAGGATGGTTAATAATTGGGTTTAATCATGGTTGGGGTTTTGCCAGACAGGTGTTATGTATGGTGTAGAAAAGTTTTCAGGAGCTCTGCCACGGTCCCCATACTCAACCCTCTTCCTTTAGGGTCTGATGAAAAGGTTTAGCACCTCCTATTTTTTAACCTAAGTCAGCCACCAACCATTCATGTGCACTCTCCTTCCCCACACCAAATTACCTGGTTATGCTTCCACCAACATCATGACCATTTCCACATCCAAACTATAAGAACTTGGGCAGCAGATTATTTAACTTCTCTTTAAGCCTTAGTCTGTTCATCCAGTGTGGATAATAGTTCCCACCTCATTGGTGAGCATCAGCTGAGATAATTTCATGTAAAGCACAGTGCCTAGAATATAGTAGTATCTTAAACGTTATTGTTATACTTGAAAGAAAACTTTATTAATAAATAAGAGAACTCAAAACAACTAAGGACTCAGTGAAGGAAACTAGAAAAAAAGAACTACAAAGTAAACCTATAAAAAGCAAGAGGAAGGAATTAAATATAATTTCAAAAATCAGCGAATTAGAAAACAAGGGAAAACACACAAAAGCAAATCCACAACATTAGGAAAGCAAAACAGGATATAAGCACAGATAGGAAGGAGATTAAAACATCATAACAACCCAAATATTTACAGATAAAATGATATAATGTCTGAGATTTGCTTCAAAATAATTAACTACAGGAGTTGGGGAAGTGAGCATATGAAACAAGATTGGCTATGAGTTGAAAATTATTAAACTTAGGTGATGAGCACATGAAGGCTATACTATTCTGTCTGCTTTTGCATCTGGTTGAAATTTTCCTTAGGTTTAATTTCAAAAACTTAATAGAATACTAACTGTAACAGTATACTAATATGAAAGTTGGTGAAATGTATGGTGTTTTAGGAACATCTAAATTTGGGAAGGGAGAGAGAAGCAGTATACCAATAGCCTTGGGAGAAGTTGAAATCATAAAAAATTAGCACTACCACACTTTCTGTCCCCGGTTATTGTGCCAAGCTCAGTGATTTCTTAAGAGAAAAATCTTTGAAACTTTCAAGAAATAGATCACTCTGTGGTCTTTAAGTTGTCACAAAACATAGGAAAAAATCTGCCTTGCCTTCTAGTTTGTTTTATAGAATTAGCATAGCCCCAAAAATGAGATAGCGTAGAAAAGGAAACCATGTGCCAATTTAATTCATGAATATAAATGCAAAAATCCTAAATATTTACAAATTAAGTATAGAATTATATTAAAACAATGGATTTTTTCCTGGAAATACAAGCATAGGTCAGTATTAAGAAATTTATTTGTCTAAGTTATCAGTAAATCAGAGGAGGAAAAATTAAGTGACAGTATTAATAGATAAAAAGACATTACACAAAACTTAACACTCATTCCTCTTTTAGTAAAGACTTTATATATCTAAGACCAAATATTCACATTATGTCTGGATGAATTAGTGAGTATATCTCCAAGTCAGGATCAAGGTAGCATTTACTACTGCTTACTTTAAGCTCTGTAGACTATGGGAAGTTTGGAGTTTGTTCTGTGATGGGAAGCCATTGAAGAATTTGAGGTAGGGGCATAAATTAGTCTGATTTCTGTTTTAAGATGATTCTGGCTGCTGTGAAGATAAAGGATTGCACAGGGAAAATTTAGAAGCAGAGAAACCAGTTTTATGGCAATAGATGATAGTTTGTACTGGGAATGGCAGAGAAAATAGAAATAGACAGATTTGAGGTTTATTTTTGAGATAAAATTAGAATTTGTTGAGGGATTAAATATGAAAGGAAGGAAATTAGATAAGAAAGAAAAGGCCAAAAAGGACTCATAGGTTTTTGAGAAAGGTAGTAATGTCATTGCCTAAAATGAGGAAGATTCATTTCCCATTACACTTGAAATAAAATACAAACCCAAATTTCTTGGGTCTAAGGCCTCACTTAATATGGCCCTAAGCTACCTCTTCATTTCCTTACCCTTTCCTTGATGTTCATCGCATTCTAGCCACTGTGGCCTTTCCTTCGTGTCTTGAATTCATTAAGCTCATTCCTATCTCTGTGCTTTGGCATTTGCTGTTCATTCTGTTTGAGGACTCTACCCCATGAGTCAGCAAACTTTGTGTATAACGGGCCAGATAGTAAATAAATATCTTAAACTTTGTAGGCCATATGATCTCTCTTGCAAATACTCAACTCAGCGGTAGCCATTGTAGGGCAAACACAGTTGAAGATAATATTTAAACAGAGATGGACATGGGCAGATTTGGCCCTTAGGCTGGCCAGACCTGGCTATAGTTTGCCCCTGCCCAAGGTCTTGATGTGGTTCCCTCCTTATTATTCAGGTTCTTCCTGGAGGACATCGTGCCAAATAAGTTAGGATCAAAAACCTTAATGCCGCATACTCTTGAATATACAGTTCTACTTCTAGAAATTATTTCTAAATGTGAATGTGTACAAATGATGGGACAGCACCATGGTGTAGATCAAAGACCCAACAACAGGAGATTTGTATAATCGAATTTTCAACAGTTATTAATAATGCATTGAGGAATAGAGAACAGGGGTCAGCAAACTACACTCATGGGCCTGTCACCTGTTTCTGTAAAAGATGTTTTATTGGAACACAGCCTTACCCATTCGTTTTCTCACTGCACTGACAGAGTTGACAGAAACCGTATGTCCTGCAAAGCTGAAAATATTTACTATCTGTCCCTTTACAGAAAAAGTGATACTATGTGTAGTATGGTTCATATATGTGCATAGAAAAGACTGGAAAGAAAATCACCAAAATAGTGATTTTTTAAATTTTTTCCCTTTTTGTTTATTATCTAAGTTTTCAATAATGGGCATCCATTATTTTTATAATAGTTACTTTTTAAATAATAAGGTAAATGATTAAATCAATAAAATGTTTAAAACAAAAATTTAGTAAGATAAATTTTAAGAAATTTTAAAGTTAGAGATGGAAAAAAAGAACAGTATCTAGTTTCATGTGCACAACCACACAAGTAGCATCCATTTCAGATTTCAGCATATGATACTTTAAGGAAGCCATTTATTTGAGGTCTTATGTGTGATATTTGGTATTAATCTCAAGATTAATCTGGGCAATGGGATGTGCTTAAACAGTAATAAATACCATAAGAGATGTACTAAAGGACTTTAAGAGCTCACATTCTGGTTAGGAGATAGATAACACCTGAATAAAGCAGTTGCTCATTGATGAATTGTAATGTGATTATAAGGAATTCCAATCACATCAGCTAGTCTTTTAACTTTGTTTTCGGTGTCTTTTGATATAAAGACCTTTTAAACTTTTATAATCAAATCTGTATTAATACTTTCCCTTATGGTATCTGCATTCTCCAAACAGGTAGCCATATATCCTAACATCTCCCTCTGATGTACAGTGCCACATTCTTTTCTGTCACTCTATTTGTGTTTTATAGTAGTACCACACTGTTTTAATTAAGGTATCATTTCAACTTGGAGACTTATTTCAGATTTTGGTGTCTGAAATATTGCTTCATTTCTTAGTGCTAATTATTAAAAAACATAACACACAGCAAAATGTGAATTATTAACCTGAGCACTAGTAGTAATTAAAGCCAATTTTCACTAATCCTTTACGTTTAAAAAAGGGTATTTGGTTGCTCGTGTTTAAAAATATTACTTGAATAAAGTCAGTGACTGCTACTTACAGAGATATCCTACTTCATTAGTTGTGCAGTAAACATGATGCTTTTTCCTGACATAGTCTCAAGAGCCACCTCATGTTCAGACTGCCATTCTGTGTTAGGTGGTTGTCCTTGCCTTGCTGCCCTTTTGGAGTGTTGTAAGGAGTCTTAAGTAATTCCTTTTGGGAGATGGGAGAGTTCCTAAGTGCCTGCCTTGCTGAAAAACTGAAGCATGCGTTTTTAAACAAGAGGAGTGCACAATTTTCCAGGCAGAATTCAAAGTTCTATCTTAGATATTTATTTGGGTCCCTGTTGCTGCTAATGTATTTGGTTATATAAGATAATTTTTTAAATTGAGCAAGGTTTTTTTTTTTTAGTTACTCTTCAACTTCCATTAGGTCATTTATAGAACATTTTCATAAAAATTTGATAGAGGAGGAAGAGTCCTGGCTTTTCATGTAGGATCTGTAGCACATAATGGGCTCTCTAATGTTTGCTCAGTAAGTGGGTACTAAACTGAACTCCCATTATAGATAGCTCTATCATCAAAAATGGGCCTACCTTGACCACAGTTTCTTTATCCAGAAAGTGAGCCGATTATTCTTGGTACTTTCTAGAGCGTCTTCAGGTTTTGAAAATTCCATGATTTTATTAAATTCTTACAGGCTGTGTAGATTAACCCTTGAGGTTTTTGTTGGTTCCACATAGATTAAATGTTCATTAAGTAGAGCATTATCCCACAACTCTTGAAGCTGCTGTTCTTTGGTTGTTTTAAATGCCACTATTACAGTGATTATGTTCTGAATGTTGGCATACTTGTCATTTTCCAAAGCAAAAATACCTTAGAAAAATTTCTATAAGGTATTACAGTATGAAATGAAATGGAGTGAGGGATTATATGGTAGCTTGACCCCTCCTTCTTTTCCAAGATGGCTTCTTAAGTGTTCCATTTTGCTAATAACCCAAGGATTGGACTTCTTTTTTTTTTTTAACTTATATTTTATCAACTAGGAATATGAGTTTTAACTATGGGCCTTTAAGTCTTGAATCTGGTTGATAATTAATGCTTATGACTAACATAAATTCAAAAGTAATTTACTTTCATTTAAGACAGGTCGCATTTGTCCTTACATCACAATTTTAAAAGTTTCTTGCCTGTGGTCTTCATTTTCTACCTGTAGTTATGAAACTCTTCCTCACTGACAGGGAACACCCATGACATGCCTGTGTATAACCTTAAAATTATCTTGAGACCACGGCTTGAGTGTGTGTGTAAACACACTGCAAAGGGTCAAATTCCACTTGTGCATCAGTTTAGCAACTTTTAGTAGTGGCAACTAGTTTCAGTTGTTTTAAAGGGTCATATAGTTAAGAAATTCTGGCATTTCTCAGGATTCTAAAATAACGTTTGTTTCACTGGTTGTGAAAATTGTTCGGATTGCTGGGAACTAGGAGAAAAGAACATTTCAACAGGATTTGGCTATCAGCAAATCTGTTTTGGTTTCCTGTTCTGGCCTCCCTACCTATCCAGCTACATTAGTGCCCCTGTCGGCAGGTTTCTTCTTTCTTTTACCACAGGAAAATTGTCCGGCCTCTTTTTCTAGCATTTTCAGGACCCGCCTGACAGGAAATTTTCTAATTGCCGGAACAGCTGGTAGGAGAAAACTTTGCAGGGGCTTGGCCTTCCCTTTCTAACTTAAGTTTTACCGTCAGAAATTCTTTTATCACCATCATGGTTTCGTAGCCATGTTTAAATTTTTGTCTTTTCGTGTTCGCTCTATACAGGTAAGCTCTGTTCACCTTCTTTTAAAGAATAAAATGTTTTAGTTGGAGCTAACTATAATTATAGTAATTATTTTATATGTTCTTTAAAGCAGCTTTTCAAAATTCAAAACCAGTTTTGATAGAACGTTTAAAGGATAATATCTCTGTTTACTAAAAGTAAACCAGTTATGTATATTATACATTTCAACTCTGTATATTTTGTCAACTTACTTTCATATTAGGTTTTTTTTGTTTGTTTGTTTGTTTTTTTAGTGCTAGAGTAATTTTTATCTTGCTAGTGTTTGTAATTTTTTATAGTAAAACAAATGACTGTAATTCTCAAAATTAAACCAGGCATAAACAGAATTGCAAATTTGCTAATATTTAGGAGATTACTATAATGAAAACAACTTTAGTGGGTAGGAGAGTATGTTATTTTAAGCAGTCAATAACTTAAAATCACATTTTGGTGGAAATTGGTTCCTGTAAAAACATGGAAGTTTTTAAGCAACTCCATATTTAAATAACTTTAAGCAAGTAATTTTATCTGATTTAGAGTAGGAACAATTTTCAAAGAATTATTCTGTTAAAATGGGCTTAGTGGATGTTAATTTGCAATATATTTAATCTATAATCCTGCCAAAATCAACTTGATATTTTGCCATGAGAATTGTACTATCCAGCAGCTCTTTAAAGAGAATTAAATTTGCTGATCGGGATTCCAGATTGGGAGAAAACTCTGCTCTTTGTGGCAGTGATTAGAAATGTTAATCTGGAGAACCAGCTTGCTGTTTTCTCAAACATAGATAAAAGGAGCTGACTTATAAGAACTTAAAGCTCTCTTAAAGAATTTGGTTAAATGAAAAATGTTGAATTTATTTATCATTCCATAGCAAATGAAGTGAATCGAATTCAGTCAGATTGTAATCTAGAATATTTTAATACGTAGTTTCACACCATGGCTTGAATAACCAGCCTAATTTTGTGTCACAACAAAATAATTTTTATGTATCTTGATCATCTACAAAGAGGTTAACATATCTTTTTAAAATAAAACTACATATTATAGAACTATGGGTATCTATATAAAGGGTGATAGTTTAATTTAGAATGACATTTAAGGGACAAATAAAGTATGCATTTTTCATTTGTAAGCTCTTTTTTATGGTACAACAAAAAATGGTTACACATGCATAGTTAGAAAATACTTACTGATTTTTACCAAGAAACATTTAAATATTTTACTTCAAGCTTCAATAATATTTTCTGGCATTCAAAACAATTTAGAAAATACAAATGCCTCAAGAACACACTTCCTGACTCAAGGGAGGGGAGGAAAAAGGAAATTATGTATACAAGGCAGGGCATAATGCCAAACGTTGAATCATTCTTTGAAATCAGTTAATATCTCTCAGTTTGTTTTCTTAGTTAGCATGTTACAATATTAGGTTTTCGATAATTCAAATAGCATTAATTTCAGTTTCTTTAATCCTTTTTACATTTTAAGATCAAAATGATATTTTTCTCTTACAACTTGAAAAGGAAACATTAGATTATTTTTTTCCCCACTAAAGAGTGGACCTTAAAGACCATTGAGGTGTAAACCTAAGGACCTTTTGTTGGTCCTGGGAAACAAACTGGGTGGCTTTCTGTATGACTGAGGGATACCAAAAGATCTACCTGCCCATAAATTTTCTCCTCATTTTTCCATGATGTCCAAAATGACACTCTTTACAGAATTTCTAAAATTATATGTTTCAACTGAACTGACTTCGTTTTATCCATCGGGGTCATATCTCAACAAATATTTATCTAATAATAAATCTTTGAGATCCAGGTAAATTGTCTTAGTATCTCTAACACCTAGTACAATACGTGGCCCATAATTTGAATGGCCTTCCAACGAAAAGGAATGGTCCTAACAGAATATGTCATAGATCAGAAACATTTTCACTGGGACCAGGCGTTCAGGAAAAAGCAAAAGCAGGAGAGCCACCTGAGTTTTAGTTCTCTCTCTGACCTCACTCTTCTCTACGTCTCTTTCATACTCTCTGATTTAAACTCTAGTGTCCAGGTGTGCTCCCACTCTGGCCTTTGTACTGGCTCATCCCTCTCCTAGGAATGCTTTTCCCCCAGGTGCTTGACTTTCTCACCTTCCTCAGGTCTTTCTCAAATAGCATCTTCTTAATAAAGCCTGCCCTGACTACTTTATTGAAAATTACAATCCCCCCTTTCCATGTCTGCTATTCTCATCCCTTTACTCAACTCAGTATCTTTTCTTCGTAGTATTTATCATGTTCTAACCTTTATTTACCTATTATTATTATTATTATTATTATTATTATTATTATTTGGTCTGTTGTCAAAAAGGCAAAGTTTTTGGTCCGTTTGACTTACTGTATATCCCAGCTCCTAGAAGAGTACCTAGCATGTATCGGGTGCTCAAAAATAAATATTTAAATGGATGGAAGAATGAATTAGTGAATTCCCGTACATAGCTTAAGGGTATTGAACACCTAGGCTGAGGGAGGTGGCAAATGTCTGAAAGGGGTGGAAATGTAGGAAGAATGAAACAGGGCGTGATGTAGATCTGCTGCCATCCTCAAAATTTTGCCTACAGTCAGACTTTTGCTTATCAAATCAACATAGTCTGTGTAAAAATAATAACATGGAATTTATTATTACTGTTTTTAAATGCACAAAGTTAGTTTTTTGTGGTAGTGAATGGACAGATACCCATTTATCATTTAAAAAACAGTTGTGCCAGAGAATGTAAAAATATGTGAGCCTCACAGAATAATTAGAGTGTATATAATTTATGTCTCTGTTCCAGTTTATTAACATAATTTTTTCCATAAAACTATTAATATAGCTGCTTTACCATGTATAGGCAAAAACACAGTTTTATAAAATGTCAAGTCAAACTATAATTTTATGTTTTCATGTGACAGATTTATTTCAGTAACAGGTGATTTAGTGACATAAGATATGTTTGTCACATGCACATGTCAGTCTGTTCTTGGCTTATCACTGCCCTTGGAAATCTGATATTCCTTTCTGCATCCATCTCATTAGATTCCAAGTATGAGCTAGAAAAGTACATTGTTGCTTTCCTACCTGTTGTCCAAGATTGCCCAAGCATTAGTATTATGTCCTGGTTGAACCTTAGATTCATTTCTAAAATAGTCATGGTCCTATGACCTGGTGACATTAAGTACGATCTGGGCATCGAGATCTCAACCCAGGATATTTTGCCTATTATACTGCTGTAATTTTGCATATATGTAAAGTAGATAGAAACTAGTTTGCTGGTGTGATTAGTGAAAATTTAGGTCTTATGAAATTTAAACTTGGAACAGAAAAGCGTGTTCAGGATAAAACAGTGGCAGGTTTTTGAAACTTGAACCAATGTCAAACTTGCCACAGGAATTATCTTTTCTCTCCATCCTCAAGAGTATTTTCCGTACTCTCTGAGCCCTGATTTAGAAAAATATTTTATAAATCCCTGTTTGTATCCCTAAAGAGGTTTGAAATGATCGCATCTGTTTTGGGGGGAAGAGAGTAGGGAGTGGAGGAAGATGCTTTTTAAAACACACACACACATACACACACACAAAGAAAAGAAACACTTGAAAATTTACTTTAAGATTTGCCAGAATAAAAAATTTAGTATGAAAGTGGGAAGATAAAGTCAAGAAAGTCTCTTAGAAAATAGAGACAGTACTGGACATGATGGCTCATTCCTGTAACCCCAGCACTTTGGGAGGCCAAGTCAGGCGGATTGTTTGAACTCAGGAGTTTCAGACCAGCCTGGGCAATGTGGTGAGACCCTGTCTCTGCAAACAAATGAAAAAATTAGCCAGGTGTTGTGGCACATGCCTGTAGTTCCAGCTACTGGGGAGGCTGAGGTGGGAGGATTGCTGGAGCCCAGGAGGTTGAGGCTACAGTGAGCTGAGACTGCACCATTGCACTCCAGCCTGGGTGACAGAGCCAGACCCTGTCTCAAAAAAAAAAAAAAGTGGAAACAGAAAATAAGAGAAAAAAAATGACATAAAGGATTCCATTTCAGATATACAGTATTCAATTAGTAGAAGAGTCACAAAAAGAGAAGCCCTGAAAAATGAGTGGAAGGAAATCATCAAAGAAATGTTAGAATTCCCCACAAAGTTAAAGAATTCAGGTCTTTAGATTATAAAGGTTCACTAAGCATCTAGCATTCTGAAGGAAAGAAGACCCTGTTTATCTCACTATTGGGGAACTTCAGAAACACAAGGACAGAGAAAATCTTTAAAACTTCCAGAAAGAAAAACCAGACCTACCAAAAAGTGTGACTAGACTAGCATCATCCATCTCATCAGCAGAACTGGATGCTAGAAGGCAGTGGATCTATGGTGTCAAAGTTCTGAGGCAAGATTATTTTTCTTCTGGAATTTGGTACTAAGCCAAACTATACAAATGGGAAGACAAAATAACAACATTTACAGATGTGTGAGGTTCAGAAAGTTTTCTTCCAGGACACCTTTCTTTGGAAGTTACAAGGGGGTAATCTAAGAAAGAGACATAGGAAACTGAAAACAGTGAAGTAACCATTTTAACATGTAATGAAGTTTTTATTTTTAATTTTTTTTAAGTCCCCTTAGATTGGCCTGGGAGTCGTTGTTATGGGCCCATATAAGAGGAAATTTAATATATTACTTAGCCTTCATTTGAACCATATATTGTCATGATAATATGGATGCTGTTGTCTATAGGCTTTCAACTTTAGAATTAGGCTATAGAGAGAGCATGAAGGATTTGGTTGTGGTTGCAGGAGGAAATGTTAATTTTCTTAAAATTAATAGCCTTAATATTAATAAAATTATATACAGCTAGCAGCAAATGGGAAGAAGTTTAAGAGGAAGAATATATGGGCACTATTAGCCTCCTTTTTCAAAGGGAAGAGTTAGGATTCTGTCCAAAGCAGAGAAAAGATGAGAAGTTTATGTAAAGGTAATATAATTACCAAACAATAGAGAGGAAGATGATGAAGTGAAGGGGCATAATATAAGTAAGTCCCTCACCTTAAGTTAGTAGACATTGTCTTAAGGTTAATAAATTAAGAAATTATCAAAGTAGATGCAGAACTAATTTTTTTTCAAGTCTGGGCATGAGGGTGAGAAGAGACTTGCTTTTCACCATAAGCTATTCTGCCACTGTTTATTACTAACGTGCATGTATTACTTTGATTTTAAAAACAAAAAGTTTAGGGAATAAGAAATAACCTGGGTTGACAAAAGGCTATGTGTAAGAGAATGTTGGGAGATAATATCACAAAAGTAGGTTGAGGCCATATTGTAGAGGACCTCGAATGCCCAGGTGAAGCAGTGCATTTAATTTGAGAAAACTTGGAGGAGTTTTTGAACAGCCTGGTCATATGACTGAAGCTGTATAATTTCAGAAAGTGAATTTGTCAAAAAGATGAATTGGAGTGGACGCAGGCAGAAAGGGATATTATGAGTAACCAATCTAGTTTCAGTTTTCTAGCTGAAAGGTAATGAAGGCTTATACCTTGATGATACCACTGGAAATAGAAAAAGAAAGAATGAAAAGTGTTCTCAACACTGTGCTTGATACATAATATTTCGGTATGTGGTTGTTATACTGAAGGGACCAAAGAGAGACACTGCTTTTTTTTTCTTTTGAGACAGGGTCTTGCTCTGTTTCCCAGACTGGAGTGCAGTGGCACGATCATGGCTCACTGTAGCCTTGACCTCCTGGGCTCAAGCGATCCTCACATCTCAGCTCCCTGAGTAGCTGGGACTACAGGCTCGCACCAACCACCACACCTGGCTAATCTTGTAAATGTTTTGGTAGAGACAGAGTCTCACTATATTGTCCAGGCTAGACTCTACTTTTTGTTGTTGTTGTTGTTGTTTTGAGACGGTGTCTTGCTCTTATTGCCCAGGAGGCTGGAGTGCAGTGGTGCGATCTCGGTTCACTGCAATCTCTGCCTCCTGGGTTCAAGCGATTCTCCTGCCTCAGCCTCCCAAGTAGCTGGGATTACAGGTGCCCACCACCACGCCCAGCTAATTTTTGTATTTTTACTAGAGACAGGGTTTCACCATGTTGGCCAGACTGGTCTCGAACTCCTGAGCTCAGGTGATCCGCCCACCTCAGCCTCCCAAAGTGCTGGGATTACAGGAGTGAGCCACTGCGCCCAGTCAGACTCTGCATTTTTTAGTAACTTATTTGACATGAGATGAAAGGAAGGGTAGTCATCAAAGATGAGAGTAGTAATTGTTTATTTTGAAGTTCATGGCCTGATTGTAGCTCACACTATTTAAGGGTAAGGGTTGATCCTGTATGCCTGCTACAAAATGGAATGTGTTTATGATTAGGTGATTGTTCTTCCCTGCTTGTGTTGCATCTTGATTTGTGACCAACAATTTTTGTAGGATTTGCTGTGAAATATAAGGTGAAAAAATACTGTTACCTGATAAATCACATCCCATTTACCTACAAAAGAAAAATGTAAAAAATATATAACATTACAAAATAGAGTTCTTCATGACCTCAATTTAAAGGCATAAATGGCTGCTAGTTTCCAATTAGGCTCTTGAAGAGATAGTTTTTGTTTGTTTGTTTCTTTGTTTGGTTTTTAACACGAGACTGACACATGCTGGAATCCAGCCCATTAACTTGGTTAGTCTTCAGAGTATGATGTGACAGCACTTTGGGGTATAGAAAAAGAAGAGAACTTCTTTACGTGTATATAATTTTAAGGATACAAATATTGTGTATGTAGGGATTTTTGGTTTTGTGTTTTTTGTTGTTTTGGGTTTTTTTGTTTGTTCGTTTTCCTGTTAAGGATGTGCTACCAAAAAGTTCAAAGAACACTGCTGTAATCAACTGAGCTAACAGACCGGTTACGAAGACCAGGGTCATAAGCCTATAGGTTTCCTGTCATTGATCTCAGTGTGGTGTAATGGTAAGGGCCTTGTTTTCAAAGTCAGGAGACCTAGAATTGAGCCCTAAATTTACCACTTACTGGCTTGTGATCTTTAGCCTTCAGTTAATCTCTTTAAATTTCAGACCGTAGAATATTCAAACCAGTTTGTTTTTAGAGGATCTGTCAAATTTCTAGTGGTAAATGGGAGAGTACATAGAAAACTCTGAAGTGTTTGTGCTTGTTCTAAGGTTTACTCGTTTATATTATATCAGTCCTCTCTAACATTAATGTGTGGTCAAAGATTTGTTGTGAAGCATGAATATAAAACATGAAAAAACACCTAACACAGGGTTGATATGTAGTAGGTGCTCAATAATAGTATTTGCTGGATTTCTATCTAAATCTTAATCCCACATATACTTTGTTCTTTGAAAGGTTTTTTTAAAAAATTTGATAATTTGCTTCCTGCCTTCCCTATTGTACTAATGACTACTAACACCTATCACTCTGAAGCCCTTGGTCTCTGGAGAAAAGGGTGTCTGAAACCCTTGTACCTTGGTCTTATTTGGAGGAAAGAGGTAGCGTCTTAAGAGTCAGCTAATGCTTGGTTCTAGGCTAATACCTACTGCACAGGATCGTTGTGAGAATTAAAGGAGATAATGCACGGGAAACTGTGAAATAAAGAGCTATACTGATGTTAGGAAATGATTTGATTATTGTTCCCGAAGTCCCAGGAGAGTCCAGTATGATTGAACTGCCTAAGTAGTAGGATAACCTACAAATTACAGCCTCTGTCTTGGAAATAAAGTAGGGGGCCTGGATTCCTTTTTCTCCTTTTCTGGGAGCTTTTTTCCTTTTACTACTCATTTTCAAAAGCTACCATGTTAGGATATTCTGGTATGTCCTTTTGAGAAATCTTTGTAATTCCTTATATTGCCAGCATTCTAAGGACATCTCAGAAAAGGTTAAGTGAATGCACATGTTTGTTTGGGATAAGACAATAACAAAAACAATAGATTATTTATGTTTACATAACACATTGAGATTCTACTAACAGTACTTATGTACCTAGAAAAAAACATTATAGTCAACAAAATAGAAATGCTAGTCTTTATTTGACAGGCTTATGTTTCTGATTTTGGCAGGTTTTGTTTTGTTGTAATTTTTGACTGTAACATACAGTATGTGTCTTGATTAAATAAGATAACCTAATCTGCTGATCTCACATAAGTAATTGAAATCCTGTGTATATTTCATATATTTTCTCTTTGTTCTGACACTTTTCCTCAAATATATTAAAATGTTCACTATCTTTGAAAATCCTTCTCTTAACCCAGATACCTCTCACTGTTCCATCATGCTGAATAGTCATTTTTTTCCATGTCTGATTATCCATCCAAATGTTAAATCTTTTCTCCTTTTGTGTTTTAGAGTTACTCCTTTCTCCCCTTTCAGATCCCAGATTATTCTAGAAACAGAAAGTAACAGACATTTCAAAGGGATAAAACTTCAGCGTACTTAAACAGCCACATTGAGGTTAGAAATCTCCATTTTTACCCTGGAATATTTTTCAACCCCTCTCCTCAATAAACACTTTTTAAAAATAGCATTAGTTCTGCGTAGTATAACCACACACCAGAGCATAGCAGATTATTCCGATCTGTTATTTTCAGACTTCTTTACACCCTCTGCCCCCACCCAATAAAACTATTCTAATTATCTCCAGTAGAGAGAATGAAGACTTGGAAATATTTAGTACTAAATGTCATGTAGAGGTTAAATTGGTCTATGTAGTAGGCTGGTATAATAACTATCTCTGACACTTAACCTGAAAGTATATATGTGTGGCATATTCACTTGATGGGTTGGTAAATGGTGATTTTGTATGTTAATTTGAGGATTTCTAATTTGCTTAGAAATTAGATTGATTTCTAATTAATTTCTAGTATGATTAAATTAATATTGTTTGATTTTTAGCGGGAGAAAATAGCTCTGGCTAACCCTGTTTGCTCCCCTTATATTTATCTCAACAGGAAGAAGTCAGTATCAAAGAAATTGCAATCACACATCATGTAAAGGAAGGACATGAAAAGGCAGATCCTTCCCAGTTTGAACTTTTAAAAGTATTAGGGCAGGGATCATTTGGAAAGGTAAGTCATGAGTGTGTGCTTTTTTAAAAGTTGTCTTTTAATTTCATATGTATTTCATACACATGAGGAAACAAATATTTTATGAAATGCTACCAGTCTTCCTACCAGCAATGTTTTCTGTTTTTTTACATTTCTCACTATCAGTAAGTGTGGGAAAGTGAATAAAGTTCAAAAGTACATTGAGAACTTATACTAAATTGGTAGTATTTGCTTCATACTTTGTCTTCAAGACCACATGACCTCTCCAGTTGTGATTCTTGAATGGTTAAAAATCACAAGATGTTCCCTTGATACACTGGCCTCTTTTTGAGTCCTTGGGTAGGGTTGGATGGTGATCTTGCAATACAGTATAACAGCACATCTCAGCCTCCCTTCCAGTGTACTCTAATACCAGCATAAAGTGAGTGAAGCTCCCAAAGAAGTAGGGTTGGGGGCTGCTGCTACAATTTTGAAGTTTTCTTGACTCCTGGCTTGTCTTTAAAATGAGTGCAAAGTTTGCATTTTGTTCAGTAACATCGTGTTTGTTTTTAACATCAAAAAATATTTCCCAAAGCCAAGTAAAATTCCTGCAGAAGACAGGATCTGCCTCTGTCACCCAGGCTGGAGTACAGTGGCGTGATCTCGGCTCACTGCAACCTCTGCCTCCCAGGTTCAAGCAATTCTCCAGCCTCAGCCTCCTGAGTAGCTGGGACCACAGGCACACACCACCACGCCCAGCTAATTTTTGTGTTTTTTTATAGAGATGGGGTTTCGCCATGTTGCCCAGGCTGGTCTCGAGCTCCTGAGCTCAAAGCGATCCACTTGCCTCGGCCTCCCAAAATGCTGGGATTACGGGTGTGAGCAACCACGCCCAGTCGAAAATGCAACATCTTTATCAGTGTTTTTCATGTCCTGCTTGTCTCCCACCACATACATACACACTGCACACCTCAGGGGCACTTCTGTACTCCATTTTGAGAAGTACAGCATTACAATTACTGCTACTTGATCTGTTTAGACCAGGGGTCCCCAACCCCCGGGCGAGCGTTGCTGTTTGAGCACCACCTCCTGTCAGATCAGTGGCAGTATTCGATTCTCATAGGAGCACAAACCCTATTGTGAACTGCACATGGGAGGGATCTAGGTTGTGCACTCCTTATGAGAATCTAATGCCTGATGAGCTGAAGTGGAACAGTTTCATTCTGAAATCATCTCCCCCTCCCACTGCGCCAGTCTATGAAAAAACTGTCTTCCATGAAACCAGTCCCTGGTACTAAAAAAGGTTGGGGATCACTGGTCTAGATTGTTTCTTGGCAAAAGGAACATTTGGAGATTGCATTCAACTTTCACAATGCAGTGATTCCTTACCACCTCTCTGTAAGGAAATATTTGAAGATATCATGCTTTGCAAGTTTCAGAACAGCACCACTTTAGCTCTCTTGTGTATTTTAGTGGGGGTATTTAGCAATTCTTGGTTACCATAGGTAATTTGTTACAGTTGTTAACCTCTTTTGAACCCAAAAGGATGCTTTTAATCCAAATATAGAGTAAGTAGCCAGCAGAGCATAACGGTTGTAAGTTTGGGCTCTAGGTCAGCCAGACTTCGATTCAGTTTTTTTTCTTCTGTTTATTCACTGTGTGTGTTTGAGCAAGTTACTTAACCTCTTGGATCACTATTTCCTTCCTCTAGCCAGTCATTAAATATTGAAGTTCTCCAAGGTTCGATTCTAGGCTGTCTTCTTCTCTATTACTAATACTCTACTAATTGATTTTCTCTGTGCCCACTATCTTAATTGTAACTCACATACAGCTGACATAACAGATTTATATCTCCAATCTAGATTGCTCCTCCAAGCTCTGAATTCTTATGCACAGCTGCTTACTCTTTTTCTGTGTCTTAAAAGCACTTTAAAGTCAAAGTGTCTAAGACCAAACTCATGATCTTTCCCTAAGCCTCAAACTGTTCTATTTCATTTTTCTCTCATTAAGCAATTTAGAAACTTGGGAAGCATTCTTGGTGTATATTTCTAGTCCCTACCTCCCCTATCCCACTCTGACCTGGCCAATCTTATCTGTCACCAAGTGCTGTAGATTCAGTAAAGATTTCTCAAAGCCTGCCTGCCACCCCTCCAGAATATGCTACCACCTTTCTTCCTGGTCTATTGACGGAGTCCCCTAACTGGGTCTTTCCAAATGTATTCTTGCCTTGATCGATTATTTACATGATAGCCAGCGTGAACTAATCTTTTACTCTACCCCTCATAACCTTTCAGTGGCCTCTCTTTGCTTTTATAATAAAGATGAATTCTTAAGATGGCTGAGGAGCCCCTCAGTCTGGTCTCTAGCTACCTCTCCAGCATCAGTTTTCATACTTTTCATTTCACTCTCTGTGTTCAGGTCACATTGGCTGCCTTCTTTGGTCCTTAAGCAGGACCAAGTCCTTAAGCTCCATCCTGCTAGAAAGCCTTTCCATGTTTTATTCCTTCTGCCTGAAACACTCTGCTCTACCCCTGCCTCTTCCTCAGCTGATTAGCTCCTCTTGCACCTGTGATCTCAAGGAGGCTTTCCCTGCATCCTTCCCAGGTTATGTTCCCTGGTTATACCCTCTCAGAACATTATATACCTCATCTTCATGGCACTTGCCACAATTGCAGTTTTTCATTTGTTTAATGGCTGTCTCCCCCACTAGACTAAATGTTCCATGAGTGAAGGGTCATGCCTTGTATCAAGTCTCAGCATTGAACCAGTAGCACAGTGCCTGGCATATAATTCTGGAAAGAATTAATGAGTGTGTAATAGTTCTGACCCCATAGGAGAGTAGTGAGAATTAAATGATAAAAGGCGAAGCACATAATATCTGGTATTAAATTATCACACCACTCAAAACCAAATAGATGGGTAATTTTTATACATTAGATTTTCAGGGAACACAATATTTAAGTTCTTGGAATTAGCATGCTTCTCCCTTTACATCTTTAAAAGTAACTTAAATATCATACTATAAATACCAAACATTCAAAATAGGTTGTCTCCTTTCTTACTCATTCTGAAAGGCCACAGTAAGCCAAGGAAACAGGGATGACCTGTCAAGACTAGAATAGCTTCATGGGGGAGTGAGGAAAGGTCAGAAATGCTCTGGTGGAGGAAGTGATGGCAGCTGGGACCGCTGCTGCTCCTGCTGCTGCTCCTGCTGGGCTTGGCTGGTTACTGGCCAAAGGGAACAGATAAACAGCACCCTGAGCAGAAGCAGAATGCTGGGTGACTGACACGGACTTTGTCCCAGTACCTCCACTGTGACACTGGGCAAATTACTTAACCCCCTAAGCCCTAGTTTGGACAGCTATAAAATAGGCATTGCCTAGTAGGTCTGCCTCCCAAAATCGACACAATGATTTGTTACAAATGGTTGTGAAAGTACTTTGCAAACTAAGAAGTGCTGGAGTGTTCAGAAGATGGATTCAAAGAACAGTTGAAAGTTTGGAATTCACCAGGAGAATTTTTCTTACAGAATGGAACCAAGAAACTTGGTTAGGGAATCTTAAGGATGATTAAATATCAAATAAATCCTAATTATCTCTACCTAATCAAATTTTATTTCCATCAAAAATATTAATCATCTCTGATTACCCTTAATACTTAAACATCATTCCAGAGCTTAGATCCACCCTGGTTAATGATGCTTTTCTCTCCCTAGGTTGGCTCCCCACTAACTGGCTGAAAGGAGCTAAAGCGTGGGGCATGGTGAAAGGGGTGGTGATTATAGGAGAGCAACACACCCTGCATCAGGGTTTCTCTGCAAGTTGTGGTGCTCTTCACTTGATTTGGGGTCATTGCCCATTGACTTGGCACAATTTCTCAAAGTGAGAAACTCTGCCTTGTCCTAGAATCAGTCGAATGAATCATTTTTTAATTTTGTGCTAATAGCCTGATGTGCTAATTCAGATGAATGAAAGCAGATCCTAAACTTAATTATTGATTGTGACTGCTTCTCTTCTTCCCACCTGTGGCAGCATAAGAACACTGCTACAAAAGAATGGATAGGGAAAAGGAGTTGAAATTCAAATCTATTTGGCATATCTATTTAAAGGTTCAATGGAAATAATCATGAACCTAATGGTCAAAATGAGTAGAAAGGATGTATTGGTAGTCTTGTATTAGCCATGATATAGAATGACCATGAATTATTTAGAACAGGCTTTATTAATTTTGCACAAATATTTGGAAAGTCAGGATGCCCAATAACATACCTGAGAATTGTGTTCTTCATGTTTAGGTGTATGCAATAATTTGACCATAAAAAGGTGGGGAGGTGGGTTCTGACTTACGTCACATTAAATATTTGTGCACAGGATTCTTCAATTTCTTTTTGTTTGTTTTTGTTTTTCGTTTTTGTTGTTGTTGTTTTGAGACTGAGTCTGGCTCTTGTTGCCCAGGCTGGAGTGCAATGGTGTGATCTCGGCTCACTGCAACCTCTGCCTCCTGGGTTCAAGTGATTCTCCTGCCTCAGCCTCCCAAGTAGCTGGGATTGCAGGTGCCAGCCACCATATCTGGCTAATTTTGTATTTTTAGTAGAGACGGGGTTTCACCGTGCTGGCCAGGCTGATCTCAAACTCCTGACCTCAGGTGATCAACCCTCCTGGGCCTCCCAAAGTGCTGGGATTACAGGCGTGAGCCGCCGCTCCTGGCCCAATGTAAGTGTTTTAAATTGTTGTGCTGAGCAGTGAGATTTATATACAACCTTTGTATACAGAAAAGACCCTTCATCAGTGAGTACTTGTATCAACAGGAAATTGTGGTCAAGAGGAACCCCTGTAAAACAATTTTGATGAGCTCAATAGAATTTCTGTTTTGTTAAAAGCAGAGCCATCATACCACCTGTTATACTTTAAACATTTTGGGATTTTTTCCATCTAATTCATACATATGTAGTTTAAGGTTTTTTGTTTTTTGTTTTTTGTTTTTTGTCTGTCTTAATGTGTTACATGCTCTTTGGGAACTGGCAAACAACAAAATGGAAAAAAATGTATTCACTTATATTGACACCCCAAGTTATAACTACTGTTTATAACTAGTATTTATAATTGATACATTTTAGGGGAAATAATCTACAGTATATCTGAATCTATATTATAATAAACTATTATAGCAGGGTCTTATTTTAACAAAGGTATAGTTTGTACCACTTTGTAATATTTATTTTCTCTTATTTAAATACAGGTTTTCTTAGTTAAAAAAATCTCAGGCTCTGATGCTAGGCAGCTTTATGCCATGAAGGTATTGAAGAAGGCCACACTGAAAGGTAAGTGTTACTGCTATTTGTAGTGTTCGTGTAGTCTAAACAAACTGAAAGGTCTCAATAGAGCTCATGGGACTCCTTGGCATGTTATTTACATTCTGAATAGGTTCCTGTTACCAGCTTTAAATTTAGATTGACTTTTAGTGAATTTTTCCTACTGGGCTAGGAATCATTTAACTAGTGAGAACCAGAGTTGCCATGTATAAAAGAAGTATTATAAATTTATATTGGGTTTTATACAAGTAGACATTTAGAAGATTAAAACTGGGTTTGATTCATCTTCAGATTTATGTAATTATTTTAATGTTTTTTAAAATGTACTGATTTACTGGGTGCCAAATGCTTTTATTCTAAAGGATTTTATGACTTCTGGTCTCCAAATAAGTTTTTATTCTGAGCCTGTGATTTTGAAAACCCTAATGCAGGATTTGGTTCTCATAGGTAAAAAGTAGTTAGGAAGAGGCCGGGCACGGTGGCTCACGCCTGTAATCCCAGCACTTTGGGAGGCCGAGGCAGGCGGATCACCTGAGGTCAGGAGTTTGAGACCAGCCTGCCCAACATGGCAAAACCCTGTCTCTAATAAAAATAAAAAAAAAAAGAAATTAGCCGGGCATGGTGGTGGGTGTCTGTAATCCCAGCTACTCGGGAGGCTGAGGCAGGAGAATCGCTTGAACCCAGGAGGCGGAGGTTGCAGTGAGCCGAGATCGCACCACTGCACTCCAGCCTACGCGACAAGAGCAAAACTCTGTCTCAAAAAAAAGAAAAAAAAAAAAAAAGAAATACCCCTGAGCAACCTGGAAAATAACACCGTAACAAACTCCACCCTAACTGAATTTTACAACTTAACACATCTAGGAAACTTGTGAGAAAATATTGAGCAAATTACAAACAAATTAGTAATTTAAAAATTGACATTTCATATAATGAAAAATAGTATAAATAGGAAGACAGGAAAATATATTAATATAAGGAGTTAGCTAAGGGGCTTCTACTGGCCAAATCTGGGGCAACTTAAACATTGCAATAATAAATGATAGTGATAGATTACGACCCAGTTGAATAAAATAAGAAGCCATAGGTTAATTCATAAATTAATTAATGGGGGAAAAGGGAAAACTCTTTCTGGCAATATAATTCCAACTAATAAATGTAAAAAGAATGAAGGAGTTAGGAATTGATAAGAAATACCATTATATCCTCCATCTGGAGGATTTTGAATAAAGTTTACACACGGAGATAAATAATCTTTGGGGAAATGTTCAGTTTTGGTGAAAGTCAAAGATGCATATTAAAATAATAAAGTTTGCTGGGCATAGTGGCTCACACTTGTAATCCTAGCACTTTGGGAGGCTGAGGCGGGAGGATGGCTTAAGGCCAGGAGGTCAAGACCAGCTAGGGCAATATAGCATGACCCTGTCTCTACAAAAAATGAAGATAAAATCAGATTGGTGTAGTGGTGCAAGCCTGTGATTCTAGCTACTCTGGAGGCTGAGGCAAGAGGATCTCTCGAGCCCAGGAGTTTGAGGTTGCAGTGAGCTGTGATCACACCACTGCGCTCCAGCCTGGGTGACAGAGTGAGATGAATGCATGTTATTTCATATGATGGCAGCATACATTGGAAAGCCATTATTGCTGCTACATTAACCTAAGGAAATAGCTTCAAAAAATGGATTCATAGGCTTGAAAATTCTTGTTGCAACATTATTTACAGTAGCAAGAAGTTAGAACTCACATACACACTGGAAAACTAGAGGAATTGTGACCAGTTATAGTGGCTCATTCCTATAATTCCAGCACTTTGGGAGGCTGAGGTGGGAGGATTGCCTGAACTCAGGAGTTCAAGACCAGCCTGGGCAGCATAGTGAGACCTCATCTCTACAAAAAATCGAATAATTAGCCAGGCATGGTGGTGTGTGCCTGTAGTCCCAGCTGACTGGGGGGGCTAAAGCAGGAGGATCACTTGAGCCCAGGTCTTCAAGGTTACAATGAGCTTTGATTGCACCACTGTATTCCACCCTGGGTAGAGGGAGATCCTGTCCCTAAAAAAAAATTTTTAATAAGGAAAAATAGAGGAATGTTATAAAATTATGGTTTACCACTTAGGATATTATTAAAATAAAGTATCTTAAATGTAATTACAAAAATGAATGTAGTGAAAATTAGAACAAATTGGGCTACTACAAGTATGTAAAATTTTATAGATATAAGCTATAAAAGAGATCATAGAAAAATGAAAATATTTGACTTACTGGAACTTTAAACTGCTGAATAATTCTGAATGTGTTCTTAAATTTTTATCAAAAGAATATCTGTAGAGTCTTATCATGTAACATAGCTATGCTTTGCCCACCCTCCTGCCTATCCTAATTCTTGAACCCCAGAGACAATGACTTTCATCTCTTTAGCTGCTGCCATTAACATTTATATTCAACACTTTTATATTGCAATTCTTTGTTTTCATTTGGAGACATAATCTATTGCCTTTCTAACATGGAAGACTAAGATTCAGTTCTCTCATGCTGCCACCCACTCACAGATTCCTTTTTCACATCTTCCCAATAATGTTTTCATTGTTATAGCTTTATAAAAATTGTTCCTAGCTAAACGAAATAGTATACTAGAGTCACATTTCCTTCACTTCTTTTCTGTATTCAGTCTCTTTTCCTAAATTCTGTACCTACTTTTTTCTCAGTTTACTTTTTAGTTTTGATGGAACACATCTTCTCATAGCTACCTCAGAATGAGTAAATGGATACTAAATTTTTTGTGACCCTCCATGTCTGGAAATGGCTTTATTCTACCCCCTCACTTAGTTTATAATTTGGCTGAGTATAAAATTCTAGGTCAGAAAGAATTTTCCACCAGATATTTGAAGGTGTTGCTTCCATTGTCTTCTAGTTTCCTGTGTTATAGTGATGAAGTTAATTGCTGGTCTCACTCCCAGTCCTTTGTGTGTAAGCTGCTTTTCCTCTTTGGAAGTCTTTAGAATCTACTCTTTATTCCTGGTGTTCTGAAATTTGTATAGTGGTATTCTTGAGTGTGGGTTTCTAAAACTATGTCATATCATATATGAGGTGGTCTCTTTCAACCTAAAAACTCATTTCTTCAGTCTTGGGAAAGTTTTTGTCATTTATTCTACATTTGTAAGTGCTACTCTTTGGAATATGTTGGTTAAACTTCCTGAATTGTTCCTTAATTTTCTTTATTTTTCCATCTTCTATTTTCCATTTTTTCTGTTTTCTGTGAAATTTCTTCAACCATCTTCCAACCCTTCTATTGACCTTTTTGTTTCTGCCATCGCTTTTCATTTCCTAGATTTTCTTGTTCTCTGATTATTTCATTAAAACATTTTTTAATTATGGAAAGTATCAAACATTTAAGAAAAAGACAGAAGAATATAGTGAGCCCCCATATACCCTTCTCACTGCTTCAACATTTATCAACTCATGGTCAGCCTTTTTTCATCAGTGTTCTCCTTCTCCTCTTGGTATTTTGAATGAAATCTCAGATACTATAGAATTTCTTCATAAATATTTTAGTATATATCTCTAAAAGATAGACTCCTGGCTGGGTACGGTGGCTCACGCCTGTAATCCCAGCACTTTGGGAGGCTGAGGCAGGTGGATCACGAGGTCAGGAGTTTGAGACCAGCCTGGCCAACCAATATGGTGAAATCCCCTCTCTACTAAAAATACAAAAATTAGCTGGGCATGGTGGCGGGCACCTGTAATCCCAGCTACTCGGGAGGCTGAGGCAGGAGAATTGTTTGTACCCGGGAGGCAGAGGTTGCAGTGAGTCGAGATCACGCCAATGCACTCCAGCCTGGGCAACAGGGCGAGACTCTCTCTCAAAAAAAAAGACTCCTAAAAGAAATAATTCAACTGTATTATCATACCTTAAAAATGAGCATAAAGATATCCAGTCTTTGTTCACATTGCTAGTTGTCCCTACTATTAAAATTTGTGTTTCTTTATGCAGTCTGTTTAAATTAGGATTCATACATATAAGGTCTCAACTTTGCAATTGGTTGATATCTTTTTAAGTCTTTTCATCTATGAGCTCTTTCTCTATTTCTTATCTTTTTCTTGTAGTTTATTTGTTGAGGATACTTGTTCCTTCCTCCACCCCACCACCCTTTTTAAACAAGAACAAGAAGCTTTAAAAAGGGTGAGGTGCCATATTATCTTTGCTCCCACAATGGACATAAATTACAAGAATGAGTTTTGTTTTGTGGTGTTGTGTTTAAGTTATCTTCTGTTCCTCATATTGTTTGTTTCCCTTTATTCCATTTTTTCTGTTTATTTTGATGTTTTTCATGTTTAGAGCCTTTATCCAAATGCTTGGGGATCTTTTGCTATCTTTTCTTTAAGAGTCAACTGCTAGAAAGCTGATTGGAAAGAGTTCAATGGCAAGAATTTGCTTATTTTTCATTGGCTTCCTTTCCTTAGGCTTAGATTTTTAGCTTTCTCTGGTCTGCTTTGTTAGTTTACCACTTACCCATCTTCTACTATTGCTTCCTGTCCTTGTGAGTTGATGCAGTTTTTCCATTATTGTCATTTCCATGGGGTTTTGGGAGAATGTAGAGAGTAGAATATCCATGTTTAACCAGAAGTCTCTTCCCATTTTAAAGTTCCTATTAATACGATAAATGGGGCCAAATAGAAGTCAATAACGTTAGATAAAGTTAGTGGGGACTTCTATCCTATTAAAGTGGTCTGTTTGTCTAAAAGCTTTTGTAAACTGCTTAAAAAGGTTTCTTAATACATAGTCCTAGAAACATAAACAACATTTCTTCTTCTTCATTCTCATGTTCAGTCAAGAAGGGCTTAAATCTAATAATTACTCTAGAAGAAAAAATATTTCAGAGGAATCTAGTTGCTTTGCCAGCATGAGTTAGTATTAACGAATTCTGTGTTGGGATTAGAAGCTGGCCAATATAAAACATGCCTTCTTCTGAATTAGTATATACTAATCAAAATTCCTCATGATAGGATGATTTAGAATTGTCACTAGGTCTTTACATAAACAAAAGAAACGAGATTAGAATTATGACACAGGCCTACCTTAGACAAAATGAAGGAATTCTTTAGTGAAGGACTCTCACTGCTCATTTTCAGTTAAACAAGGTCTCATCAATGTTACACATAAGGAAATGTTGAAGAGAAAACTATCTCACAAGAAAATCATGTTGGTTCCAATCCTTCATTTTATAGAGGAGGAAACAGGAAATCCAGAGAAATGAAATTATTTGACCAAGGTAGTTATGAGTTCATCTAGTTATTAGTATAGCCACTAAACTGTAGTTCTTGACTCCCAAATAATTGTTCTTTTCATTGTGGTAAAATAAGAGAAGAGGGATATACAGTGCATGTATCGATGGATATTTTTGCTGCTTACTGAGCAGAGGAGGTATTTTTAAGTGATAAGCCTTGTATACTTACTGAAAGATGTAGGACTTTGGAATCCACCTTTAAGGTGATAGGAACTAATCCAAAATTGTGTGATAATAATGAGAAAAGGATAGATTTAAGCTAGACTAGAACTAGAAATATCAGCAGGTATTGGTGATAAACTTCACTCACATACAAAGTACAAAGGGCATATCAGGCTGGGCATGGTGGCCCATGCCTATAATCCCAGCACTTTGGGAGGCCAAGGCAGGTGGATCACCTGAGGTCAGGAGTTTGAGACCAGCCTGGCCAACATGGTGAAACCCCGTCTCTATTACAAATACAAAAATTAGCCAGGTATGGTAGCGCAAGCCTGTAATCTCAGCTACTCGGGAGGCTGAGGCAGGAGAATCGCTTGAACCAGGAGGGGGAGGTTGCAGTAAGCCGAGGTCGCACCACTGCAGTCCAGCCTGGGCGACGGTGATACCCTATCTCAAAAAAAAGAGGGCATATCAGATATAACAAGGAAGACACCAGAGTTGTATCAATAGGGCAAGGTAGTGAAATCAGAGATTGCTATTGAATTTGATATACTAACTGGACAGGTCAGTTAAAAGAGCTGCATAGACATCAAGAGCAATTGATTCCTATTTCTGATTTGCCCATTTTCAGTCAGTGGCATGAAAATCTCCCAGTTGGGGATAGAAAACTGGTAGAATGGAAAAAATAGGGCATTTTTTAGCTGCTTTGTTTATTTTCCCCAGAGGTCTTATTTCTATATTTTAAATATCTGCATTCACCCTAAACTGAAAATAAAACCAACTCAACTTTCTCCCTCCACCAGAGAGTCTCCTATTTGTTCTATTTTAATGTTTCATATAACCATTCAGAGTACTTAGAATGTATTATAATCATTTATTTACTTGTCTGTCCTTCCCACTGGATCATGAGCTTCTTGAAGATTATCTTATTTGTATGTATATCCCTAGTGCATTGCACATACACTTTGCTCAGGAAATATTTGGTTGCTGAATAAAAACTTTGCTCACAGGGTCAAATGTAAATTCATCTTGGCATTCCAACTTGTCAATCTGGATCCTCCCCATTTCACCTTGGCACAGTAGTAAATCTCATTTGATTCCTTCTTGTTCATCATTCATGCCTTCATGTCTTTGCTTGCACTGGGTACTCCGTGCTTAGACTCTTGTTTTCTAGGGCCTATCCTTCCTACCCATCTAAATATCCCCTCCAAAAGTCTTAAAGCTTGCGCCCTGACCCTACATCTTTCTTCTAGCCTTCCTATGCAAGTAAGACGGATCTTGCCCTTCTCTGAATCCCGCAGTACTCATTGCTGGTAGTAAATTATTTTATCCCTTAATCATATTCATGGTGCTACTTTGGATATAATAACAATAGCTACCATTTAATTGAATATCTCATACATACCAGGCTCTAGGTACATACCTTATCTCAAATGGTCACATGCTCCTCAAAGCTACAGTAGTGTTATCCCCATTGTATAGCCGAAAGCTAACTGAGTCTCAAATAATTTAAATAAGTATCTTGCTTGTGATTGTACAGATCTTGTGATGCTTAAGTTTTTGTCAAAAAAAAGATTGCACAGATCTGAATTCATATCTTTCTGTCTAAACTCCAAAAAACGTTTGTTCTTTCAGCTGTACCACAGTATGTTCTCTCTCTCTCCCTCTTGCTTCCTTTCTTCTTCCCTCAAAATAGATCTCTTTGGATATAACTGTCCTTTACCCCATGTCTGCCCCATTTTAGGTATGCTTAATGAATGTTTGTTGAGTTTGATTGGTAGGACTGATGGAATGTTGAAACCTATTTGTTTTTTATGTTTTACTATTAGGATGCCTTGTTTTTTAAAAGTCGCATGCTTTTTTGTCATTTGTCACAGCTGTGATTAAAATACTTGTGCATTTGATGTTAAAGCCAATACCTAATATTTTCTCTGTATTTTTTCCAACTTAAAAGCATGGATTTTATAAATATACACTACTTCCTTTGGTTATGTAATGTAGTAAAAGATACCATTATTTATTTTGTAAATTCAAGAATGACAAAACATTCACGTTTTAGTACACATAAGCAAAATTTTATTTAACATGGGCACCAAAAAGAATTTGTTTTGAAGATTATCTTTGAAAGATATTACAATGTAGCATACATACAATCTTTTATAGTTCGAGACCGAGTTCGGACAAAAATGGAACGTGATATCTTGGTAGAGGTTAATCATCCTTTTATTGTCAAGTTGCATTATGGTAAGTATGAACCATCTCCTACATCATCCCTTCACCTCATCCCTCAGAATCCCTGAGGACATTCAGATAAACTAATATAAATATATATATATATTTGTATGTGGTTAGCAGATCTTTTATAGTAAAAAGTCATGAAAATTAAACCATTATTTCTTAGACAAATTTTAGAAGCTTTTATTGTGTTTAGCTTATGTTTTAAAAAAATATTATAAAGTTAGTTTCTGAGTGGTAGCCATAGGAACAGGTAATGATAATTATTGCTTTTTTATTGTAATAATAATGAATAATAATATACTAGCCTTTTATAGCCTATATGTGTTAGCCAACCCCAAAGGCCAAAGAGATCCCTAATGTGAACATCCTAAAACCATTGTCACTGCTGTTCTTTTCCCCAAAGCCATATGCTTTTTCTCAGTGGGTAAAGGTGTGATGATTCTTACTATGTGTGATTAAATCTAACCAACCCACATTTTTTTCTGTAGCTAGTGGCATGGTTTTTGTATGTTATTTCGTAGTTAAGTAAGTCGTTTTTTGTTAGGAGTTTTTCTTATGTATCATGGGTTTAGAACTGGTGTATTCCTGAGTGACTTGCCTGTTGAAAATCTAGTGATTCTATAATAAGAAGCACTGTATTTAACATTTCCACATGGAAACTAAGATAAATCAGTGGTTTTCTTCTAAGTAAAAGTAAGTTTGGACATTTGATAGAATTAATTTGCTGAAATATTCATTTGTGAATGACCTAATGTAAGCCTAAAAACATTACGGTGAACTAAATGAAAATTTTCATTTCTTCATTCAGCTTTTCAAACTGAAGGGAAGTTGTATCTTATTTTGGATTTTCTCAGGGGAGGAGATTTGTTTACACGCTTATCCAAAGAGGTATATAATTAATCTCTATTTTTAATCTATTTATATGCATCCTGTTTGAACTAAAGCTTTGTTATATTTCAGTATTATGCTTACTGTATTTTCTCTAGTGGCACAAGATTCTTGAAGAATCAGACCCAAAAAGAGTTCTTTTCCTACCTTTTGAATTTATTCTGAAAGCAGGACTTTAAATTGACAAACAGTCTTTGTCTTAACTCTGCTTCTTTTATAGTTTTTTCCAGAAGCAATAATGTATCAACAAGTTATCCTTAAACAATTAGTGCTGGAAATGAAGTGTGCATTTTAAAGATCACTTTTCATTTCTAAAATGTTACTGTCATGGGACAACAGTGGCACAACCTGAATATACTTGTTACTTAACAACAAAATGTAAAATTATTTCTCCCATAGTGTATAGTTAGTATTTAGTAAGTGATTGGTTGACTGATTAGATAATTTTGCAAATTTCTTTCATGAGTAAATTGTAAACAAAGCTATGTATAATTATCATATTTATAAAATTTTTAGGATATTTAAACTCTAGAGTGGAACTTTTAAAATTACAGACACAAAAAGAAAATAAATTTAGAAAAATTATTGTTTTATTCTAGGTGATGTTCACAGAAGAAGATGTCAAATTCTACTTGGCTGAACTTGCACTTGCTTTAGACCATCTACATAGCCTGGGAATAATTTATAGAGACTTAAAACCAGAAAAGTAAGGAATCATGCTACTAAGTTGAATACAATGTAATATAATTGTTTAGGAGATTATAAAAAAATCAAGTGACTTCATGAAACTCCACAGTATTACCCTAGCATGCCTGTGCTTCACATCTCTGCTAACACTGTAGTTTCATACTTTAAAAATCTCATTTAATTAAAAAATACTGTTTTCGTGTGCATTCTTTGATTTTTTTTTTTTTTAAAGATGAAGTTTTGCTCTTGTTGCCCAGGCTGAAGTGCAGTGGTGCAATCTCAGTTCACTGCAATCTCCACCTCCCAGATTCAAGCAATTCTCCTGTGTTAACCTCCCGAGTAGCTGGGATTACAGGTGCCTGCCAACACACCCAGCTAATTTTTGTATTTTTAGTAGAAACAGGGTTTCACCATGTTGGCCAGGGTGGTCTCGAACTCCTGACCTCAGATGATCCACCTGCCTCAGCCTCCCAAAGTATTGGGATTACAGGCATGAGCCACCACAGCCGGCCCATTTTTTAATTTTTAATGAGGTTGAAATCTACATTCATTGGCAATTTGTATTTTTGTGTGAATTTTCTGCTCATGGCCTTTGTTCATTTTTCTTTTGGAATGTTATTTTTGGCCTGGCATGGTGGCTTACACCTGTAATCCAAGCACTTCTGGGAGGCTGAATTGCATAAGCCCAGGAGTTGGAGACCAGTGTGGGCAACATGGCAAAACCCCGTCTCTACAAACTACTAGCTGGGCATGGTGGCACACGCCTGTAGTCCCGACTACTCGGGAGGCTGAGGCAGGCGGATTGCTTGAGCCTGGCGCATTGAGGCTGCAGTGAGCCAAGATCGCTCCGTTGCACCTCCAGCCTGGGCAACAGAGTGAGACCCTGTCTCAAAAAAAAAAAAAATTACATTTTTTCTAGTCTTTCCATTTTAACTTTATGTTGTTTAATTTATGCATTTTTTTTCTTCAGGCAGATCTACCAGTCTTCTTTTGTGATTTAGTCTGACTTTCATTCTTAGGCTTTCCTGAGTTCTGTGATCAGATATTTTCCTTCTAATTTTATAGTTTCTTTTTTTTTTCTTTTAACTCCATTTTTTAGAAACTTTTTGGTAGGAGGGTTGGTATAGAGCTAACCCTTTCTTTCCCCCAAATACCATTTATCGAAAATTTTCTTCTCCATGTAATTTCAAATTTTAAGTGTGAGATTGAGCAAATTTCCCACAGGTTTGATAGTAACAGTCATCAAGAAGCGGATATTATTTAAATTGTACACACTTCTGTTTTAATTTGTTAATGTTTACCACTGAGTAAGAAAGGGTCCCCCCCACCTTTTATAAGCATATAAGCACAAGCCTTGCTCTACCAGGAATATTTTTAAACAGCTTTATTGAGTTGTAATTCATATGTTAAATCATTGCCTGGATGCAGTGGCTTATGCCTGTAATCCCAGCCCTTCGGGAGGCCGAGGTAGGTGGATCACTTGAGGTCAGGAGTTTGAGACCAGCCTGGCCAACACGGTGAAACCCCATCTCTATTAAAAATACAAAAATTAGCCGGGCATGGAGGCGCACACCTGTAATCTCAGCTACTCGAGAGACTGAGGCAGGAGAATCGCTTGAATCCAGGAGGTGGAGGTTACAGTGAGCTGAGATGGTGCCACTGCACTCCAACCTGGGTGACAAGAGTGAAACTCAGTCTCAAAAAATGAAAAGTGTATAATTCATTGATTTTTAGTATATTCACAGAGTTGTACAACCATCATATTTATCAAGAATTTTGAATATTACGGATATGAACAGACACTTCTCAAAAGAAGACATTTATGTGGCCAACAAGCATATGAAAAAAAAGCTCATCATCCCTGGTCATTAGAGAAATGCAAATCAAAACCACAATGAGATACCATCTCATACCACTTAGAATGGCAATCATTAAAAAGTCAGGAAACAACAGATGCTGGAGAGGATGTGGAGAAATAATAACGCTTTTACACTGTTAGTGGGAGTGTTAATTAGTTCAATCATTGTGGAAAACAGTGTGGCGATTCCTCAAGGATCTACAACCAGAAATACCATTTGACCCAGGAGTCCCATTACTGGGTATATACCCCAATGATTATAAATCATTCTACTATAAAGATGCATGCACATGCATGTTTATTGCAGCGCTATTCACAATAGCAAAGACTTGGAACCAACCCAAATGCCCATCAATGCTAGACTGGATAAAGAAAATGTGGCACATATACACCATGGAATACTATGCAGCCATAAAAAAGGCTGAATTCATGTCCTTTGCAGGGACATGGATGAAGCTGGAAACCATCATTCTCAGCAAACTAACATAGGAACAGAAAACCAAATACTGCATGTTCTCATAAGTGGGAGTTGAACAATGAGAACGCATGTACACAGGGAGGGGAACATCACACACTGGGGCCTGTCAGGAGCTGGGGTCTAGGAGAGGGATAGCATTAGGAGAAATACCTAATGTAAATTATGGGTTAATGGGTACAGCAAACCACCATGGCATGTGTATACCTATGTAACAAACCTGCACGTTCTGCACATGTATCCTAGAACCTAAAGCGTAATAAAAAAAAAAAATGTTAGTATGAAATGTAAATTCTATATTAACACCGGAAGAGGGGAAATGCTCATCTGGAACTCTTCTAAGTGATCATTTAGAAATTGTTATACTTTTATATTTTATGTTTGTTTTTTATTGTTTTTGGATAAGTTTCATATGGTTTTGTTTTTATTCCCCAAATAACTGCTGAGTTTTCCTGATTATTTTCCCAACTTATAACTATTGTGACACAAAATATAATTGTTGGTGAGAATGAATATTCAAGCATATAGTCCTTAGAAAAATTACTATAAACATAAGATTAAACATTCATAAAAATGTGTTTTATGCTATTTAATTGAATATATTTACCATAGACCATTGTATTGGCATTGGTCATAAAGTTATATTAAAGTATGAGCCTTGTCTCAAGGCTTTAATAAGATCAGATGTAGAGAAGATTGCTTATATTAAGATCTTAAACATACATGTCTAGATGATGCTATTAATTCGAAATAACACTTACTTGGTAAATCATACAAGTAAATACCATCATACAGAACTTGGGAGGAATTTAAATTTTTAGGCCAAATATTTTATGAACTGTTAAGGGTTTTTCAGATTCTTTTAAACTAGAACTCTGTTATAATAAATATGACTAAAAATAATTAGTAACCATTGAAAAGGAATGTTGTTTATTAAGAGTGATACAGTTGACTTTTTCTTTCAAAGATACACTATAAGCATGGTTATCTTAAAAGAATGCATTTGCTATAGAAGGCACAACTAATGCCCTTTCAGCCATATTATCCTTTTTTCTTTCAGAATTACCAAGAATGACTTGAAGTTTGTTTTGTTTTTAGAACTGTTTTTCGTGTATTCATTAGAAGGGAGGATGATTTCTATAGTACCTAATAATGCCCTTTATATTCTCTAAATGTGTTGATCTCTTCATAATTAAGCATAATCAATACTAATATTTTTCATAACAAGTGCTTGTGATGAAAGAAGCTTGAAAAATATGTCCCTACTGAATTACCTTCAGTGGTAAACTTTGTTGTAATTATGTTTGCATTTATGAAATAGAAAGGTTGGTAATATTTTTGTTATAGTAAAATTTTGTAACAAAATTTGACTTGCACATTTTTTAGTTAAAAGTAAGGAAATGTCTATATTGTGGGATAGCTTTAAATATAAGTGAAACAGTTTATTGCTTGACCCCATACCTATCCAGAAATATTAGGTTGGTGCAAAAGCAATTGCAGTTTTTGCCATTACTTTTAATTACTTCTGCACCAACTTAACACAATTATTGGCTTACAGCTTAGTACTCTCTCCTTTCTGTAGCTCCTTGATTAATAGCATTACTCTCCACTCAAGTATCTGCTCAAGCCAGAAATGTGAGTGTCATTCTCCAGTTGTTCTTTATTATGATCCAGTGAGTTCACTAAGTGCACTTTATTTTCTCTGTAAATTTCTCTACCCTCCATGAATGTACACCTTTTATGGTCTCCCTTGTCCTTGAGAAGAAGCCCAAACTATTTGGAATGCCCTGTAGGCCCTTTGCAAACAGGCCTTATTTATTCAGCATTTCTTATTTGTACTGTACACTGCCAGACACTGAGCTATAAAGATAAATAAGGTCAAACCTTCTAGGAGCTCACAGTTTTTGGGGAAGAGAGAAAACCTGGAGAATATGTATAGTGAAGGGAGGGATCAATGAAAAACAAGGAGTATGGAGAGGGAGAAGAAGATTGTGTAAAGGTCGTGTCAGGAAAAAAAATAATAATAAGGAAATAATGATTGAGTCAGATACCTTTAAAATGACCAAGACAGCTGGGCACGCAGTGGCTCACACCTTAGGGAATAATCCCAGGACTTAGGGAGGCAGAAGCAAGAGGATAGCTTGAGCCCAGCAGTTCAGGACCTGCCTGGGCAACGTAGTGAGACCCTATTCTCCACAAAAAGGAAAAAAAGGCAAAATAAAATAACCAAGAGAATGACATGTCTGATGCTTTTGAATTAAATGTGTGGACCCTCTGTCTATTAATGCAGGCACTAGGGGATTTAGTCAAACTACGTCTGTAGAAAGGCATTAGAAAGAGCAGCTGGGAAGAGTACAGGTGATTTGATTCTTTTCCTAATAATTTTCAAGTACCCCTGGCATATTAATACAAGTTTATGGCATTGCCTTTGGGATTTGTTATAAATGTGTGTCCAAAAAATAATTTGTTCCTCCTTTGCCTTTGCCATCTTATTCACAGTCTAAAGCAATATTTTAGAATAAATATGGTGATCTGATGCTTAAGGATGTAATTTCAGTCTTAGCTTCTATAAATCTCTGTTTAGTGTTCTTAAAAGATTTTCTTTGTTTTTTTCAGCATACTTCTTGATGAAGAAGGTCACATCAAGTTAACAGGTAAAAAAAAAAAAAATCCTCATTTTATTAAAATATTTTCTCCTACAATATATACTTTCCTTTAAGGTTGATTGAGGTACAAATATTGAGTAATACACTGTATTAAAATTAAAAACTTGTATTAGAGCCAGGCGTGGTGGCTCACCCCTGTAATCTCAGCATTCTGGGAGGCTGAGGCAGGTGGATCACTTGAGGTCGGGAATTCAAGACTAGCCTGGCCAACATGGTGAAACCCCATTTCTATTAAAAACACAAAAAAATGAGTTGGGCGTGGTGGTGCACGCCTGTAATCCCAGTTACTTGGGAGGCTGAGGCAGGAGCATCACTTGAACCCGGGAGGCAGAGGTTGCAGTGAGCCAAGATGGCACCACTGTACTCCAGCCTGGGTGACAGAGTGAGACTCCGTCTCAAAAAAACAAAAACAGAAAAAAACTTGTATTAGAAAATTTAAATGATTAATGTCAGAACTCAAAGTTTAAAATTTACATGTGCAAATTTATGTAGGATATTTATATTTGTTTTGGCAGATTTTGGCCTAAGTAAAGAGTCTATTGACCATGAAAAGAAGGCATATTCTTTTTGTGGAACTGTGGAGTATATGGCTCCAGAAGTAGTTAATCGTCGAGGTCATACTCAGAGTGCTGACTGGTGGTCTTTTGGTGTGTTAATGGTAAGGTTTGAATTGGGGGTTTTTTTGGGGGGAAGGAGGTTGTTAAGTGAGGATTAGCAGTGAATATTAAAGAAACTGGTGTTTTTATTTTCTTTATTTTATACCATATGTAATAAGTAACTAAGAAAAATTATTATATGCAGTATAGAAGGACTGTGAAATCTATTAGCTGCTTCTATCTCGTCCTAATTTGAAAAGGCAAAAAAATATATATATATATATATTACCATAGATTTCCTGCTAATAGTAACAATCTAAAGCATTAATGGTATTTACTCTTTTGGAGAAACTGGTCCAGAAATCTATTAGTAAGTGACCCTTAAAATAAGTTCGTTTGGTCGGGTGCAGTGGCTCACACCTGTAATCCTAGCACTTTGGGAGGCTGAGGCGGGTGGATCACCTGATGTCAGTTCAAGACCAGCTTGGCCAACATGGCAAAACCCCATCTCCACTAAAAATACAAAAATTAGCCAAGCAGGATGGCATACGCCTGTAATCCCAGCCACACAGGAGACTGAGACTGGAGAATTGCTAGAACCTGGGAGGCAGAGGTTGCAGTGAGCCAAGATCATGCCACTGCACTCCAGCCTGGGCAACAGAGCAAGACACCGTCTCAAAAAAAATAAAATAAGTTCTGCCAGGCGCGGTGGCTCACGCCTATAATCCCAGCACTTTGGGAGGCCAAAGCAGACAGATCACTTAAACTCTGGAGTTCGAAACCACCCTGGCCAACATGGTAAAACCCCGTTTCTACTAAAAATACAAAAATTAGGCTGGGCGTGGTGACTCATGCCTGTAAAACCAGCCTGGACAACATGGTGAAACCCCATCTCTACTACAACTACAAAAAATTAGCCAGGCATGATGGCACACACCTGTAATCCCAGCTACTTGTAATCCCAGACAGGAGAATCACTTGAACCCAGGAGACGGAGATTGCAGTGAGCCGAGATCGTGCCACTGCACTCCAACCTGGGTGACAGAGTGAGACTGTGTCTCAAAAAAAATAAAATGTAAGTTCATATGAAATTGGCATATTTATCAAATTGTTCACATATCTACACTTTAAAATTGCCATTTGAAATGTGATTGTTGAAGCTGAGCATGGTGGCCCATGCCTGTAATCCCAGCACTTTGAGAGGCTGGAGGGGGAGGATCCCTTGAGTCCAAGAGTTCAAGACCAACCTGGGCAACATACTGAGACCTCGTTTCTACAAAAAAATATGTACAAAATTAGCCAGTCATGGTGGCACAGGCTTGTAGTCCCAGCTATTCGGGAAGCTGAGGTGGGAGAATTGCTTGAGCCCAGGAGATAGAAACTGCAGTGAGCTGAGATTGCACCACTGCACTCCAGCCTGGGCTACAGAGCCAGGCCCTGTCTCAAAAATAAAAATGTGATTGATTTCCATAAAAAAAAAAAAAACTGTATAGCTCAGTTGTTTTAGGAATTATCAAGAACTTCAGTAACGAATATGGTAGAAATAGAAAACACTTATTACATAGCAATTTTAAAATATTTGAATATAATTAAGATGCTTTTTTTGCCTTCTGACCTTGAGATTTTATATTTATTGACTAATACTTCTGATTGTTTTGCCTTTCTGTAGTTTGAAATGCTTACTGGTACACTACCTTTCCAAGGAAAAGATCGAAAAGAAACAATGACTATGATTCTTAAGTAAGTACTCCCTTAATATAGATATTTTGATGAGATTTTAAAATAAATGCTTCAGGCTGGGCGCCGTGGCTCATGCGTGCAATCCCGGCACTTTGGGAGGGCGAGGCAGATGGATCACTTGAGATCAGGAGTTCGAGACCAGCCTGGCCAACATGGTGAAATCCCATCTCTACTAAAAATACAAACCTTAGCCGGGCGTGATAGTGCACACCTGTAGTCTCAGCTACTCGGGAGACTGAGGCGGGAGAATCCCTTGAACCCGGGAGGTGGAGGTTGCAGTGAGCTGATATCACACCACTGTACTCCATCCTGGGCAACAGAGCGAGACTCTATCTCAAAAAAAGTAAAATAAAATAAATGTTTCACACTAAAAAAATGAGATTTTAGAGTGTTGGCTGTAGTATAAGAAATAACTAAGAAATTCATCAATATTACATGGTTTGAATATGAACAGACTGCATAGATTTAGAGTACTCATATTATCTTCATGTTTATAGTGAAATACTGAAAGCTTTACTTTTGAGATTTGTAATATGACAAGGATGCCCATTATTTCACTTCTGTCCACATTGTCCTGGAAGTCCTAGCCAATATGGTAAGTCAAGCAAAAAAGTAAAGTATAAAGTTTAAAAGAAGAAATAAAATTATCATTATTTAGATAACATGACTGTATCCATAGAAGATCCAGTCATCAACCTGCACAACATAGCAAAACCCTGTCTCTACAAAAAAATGCAAAAATTAGCCAGGCATGGTGGTAAGCACCTGTATTCCCAGCTACTTTGGGGGGTGGGGGATGGGGACTAAGACAGGAGGATCATTTGAGCCCAGGAGGTTGAGGCTGCAGTGGACTGAGATGGTTCCACTGCACCCCAGCCTGGGTGACAGAGCAAAACCCTGTCTCAAAAAAGAAAGGAAAATCCAGTGATCATATAAATTCTTGGAATTAATAAGAGTTTAGCTAAGTTACTGGATACAAGGTAAATAAACAAAAATCTATTCTGTGTCTCTATACTAGCAAAAGAAAATGGAATTTTTATCCGGGCAAAGTGGCTCACGCCTGTAATCCCAGCACTTTGGCAGGCCGAGGCGGGCAGATCACCTGAGGTCCGGAGTTCGAGACCAGCGTGGCCAACATGGCGAAACCCTGTCTCTACTAAAAATACAAAAAATTAGCCGGGCATGGTGGCAGGCGCCTGTAATCCCAACTAGTCGGGAGGCTGCAGCAGGAGAATCACTTGAACCCGGGAGGCGGAGGTTGCAGTGAGCCAAGATCGTGCCACTACACTCCAGCCTGGGCAACAAGAGTGAAATTCCATCTCAAAAAAAAAAAAAAAAATGGAATTTTCAAAGAGGTTACTGTTTACAACAATGTAAAAATTCTCAGATACCTAATGATAAATCTAGCAGAAGTTATGTAAGACCTCTGTTGAAAAAACCAGAAAATTTTATTTAAAGAAATTTTAAAAGACCAAAATAACTTGAAAGGATATACTGTGTTTATGTTATGACAGACCCAGTGTTGTAAAGATAACAGTTCTATAGATCAATGTTATCCACTAGAAATATAATGTGAACCAGCCAGGCATGGTGGCTCATGCCTGTAATCCCAGAACTTTGGGGTGCCAAGGTGGGCAGATTGCTTGAGCCCAGGAGTTTGACACCAGCTTGGACAACATGGCAAAACCCTATCTCTACAAAAATAAAAATTAAAAAATTAGCCAGATGTGGTGGCACGTGCCAGTAGTCCCAGCCACTTGGGAGACTGAGGTGAGAGGATCACTTGAGCCTGGGAGGTCAAGGCTGCAGTGAGCCCTGATCACACCACTACACTCTAACCTGAGCAACAGAGTGAAGAGCGAGACCCTGTCTCAAAAAAAAAAGAAAAGAAAAGAAAAGAAATATAATGCGAACCACATACATAATTTTAAGTTTTCTAGTAGCTACATTTAAAAAAGTAAAAAGAGACAGGTTGTGGTGGCTCACGCCTGTAATCCCAGCACTTTGGGAGGCCGAGGCGGGTGGATCACCTAAGGTCAGGAGTTCAAGACCAGCCTGGCCAACATGGCAAAACCCTGTCTCTACTAGAAAAAAAATTAGCTGGGCATGGTGGCACACACCTGTAATCCCAGCTACTTGGGAGGCTGAGGCAGAAGAATCACTTGAACCCGGGAGACGGAGGTTGCAGTGAGCCAAGATCACACCACTGCACTCCAGCCTGGGTGATGAGTGAAACTCTGTCTCAAAAAATAAAAAAGTAAAAAGAAAGTTAATTGTAATATTTTATTTAACCCAGTGTACCCAAGATGTTATTTCAGCATGTAACCAATGTTAAAATATGATTGAGGTATTTGTTTACAACCAGTTTTTTTCATACTCATTTGAAATTCAGTGTATTTTACACTTGCAAAATGTGGATTGGCACATTTCAGGTTCTCAGTAGCCGTATGTGGCTAGTGGCTACTATAATGGATGACAAAACTATAGTTTCAATGCAAATAAAATTAAAATCCTAACAATTTTTAATGTGGATCTTGATAAACTGATTCTAATATGATAATACAAAAGACCAAGAATAGCTAAAATACTCTTGAAGACCAAGATAGGAAGACTTGCTTTACCAGGTATTAAGTCTTATTATAACAATAATTAATACGGCATTGAAACAAGTGTGGAAAGTAGATCTATGCAATAGAATAAAGAGCCCAGAAACATATCTATATATGTGGACACTTAATTTGCAACCATTGGGAATTTCAGAGCAGTAGGGAAAGAATAGCCTTTTCTTAATAAATCATGCTGGAAAAGTTAAATATTTGTATAAAAAATAGGTAGGAAGTGGTGGCTCACACCTGTAATCCGAGCACTTTGGGAGGCTGAGGTGGATCACTTGAGGCCATGAGTTCAAGAATATAAAATTTATCCAGGCGTGGTAGTGCACACCTGTAGTCCTAGCTACTTGGGAGGCTGAGGTGGGAGACTCGCTTAAGCCAAGGAGGTCAAGAGTGCGGTGAGCCATGATCATGCCACTGCCCTCCAGCCTGGGTAATAGAGCAAGACTGTGTCTCAAAAAAAAATTTGCTTTAAAAAAATTTTTAAAAATTCCTACCTTCCACCATACATAAAAATCATTGCCATTCTATTTAGAACCCCAATCAATAAGAAAAAGCCAACCCAATAAAAACATGGGCAAGAGACTTAGGGATCTGACAGAAGATAATATTCAATGGCCAAAAAACTTATGAAAAGATACTCAACCTCGTTAATCAGAAAATGCAAATTAAAATCACAAGGAAATATCACTGCATACTCACCAGAATGGCTAAAATTAAAAAGATTGAAAGGAGCATTCTGAACCATTTGTGGCCCAGACTGCTGCCCTATTCAAAAATTTTGAAAATAAAAATAAAAAAAAATAAAAAGACTGACAGTTCAAAATGGTGGGATGTGAAGCAGTGGCAACTTTTATACATAGCTGGAAGGAATATCAATACTCATATAACCACTTTGGAAAGCAGTTTTTGTCCTTATCTTCTAAAGACAAATATATGTATATCCTTATCCAATTAGCCCCACTCCTAGACATGGACCCATGTTAAAAGAATCTAGTTACTCACACATCAAAAAACAAGTACAAAGTTGTTCATAGCAACATTATTTGTAATAGCCAAAAAGTGGAAACCTTATTAACAGAAGAGTGAATTAATAAATGATGGTATATTCATACAGTCGAATACAATAGGAGTTGTATTTACTATATGTATTTTAGGCTCTGTGGGCCACACACAGCGTCTGTCACATATTCTTTGTATTTTTTTTCCAACCCTGTAAAATATAAAACAATTCCTGAGAGCCATTCAAAAACAGGCTGAAGCCTTGGCCCATGGGTGTAGTATGCCATACAACAAAGAAAATGAACAAACCACAGTTACATGCAACAGCTTAGATAAATCTCACAAGAATGTGGAGCTAAGGAAGTTCAGACACAAAAGTACTATATGATTATATTTGTAAAGTTTACAGAGCAGGCAAAACTAAAGCATAGTTTTTAGGGTTCATATTTAGATGGCTAAAAGCCTGAGGCAAAATAAGGAAAGTGGTTACATTGGATGAGAGGCTCTGGCAATGTTATGTGTATTGGCCAGGTGACTGTTCAGTTTGTGGCAAATAATTGAGCTATGTACTTTGGGTGTTTTTGTTCGGGGTTTTTTGGGGTATTTTATATTATTCTACACAATAAAAAACGTCTAAAAAGATGTGCTACATAAATTAATGTTCACTGAAGTTTCATCACTGAACCTTTATCACTTCATCTACTTTGATCCCTCCCTTTCAGCGAACAAACACTCTCGTGTTGAAGAACTAAATCCTTCTTTGACTTGGCCTTCCTTTCAAGTTAGTGTACCATCTTCCTGCATCCTTTCAACACAAAGCCTCTTTAAGAAGTAGTCTGTGCTTTCTGTTACTACTTTTTTGGCTTTTTTTATTTCACAGCCTATTTGTCATTCATCCCCACCACTCTGCTGAAACTGCTCTCCCTGTGGCTATCAGTGGTCTTCTAGTTGCTAAAACCAGGGGCAAGTTGTCAAAAGGATGACTCTGTACCATTCATTCACACAATTCATTTAACAGAGGTTTCAGTTCTTGCTACTCATACTTGAGACGTAGTATTAACAAGACTAAAAAGGTCTTTGGTGGACTTCAGAACTTATATTTTAGTGGGGGAGACAAGGAATTAATATCTAAACAATTTCAGGTAGTAATAGGAGATATAAGGATAATAAATCAGAAGTCTGTACTTGTAATAGTGACCCTTTACTGGGTGAGGGAAGGAGCAGAAAGCAGTAGCCATATTAGATGGGACACTCAAGAAAGGCATCTCTGAGTATTTGACACTGTTGGCCACTCCCTCCCTCCATAGTTTTTCATACTTTCATCTGCTTCTCCCACCTCTCTAACCATTCCCCTTTTGGTCACTTTTACATGATTTCTTCTCTTCCTGTTTTTCCTTTTTTAATTATAAAAATTTTCAAAAATGAATTCTCAAAAATAGAATAATTCAGTGAACACATGTACCTGTCACCCAGATTCGACATTTATCAAGATTTGGCCATTTCGCTTTATCTATTCTTTTTTTCTTTTCTTTACTGAAGTATTATAAGTATTCCAGACATATCTACTTAATTCAGTTTGCCTTGCTAAAAATATGGATGTTTTCTTACACATCCACTTAAAACTAGAAATAATGCTTAGTTATCATCAGTCCTTAACCAGTTTTCAGATTTTCTTCAAAACTGTGTCTTTACAGTTGGATCCAAATCAAGTCTGCACTTTCCATTTGGTTGTACTTCTTAAACTTCTGTTAGTCTAGAACAATCTATCCCTGCTTTTCCCCTGCTGTTTATTTGTAGAAACCAAGTCAGTTGTTTTATGGAACTCTGCTTTCTGGATTTATCTTGTCAAAGAATGAGACCCCCTCTCAACATCTGAAATAAAGCATAAAACTTTTTTATTTTATTTTATTTTTTTTTTTTTTGAGACGGAGTCTCGTGCTGTGTCACCCAGGCTGGAGTGCAGTGGCGCGATCTCGGCTCACTGCAAGCTCCGCCTCCCAGGTTCACGCCATTCTCCTGCCTCAGCCTCCGAGTAGCTGGGACTACAGGCGCCCGCCACCACGCCCGGCTAATTTTTTGTATTTTTAGTAGAGACGGGGTTTCACCATGTTAGCCAGGATGGTCTCGATCTCCTGACCTCGTGATCCACCCGCCTCGGCCTCCCAAAGTGCTGGGATTACAGGCTTGAGCCACCGCGCCCGGCCAAAACTTATTTTATTCCTTGCTATGGTAAGGCTAAAGTCTCCCCAAACACAGTAGACCACTAATCTTATATAGAGTTTTGAGGAAGGGTGGAGCTCAAGAACTGGCAGATTTTCAGGTCTATAAGTGGGTTGACATTATCTGTAAGAATGTGATTATTTGGGTGGGACTGTTGTTGATCAGTGGGCACTCAGGTGTGTTTATTGGAGTGAGTCCATTCCTGTTTGGCTAATTTTCAGAAACAAAAAGCAGTTACTCATCCTTGCAGGTGTTCACTAGGCAAGTTGTCATTGATCAATTCAATGGATTTTAAACCAACTGAAAGGATTTAAAACTAGTTCTGGTGGTTCTCTTGTTACCATGGTTACATAACAATTAGTCTTTTCCTAAGAGTATGGAAACTTTTTTTATTCCCTTAGTGTTATTAACTTGATCCTCTGTCTTATTTTTGGTTAAATTGTTTTAGCAAGATTATTTCACAGCTAATACTGTGTGGTCCTTATTATATCAGGAGGCTTACAATACCTTGTTGCCCCCACTTTAAGTGATGGGCTCCAGTGGTTGCAGCTGATTCCTCCATTGTAAAGTTCCCTGTCATGCTTTTAACTAATGGTTCTATCCATTAATAATCATTACTTGGAACAGTTATTTTATAAGGAATTCAAAAGTGATGAATTTTTTTTTTTTTTTTTTTTTTTTTAAAGGGCGGGGGTGGTTTAGAAACAAGATCTTGCTCTGTTGCCCAGACTTGAATGCAGTGGCATGATCACAGCTCACTGCAACGTCAAACTCCTGGGCTAAAACGATCCTCCTGCCTCAGCCTCTCGAGTAGCTAGGACTACAGGTGCACCACCACGCCCAGCCAAGTTCTTTAATGTCTTGTACAGATGATATGTTGCTATGTTGCCAGGCTGGTCTCAAACTCCTGGGCTCAAGTGATCCTCCCACCTCCGCCTCCCAAAGTGTTGGGATTACAGGCATGAGCCACTATGTCCGGCCGTGATTTTCTATTATTATTATTCCTTCCTCATTTATTAGCTGGTATTTTCTCAACAAACTTTCCCTCATCAACTATGATGATTTAATTACTTGAATTAAGGCTCATCCAAGAAAAAGAGAATAAATACTTAATTATTTTCTTAATTGTTTCTAATGTCAGAGCCCTAGTTCCTTCCTAGTAGGGGTAATATCCAGTGAGTTGAGTTTTTGTGTTTTGACTTTGCTTTTTCTTATTTTACTATAATAAACTAATTGGATTTAATAATCAGTGTGATTCAGCCAATTGCATTCGTTATTTTTAATCCCCAAATTGTTCTTTTTCTGACTACCTTTTAAATGGTCTTGTCCCCCAGAATCCATCTATGATATGCTTTTCTTCCCCCTCTGCACTCTTTCCTGACTGACTTGTCTTTCCTATAACTACCCTCCACATTTTAATTACTCTCAAATCACTCTTTCTTACATGAATTTACCAGGCATTAGACCTGTGTTTCCATTTACTCACCTGCCTGGCCCTCCCAAAATATATTACATGCATGACTTCACATCTTTGAACTAAAGGTATCTTTATTTGCTGTTCTTTTCTTATACTCCCAGTTATCAGCATTTTCATGCACCCTCTTTCCCAAACCAGAAACCTGGAAATCATTTTTTATTCCTTCTCTCTTTTGCATAATTAGGTATTCTCCATATTCGATCTCAGAATTATTTCACTGTTCCAGCCTTTCCTCTGAATTACACTGCTGAAAGTATTCAGAAAACAGTGACCTATTACCCACACTATCTGACCACATTCCTAAGTTGATTGCCTACCAGTTATGACCTCTTCCCACTCCAAATTATTCTCTACTACCCTTGGAGTTACCTTCTTGAAAATAAGTCTGGTCATGTTAGTTCACTGTTTCAGGACCTCTGCTGCATCCCTGTTACCTAATACAATAGTGTTTCCCCAGATTTGTCCAAGAGAGTATTAATTGTACAAGATGTTAATAAATATTCTTTGAAAAAGAGGTGCTGGAAATAAATACTTAGAAAATACTGATTTCGCCCATAATCCCAGCACTTTGAGAGGCTGAGGTGGGAGGATCACTTGAGTCTAGGAGTTCGAGACCATCCTAGCCAACATGGCAAAACTCCATCTCTACAACAACAACAAAAAAAAAATCAGCCAGGTGTGGTAGCACACACCTGTAATCCCAACTACTTGGGAGGCTGAGACGCGAGAATCCCTTGATCCCAGCAGGCAGAGGTTGCAGCGAGCCGAGATTGTGCCACTACACTCCAGCCTGGATACTCTGTCTTTAAAAAAAAACAAAAACAAAAACTGATTTGTTTGCTCTAGATTTCTCAGCCTTTTTATATGCAGTGTATTTTAATTTTGTGTCTCTAATAGGGGGATATAATAGCATTCTACAAGCTCATTGGGTCATGAGATAGTCAAGTTGCTAACTATCTAGAGGGATTAATGTTATTCAGTAAAATTTGGGGAAACACTAGCCAAATGAATAAATTGTTAGCCTTTAGATTGCATTCAAGACCTTTCATAATCTCCCATGTTAAATTAAATATTCCCTATTGTTCCCTTGTCACTCTTTGCATATGTTCTTCTGCATTTGTCTCTTAATGTACTAGCATTGCCTGTATCCATCTTCACCATGGACCATGAGGTTCATGGGCTGTCTTTATCTCTGTATCGTCAGCACTAAACAGTGTCTGGCACGTAATAGCTCAGTAACAACCCACTGAATAATAAATGGATCTGTTTCTGAAATAGGAATTTTCTCCAGCTCTATTATTATTGTCATACTTACAGGATTATTGGTTTCTTTAATTTGTAGGTTTGGAAAAAGAATTAAAATTAGAGCTGAAACAGCCCTTCAGGTTCATCTAGGCCAGCAGTTTTTAGACTGTGTATCTTCAATATTTCACAATCCTCTTTCCCACAGTTCCCCTTCCCTTCAGGGTCTGTTAAAGGGAATAGAAAGGAAAAAGTGGCATATGAAACACATGTTCTCTTAGCAGCTTTAAATGTTAGGTTTCTTAAATTCCCTTTGAGGAGGAGTTCCAAGGCTATATGTTGGGAGCTATTGGTCTAGAGTCAAATCCCTTTGCTTATAAAGAAATGATAACAGGCCCAGAATAATTGACTTTCCCACTGTCACAAAGTTCTTGGTAACAGCCAGAACTAGGATTCAAATGATCTTACTTTCACAGTGCTCTTTGCAAAATTTTGAAAAGTGAAAAAGCTCATTAGCTTATGCACTAAAATTCAGTTATGTGTTCACATGAAAACCTGTACATAAATGTTCACTGTAGCTTTATTCATATTAGCCCGAAACTGGGCACAACCCAAATGTCCTTCAACAGATAATGGATAAACAAACTGTGACATATTCATACAGAAGTCATACATGTAATAAAATGGCATAGAACTAAACACACACACAAATAAGTGCAAATAAAACCAGTGCCATGTGAATGAGATCATTGGATTGTCTCCATGTCAATATCCTGGATGTGATATTGTACTGTAGTTTTGTAAGATGTTACCATTGGGGGAAACTGGGTAAAGGGCACAGGGCATCTCTCTGTATTATTTCTTACAACTGAGTGTGAATCTACAAGTATCTCAAAAAGTTTAAGAATTTTTAAAAATAAAAATACAGATGCCTCCAAAAAGTAAAATATTATGTGGATTTATTATTTAGAGCCAAACTTGGAATGCCACAGTTTTTGAGTCCTGAAGCCCAGAGTCTTTTGCGAATGCTTTTCAAGCGAAATCCTGCAAACAGATTAGGTAAAAATTTTAACTAATTTGTTTATGTTGTGTGTTTGTTGGTGTTTGTTTTTCGGGGGGAGTAGATATTTGTTTTGTGGTGGAATTATTAACTATTTAGACAAGGTTGGGCATGGGGTCTCATGCCTGTAATCCCAGCACTTTAGGAGACCAAGGCAGGAGAATTACTTGAGTCCAGGAGTTCAAGACCAGCCTAGGCAAAATGGCAAAACCTCATCTTTACAAAAAATTCAAAAATTAGCCAGGCATGGTGGTATGCACCTGTAGTCTGAGCTACTCAGGAAGTTGAGGTAGGAGGATCACTTGAGCCTGAGAGGTTGAGGCTGCAGTGAGCTGAGATCACACCACTGCACTCCAGCCTGGGTGACAGAGCAAGTCCTTGTCTCAAAATTAATTAATTAATTAATTAGACAAGTATTGAAAACAAAGGCTGAGCAATATGTATATTTCTCCTTGAAATAAAATTACCAATGAATCCATTTTTGATAGGTGCAGGACCAGATGGAGTTGAAGAAATTAAAAGACATTCATTTTTCTCAACAATAGACTGGAATGTAAGTATAGAATGAAAACTTGCTTGAAATATTTCTTTATAATTAAAATATGTCTAAGTCTCTTTTTTTCCCTCTAGAAACTGTATAGAAGAGAAATTCATCCACCATTTAAACCTGCAACGGGCAGGCCTGAAGATACATTCTATTTTGATCCTGAGTTTACTGCAAAAACTCCCAAAGGTAAGGAGAAAATGTGAAAACCCAAATATAAGACAACAAATATATTTTTTTCTTGTTCAGTCAGAAAATCTTTTCCAGACTCTGGGCGTAGTTGCTCACACCTGTAATCCCAGCACTTTGGGAGGCTGAGGCGAGCAGATCGCTTGAAGCCAGGAGTTCGAGACCAGTCTGGCCAACATAGTGAAACCCCGTCTCTACTAAAAATACCAAAATTAACTGGGTTTGGTGGCATGTGCCTGTAATCCCGGCTACTTGGGTGGCTAAGGCACGAGAATCACTTGAACCTGGGAGGTGGAGGTTGCAGTGCATCAAAATTGTGCCACTGCACTCCAGCCTGGGTGACAGAGCAAGACTGTCTCAAAAAGAAAAAAAGAAAATCTTTTCCTGGATAACTCTCTATGCTGTCTTCAAATCTCCCAAATTTGCTGTAGATCAACCTTGTATCTCCCCCATTGTCCCCCAAATAGGTTATTATTGAGGGCTGCAGTTTCTAATATGGTAGCTAGTAGCCACATGTGGCTATTTAAATTTAAATTAATTAAAATTTAAAATGTAGTTTCTCAGTCACACTAGGCACATTTCAAATGTTGAGAAGCTGCATGTAGCTAGTGGCTATCATATTAGACTGTAAAGATAAAGAAAATTTCTATCATTTCAGGAAATTCAATGGGACAGCATTAATTTTGAATACCATTAACCCTATAATTCATTGATTTATTATATTCTTCAAATGAACTAGCTATTTTCTAGGCTCCGAGGGACTACGATGTTGGTGTTGTAATGGCAATACACAATCAGAACAGATCAGATACAGTGCCTCAGAGGTATCCCGGAAAGCAAGAGGTATATACTGTGTACCTGAGAAGTAGAATTCCAGAATAAGTGAAAAAGGTCATAGTGTCAACAGTTTTTCACTCAATTTCCTTTCAAATGAATCTTCTTTGTCACGTCTTACTCTTTTCAGATTCACCTGGCATTCCACCTAGTGCTAATGCACATCAGCTTTTTCGGGGGTTTAGTTTTGTTGCTATTACCTCAGATGATGAAAGCCAGGCTATGCAGACAGTTGGTGTACATTCAATTGTTCAGGTGAGTGGATGTCCAAATAATTTTAGATTTGGAATGTTGTAAGATATAGTTCATTCTGTGAATAGATTTTTTTCTACTGACTTCAAGTGAGCAATTTAAAATACATTTTAGACTGGGCACTGTGGCTCACACCCGTAATCCCAGCACTTTGGGAGGCCGAGGCAGGTGGATCACTTGAGGTCAGAAGTTCAAGATCAGCCTGGCCAACATGGTGAAACCCCTATCTCTACTAAAAATACAAAAATGAGTTGGGCATGGTGGCGCGTGCCTGTAATTCCAGGTACTCAGGAGGCTGAGGCACAAGAATCACTTGATTTGGAGGCAGAGGTTGCAGTAAGCGGAGGTCGCACCACTGCACTCCAGCCTGGGTGACAGAGTTGAAACTCTGTCTCAAAAAATAAAATAAAATACATTTTATATCATTAACTTTACTCTTAGCAATTTTTTTCATATGTCATTGAAAAGGTTGCAAGAACCCAAATCCTAGATACCTATGTGACTTGAAAGTAGAGTTTTAGGCCAGGCACGGTAGCTCAAGCTTGTAATCCCAGCACTTTGGGAGGCCGAGGCAGGCAGATCACGAGGTTAGGAGTTCGAGACCGGCCTGTCCAACACAGTGAAACCCTGTCCCTACTAAAAATACAAAAATTAGCTGGACATGGTGGTGCATGCCTATAATCCCAGCTACTCTGGAGGCCGAGGCAGGAGAATCGCTTGAATCCAAGAGGCAGAGGTTGCAGTGAGCCAAGATCCACCACTGTACTCCAGCCTGGGCAACAGAGCTAGACTCTGTCTCAGAAAAAAAAAAAAAGAAAGTAGAATTTTAAAAGAGTTGAGATAAACATGACGATGTTGTCTATGTCCTCTCCTGTGCCTCAAAAATGTTTTTCATGCTGAGTTTGTTTCACCCTCTGCCTCCTTCAGGTCAGCTATGATGAATTAAGGTCTTCTGGTTCTTCAATGTCTTAGAACAGGAGTCGGCAGACTTTCTCTGTGAAGTGTTAGATAATACTTGAGGCTTTGTGGGCTATATGGGCTCTGTCACAACTACTCAACTCTGCTATGTATCTCAAAACAGCCACAGACAATACATAAACAAGTGGGCATGGCTGTGTGCCAATAAAACTTTATTTACACACACGGGCAATGAATCAGATTTGGCTCACTGGCCATAGTTTGGCAACCTTTGCCTTAGAAAGATACAAGAAATAAAAATGAACTCAAATCTTAAGTCATCTTTCTAATCAAAGGGAACTAGATATATCTTTTGAAGCACTGGATTGTTTTTAGGATATCATTTGTACTTGGATTTGCTTGATGTTTAAGTTGCTTTTGCTCTAAAGTTTTTTCATGAGTTATCCTGTTTTCCATTTTGTAGAAAAACAATTAAAACACTGGTTTTTAAGCAGAGCTCATGTTGAAATAGTCTGTGCCATTTACTATGCAAGCACGTGAATGTATGGCAAGTTTTTAAATTATAAATTCTGTACCTAACATAGAAACCACAAACATATATATTCTACAGAATTCAAATTTTAACATACACAAAGCTCATAGGCATGGATGTCTCATATCAGTATAGCCAAGGGCAACACAGCTTTCCTCAGCCTGTTTATGGAATCAATAAGTTGCTGTTCATCATCTACTGTATGTTATTAGTCCCTAACCCATGACCAGCTTCTTTAGCAGAAGTTGTGTAAGGCTATGACTTCAGGATGAAGAAAGGAGGGTGTGGCTACTGAAAGTCCAAAATGTCGGTAACAGGTATTGCTTGCAAATACATTATTTTTATTTAATCTTCACCATTACCCTCAGAAAATACAGGCTCAAAGTTACATAGCCTGTAAGTGGTGCATCTGAGACAAGAATTCAGATATTCTAATTCTGAATCCTCCTAAATCCTTTCCTTCTATACCATAGGTTTCAAATTTCACATTTGCAAAGGTGCCTGAAAACCTATAGTCAATTGGGGAGTGGAATAAGGCTGAATCACAGACAAAGATATAGGCCCCATTTCAAGTAGCTCCGCTTTTAAAGTCATATTTCTTGCTGTACATTTCATTGTAAACACTTCCAAAATCACTTGTTTGTAGAAGAATAAGTACTATAAAGATGTATTTTTATTCTTATTCATTTATATGTAGAGCATCAACAATGCATGCTGAGGAACATACTTCCCTATTATAAAATGCACTAAAGGCATTATGGGACTCTTCACCAATTTATAATTTTTTGTAGCAGTTACACAGGAACAGTATTCAGTTTACTGATGGATATGAAGTAAAAGAAGATATTGGAGTTGGCTCCTATTCTGTTTGCAAGAGATGTATACATAAAGCTACAAACATGGAGTTTGCAGTGAAGGTAAATATTTTTTTAGTTAAAATGCAATTTGTACAGTTCTTGTTCATGCATGTCAGTACCAGTTAAAAATTACACTCCTCTTGTTGTTAAAAGTGCCTTTTGTTATGAAAAAGTTAAATATCTGGCTAGTGATCTTCAGAGATCTTAATCTAGAACCGTGTGAGCTAAAGGTAAGGTGGTTATACATCTGGTTTGCCCAGAGCAGTACCAGTTTACACATCAAGTGATTTTTTTTTTTTTTACCTCAAATGATTTTTAAAGTATATTTTTACTCTCAGAAGTCCCCATTTTATGCTCAGGGTATCAACAAATTCCTCAAAATTGTGTGCAAAATTTTGTATGTTTACATCTTCTCTGGCAAAATGTTCATACCTTTCTTTACATCTAAAAGGATCTGGGAACTAATAAATGAATTAAAACCACTATCATAAAATTCATTATCATCGGCTGTTTTAGTTTCATCAAGTATCCTAAGACAGAATTTTCTAAGCCAAAAACCAAGGAACCTAGCTCTGTGATGAAGTTTGAATTTCAAACCTTTAGTCATAAGTGAACAAACACTATGTTCAAGTCTCTTTTCACTTCTTGGAATAGTAACCTTTGCTCTCCAATCTCAAGCAATTCAAACAATGTCTAAAGCTTTCAACTTATTTGAACCTTAGGAGTGGTTTATAAATATGCATAGCTCATGTTTAGAGAGAGAGTGACATTAGTTGTTATCACTTTTCTAAACTTAGATGTAACTGCTTTAAAGTTGTCAGTGTCTATAGGACTTTCTGTCAGATAGAAGGATGAACCATAGAAATACATTTAATTTGCTTCATTGGAAGGACAGTAAAGCTAATTTTAAAGAAGGAAATGTTTAAAAGAAATACATTTAATTTTCTATTTTCCTATTCATTGCTCTTATTGAAATCTAAGATACATAGAAATTTTCAAATTGCTTACATGAAAGGAGAAAAGACTAATAACATACTTGGTAGGCAGTTTAAGGATTGTCTTGCCTCCATAAATACATCATAAAAAGCAGAAATGTCCTGAGGCCCCTTTGAATTACAGAAACTTTGAGGACTATGCCTAAAACCTCGAAAACGTCTCCAAGCTATTTGTGGATTTTTGTGACTTAAATGACTCCTAAAACCAATCCCAATAAAGCTGGATTCTACTGAAATTACCACGTGTTTGAGGTCCACAAGCACAAGCATAGGTCTAATGCAAACTGGGCTCAGATTAGCAGATCCATGCCAAAAACAACCCCTCCCAGTGTGTTCTGGTTTTCAAAAGACTAGTCCCAGATCATCTCTTAAATTAGCATGTCTATTCCATATATCTCTCCTCTTAATCACCCATTTGCCTAATTCCACACTGTCATTTGCGGTTGATTACAGTGGGCACCTGTATGTTTATCTTCCCTGTTCTCCAAATACAGAACTGTTTAACAAGTACAGTCCACCCTTGAATAACACAGGACTTAGGAGTGCTGACCCCCAAGTGGTTGAAAATCTGTATAACTTGACTCCCCAAAACCTAATTACTCAAAGCCTACTGTTGACCAGAAGCCTTACTGATAGCATAGTCGATTAACACGTATTTTGTGTATGTATTATATACTGTATTCTTACAACAAAGCAAGCTAGGGAAAAGAAAGTGTTATTAAGAAAATCATGCCAGGCATAGTGTCTCACATTTGTAATCCTAGCACTTTGGGAGGCCGAGGTAGGAGGATTGCTTGAGGCCAGGAGTTTGAGACAAGCCTGGGCAACACAGCAAGACCCTATCTCTACAGAAAAATTGTTTAAAAATTAGCCAGGCATGGCTACATGTGCCTTTAGTCCTAGCTACTCAGGAGGCTGAGACAGAAAGATTGCTTGAGCTCAGGAGATTCAGGCTACAGTGAGCTATGTGCCACTGTATTCTAGCCTTGGCAACATAGCCAGACCTCATCTCTACAAATAATTTTTAAAATTAGCTGAGTGTAGTGGCATGTGCCAGTGGTCCCAGCTACTCAGGAGGTAGAGGTGGGAGGATCACTTGGGCCCAGGAGTTCAAGGTTGCAGTGAGCCATGATTGCGCCACTACACTCCAGCCTGGGCAACAGAGCAAGACCCTGTCTCAAAAAAAGAAAAAAATATATAAGGAAGAGAAAATATATTTACTGTTCATTAAATGGAAGTGGATCATAATAAAGGTCTTTTTCCTCATCATTTTCACCTTAAGTAGGCTGAGGAGGGAGGAAGAAGAGAAGGAGTTAGTCTTGGTGTCTCAGGGGTGGCAAAAACAGAAGAAAATCCACGTGTAATTGGTCCCTCATAGTTCAAACCTGTGTTGTTCAAGGGTCAACTATAAATCCATTTCAGATAGAAGACTGGACTCATGCTGAGAGTTGTAACCTCTTTCCTAGGTTGCTGGTGTGTCTGGGTATTTAGTGTGTACTTAATTACTAAGCTGTTTAAAATCGAACATACAAAGGCCACCTAATTTGTTTCAGACTACCCTTTGAATGAATTGAAAGCAAAATTTGTCTTTTTTATATATTAGTTTAGCAGATTAAAACATTAAGAGAAATATTTTTAAGGAGCAGCCAAAATAAAAGGGTTAGAAAGCTACATTACTATTTTAAAGGGCTTTATTATAATAATTAAACCAAATTCTAACCAAATAAAATTCTAGGTGTAATTTTCTATGTAGCTTTCTGCCTAACTTCAAAAACAAGATTGTTCTACTTAACAGGTAATTAGCTTTTATAAGTAGCTTACAACTAACAGGATATTCAATTGAAGCATTTTAATAAAGGAAGTAAACTTAATTCAATAAGCAGATGCTAGTGGTGGTGTTATAGATATATCTAGCTCTTAATTATCTGTATTGATGGGGGGTTAGAAGTTGACTGAGTTCCCAAATGTTTAAGGCCTCAAGGATAGAAGAAAAGATATGTTAACTGTCTTCTTGGTACCTTTTCTCGAGGCTTTTTGAGTTTTTGGTAAGTCCTAAACTTACTACAAACTTACATTGGAGAGGCATGGTGGGAATGTGACTCATGAGTTGGAATTTACAGCCTTGCCATCTATATCAAGACTGGCTTTCTGATTAAACAGTCTGGCCAGGTAGTTGAATAAAACTGATTGATAAATGGCTTATTTATATACTATTTACATGAGGTAATACCCAACGTCTGTAGCTATAAACAATTAATGTTTATAACTGTATAGTTCATGAGGTTTTGTGATAAATATTTGCCTTTTAGATTATTGATAAAAGCAAGAGAGACCCTACAGAAGAAATTGAAATTCTTCTTCGTTATGGACAGCATCCAAATATTATTACTCTAAAGGATGTAAGTAGATTCTTTAACATGGATCATTTGAATTAGTTGTCTAACTCACATTGAAAGTAGTGTATTTTCAAAAATCATGTGGTAGACAGAGAACTCATCATAGGCTGGGCATAGTGGCCCACGCCTATAATCCCAGCAGTTTGGGAGGCCAAGGCAGGAGGATCACTTGAGGCCAGGAGTTCAAGACCAGCCAGGTCAACATAGTGAGACCTCCATCTCTACAACAAAATTTTTTTTAATTAACCAGGCTGGGCACAGTGGCTCACACCTGTAATCCCAGCACTTTGGGAGGCTGAGGCAGGAGGATTGCTTGAGCCCAGGAGTTCAAGACCAGCCTGGGCAACGTAGGGAGACCCTGTCTCTAAAGAATATTTAAAAATTAGCCTGACATGGTAGCTCATGCCTATAGTCGCAGCTACTCTGGAGGCTGAGGTGGGAGGATTGCTTCAGCCTGGCAGGTCAAGACCGCAGTGAGCAGTTATCACACCACTGCACTCCAGCCTGCACAGCAGAGCAAGACCCTGTCTCAAAAACAAAAACAAACAAAAAAATTCAGCATGGTAAGTTTAAAAAGTAGATTTGAAAACAATGTATATGTGTATATGACATAATTTCATTTATCAGTAAAGATACGTTTGTACAGTTATTTTTTTCTACTTTTGCTTTAAGAAGGAAAGCACGATATTATTGCTTTTAATATCTGCACTTGAACACTTACCTAAATGTTCAGTGTTAATATTACTATTAGTTCATATTCAATATTGACTAGTCTCACTCTCCAAAGTATCTTCCACATTACTAGAAGAGAGATCTAACACTCATAACTACCCATTTAACTTCCCTGCCTACAGTCTAAAGTCCCTAGCCCCTTAAGACCCTGCCTTCCTCTGTAGTTTTCAGACTTCTCACACACACTTTCTCATACACCTTATGCTCTGTGTTCTAGTATGTAAATTTCTTGCACATGCCTCAATTTCCCATGTTGCTCTGCCTGAATTTATAGTTCCCTCAGTTGCTAACACCATCTATTTTTCTTTACCTGGCTAACTACCACACATAAAAGATTTTGCTAAGGCACTGCTTCTTCCAGGAAGCCTGCCCTGCCCATTGCCACCCCCAGGACAAGTAAAGTATCTTTCCTTGGACTGTCATGATACACTGTTGCCTATGTCTCTCTTGACTGTTATTATAACAAAGTGTTGGCAAAGAGTGTGAACTCCCCAGGTAGTGTTAAGTCTTCTCTTGCTAATGATGCTCACATAGGCCTGAAGGCCTTCTCTGGGGGTTGTAAAAACTCAAATTTCCTCAGATTATCACTGCTCATGGAGACACAGCAAAACCTCGTCTCTACAAAAAAATGCAAAAATTAGCCAGGTGTGGTGGCATGTGCCTGTAGTCTCAGCTGCTTGGGAGGCTGAAGTGGGAGGATCGCTGGAGCCCAGGAAGTGGATATTATAGTGAGCCAAGATTGTGCCAGTGCACTCCTGGGCGACAGAGCGCATGTCTGTCTCAAAATAATAAATAAAATTTTTCTTGAATATGAAGTGAGTTTAATTTTTCTTTTATATTTTAAACTTTGTTTTGAGCACATATAAAGTTTCAAATAATATTTACATTTTGATGTTGAAATTTATAGGTATATGATGATGGAAAATATGTGTATGTAGTAACAGAACTTATGAAAGGAGGTGAATTGCTGGATAAAATTCTTAGACAAAAATTTTTCTCTGAACGAGAGGCCAGTGCTGTCCTGTTCACTATAACCAAAACCGTTGAATATCTTCACGCACAAGGGGTAAGTCTTTTTAACACTCTATATATACATGCACACACTTTTTTTCTTTATGTTTGAGCTAAAATTAGATAGAAGTTACTTTATGCATGAAATGGAAAATAACTGCTATTAGCTGAATTATCCTACTGATCTTCCTCTATATAAACTTTTATTATTGAGATTGAAGTGTGCCTTTGATATCCTAGCTTGTTTATGTTAAACTCTTGTGCTTCCAAGGAAAAGTAAGTGATCTCTTCCGACCTGGAAAACATAGCATTGTTTCTGCTAGGTCACTCTGTACTCATGAATACCAGGCCCACTTCAGGTTAGAAGCAGAACCAAGGAATCCTGGTTTGTATTCATGTATAAAAGGAAATCCTTAAAACAATGAGACAAAAGAGTCACATGCTTCTGGCTGGTGGATATGCTCTTCATTCTTCTTGTATGCAGATTTTTAGTAAATAGCAAAAGAAAATTGTACTTCTAGGCTGGGCACAGTGGCTCATGCCTGTAATCCCAGCACTTTGGGAGGCTGAGGCGGGCAGATCACTTGAGGTCAGGAGTTCGAGAAAATCGTATTTTTTAAAAAAGACAGACGGACGCAGTGGCTCACACCTGTAATCCCAGTGCTTTGGAAGGCCAAGGTGGGTGGATTACCTGAAGTCAGGAGTTCGAGACCAGCGTGGCCAACATGGCAAAACCCCGTCTCTACTAAAATTACAAAAATTAGCCGGGTATCATGGTGCCTGTCTGTAATCCCAGCTACTCAGGAGGCTGAAGCAGGAGAATTGCTTGAACCTGGGAGGCGGAGGTTGCAGTGAGCTGAAATTGCGCCACTGCACTCCAGCCTGGGCAACAGAGTGAGACTCCATCTCGAAAAAAAAAAAAAAAGAAGGGAAGTCTGGGAGGAAAGGAGAAAATGAGGGGAGGGAGGGAAGAAAGGAGAACAGCAGAGGAGTGAAGAGGAATGGAAAGCAAGGGGAAAATAATTTTTAAAAAATTTTTTAGTTGACAAATTATATATGTTCGTGGTATACAACGTGATGTTTTGATATATGCATATATAAAAGATTACCTCTTCAGGAGTTCAGTTTCAATACCTTCTTCTTGTTTTGTCTTTGCCCCTGAAAGCCAAGTAGAATGTGTTAATTCTAGAGCTTCCTGACTTCTAACTTATCAAGATTTGCTTAGTATTGTAACTTGAAATTGGTAGAACTCAGTAGTCACTGAGGAACTTATGACCTTGCAGTCATGAAAGTCTTCTGTGTTCTTTTCCCAATGCCTGATCAGTAATTTGTTGTTAAAATAGTCTGGAGAAGTGATGTCCTGGATGTGAGGAACTAAATCTAATTTGATTGATTGGAACATAGACTCAGAATTTGGTGACAGAAGGCACACTTAAGTCTAAAAAGGAATGTAAGAGAAGCTTATGATAAAAAAAAAAAGTACAGTAGTCCCCCACTAATCTGCAAGTTTGCTTTCTGTGGTTTCAGTTATCCACAGTCAACCATTGTCAAAAATATTACAGTATTTTGAGAGACCACATTCACATAACTTTTATTACAGTATATTGTTACAAGTGTTCTAATTTATTATTAGTCATTGTTAATCTCTTACTGTGCCTGATTTATCAATTAAACTATATCATAGGTATATATATCTAGGAAAAAATATAGAGACTTTGGTATCGTCCTCAGTTTCAGGAATGCACTGGGGGTCTTGAAACATATACCCCACGGATAAGGGGGTACTACTGTACTCAGGTAGATCATTAAAAGAGGAAAATAATACAAAACTCTAAAGAAGAGATTTCTTCTTGCATGTGTAACACCTTGTATATCAAATAGGCAATACCAAAAATAAAGTCCAGATTTGTTTTGGTTTTTTCCTTTTTACTCCTGAATGCCCTGTCTATTCCATTTAGTCTATCAGAATATATTTGTTGTGTATGTACCTTGTACATGCTGTTCCTTCTAGTTAGAATGACTCTCCCTTACTGTTCTTACGGCTCATTCATTCTGTTCTTCAGATACTGGATCAGATGTTACCTCATCTAGAGACCCTTCCTGACTGCCCTATTTAAAGTTATGCCCCATGTCTCAACCTATTCTTTGCTTCCCCCAGAACTGTGTAAGCTCCTAGCATGGAAAGGCCAGGATCTTATGGGTCTTGTTCATCACAGTATCTACAGAAGCTTATATAATACCCTGGTACATGATAGACACTCAATATTAAATGAGTGATCAACCTGGAGGTAGATATATTATTGCTGTTTGCCTTTCTCCTTAACCCAGTTACTCAATTGGACAAAGAGGAGGGAGGTAAGTACTACTCTTTCTTCCTCCTCCTCCTTGCCCCAGGTCTATGTTAGAGAGTTATGCTTTACATTATCAGTATTTTATAATGTTGGGCTAATTTAAAGGTCAGCACTCATCATCTTGTTAAGTGTATTGCTTGACAGTTTGTGAATAAAGAACTTTCAGTAATGGAAATATATTGTTAACATAACTCTTTAATTTGTATTTCAATTAGGTGGTTCATAGAGACTTGAAACCTAGCAACATTCTTTATGTGGATGAATCTGGTAACCCAGAATCTATTCGAATTTGTGATTTTGGCTTTGCAAAACAGCTGAGAGCGGAAAATGGTCTTCTCATGACTCCTTGTTATACTGCAAATTTTGTTGCACCAGAGGTAATTGTGAGAGAGTTTGCTTGCAGTATTAGTGTGTTTTAAAACTCATTCACTATGTTTAGTACAGAATAATTAATAATAATTTAATCGAAGACTTACTGAAGAAATAATTAGGATAAAATGCCAGCCTTTCATTTCCCTGTTTAATGTTTCAATGACATCTGATTGCCTACAGAAGAATCTAAATTTCTTAACAAGCTATTATAAAAGCCCTTGAGGCAGGGCATGGTGGCTCATGCCTGTAATCCCAGCACTTTGGGAGGCCAAGGCAGGAGGACTGTTTGAGGCCAGGAGTTTGAGACCAGCCTGGGCAACATAGTGAGACCCCATCTCTACAAAAAAATTTAAAATTAGCTGGGCATGGTGGCGTGCCTGTAGTCTCAGCTACTCAGGAGGCTGAGGTAGGAGGATCACTTGACTCCAAGAGTTTGAGGTTGCAGTGACCCAAGGATCACACCACTGCACTCCAGCCTGGGTCACAAAGCAAGAACCCCTCTATTAAAAAAAAAAAAAAAAAAAAAAAAAAAAAAAGCCCTTCAGTCTCTCTGGTATTCCCTACCTGAAGTTCTAGACACACTGAACTTCTGGCCTATCACTAAACCCGCTCTGCTCTCTTACTTATAGGTCCAATATAAGCAGGCCACCCTCTAGCCTTCCTTCTCTCCCCATGTCAAGAATAAATTGCTTCCTCATCTTCATACCTATAACATTTAAGACATAATTTGGGGTTTTTGTTTGTTTAGGGACAAGGTCTCCCTCTGTTGCCTAGGCCAGAATACAGTGGTGCAATCATAGCTCACTGCAGCCTTGAACTCCTCAGCTCAAGCAGTCCTCCTGCCTCAGCCTCCCAGGTAGCTGGAACTACAGGAGAACACCACCGTACCTGGCTTATTTTTTATTTTTATTTTTTAAACATGAGATCTTGGCCAGATGCCGTGGTTCATGCCTGTAATCCCAGCACTTTGGGAGGCCAAGGCGGGTGGATTGCTTGAACTCAGGGGTTTGCGATCAGCCTGGGCAACATGGTGAAACCCCATCTCTACTAAAAATACAAAAGTAAGCTAAGCTTGGTGGCACACGCCTGTAATCCCAGCTGCTCGGGAGGCTGAGGCAGGAGAATTGCTTGAACCCGTGAGGCGGATGCTGCAGTGAGCCAAGATCGTGCCGCTGCATTACAGCCTGGGCGACAGAGTGAGACCCTGTCTCAATAATAATAATAATAAGGTCTTGCTGTGTTGCCCGGGTTCTCAAAACTCCTGGCTTCAAGTGATCCTCCCACCTTGGCCTCCCAAAGTGCTGGACTGCAGGCATGAGCCACCATACCCTACCCAGACTTGATTTTATTATAATATTTATCAGGTTGAGTTGTTAACTATTTGTATGTTTATTTCCCATCAGATTTTTTTTTTTTTTTAGGAAATCAGGGATTTTTTGTATTTGTCATAGTTCATGCCTGATAAAAGTTGGTGATTTTTGTGCTAGGTTATGTGTGTTCTTTATGTGCTTGTGTGTGTATGTGTTCTTAAAAGCATTGTTTTTTGTAAATATTTCTGTAGCCCCAAACAAAATATAAATTCATTAAAATAAGAAAGTTATCTTCAGTTTGTTTTATATTCCTGTGTACCTACAATACTCAATATTAATTTGAATACCAAAATTAAATTTATATATGAATTATTAGTAGTAGAATGTTCTAGAATAGGACTAATGTATTGCCTTATTTGGTAACCATGTTCTGTTGAAATTTTCCTTATAGTTGTTGATTTGGGATATATAATTCAGTTCCTAGCCTATACAAATATATATACAAAATGGTGGTATAGTAATACTAATTTTGCACTTTTTCTAGGTTTTAAAACGACAAGGCTATGATGCTGCTTGTGATATATGGAGTCTTGGTGTCCTACTCTATACAATGCTTACCGGGTGAGTGTATACCATACATTCTAAGCACCATTTTGCTTAAGTTATCTAGGTTTTTGTTTTGTTTAAGGTTTGTTTGTTTGTTTGTTTGTTTGCTTTTTCTTTAGAGACAGGGTGTCACTCTGTGGCCCAGGCTGGAGTACAGTGACACAGTCATAGTTCACTGTAGCCCCAAACTCCTGGGCTCAAGCAATCCTCTCACCTCAGCCTCCCGAATAGGAGTAGCTAGGACTACAGGGGTGCACCACCACACCTGCCTAATTTCTTTATTTTTTTGTAGAAACAGGGTCTTGCCGTGCTGCCCAGGCTAGTTTCAAACTCCTGGGCTCAAGTGATCCTCCTGCTCTGGCCTCCCAAAGTGTTGGGATTACAGGCATGAGCCACTGTACCTGTCCTATGTAGGTTTTTTTTTTTTTTAATTCAGATGTTGTCATATCTTTCCATGTTTTCTCATGTTATCTAATATATACAATTCTGTAACAATTCCACATTTATGGCTATATCATTACTGATTTTTTGTAATGTACTGTTTATTAATGTCTCGAGGTCCTAAATTGATTTTTTCCATACTTTTTTGTACTCTTGTCATGTCAGAAACATAGAGGTTTTTTTTTTTGGTTTTTTTTTTTGAGGCGGAGTCTTGCTTCCAGGTTCAAGCAATTCTCCTGCCTCAGCCTCCCGAGTAGCTGGGACTACGGGCAGGCACTACCACGCCCAGCTAATTTTTGTATTTTTAGTAGAGACAATGTTTCACCATATTGGCCAGGCTGGTCTCGAATTCCTGACCTCGTGATCCACCCACCTTGGCCTCCCAAAGTGCTGAGATTACAGGCATGAGCCACGTTGCCTGGCCTACACTATTTCTTAATATTTTATTCTATAATGTGTCATGTCTTAAAATATGTATATTATTGTATATTAAATATGATTAATATTTTATAACCCATGCTTTACCTGGTGCCTTATGGAGCTTCATTTTGTTGATTTTTTTCACTTTGGTAGATTTTAATAAAATATTACGTTAACTGAATTAGAATACTTTTGAGATTACCAACCAAATAAGAAATTTTATTCATTAATATTTTAATTTTATTATAAATTAGTTACACTCCATTTGCAAATGGTCCTGATGATACACCAGAGGAAATATTGGCACGAATAGGTAGCGGAAAATTCTCACTCAGTGGTGGTTACTGGAATTCTGTTTCAGACACAGCAAAGGTAAGTATGGCTTCCTATTATAAGCTTTTGAGAAAATAATTTTTTATGATCCATAGTGAGAAGAAATACTACCAGTTAGAAACCTTTGTTTATAAATTAGTATGTTAAAGTGATGTTATCAAATAATTTGAACTCAAAAATGGACCCATTATTTTGTTTCTTTCCCAGCTGACATTGGTTTGGCCTTATTATTTATACTTTTAAAACTGTTTCTCACTGAAGAACATGATAAATAATAACTAATTCAGATTATGAAGAAAGGGGTTTCAGTTTTTTCACAATAAACAGAGGTATGGTTTTATAGCATCTGCATGAAATAATTTGAAGAGCCCTTCTCACTGGAAGATCTGCCATCCCCTGAATAGCACTGACTTGCTTTCCAACTCTGCTCTGTTTTCACTTTTTTCATAGAGAATTCTTTAAAAAGAAGTTTTTTACTTCAAAATAAGAAGAACAGAGTAGATAAAGAGGATACATATTGGTAAAAGTGCATATTCTTTTTTCTTAGGGGTGAAAGCTTGAGTTGAGGTGATCGTATAAGTAAATAGAACACATCAAAAGTATGTAGATTCTATTGGCATAGGGCCTGAAGACTCAGTTGACCAATTTAATGTCTGCATAGATACTATTTGGTTTTATATCTGCATTTAAAATGAAATGTTGGCCAGGCGCGGTGGCTCACGCCTGTAATTCTAATGCTTTGGGAGGCCAAGATGGGCAGATCACTTGAGGTCAGGAGTTCAAAACCAGCCTGGCCAACATGGTGAAACCCCATCTCTACTGAAAATACAAAAAAATTAGCCATGTGTGGTAGCAGATGCCTGTAATCCCAGCTACTCGGGAGGCTGAGGCAGGAAAATCGCTTGAACTGGGGAGGCAGAAGTTGCAGTGACCCAAGAGTGCACCACTGCACTCCAGCCTGGGCAACAGAGCAAGACTCTGTCTCAAAAAAATAAATAAAAAATAAATAAAATGAAATGTCAGCCTTTATCTTTTTCTAACAATAAAATGTCTTAAACCAGATAATTCATTTCTCTGGGTACCTGTTTCCTTTGTAGTTCCCTTATTGAGTGCCTACAATGTGCTTAATAAATGAAGGCCTTAGAGATAAAAGATGTGACAAAGATGGAATTCCCGATCTCAGGTTGCTCACGGTCTAGTTGGGAGACAGCCAGAAATACACAGTACAGTGTCACATGTGCTGTAAAAGTGGTACAGTTTCTGTGCTAGAGAAGTTCACAGATGATGCTTAGTCAGAAGGATTTGAAGGAAAGCTTTCCAAAAGCAGCGAAGGAGTTTGCCAGGCAGATTTGGGGAGCAGAAAGATGTAGTCCTGGCCGGGCGCGGTGGCTCAAGCCTGTAATCCCAGCACTTTGGGAGGCCGAGACGGGTGGATCACAAGGTCAGGAGATCGAGACCATCCTGGCTAACATGGTGAAACCCCATCTCTACTAAAAAATACAAAAAACTAGCCGGGCGAGGTGATGGGCGCCTGTAGTCCCAGCTACTCGGGAGGCTGAGGCAGGAGAATGGCGTGAACCTGGGAGGCGGAGCTTGCAGTGAGCTGAGATCCGGCCACTGCACTCCAGCCGGGGCGACAGAGCAAGACTCCGTCTCAAAAAAAAAAGAAAGATGTAGTCCTAAGCTGAGGGATCAGCACATGCAGATAGGTGGTGATGATAGCATGAGAATAGCAGAATGCCTCCAGGCTAGTCATTCCATGTGACTAGTACAGGGTTGCATGGGAAAAGATAGCTGATGAACCGATTGTGAAAGGCTTTGTGGCTCATGCTGAGGATTGTGGGCTTAACTCTGGGTATTGTGGAGCTGTTAAAACACATATTAAGCAGTGCAGTGATCAGATTTTCCTTTTTAAAGTGCATTCTGTGAAGCAGTAATTCTTAGCTATGGAGTCCACCATGAACTTTGTCATGATAGGTTGTGAGGTATATTAAGTAATGTTACCAATAATAAAATATCAGAGCTTACACATTAATTGATTTTTTAGTAAGTTAAAGCAAGTTGAGGTTATCACTGTGATTTTCTTTATTCACTTACATCCTGGTATGCTTTTTTTGGTGAGAGAGGAAGGGCAGGTGAGAATGGAGACACAGAGCACAAAAAATTGTATCCAACTCACAACCTGACATATAGATTCCATGTTATTACTAGTAACTGTTGCTAATATGTACAGTTAAGACTTGTGATTACAAGCATGATATAATTCCATGATTAGCCACAAGATAGAAGGGAGGGCTCTATCAATCTGGGTGTATCCCCTCAAGAGCAAGTTGCATATGTGAATGTTGTCAGTCATGTGGGTCAAACGTGGCTTTGAGAACAAGAAGACCACAGCTGGCATTTACTGAGCATTTATGTGCCAAGGACTATGCTAACACTTTTACCTGTGTTGTTTCATTCAGTCCTCACTGACCTAATATTAGGGACAGTACTTGTAAGGTTTTGCAATATTTCAGGTCATGAATGATGAGGACCTATACTAGAGCAGTTGTGATGGAATTTGAACCAAATGGAAGAGAAATTGAGGAGGCAAAATAGACTTGATGGTTTATTATACATAAGTAATCAGAGAGAAGCAGTTGTAATGTATGTAGTCCCCATTTCTACCTTGGGCAGATGGATGAGGGGTGGTATCCTTCACTGATTTGTAGAATACAAAAGAAGTAGTTTTGAGAGGAGTGGTGGTTGCAGATTTGGACATTATAAATTAAGAGATGTATGTCCATCAGGCAACTGTCTATATGGTTATAGGTCTTAAAAGAGAAGTCTGGGGTGAAACTTAAAAGTTAAGAGTTGTCATCATCCATAGTAGCTAAAGCCATGAATATGAATGAGATTATCTGAGCAGAGTGGTAAGAGAGCCAAGGAAGGAATTCTGGAGAGCATCGCTTAAAGAGAAAGCGTAGGAGGAGTAGCCATTAAAGGGGCTGTAGTAAGAGAAGTAGTTTGAAGTAAGTTTGCCAAAGTTCATTAACTTATAGATTTGATTAAAATTATAATTTGAGTTTTTTGGTACCCCTGGACAGTTTTGCAAGCTTTATGCAATTTTAAGCACTTTTGCCTACTTTCAGAATTGCAAAAGGGAGGTTCCTAATTTTTTTATTTCCAGTTCTATTCAATTGCGTATCCCTGTTCTTAGCAGTTAGTAACTAAAAGTAAGAAACCATAAATGTTTCATAGCAGAGGAGTACCTGGGACAACATCACCCCAATTCCCAAGATCTAGTTAACCACCAGATTCTGTCAGTTCTTTATCCTAAATACCTCCATTTTTCTCTCCTTTTTAACTTTTTCTTTTCTTTTCTTTTCTTTTCTTTTCTTTTTTTTTTTTTTTTTGAGACAGAGTCTCACTGTGTTGCCCAGGCTAGAGTTGCAGTGGTACAATCACAGCTCACTGCAACCTCAAACTTCTGGACTCTCGCTATCCTCCCACCTCAGCCTCCTGAACAACTGGGACTACAGGCATGCGCCACCACTCCCAGCTAATTTTTAAATTTTTTGTAGAGATGGAATCCCACTACATTGCCCAGGCTGGTCTTGAACTCCTGGGCTCAAGTAATCCTCCCACTTTGGCCTCCCAAAGTGCTGGGATTACAGGCATGAGCCACCACGCCCAGCCCAATTCTCTCTGTTTCATACACCTCCCTGAAGTTGTCATCTTTCACCAGTCCATTTTCCTCCACACTCAGTGAGTGTGATCTTTCTACTTAACCACATCACTCCCTAACTTTAAACACTTTATTACCAGCAAGTAAGTTCACATTTGCAAATATGGCTTACAGGGACTTTCCTGGTCTGGTCCCTTCTCACCTCTCCCACTTTATCCACTGCCACATTCTCCTTCACAGTAAATTTATGCTGTAGCCACAATTGTACTGCTGCCAGTTCCTTAACTGTGACATCTCTTTCACCTGAGAGTGTTCCTCCAAACTCACTCTCCATTCTTTACTCTATCTGAGGCAGTGTTTCCTCCTTTCTCTAATCTAGCTCCTGCTTATCCTACAGGTCTTATCTTCCTCTTAAAAAGTCCCTTTTAAGCCACCTCGCACAGTACAGGTCCCTCTAGCTGCACCTGGTGTCTATTCATCCTGTCAAATAACTTACTTGCTTTGTGGTTATTGATTCTTTAGCTCTCTTTCACTGAACTGAAAACTTCATGAAGTCAGAGTTCATTTTGTCTTTTTTTTTTTTTTTTTTTTTTTGAGACAGGGTCTCGCGTTGTTGCCCAGGCTAGAGTACAGTGGTTCAATCATGGCTCACTGCAGCCATGACCTCCTGGGCTCAAATGATCCTCCCGCCTCAGCCTCCCAAATAGCTGGGACCTCAGGCATATGCCACCACACTCAGCTTTAAAAAAAAAAAAAAAAAAATTGTAGAGACAGGGCCTCACTATGTTGTCTAGACTTCATTTCCGTGTTGTTCACTGCTAACTACCCAGTGCCTAGCAGAATGAATGCCTGGACTTTAATGGATACTTAACAAATGTATTTTGAATGAAAAATTTAAGAAATGGTGGCTTTTATAAATGACAGTGGTGTTATTTTGAAAAGTGTAAAACCCATGTAGCAATTATATGCATCTACATTCCATGCATAGGAATGGCATTTAGATAGCTATGCAGTGCTAACAGTGACTGTGTCTGGAAGAGTGGTACTGTGGAACTGTTCCTCATGTGCTTTCACTTTCCAGTATTTTCTGATTATTCTCTAATGCGCATGAGTTGCTTTTGAAGTAGGAAAAAAAATACTATAATCTTTTCAGGGGGCATTTAGAGCCCTCCAATTAAATTCCTATTAGTGGACATTCATGTTGTTTTTCGGTATTACCAGCTGCACCAAAAAAAAAAAAAAAATCAAAGTAACTGAATAGTACTTAAAAATAAACTGGCCAGGCATGGTGGTTCACATCTGTAATCCTAGCACCTTGAGAGGCTGAAGCGGGAGTAACACTTGCATCCAGGAGTTGGAGACCAACCTGGGCAACATGGTGAAACTCCGTCTCTACTAAAAACATAAAAGTTAGCCAGGCATGGTGGCACACACCTGTAGTCCCAGCTCCTTGGGAGGCTGAGGTGGGAGGATCACTTGAGCCCAGGAGACAGAGGTTGCAGTGAGCCGATTTCATGCCACTGCACTCCAGCCTGGGTGACAGAACGAGACCCTGTTTCAATAAATAAATAAACCTACAAAAATGTAGGAAACTCAGAAAATCTGAAGGAAAAAAGAGCCAGAGTATTAAAGATACATAAAACATGCTAAATTGACCGTTTGTGATGTACCAAATTACTGTTATTTAGCAGGGAAAAAACGGAGACTGATTTTTTTTTCCCCAAATTACCATGTTGACCAAAGGGCTGCTACCAGAAAAAGCAGTATCATAGAAGCTAAGGAAGAATGTTCATTAGTATCAAGAGCCATAGAAAAAGAAGCAAAACAAAAGGTTTAAGCTTGTTTTATTATTATTCCCATTACAGGACCTGGTGTCAAAGATGCTTCATGTAGACCCTCATCAGAGACTGACTGCTGCTCTTGTGCTCAGACATCCTTGGATCGTCCACTGGGACCAACTGCCACAATACCAACTAAACAGACAGGATGCACCACATCTAGTAAAGGTGAGCAGCCCCATATAGTCACTGTTTTCCACATGTCCTCCAGGAGATACTTAAAGAAGCCCTGTCCATGCCCCCAGCACCTTTCTCTTTCATCCTGCATCCAGTTCTGTTGTGAGATTCTCTTACAGTGGGTGACTTAGAAAAGCTCAAGGCATGTCAATATATTAGTAATAAAACTAGTTTAAGAGTGACTTTTGAGTTCCTCTCAGTCTACATAAGTAGGTATTCACTATCAATAAGGACAGATTAAGCTTATGGATTTCCCAACTTAAAGAGCATGCCTTCCTGTCTCTTTAGTGCCTTTATGCATTAAAGGAATGCAAAGGGAAAAAATGTTGAATAGTCTTGAGGACTACCTGTTATGAGGCTATCTTTGTTCTCTCTCATACATAATTTTAACCTCCACGTTGGCCTCTACAGTTTTGGTTAAATCAGTGGATTTGACCAATGTGGTTATTTTCATTATGAACCAAATAAAATCTGTATACATTTGCATATGAAAAAACTTCATTTTGTATTTGTGTACGTGTGACTATCCATTGTCATTTTTGTTATTACCTTTATTTCCTTTGTTCAGGGTGCCATGGCAGCTACATATTCTGCTTTGAACCGTAATCAGTCACCAGTTTTGGAACCAGTAGGCCGCTCTACTCTTGCTCAGCGGAGAGGTATTAAAAAAATCACCTCAACAGCCCTGTGAAGTGACCTCAGTGAGATATTTGGTACCATGGTGTAAGCTGATAGCACAAGTTCTGGCGACAGGTAGCACATATCTGAGAGACACCTGCAAGCACACACTGTCCCAGCTGGTACCCATAATGCTGCTGTTCCTGCTGCTGCTCCTGCTTTCGTCTCTTCTCGCTTTAAATGATTGTTAGCAAGTTAGATTTTCCTGGAGCTTCGGAAGAAATGAAAATGGAAACATGATGAAGATACAGTCACTGAATCAATGAGAAAAATGATGAACATATGAATACCACCTAAAAATACACTGAATAAAGTACACCATATAGCATTATTTTTATAGGAAATATTTCATGTCCCTTAAATATTCTTTGTTAGTTATAGGGATGGACAGTTTATGTTAAGCACTTAGCTTAAACAATCCGTTTATATTAGCACTGTATCCCTTGTGCCATCCAACATTTTGTATGTTTTTGTAAACAGTTCATATACAGTACATTTCTGTACTGCTTTCTTTAATGTATACATGCCTTGTTTAACTTGGAATCTATTATTAATCAATTGACTATTAAATCTGGTTAAATAGTTCACCTGGATTAACAGTATTGTTGGACAGCCCTAAAAATGGCCAGATTGTGGAACAGCTGTTGAATGTAATACTTCCAAAATGTACATATCTTTCCCCATGTCTGTTTCACTGGTTCATTCATTTGTTTGTTTCTTAAAGTCAGGTGCTCTGTCAGACTAACCTAGAGAGCTGTTATGGTAGAGAAAGTTATATGTGTGTGGCATGAAATCAAGAATACACCTGTGAAGTTAGTCCATATACTTTGCAACTCCTTAGAGTTCTTTTTTCCTTAATTAAGGAAGTAGTCCTTGTACTTCTAATCTTACATAGCATCCATACTTAGAATTTGGCATATCATCTGGGATTTTGCCAATATACATCAAAGCCCTTTAAGAGTCATGGTAAGGAGATTGGTGAAGGAAAATTTAGCGACAGGTAATTGAAGTCCTATTGGATATTTCATGTTTAAATAGATATTCTATATTAAACACTAATTTAAATGTAATAAAGGCCAAAGGCCTCTATATGAAATTGGATTTAAACTTTCTTATTTTAGGGAATAAAACATTATTGATCAAACAGTATCTGTTATAACCTAAAATTATAGGTAGGGCAGGCTAAGTGAACAGCATTAAGTATTTTCTGAATCCCTCATGATAATTTATAGCCACATACCATTTCCTTTGACTTCAGGAATGATCAGTTTTCATAATGGCCACTGGGCCTGCTTAGATTGCAGTATTCATTATCTGCATCTAATTTGGTAGTTTCCACAACTGTATTTGACGAAAGAAACTTCAGTCCCCATTATTACCTGTGTCTTTGCCAAGCTGCTTAGCATACATCAGTATGTAATGTAAAAGACATATGAGCAAGAAAAAAGTGATTTGACTTACCTCATCAAGAATGTACCCATACGGGCCAGGTGCATTGACTCATGCCTGTAATCCCAGTACTTTGGGAGGCCGAGGCAGGTGGATCACCTGAGGTCAGGAGTTCGAGACCAGCCAGCCAACATGGCAAAACCCCATCTCTACTAAAAAATACAAAAATTAGCTGGGCATGGTGGCACGTGCCTGTAATCCTAGCTACTCAGGAGGCTGATGCAGGAGAATCACTTGAACCTGGGAAGTGGTGGTTGCAGTGAGCTAAGATCACGCCATTGCACTCCAGCCTGGGCGACAGAGTGAGAGTCTGTCTCAAGAAGAAGAAAAAAAAAAGAAAAGAATGTACTCATGGATTTTTCTTGTCATCATGTAATAAGCCATTTATATCAGAAGCCTTTTTTCCTGCCACAGAAGCTTTAAATTTTCCCCTAAGAGTACAAAGCCAAGAGAGTGTGGTTTATCTAAATGTCCTGAAATCCACTTGTCATTCCTTGATTTCTCCTCTATGCAATTAAAGAGAAAGGGGAAATCTATAACATTTATTTTGCCCAAGTGACACAAAAAAGATTACTGCATAGAAATCAAATGTAAGTTTAGCTTCTAAATGAAATAATGTATAGGAGGGATATCAGAATATCTACATAGAGAAAGTATTTTCAAGTTCTTGAATATATGGATGCTAACTATTAAAAGCTGCTTTCCATTGCCTGGAAAGGGAGCTTTTTTCCCCTCCTCTATTCAGTGTTTCAAACTATGGTCATCTCAAATTATTGTCACTTTTAAAATGTTAATGTCATTCTGAGCAGAAAAAGATATTTTCAGATTTTTTACACTGATGCTACTCCATAATTGCTTAGGAGTATTGTCCATCATAGTCTTTTAGAATTAGAAGTAAACACATAAATCCTTACAAATTACCCGATCCAACTTTCTCATATTGCATGTAGAGAACCTAAGACACATATCAAAGTCTAGAATCCTTAATTTCTCCCCATTTTGATTTTTTTCCCCCCTCATAACACCATGCTGCCTTTCCTTCATATGATCACCAACCAGTAGCTGAGTTCAAAAACTACATATTTCTTGGGCAGTCCTCTACTGGTATATGATGCCAACTTTTATTTCTTTCGAAGATAATTGCCTTCTTTGCCTAGTCAAGCAGCCAATTTTATTGGAGAAAAGCAAGTTATATGTTCACAAAATGGAAGGCTTTCTACCTAAATTTATTTCATCTGTGGTCCTGTTAGTCCCTTCCATTGCTTTTGACATACAGTGGAAAAACTTGGCCAACAATGTGCTCTAAATATAGTGCTTGTATTGGGTTAACTTTTCCATTAATTTCTCAACGTCAATTCTTCAGGCCCCTACAGGTGTGGTATTGAGGCCCCTAAAGGCTTCTGCCTTTCACCAATTAGTGCTGCCAATTACTGAGGCTTCTCCCAGAAGGTATCAGTCCAGTCTTAAAGATATTTCATTGTGAAAGAAGAAACTAAACTATCAGGCCTCTTTTACAAAATGAGAGATTGAATTTAAGCTTGTCAAGCACATACTGGAAAGTATGAATTACACTACCATGTGTTTTGTATCTTCCCTTTGAAGTGATGATGTTAAATGAAGGTAAGTTTTTCATCCTTTTTTAATTTTTGTTTTTTATAAATCATTTCAGCTTTTTCTGGTTTATAGAGGTGTCTTATTTCTAATGCAACAGACCCCCAACTTGAACAGATCTGATATGGATGCATTGATTCACAAGCAACCCCAAAAGTCCAAAAATGTAATAATTTTGACAAGGCCCAAAGTTGAGATGCTATGAAGCTTGTGTGTGTGAAAAGTCAGTTATGATTGTCTGGAGAGAAGGTGTGGTGTGTATGCTGTAGAGTTGCCACATTTCATATGCAGTGCACTCCAAAAAGTGGGTTTGGGTCAACCATTTCCCATCTCTTTTCAAGAAGTGACTGCTATTGGGGCCAGGGGACATCATGGGAGGTGGGGCTGTCCCGTTAACTGTGCCCTGCACCTTCAGCCCAGGAAGGATTTGAACAGAGGGTAGGTGGGTGCAAAGGCTTCAAGAGAGGGCAGAATGTATTCAGCAGAAAAGGGACTCAGGTAAGCCCAACCTAGGATGAGAGCAGAAAAGCATTCAAGATTTGCAGCCCTTGCTATGGATGCGCTTAATCACCATGGAGGCCAGCAATACACATCTCAACATGGCTTTGATATTCTCTACTTCCTGGCCTTTAAAAATGACCTATAATTTTTCAGTTTGCTTTACTATATTTTATAAAGAAAATTCTATCTTATGATTGATGGAACATTGAAACTTATTAAGGCATTAGGATAGATAGCTCAGGAATGTAAAGGTTCAGAAAAGGTCTGTTTTCTCAGATTAACGAATATGATGGATTCCATGGCTGACCTTGGTGCTTAAACCAGGAGGTTTCAATCTAGTCCTAGAGTTGTGTCCCTCTGAAAGGCCCAATGCCGTGTAACTAATTTTAAACTGGATATATACTTTGAGCCTTACTTAATTCACAGATAACTTGACTTAACTCAGTATTTTTTTTTTCAATTAATGAAAATAGTCCTCTTTTCAACCCCAGGTTGCTTACATTTTGCTGGTCTCCCCAAGTGACCATTGGTGGAGACCAATTAATGAAGGAATGAAATTCACTTTCTTGGGACTGTGGTATTCAACAGAGCCACATTTAACTACTTTTTCCAATGAAGAATCTCCAGAATGATAATGCCCAAATATGGATGGCCAAGAAGAATTTGTATCTACAGTGTGCTTTATGTGTTTTTGACACTGCTGTATTCTGTGTGATCAAGTGATTTGCAACTGGTTCCAATGTGACTGAGTGTTCTCAAAGAATTCTAGTAACTAAGTCAACTTAATTTTCTAAAGCCTGGTATTACTATCAGCCTCACATTTACCACTTTGATTCTAGTTTTTTAACTTCATAACAGGGCATACCAAGGGTTGGGATGAGAGCCTACTTCCTACCTCTTAAGGCACTTTCCTCATTATTTTGCCATATAATCTTGAACTGCATGATAAGCTGTTTAAGTGTCCATGACTTCTCCCAGAGCAACTAGCAAAGTATATGACATTTTGAATAGAGATTAGTGGAAAGGAAAATGTAGAGATTTAAGTTCAGAGGTACAAACCTCAATAAAACCTCTTTAGAGCACATACCATGAGTAGAGTATATATAAACATATATGAGAAGAGAGTTGCTATAATAGTCCTCTCTAAGTAGATTAGTTCATTGTCCAATGGAAGTGAACATCTTTACTCCTATTATCACCATAGTACTGAATGAACTGTATACTGAGTTTTTCAAAGAAGTATTTAAAATAGAACTTTCACCTACAAAGCAAGGGCATAAAGATTTTGGTTTGTGTTTCTGTAAGTGTAGTTTACCATCTAAAGCTTTGTTTTTTAATTTTAAAAAAAGCTTCAAGGTATTGCCTTCCTTAGCATCCTTACTGATTATGGGTGATGAGTTTTTAACTCTTAAAAATCATATACATATATTAGTTTATCTTAACTATTGCCCTAAGCAAAAGGGAAGGTATACACCTAAGGGTTGTACTTATTTTGCATTTTTGGTCATGGGTGGGAATGGGGTGGGTGCCTACTTAAATAGTTTTTAAAAAAGAAAAAAATCACAAATATTTTTCTACTATTATATATGATCTTCCTTTATACTAGTTTCTCTCTAGTAAGGCATGCCAGAAGCCCAGATACCATATCATGGATTCTTATGTATTGTACCTTTCGTTGGTGGTTAAATCGCATCAGATGCTTGGCATTGCTGCCATAATTATAAAATGCTTGTAAAGGATCAAATATCACTAAATACTTTAAATTGTTTTACTTAAGAGTCTAATCTGGGAAGTTTTCAAATCATACTATTAATGTGTAATCTAAGCTCTTCAGATGTATCCATGAATAATCCTGGAACAATATTGCTTGTATTCCTGTCATAGAACAGGTTTTGTAATCTTTAAAAGAAATGAAAATTTATATAATAAAGTTTCAAATCAATGCGTGTTTGTCCCTTTTATCAGATTATTTTGATCATATAACTCTTTATAATGTGAAATTCTATCCAAAGGATATTTTTGAAACTAGGTTGATAGAACTTAAAACAGGAATATTTTAGTTAAGAAGTGCAAAACAATTTTTCCATGCATAATCTTGTTTCATTCAAAGGGTTTGTCAAGTCAAACACATAAATCATAGTTCTTACCCAATACCAAACTTTAATGAATCAGAGGATATGGGATGATCACCAGACACAGATGAGATACTCTTTTTAGAGAAGTCCAAAATGTTACAGAGTCCAGCTCCAAAAATGGCCCTTTTCTCTCTCGGTGCACTTTGGATTCAAAATGGACAAGTTTTCTGAGCGTTGTATGTGGAGACCTTGTTCAAACAAAGGGAGTCATTTGATTTTGCAACATCTCCTTTTTATACTTCATTATGCAGTTTAAATGAGCCCTCATTCTCCAGCCAGTCATGCCTCATGAATCCACAATTCCCAAGTTTTACAATAAACCATCTATAAAGACCAAGTATATCTTGCTAAAAGCATCTTAGAGATAAGGACTTTACATTTTCTCTCTGGTAATAAATATCAGCATATTTTAGAGGAAATTTGATTGAGTTCATTGATTCCTGCTAAAGAGGGAATGGGTTGAGTTCATTGATTCCTGCTAAAGAGGGAATGGGTTATATAGGCCTGAAGTTAGCCTTTTCTTGCCCAGTTGACATTTCTTAGTAGTTCCATATTATGAAATACCACACATTGAGTGACTTATTCAAAATTTATTTTCTCATAGTTCTGGAGGCTGGAAATCCAAGACCAGGGTGCTTATAGGGTTGGGTTCTTCAGAGACCTCTCTCTGGCTTACAGTTGGGTGCCCTCTTGCTGCCTCTTCACATGGTTGGTCCTCTGTGCATGTGCAGCCTTGGTGTTCCTTTTTTTATAAGGACACCAGTCACGTTGCATTAGAGCCCCACTCTAACAGCCTCATTTTAATTCAGTCACCTCTTTAAAGACCTTATCTTCAAATACTGTTACTTTCTCACGTACTGGGGGTTGGGACTTCGACATAAGGATTTGGGGAAGATACAATTCAGCCCGTAACAGCTGGTTTCGGGCCTATCCACCTGGATTTAGGTACTTGAGATAAGATGGCAACCTTCAAGGTCTACTTGGCATTATGCTGAGGCAAGGTAGGAATGTTAACTGTATTTGCTTTCTACCATTTTTGTAACAAATTACCACAATTTAGTGGCTTAACACGAATTTGTTATCATACAGTTCTGGAGATCAGGTCTCACTGAGCTAAAATCAAGGTGTCAGCAGGGCTGCTGCGTTCCTTTCCAGAGGCCGTAGGGAAGAATTGTTTCCTTGCCTCTTCCAGTTTCTAAAGGCTGCCTCCATTCCTTGACTTATGGCCCATTCCTTCATCTTCAAAACCAGCAACAGTGGGTCAAGTCCTCTCCACATGCATCTTTCTGCCTCTCCTCTTCTGCCTCTTCCACTTTTAAGGACTCATGTGATTAGATTTCACCTACGCAGGGAATCTAGGATAATCTCTCCATCTCAAGGTCAACTGATTAGCAACATTGATTGCATCTGCAACTTTTGTTCCCTGTTGCCACGTGAGATAACACATTCACAGATTCCAGGGATTTGGACATGGACATCTTTGAAGTTCATTAGTCTGCCTACCATGATTATAGAAACACCTGGCTCCTCAGACAGAATGACACAGAGTAGCAGTATTTGGCCATGGTCAGGCTTCTGCAGCTTTATATTAATGTACCCTGAATTCATAGAATTGACACACTAAAAAAGCTAGGTAAAGGAAGTGCAGGATGCTGTAGGAATATGTAGCAGGGTTGCCTAGGGATTAGAGCAGACCTTCTAAGGAAACAAGCATTAATCTGAGACCTAAAAGGGCAAGGGAGAAGGGTAGAATAGAATGTATAGAAATTCGGAATTAGAAGCACTCAAAATTAAAAGTTCTGTATGACTAGAACTTAAAATGTAAGAGAAGAAGCAAGATGTGAGGCTCAAGAGATAAGCAGGAGCCAGATCATCAAAGGCATAATAAATCATATTAAGGAATTTGAATTTTATCCCTTTGGGGTTTTCCCCCACAGTCCCCAGTCTTTATTTCCTTCTCTATCAAGACTGAACCTCATGGCCCCATAGTTGATAATCTGAACTTCTCTTTCAGAAGCACCCACAACTTCCTTATATCCTTCCCTTATTCTGCACCCACTGAGCAAAAAAAAAGAAAAAAACCTCCAATCCTGGATCATTTTGGTTAATGATTGTATGCAGTGAGCTATTGTATGGAAGAAATGTAACCACCCAATGGGTTCACCTTGCTCTGACTAGACAGAGCCAATTTATCAAGACAGGAGAATTGCAATAGAGAAAGAGTAATTCACGCAGAGCCACCTGTACAGGTGACTAGAGTTTTATTATTACTCCAATCAGTTTCCCTGTGCATTCAGGAATCAGAGTTTTAAAGGATAATTTGGTGGGTTGGGGTGGGGTGGGGGGCAGTGAGTCAAGAGTGCAGATTGGCCAGGTCAGAGATGAAATCATAGGGGACTGAAGCTGTCCTCTTGCAATGAGTCAGTTCCTGGATGGGGGCCACAAGCTCATATTAGCCAGTTTATTGATCTGGGTGGTGCCAACTGATCCGTCAAGTGCAGGGTCTGCAAAATATATCAAGCACTGATCTTAGGCTTTATGATGGCGATGTTGTCCCCAGGAGCAATTTGGGGAGAGTCCAAATCTTGTAGCCCCCAGCTGCATGACTCCTAAACCATAATTTCTAATCTTTTGGGTAATTTGTTAGTCCTACAAAGGCAGTCTAGTCCCCAGGCAAGAAGGAGATTCATTTTGGGAAAGGGCTGTTATCATTTTCATTTTAAACTGTAAACTAAGTTTCTCCCAAAGTTAGTCCAGCCTACACCCAGGAATGAACAAGGACAGCGTGGAGGTTAGAAACAAGATGGAGTTGGCCGGGCACGGTGGCTCACGCCTGTAATCCCAGCACTTTGGGAGGCTGAGGCGGGTGGATCACAAGGTCAGGAGATCGAGACTATCCTGGCTAACACGGTGAAACCTCGTCTCTACTAAAACTACAAAAAAGTAGCCGGGAGTGGTGGCGGGCGCCTGTAGTCCCAGCTACTCGGGAGGCTGAGGCAGGAGAATGGCGTGAACCTGGGAGGCAGAGGTTGCAGTGAGCCAAGATCTCGCCACTGCACTCCAGCCTGGGCGACAGAGCGAGACTCCGTCTCAAAAACAAAAAGAAAAAGAAAAAAAAAGAAACAAGATGGAGATGGAGTTGGTTAGGTCAGATCTCATTGTCTCAGTTACAATTTTGCAATGGCGGTTTTGAAAACCATATAATTATGCAAACTGATACCACTGCAAATTTATATTTTCTAATCTCAGCTAAACCCTCAGTACCATTTGTCAATTCTTTTATTTGTCATTTGATCCATCTCCTATTTCTTTTTTTTAACAGTTTTATTGAGACATAGTTTATATGCCATACAGTTTACCATTTAAAGTGTACAATCTAGGCCAGGTACGGTGGCTCACGCCTGTAATCTCAGCACTTTGGGAGGCCGAGGCAGGTGGATCACCTGAGCTCAGGAGTTCAAGACTAGCCTGGCCAACATGGCGAAACCCCATCTCTACTAAAAATACAAAAATTAGCCGGGCATGGTGGCAGGAGCCTATAATCCCAGCTACTCATGAGACTGAGGCAGGAGAATCCCTGGAATCTGGGAGGCGGAGGTTGCAGTGAGCTGAGATTGAGCCATTGCACTCTTGCCTAGGAGACAAGAGTGAAACTCTGTCTCAAAAAAACAAAAAAAAAGTGTACAATTTAATGTGTTGTTTTGTTTTTCTTTTTTTTGAGACAGCATTGAACTCTTGCCCAGCCTGGAATGCAGTGGCACGATCTCAGCTCATGGGTTCCAGCGATACAGGTGCACGCCACCACGCCCGCCTAATTTTTGTATTTTTTAGTAGAGACGGGGTTTCACCATATTGGCAAAGCTGGTCTCAAACTCCTGACCTTGCGATCTGCCAGCCTGGGCCTCCCAAAATGCTGGGATTACAGGCGTGAGCCACCGTGCCTGCAATTTAATGTCTTTTAGTATAGTACTTACAGAGTTGTACAACCATTATCATAATGTAATTTTAGAACATTCTCAACATCCCAAAAAGTAACTTTATACCGTAATCCAAGCCACAACTCTCTTTCGTTCGGACTATTACAGTAGCCTCCTGTGTGGTTTCCATTTCCACCCTTGCCCCCTATAGTCTGTTCTTAACACAGAAACCAAAATGATCTATTTAAAAACCTACTGAAAGGCCGGGCACAGTGGCTCACACCTGTAATCCCATCCCTTTGGCAGGCCGAGGCAGGTGGATCACTTGAGGTCAGGAGTTCGAGAACAGCCTGGCCAACATGGCAAAACCCCATCTCTATAAAAATACAAAAATTAGCCAGGCGTGGTAGTGCACACCTGTAATCCCAGTTACTTAGGAAGGCTGAGGCAGGAGAATCACTTGAACCTAGGGGGCAGAGGTTGCAGTGAGCCAAGATCGTGCCACTGCACTCCAGCCTGGGCCCTGGGCGACAGAGCAAGACTCCGTCTCCAAAAAAAAAAAAAAAAAAACCTACTGAAGATTACAAGTGATCTGGCCTCCTTACTTCTCCAATCTCATCTCTTCAAATTCTTCCCTTGGTTCAATGCATTCTAGCCACACTGATCTTCTTTCTTTCTTTTCTTCCTTCCTTCCTTCTTTCCTTTCCTTCATTTATGTCCTTCCCTTCTTCCTCCTTTCCTTCCTTCTTTCATGGGGTCTCCCTCTGTTGCCCAGGCTGAAATGCAGTGGCATGATCACAGCTCATTGCATCCTCAAACTCCTGGGCTCTAAGGATCCTCCTGCCTCAGCCTCCCAAGTAGCTGGGACTATAGATGTGAACCACCAAGCCTGGCTTTTTTTATTTTCATGTGTTTATTTTTTTAGAGATGGGGAGTGGGTCTCGCTATGTTGCCCGGGCTGGTCTCGAACTCCTGGCATCAAGCTCAATCCTCCCACCTCAGCCTCCTGAGTCACTGGGATTACAGGTGGAAGCCACTGCACCTGGCTTCCTGCTATTTCCTGAATATGCCAAGCATGCTCCCACTCAGGGCCTTTGCCCTTGCTGTTCTCTCTACCTAGAACACATTTCCCCCAGATGTCCACACGACTCACTTCCTTCCAAGTGATTAAGATGATCAGTCAGATGGGGGAACTATCCTACAGTAGAGAAATGAAGCCTGAGCTGTTTTTTTTTTTTTTTTTTTCTCCTTTGAGGTTTTATACTGGGTAATTGACAGAAACTTTTGATTTTTAAACATTTAGAGTTCAAGACTCTTAGAGTCTAACTACTATCATGTACTAGGCACAATTGCTAATTGAATGCATTATATCAATGTAATTCCTGCAACAATCTAATGTGGTGAGTACTGTTCTTTTTGTTTGTTTGTTTGTTTGAGATGGAGTTTCACTCTTGTTGCCCAGGCTGGAATGCAGTGGCGCGATCTCGGCTCACTGCAACCTCCACCTCCCGGGTTCAAGTGATTCTCCTGCCTCGGTCTCCCAAGTGGCTGGGACTATAGGTGCCTGCCACCATGCCTGGCTAATTTTTGGATTTTTGAGCAGAGATGGGGTTTCACCATGTTGGCCAGGCTGGTGTCGAACTCCTGACCTCAGCTGATTCGCCCACTTTGGCCTCCCAAAGTGCTGGTATTACAGGCGTGAGCCACTGCGCCTGGCTGGTTAGTACTATTCCTACATCCAATTTACAGATGAGAAAACAGAGGCTTGTAAAGATATTAAAACTTGCCCAAGCACATAGAGTAATAAGTTACTGCAGAGCCTGAATTTGAACCCAGATCTCTCTAACTCCAAAGCTCAAGTTCATCATTATTTGACCTTGAAGCAAAATTTAAATAAATTTCACAAAAATCCTTTCATCCTCAATTATGTAAATTGAAAAATATTGCGAATAGAAAGAGAAACCCAGAACTTTGAGTCCCCCATTATCTTTCAATTTCCCTCTAAGAAGTGTATCTGTCATTGGGTTTCTCAACATCAGCTTTGCCCCCCTCCTCAAGTTGTGACAACCAGAAACATTTCTGGTTGACACTGCCAAATGTTCCGAGAAGAGAACCACTGTATTAGATGATGATACTTTATTTCTGTCTTCTAAGTATGTCCAAACCCTGGTGTTTGTGGGAAGGTGATTTATTTAAAATAAGTTTACTCAGTTTAAGTTTATTTAGAAATAAAGCTTGTAGAGTACAGCCCAGCATTAGCCAGTTGTATTAGTTTGCTAGGACTGTCATAACAAAGTACCACGTACTGAGTGGCCTAAACAACAGAAATTTATTTTCTCATTGTTCTGGAGACTCTAAAATCAAGCGTCAACAGGGTTGGCCTCTCTCCTGGGCTTATAGATGGCTACCTTCTTGTTCACGTGGTGTTCTCCCTTGATGCCTGTGACCTAATAATATCTTCTTGTAAGGACACCAGTCAGATAAGGGTCCACACTAATGACCTCATTTCAATTTAATCACGTCTTTGAAGACCGCATGTCCAAATACAGTCACATTGAGCTACTGGGGATTAGAACGTGAACATACGAATTTTGGGTGGGGGGAACACAATTCAGCCCATTAACATCGAACTTAAGTCTTTTCTCCCCTCCCTCCCTTCCTTTCTGTGTGTATTGAACACCTATTATGTGCCAGACATTCAGCTAAGTGGGGGTAATGGTAAGCAACAGACATGGTCTCTGCCCGGTAAGGTTTACAGTGAGGTAAGACAGTAATTACCAAAGCATAATATTTGCTTTAGAGTATTAATAATATTACTCTTTAGAGTAATAACAAGTGCCATGCAAATATTATGCTTTGGTAATGGATGACAGGAAAGCCTTGCCCTTCCCATCAGGCTCCCAACCCGGCTGGGCGAGTGAAAAGGTTGCGTTATGAGCCAACCGGCTGGGCGCGGTGGCTCACGCCTGTAATCCCAGCACTCTGGGAGGCCGAGGCAGGCGCGAGTTGAGGTCACTAGTTCAAGACCAGCCTGGCCAACACCGCGAAACCCCGTCTCAACTAAAAGTACTAAAATTAGCTGGGCATGGTGGCATATGCCTGTAATCACAGCTACTCGGCAGGCTGAGGCAGGAGAATCGCTTGAGCCCGGGAGGTGGCGGTTGCAGTGAGCCATGATCACGCCACTGCACTCCAGCCTGGGCGATAGAGCAAGACTCCGTCTTAATAAAAAAATAAAAATATTGGCCGGGCACGGTGGCTTTGGGAGGCCACTTTGGGAGGCCGAGACGGGTGGATCACGAGGTCAGCAGTTCAAGACCAGCCTAGCCAAGATGCTGAAACCCCGTCTCTACTAAAAACACAAAAATTAGCCGGGCGTGGTGGCACGTGCCTGTAATCCCAGCTACTCCGGAGGCTGAGGCAGGAGAATCGCTTGAACCCGGGCGGCAGAGGTTGCAGTGAGCCAAGATCGCGCCACTGCACTCCAGCCTGGGCGACTCCAGAGCAAGACTCCGTCTCAAAAAATAAAATAAAAATAAAAAATATATATATTTTTAAAACTGAGCTAACCATGAGGTTAACAAGTCCACCACTTGTCAAACTGGGAGACGCGCGTTTGCTACAAAGCAGCAGAGGTCTGGCCTTAACCAGCAGCGAGCGCCACCTCAAACCGCCCTTTTCTATGACGCAGAGGTTCTCCCCCGCCCTCCCTGACTCCGCCTTTTCCCTGCTTGCGGCCCTGCCCCTCGCGTCCTCTCCGGCTTGCTGCGCACCCTCCCAGAACGCGTCTGCCTCGGCCCTAACAATGGGGGTCAGTCGGCCACGCCTGCGCCATAAAGCCTAGGGGGCGGGCCCAGCCGGCGACGGGAGGCGGGGAAAAGCGACGCAAGCAGTTGCGGCGCCATTTGCTGCCGCCGAGCGTGGACGCTGGCGGATCTCTGAAGAGCTCGGTTGCGATCCTCTCTCGCGCACGCTGCCTAGCCTCCAGCACCTCCTTGGTCCCGCGCGCTCCCTCGTGTCGCCCCTCGGAGCAGCAACCGCCTCGGTCGCCGTTACCCGGAAAGAAGTCAGAGACCCCGCGAGGTCGCCGCCACCGCCATGCCCAAGAATAAAGGTAATGCTGCCCGGACCCCCGGACCACGGCCCTCCTCGGCCGAGTTTCCCAGGTCCTGCCCGTAGATTGCAGGTCACCCAGGTCGCAGTGACCCTTTTTCCTTCCCACCCTACCTGCCCGCGGCTGGGCGCCCCACACGCGACTCTGAGCTCGGGAGAGGAGCTGGGAAGTAAACTCCTGTTGCCCAGTTTGGCCACATTGGGGTGGAGCCGACGCCATTTTTGTAGGGCCTCCTGCGGGAGAATGGGCTTTTGCTCCTGAATCGCGCCAGACTGACCGCGGCTCGGTGGCGATGGTGGCGGGAACCCTACACCGGGCGGCCTAGGCTTAGTAGATAGGCCCATCTGGCCTTCCCGGGCATGAGGGGTTAATCCCTGGAAGCCGTTCTGAACTTTAAAAGAGTGCTGTCCGCGTTCGTGAGCACCAGGTACTCCTGCATGGGTGTCTTTATGGACAGTTCAGTATTGTTGAGGCTACTCGTTGTCCCTTGTGAACAGTGGGTGAAACCTTGATGCATTTCTAAGGCTCACTTCTAGAGATTTACTCTCTCCATCCCTTTACAGGATATAGCTTATGTTTGTTTGCTGAAGACTTATTCCATATTTAGCCAAGTTTTCTACTTTTGCTTCAGATCATGCATATGTTGTGAGAATAAAGACATAATTTAAGTTTTCTCCATTCTGAGGCTAAGGATTCACAAATGATCAGACTTGAGGATAACTTTATTTGGGATTTCCAAAACGAAAGGCCTAATCTTAAAAAAAAAAAAAAAAAAAGGCGTAACACTCCTAAATAAATTACTTTTATAGATTTACAGTGTTCCTGTCATTTTTAATAGCCTTATAACTTGTTGAAGAAAATTGTGCAAGTAAATATAGGAAAAATATTGTATTTTCCTACAGGAGAGGAGCATACTTCATAGTCCATAAGTAGTCTCCTTTGATTATTCATTCTTAGGAAATCTTTCCCTGACACAGGCCTACTTCTGCTCTCTTTTCTACTTGACAGCTGGCTCCAGGACTTCTACCACATTTCCTCTTTGTAGCTGTCACTTATTGCTTTATCCCTTAGGGTACTTGGTCAAGGTGTTCTGTGCACAAGTTGGTGCAGTCCTCTCGGGGGCTCTCCACCTTGCTGCCCTCGGAGATCAAACTTTTTGTAGCAAGGATTTTCACTGCTCATTATTTTGGAAAAGATCGAGTTATAAACAAAAAATTTTTTAAGTCTTAGGTTTTCTTCTGTATAATCCTTTATTCTCTCTGAGATGGTAAGGGGATCACTTCCATCTTATTCTCACCTTTATTTCTAGTAATAAGATTTTCAATTCTTCCACCAGGCTGTAAGCTCTAAAAGACAGGAATATCGTATCTGTCTTAATCACATTCGATTGCTAGCACTTGCCACTTAGTAGATGCTCAATAAATATTTGTTGGTTTAAGTCACCTTCCTCCTGTCAACTCCACCCTTAGGTGAATAATAGGTTCTGCTTTGGTTCCAAGGGGATAGGACTTCTACACTAAATCACATCTAGTTCCCTAGCCTCATGTCTTAAGAAAGAGCCTCTCTGGGAATTTCTCCAAAACAACTCTGGTTTAAAGAATGTTGATGTCACTTTAATTGTTGTACACTCAGACCTAGTCTCATTCATTCAACAGAGAATTTAAAGAACATCCCATTACAGGGCAATAAAATACAAAGGGGAATGATCAGAGTATGGTTAATTCTGGTAAGTTGACAAGTAATGAATGGTTTCTTAAATAATATTTGAGGCATACAAAAAATACAGCTAACATAATGGACCTGGGAACCCAGGGGTTTCTCAGAACCTGGAAACTCTGAATTTAAGAATTACAACGCAAATTGAGGTAAAGCCCTAATCACCTTTTACTCTCTTTTTGGAGGTTATCACCAGGCTGAGTTTGGTGTTTATCATTCCTGTACTGTCTTGAAACCAATCAGTTCTTAGTTATCTTACTTAGAGGAATGGTACTTTTCATGACCCCTGAATTTTTTGAGATAGGTTTTACTAATGTAGAAATAAAGTCATTTATTGTTCTGTTTTTCTTCATTGGAAAATCCAGAAGCCCTGTGAATATAAGCTGTGGTTACACAAGTAAGGGTAAAATTTGCCACATACTATGTGTTAAGTGACTTTTGCTTTGGATTGATTCATATCAACTTATTCTAGAAATTCTTAGAAACCCATCCTCAAATCAGGAAGAGGGGTATCATTTGGCCCACTCATAAGCATTTAGGGTATAGTGCTCCCACACTTTGAAGAAGTTACTGCCTATGATTTTTAACTCACCACTCCGTTAGGAATGTATGGACTATTATTGACCAATTCATTTGAAGAATTAGTGAACTCAGGTATATAACTCAGGAAACAGAGCAGGTATGATCTTGCCCTAAAGGAGCTTGCACTCTGTTTTGCAGATCTGGCATGATTAATGGCTTCATACTTTTCTCTTTCTAGGAAATTAGTTTCAGTGTTCCCTAAGAATGCCTCAGATACTGAATTCTAAGGACTCTGAGCGGGTCAGGAAATTGTAGAGGCCCCCCTAAAATAGCACAGAGCAATGTGAGACTGCCCCAGGAGAGAGTAAGTGGACTTGATTCAAGAAGTTAGAGGTCTTTGCAGTGATCAGGTGCACATTAATGATTCCATTTGGGTTATGAACTTTTTGCTGCTTCCAAGCTCTTCCCATGAGTCTCTTAGTGTCATTACCACTTACAGCCTTTTTCCTGCCTTTTGGAAATGGCTGCCAATGTGGTTTCCTTTCTGGAATGGGAGCAAAATGCTGTGGACAGGTAACCTAATGTGGCGGCTAGGGACAAAAAAACATTGTGACTCTGGTCACCCCAGCTTACTGACTGCCATCAGTGAGCTGATTCACTCACTGAAGCCAGGCGAGTTACTGAACTTCTCTGAGCTTCAGGGAACTCATGGGTAAACTGGGAATAAATGAATGTTATGACCTCATCGGGTGATTGTGACAAGTAAATGGGCAGAATTATTGCATAGTGGTTAAGAGCATGCTCACTGGGGTTATATAATAGAAACAGGGATGTTGAGTAGGGACCAGCATTATAAAAAAAAATTGGGTACCGAACGGATATTTTTTAAGAGACAGTGTCTCTCTATGTTGCCCAGGCTAGCCTGGAACCTCCTAGGCTTGCTCAAGTGATCCTCCCACCTGAGCCCCCTGAGTAGCTGAGACCCTAGGCGCACACCACTGCACCCAGTGAGATTTCAATGTTTATGGTCCTCTGCTACTAAAAGTTTGAAAACCATAGTTCTCTGTCCAGACACTGTCTTCACTTAATTTTCAAAGTATCGTGTTCCAGGCCGGGCGCGGTGGCTCAAGCCTGTAATCCCAGCACTTTGGGAGGCCGAGGCGGGCGGATCACGAGGTCAGGAGATCGAGACCATCCCGGCTAACACGGTGAAATCCCGTCTCCACTAAAAATACAAAATAGCTGGGCGAGGTGGCGGGCGCCTGTAGTCCCAGCTACTCGGGAGGCTGAGTCAGGAGAATGGCGTAAACCCAGGAGGCGGAGCTTGCAGTGAGCCCAGATCGCACCACTGCACTCCAGCCTGGGTGACAGAGTGAGACTCCGTCTCAAAAAAAAAAAAAAAAAACAAAGTATTGGGTTCCTTGCATAGGGCCTGGCTTTAGAAGGCATCCAAGATTTCCGCTTAGAAGAATATATATAGAATTGCATTTTTATTTCAAAAGGATGGATGCCAAAGTGAAATGTTTTTCTATGTTTTTTAGTATAATATCTGCTATTTATGTGTATTTTATGTCAGAAAAATCCCCAAAGGAAATTCCAAGAAGGGTAGGGAGGTGATAATGTGTTAATGTTGGGATTGGAGATTGTAAATTTAATATGATTGAGTAGCTGAAATAGGTGAATTTTTAAATTTAAGTGATCTTTTAAAAAATGGTTTTATAAGCCTTAATTTCATTTTATTTCATATGTTTTACAGATAATTAATGTCATTTACATCCTTTTTTTTAAACCATCAGGTAAAGGAGGTAAAAATAGACGCAGAGGTAAGAATGAGAATGAATCTGAAAAAAGAGAACTGGTGTTCAAAGAGGATGGTCAGGGTAAGTGTTTTCATAAATTACGCTTTTTAAAATAACATCCTTTCTTTTTTAGCTGGGGACTTTACTTTTTTGAGACAGGGTCTTGCCCGTTGCCCAGGGTGAAGTGCGGTGGCACGATTACAGCTCACTGCAGCCATGACCTCCTGAGCCGAAGCAGTGCTTTCATTCAGCCTCCCGAGTATTCGGAACTACAGGCACATACCACCATGTCTGGCTAATTTAAAAAATTTTTTTAGGCTGGGCGCGGTGGTTCATGCCTGTAATCCCAGCACTTTGGGAGGCCGAGGCGGGCAGATCACGAGGTCAGGAGTTCGAGACCAGCCTGACCAACATGATGAAACCCCGTCTCTACTAAAAATACAAAATTAACTGGGCGTGGTGGTGCATGCCTGTAATCCCAGCTACTCAGGATTCTGAGGCAGGAGAATTGTTTGAACCTGGGAGGCGGAGGTTGCAGTGAGCCAAGATCGCACCACTGCACTCCAGCCTGGGTGACAGAGGGAGACTCCGTCTCAAAAAAAAAAAAAAAAATTTTTTTTTTTTTAATAGAGATGAGGTCTTCATATGTCACCCAGGCTGTTCTCGAACTCCTGGGCTCAAGTGATTCTCCCACCATGACCTCCCAAAGTACTGGGAACTAAGAATGTGTCGTATAGTTCAGAGGGAATTGAGCCTCAAAAGCTATGGTTGACAGTTCTGTGATTTAGTTGACAGTTCTATGATTAGCATTTTTGATAGTGAATGGTGTGCATAATATGTTGAGTAGACCATGGACATTTGAAGGATGAGCCTGAGGCCCTTATAGACCTCTCCATTCTCCGGTGCCATTAGCATGTAACTTCATAAACTACAATAAAATGAAACTGAACAGTTAACTGACCTTATTAGACTGAAGAATTTTGTAAGTGCCAGACCAGGATACATAGCACCAGTCAAATCCTAACTGGATCGTTTGCCCTTTCCTGTTACTTTTATTTCGAGTCATTTCAAACCTACAGAAAGTTGCAGTATTAGTGCAACAAACTCCCTTAAATCCCTCATATGTACACACACGTATAAAGAAATATATATGTACATATATATGTAGGATTCCTTTTTTTTTTTTTTTTTGAGATGGAGTCTCACTCTGTCACCCAGGCTGGAGTGCAGTGGTGCGATCTTGGCTCACTACAAGCTCCGCCTCCCGGGTTCACGCCATTCTCCTGCCTCAGCCTCCCGAGTAGCTGAGACTACAGGCGCCCGCTGCCATGCCCAGCTATTTTTTTTGTATTTTTAGTAAAGACGGAGTTTCACTGTGTTAGCCAGGATGGTCTTGATCTCCTGACCTCATGATCCACCTGTCTTGGTCTCCCAAAGTGCTGGGATTACAGGCGTGAGCCACCGTACCCAGCCCCATATGTAGGATTTCTTGAGGACCTTTTGAAATTTAGAGACATCATGTTACTTTTCCTTTACTTGATCATGTATCTCCTGAGAGCAAATATATTTTCTTATATAACTAGAAGAGAATTATCACACTCAGGTAATTTGACATTGATATAATATCTAGTATATACTCCAAATTCATATTTTCTCAGGTATTCCAATCATTTCCAGTACTTTAGCTTTTAATAGAACTTTGGGTGGATTTATTATGCCATACATATAAACCAGTAAACACGAGATACGTTTTCTGGCTAAAAATCCTTTTGTTTCTTAGCCTTGGTCATCCTTGCCTCTAAAATAGCAGCTGACTTGACTTGGGCAGACACTGTTTTATTACTACAACTTCTCTCACTTCGGAAGAAAGGCTGCCTTTGAGTTGACCAACCATGTTGAGGTGGTAGGTGGGTGCTGGGCTCACTGTAGTCTGAGTAATTCACTTCCACAAGTCAACCCCACTACTGAGCCTTTCAAAGTGAAGTCTCAGTATATTTACAAATTAATGGACATCCTCTCTGGGGGTTAGTCATATTATAATTCAAAAAAGACATTGTTTGAAGTTTGTTTTTGTTTGCTAAATGAACTAAAAATTATGAGAATTGCTCCTAAAGGTACTGAGGTAAAGGAGAGCTAAAAGTGGGGTAGTTAATCTACTTATTCAGAATGAGTTGATAATTAAAACATGTCTAATAGCAGAGACCGTATGTTATAGAAATGCATTACATTCTCTGAGATCTGCTTTTACTGAAGTGGATCAGTGATGAAACTAGCCAAATCTGAACTTTAGAAGGTTTTCTAGTCTACCTGATGCATGATCTCTACAGTTCTGAGCAGCAAAACTAGAAAACAATGTAAAACAATAAGGGCATATGTCTGGTGTGTGTGTGTGCACCCACATGTGTTTATAAAGGTAGCAGTTGTAGGAATGAATGAGATTGGGGGTGAGGGGGTGCGTATGTATGTCCATGAAAGCCTAATCATTTCTGGGCAATGATGTAAAGGTTTTACTACTGACCTTTGTAACTGTGAAGGTTTCTACACTTGACCTGAGCTCAGGAAAAAGAAGAAAGAAAGAAATGGCATTATAGAGTCTTGGTTCTAGCTCTGCCATTAACTAACTTGATATTTATCACTCCCTTATGTTTATTTATATTTTTAATATATGTATTTATTCCCAACTGGTGCAACTTTATTCTCTTGACAGTTTTATGTGGACTTTAAGTTGCTGTTATCAAAAGTTGAACAATATTCCATACCCTTTTCCTTTCTCCCCGCTAGAGTATGCTCAGGTAATCAAAATGTTGGGAAATGGACGGCTAGAAGCAATGTGTTTTGATGGTGTAAAGAGGTTATGTCACATCAGAGGAAAATTGAGAAAAAAGGTAGGTGTGATTTGTTTTACTTTAATATAAAATTGGTTAAGGGGGGAAATCCCTCTAACAGTTTTTAACTGTCCATGGACTTCATTTTTGGAAATTCCCAAAAGACTTACCTAGGTAAACAGTGATTTACCTATAAGGCAAATAACAAGGTCTGTAATGGTAATTTTATACAGATTCTAATGTTAAAGAATCATTTGTATCACTTATGTTGTATTCCTGCCCAAAAAGTCCAAATTGAGAGACATTCTGCAGAAACAAAAGGCCCAGCTTTTTTTCTCCTTGTCTTTTTTTTTTGACACAGGGTCTTACTTTATCACCCAGCCTGTAGTGTAGTGGCATGATCTGGGCTCACTGTAGCTTCACCCTCCTTGGTTCAAGTGATCCTCCCACTTTAGCCTCCCATGTAGCAGGGACTACAGGCCTGTGCCACCATGCCTGGCTAATTTCTGTATTTTTTGTAGAGATGGGGTTTTTCCATGTTGCTTAGGCTGGTTTCGAACTCCTGAGCTCAAGCAGTCAGCCCGCCTTGGCCTCCCAAAATGCTGGGATTATAGGCATGAGCCACTGTACCTAGCCAGATGGCCCAGCTCTTAATGAAATGTTACTGTCATGAAAGTTTAAAAAAAAAAAGTTGGGGTACTATTCTAGTTTCAAGGAGACTTAAAGAGACCTGACAGTTAAATGTAGTAGGTGGCCCTTGTTTGGATTCTGGTTTAGGAATTGGACATATAGCTGTGAAATGTACATTAAGAAAATTTGAATATGAGTTATATTACATAAGCATTGTATTAATGTTGCATTTCCTGAATGTCATCGTGAATGGACTGCCTTGGAAAGTAATGATTAATTCACCATCACAGTAGTTATTCAGGCAGATTTATTAATCAGGTTGACTAAAAGTCCCAACTCTGATTTTGTATTTATTTTTTTTAATTTGATATGGGGGCCTTTTTTTTTTTGAGACAGAGTCTCGCTCTGTCATCCAGACTGAAGTACGGTGGCGTAATCTTGGCTCAGTGCAACCTCCGCCTCCCAGGTTCAAGTGTTTCTCTGGCCTCAGCCTCCTGAGTAGCTGGGATTATAGGCATGCACCACCATGCCTGGCTAATTTTTGTATTTTTAGTAAAGACAAGGTTTTACCATTTTGGCCAGGCTGGTCTTGAACTCCTGACCTCAAGTGATCTGCCAGATTCAGCCTCCCAAGGTGCTGGGATTATAGGTGTGAGCCAGCCCAAACTAAAATCTCTTAATTTCTTTTTTTTTTTTTTCTTTTAAAGAAGTTTATTTTTTTGAAACGGAGTCTCACTGTGTTGCCCAGGCTGGAATGCAGTGGTGCAGTCTTGGCTCACTGCAACCTCCGTCTCCCGGGTTCAAGCGATTCTCCAGCCTCAGCCTCCCGAGTAGCTGGGATTACAGGTGCCTGCCACCACGCCCAGCTAATTTTTGTAGTTTTTAATAGAGATGGGTTTTTGCCATGTTGGCCAGGCTGGTCTAGAACTCCTGACCTCAGGTGATCCGCCCACCTTGGCCTCCCAGAATCCTGGGATTACAGGCGTGAGCCACCGCTCCCGGCCTAAAATCTTTTAATTTCTAAACTAATTGATTGTTACTCTGGAATTTCTTGATTCTTCGTTATTTGAAATATGACGGGCAGTGACTTTTCTTTTGTAGGTTTGGATAAATACCTCAGACATTATATTGGTCGGTCTCCGAGACTACCAGGTAAAAATTACATGTAAATTTTTCATATTTTACTGGCTTGAATTTGATGAGCCATTTCTTAAGAGCCAGTTTCATTTTAGGCATTGTGCTAGGTATCCCAGGGATTATGTTTAAATCAAAATCTGGGAGCCATTATTCTAGAGGATACAGCTGAATGAGTTAAGTGCCCATCCCACAAAAGGCTCATAGCCTGGTAGTGGAGAGAATTAAGCACACAAGTAATTATAATACACATCACGACATAGGTATGTGCTATAAATATAGAGGAGCACTTGGGAAAGAAAGAAAATGGTGATTGCCTTTCATGATCATAACCCTTGACTCTGTAGACTCATTGTGGGTCTGTGAAATCCATTTGACATCCACCTATTGGAAATCATCCCTGTGTGATACTGTCTCTATTTGTATAGCCTTGAGCATGCTTTGATTTTTTTTTTTTAATCCAGAATAAATAATTTAAATCTTCACTTTAAACCATTGTTTCTCAACCGTGGGCAATTTTGCCCTCCAGGGGACTTTGGCAGTGTCTGGAGACTTCTGGTTGTCACAACTGGGGGATGGGTGCAGTGCTGCTAGCGTGTAGTAAATAGAGGCTGAGGTGGGCACAGGACAGCATCCCATAACAGAGAACAGTCCACCTCACAATAATCCGTAGCGCTGAGGTGAGAAAGCGTGCTTTAAATTCATACCATTTTAATGTCCCTTTTTTTCTTATGATCTAACAATAACCCCAGGAATAGGAAGAATAAGTAATTTCCTGTTCGATAGATAAGGACACCAAGGGTCCGAAATGAGTAACATTTTAACTGTAAAGTGACAGCCAGGACCAACTTCTGATTTGAAATTTTTCGTGATCCTTCCATGCCCCTCCCACTTACGGGGTGGTCTTTGGCTCAATAGCATCTTCTGGAAGCTTGTTAGAAATACACATTCTTTGACTCTTCAGTCAGAGCATGCATTTTAATAAGATCTCCATGGGCTTCTATACACTTTACATTTTAAGAAGTACTGATCTGAATCACACTGTCCTTGAAGTTGAAGCAATCAGTTTTCTCCCTTAACTGAGTTAAATTATTTTCAAATAGGGAAGTAGAACATCCTAAGACAGTATTTCTCAGTGGGACTTTTGCATCAGAAATAGCAAAGAACTTCTCACAATACTAAATCTTGGGCTTCTCTTCACATCTGCTAATCTATCTTCAGAAGATACAAAAACTCCACAGGAGATTGTGATGATACATAGCCAAAGAAGCACAGATAATGCAGAAAGGTATAATTTGCTTAGGTCATTATACCAGTCTCAGTTCAGTCTCAGTTTTGGAATTGCAGTGTTTGATCACCCTGCAAATTATTGTCCCAGGGACCTTTTGTACTTCAAAAGACTTCTAATCAAAGGGTAATATTAAATAATCTAAAATATGGGGTCTTCACAGTTCTGCTTTTATTAAGTGAGATCTTTAAATATATTTCCCAAGCCTGTTAATAATCATTCAGCCATGTACATAAACTTCCTCCTGGGTTAAACCCAAGGATCTTTTTCAGAGGGTATGAGAAAGCTTTAAAATTTAAAAGGAGATTTATAATAAAATGGTGAGATTTGATTGTTTATTCAATATGAGAATTTATGAAATAACTGATAATATTTCGTCATGATCAGTTTTTAAAGTTATTTGTCTCTATTTAAGGATAACAAAGCTGATGTGATTTTAAAATACAATGCAGATGAAGCTAGAAGTCTGAAGGCATACGGCGAGCTTCCAGAGCATGGTAATGTCTGAGTTACTGTATTAACTTGTCATATGGTATTTAGGTTATCTGTTGCTGTTTAGGTGAAGGAACTGTGGATTTTGCTTATTTACTTTAGTGCTTACATTTTTAGTTTTAAGTATGCCTGCCTATGCTTCATAATACTAGATATTTTAAGAAAGAAATTACTGGAATTATGTTACCAATAAATATAGTGAGGAGTTATATTCTGTAAGCTTTGGAGTTCTACATAATGCTAACTAAAGGAATAATTTTGTTATAGTATCTATTTTAAAATTCCTTTCTTGAGAGACTGTCAGTGCTCATATGGGTTAAACATGAAGTGCACGTCAGCCAGGCGTGGTGGCACATGCCTGTAAGTCTCAGCTACTTGGGAGGCCAAGACGGGAGGACTGCTTGAGTCCAGGAGTTCGAGGATGCAGTGACCTGTGATCATGCCACTGTACTCGAGCCTCAGTGACAAAGCAAGACCTTGTCTGAAAAAAAATTTAAAACAAAAACAAAAACACGAAGCAAGGGCACATAATTAGGTACCATTACTGATTTTGTTTGTTTGTTTATTTGTTTGTTTTGAAATGGAGTCTCACTCGGTTGCCCAGGCTGGAGTGCAGTGGTGCAATCTTGGCTCACTGCAACCTCTGCCTCCCCGGTTCAAGCAATTCTCAGCCTCCGAAGCAGCTGGGATTACAGGCATGCACCACCATGCCCAGCTAATTTTGTATTTTTAGTAGAGACGGGGTAAAAAGTTCTATTTTCATTTTATCATTGTGTAACAGTATCCCGTAGGATTTTTTAAAAGCAGCATTCTTGGTTTTCACCCTTCCAAATACAAAAGTAATGAATTCTTAATGCAGAAAACCTAAAAATAAGTCCCTTACAACCTCATCAAATGAGAAATGTACTTGACATACTATTTTGTAGGCCTGCATTTTCACTTGGCAGTTACTGTTTTTGGCTCTGTTGTATCTTATTATGAAAAAACTTAATTTTATTATGTTTTACTTAAGCACGAAAGTATTAATTTTACTTAAGCATGAAAGTCCTGCTGAAATTACTTAGCATTTCTGATCTAATAAATGTTAATGTATCTAGGAATACGACTAGCGCTTCCTGGTTCATTTTCATTTCTTTAGGGATAATCATGATTTGACCAGATCTTTCTCATTGATGAGTCTATCTGATGATTAGTGAACCAGCTATTCTTAAGGAAATACGTTGTTACCATGTGCTCAAACCTTTTGAGAAGTATACCTGGAAGTTATAATAGCTTCAGAATTAGTGTAATTAGAGCCTTCCTTACTGAAAATACCTTTGCAAACAAAAGAAAATGGTAACACAGATACTCCCATCTTAACATAGCAGTGACACTGCAGGGAATTTTGCTTCATATAATATTCTTTATAGTAATTGTGTTATATAAAAGTTAGGAATGCTTTTCTTATGATGAAACTTTGATTAAATTACAGTGCTGACTTACCAGTGTATTTCTTACTGTGTCCTTAGCTAAAATCAATGAAACTGATACATTTGGTCCTGGAGATGATGATGAAATTCAGTTCGATGACATCGGAGATGATGATGAAGATATTGATGACGTAAGTAGATGTACCTTGTGTTTTCCAATTTTTGTTATTATCCATGGAGAAACCAACTTTCCCCTAACATAAATAAGGGTATATTTTGAGAATTGTCTGAATTAAATAGTATTATGTAGAAGACACCTAGTCAAACTGTTTATTTTGAGAATTCTTTTTTTTTTTTTTTTTTTTGAGATGGAGTTTCATTCTGTCACCCAGGCTGGAGTGCAGTGGTGCAATCTCAGCTCACTGCAACCTCTGCCTTCTGGGTTCAAGCTATTCTCCTGCCTCAGCCTCCCGAATAGCTGGGACTACAGGCGCGTGCCACCACACCTGGCTAATATTTGTATTTTTAGTAGAGATGAGGTTTCACCATGTTGGCCAGACTGGTCTCGAACTCCTGACCTCAGGAGATCTGCCCTCCTCGGCCTCCCAAAGTGCTGGGATTACAGGCGTGAGCCACCACGCCTGGCCGTATTTTGAGAATTCTTACAACCCTCTTCAATTTCTCTTCCTAAAAAGGTCAGTGTTTGCATTGGCAATATTGACGCCAGCCACTGTAAGCATGATTTGTCTAATTATGAGTTTCTAAAGAGATAGCTATTAAAAAATTTAGTGGACAGTTGAAAAATAGATCTTATCAAAGGAACATGCCTTTTTAATTGAAATATTAGTGTGTTGAAAGAATCTTGTTTGAATCAGCTTGATATGAAGATTGGAATTACAACATACACTGAAAGCCTTGTCAAAATGGAAGCCTATTGCCAATTATGGTATTTTTAGCTGTTGGATGTGTACTGTTGGCAAACTCTTGGGCAGTTGGTATGTTTATTTTGAGGAAAATGGATTGTCTATCCTAATAATAAAGTAGTAATGCCCATAAGTGTAAATGCTTTACTACACTTCTGCTGTTACTGTATTTGAATGAAATTCAAACTTATTCTTTTGGCAGTATAAATTTATTTAGTGATTGGGGTGTTACTCTTAAATCTGTTTTGGGCTCTTTTCAAACCTCTTTAACTAAAATGTAGTTCAGAAACCACCTGTGTATTTCAACCCCAAAACAATAATAAGTCAGATGTAGTGGTATGCACCCGTAGTCCCATCTACTCAGGAGGCTGATGGGAGGATCACCTGAGCCCAGGAGCTCAAGACTAGCCTGGGCAACATAGCCAGACCTTGTCTCTAAATAAATAACATAATAACGTTAAATTTGATGCAAAGATGGAATTTCAGAATACCTAGAGCAGTTGTTCCTGACCAAGAATACTCACACCTGAGTTAAATTACTAATGTTACAGACATTTTAACACACACACAAAAATAGGAAGTGAGAAATAAACATATTGTTCTGTTATTTTCTTAATTTTGGAGACCCTGAGCCAAGAGGAGTCTTGTGACTAAACTGTTATTAATATTTTGACAATAGAATTAACAATTCTATTTTTGGTAAGAACTTGCAGCTGACGTGTGGATTAAGTGCCAACCCAAACATTTTGACATCTGAGCAGGGGTAGAAGGCCTCTTTAAAAAAAAAAAAAAAATTAAGGAACCTAACCAGAGAACATGCATGAATATAAAGCAGCATGCACCGATAATGGGTTGAGAATCTAGGCATGGTCAAGATTTTCTCAGTAAAAATTTCTGGATCTGGGCCAACACCTCCTCAGAACTGGACCCAGCTGGCTGGCTGGAAAAGAGACAGTAAAGACAGTGATTATTAAAGAGTTCTCTTGAACATTTTGTAAAAGTTGACTCTGTCACCTGAGAACCCTACTTCTTTGAGACATTTCTCCAGGTGGTTTATAGATGTTTTAACTGTAGCCAGATTGACTCAGGAGAATTAGGTCAGTATCACACTGGTCCTGTTCTTGAAGGGATCGTATCATGCTTCCCGTGTCTCCTCCCATCCACAAGATACAAAAATCTCAAATTACTAGCATTAAAAGAAAGGAAGGAGACAGTAAACTTTATTAAGAATATTTTGCATAACATGTAACATTACAAAGGAGATCAAAACGATTTACTTATAGCAGGCCAGAATTATAGAAATTTCTTCTTCAAACTATTTGTTTCTCAGGTAGCCTAAGGAGGTGAAAGTCTCCCTTATATATGGAGTAGACTGTTGGAATATAAGAATTCTTTTTCCTTTCATCTGATGTTCTTTTCCCTTCCAGATCTAAATTGAACTCAACATTTTACATTCCATCTTTTCTGGATTGTCCTACAATTTGGATTTTGACCATGACAAAGAAGATTAAAATTTCATTAGCATGAATGCAATTTGTTAAAGCAGACTGATTTGTTTCTAAGGTATTTCTTGTTTTTTAAAAAACTGATAATGCTGAATTATCTTAAGTGAGATGTTAAGCCCACTTTGTTCTTTTAATGTAATGGAGCTTATGGATAGAAGACCATGTCTACTAATTACAAAAAAAAAAAATGCATTGCTGCTTTTCCTACCACTTCCAATAAGAAAATGGGTGTTTTGAAGAAATCATTTGCCTTGTCCTCACAGAATATGATTAAGCCCTGGCCTCTTGATTGTATAGAGTCATTGTGTATATTTCAATTACCTAGATATTCCCTTGAGATTTTGATAAAATTTGAGGGAGGCAGAAATCTGCATTTGAAGAAAAAAAAAATTAAGTCTGTTTGTCATATTTAAGTAGCCTGTGGCTATTTTTATACTGATTTTGATATCATGTGTTCTTTTCATAGTCGTATTTTGCCACCATAAACATAAAAAAAAAAAGTATCTCCAAAATGCAGTTTCAGAACCTGGGTTTTAATAGCAATTTTGAATTTGTAAGCTTAGTAGTTGCAGAAATTGAACACTAGGTGGCACTCAGTTATCGTAACAGTGGAAGTACTGATATAATTGTTGACTTTTCTTTTACTATGTGTAAAAAATACGCCAAACATGAAAAGAATTGTTTTGATCATATGCATGTATGTAGAATAGAATATTTTTACAGAGCAGAAAGATTATGTTAGAAGTGTGATTTTTATTTTCAGAAGTCATGTACATGTAAGTAAGCTACAATTTTGAGTGCTTTATAAACACTTAAGATATATATAAATTAATTTCATAGCAACTTGTAAAAAAAAAAAACTTGTTGAAAAGCCTTTTTCAACATATCCCTAAACTAAGGGAAGAGGAAGGAATAACAACTCAATGAAAAGACGGTCTCCAATTTCTGAATGGAAAAGCTACAGCTGAGAAATAAAATAAAATGTCGTGCTGCAGAATGTGTTATACCCTTATTTTGTGTTAAGGATATATTTTATTATGTGAATGGTTTTGGTTGTGTTTTCTGTTTTTGTTTTTTGCTTGTATTGGGAGCTAGCTTTACTGGTAACTTCCTTATTTAGTTTTTAGTGGTCAACTCAAAATGAAACTAGGGCTGAGCTAGTTAACCCTCACTAGCCAAACTGAAATTGTATGCAACATTAAAAGAAGAGATCCATCATGTAGCTTGTGACACTTTTATTTTATTAGTCACCGGGGAACTTTTCAGTGATGAAAATACACAGGGCAATAAACCTTCACATGGCTTCAAAAGGAAAACAAACAAATCTTCTCTAATCTGCTCTTACTATAATTTCCTAAGTGTACACCAAACTCTGGATTTAAAGATCTGAGGTACTATAGAACATTAAGTTGAGGAATAGAAATTAAGAGTACATATTCATGGTTTATATTTCTTATTCTATGGAGTTCCTGAACACATCTAGGTGGAATGCATCTGAGACTAAGGGCTGGTTTTTAATCCTCATCCTCATAAGAAACCAGCCTTGAAGAATTAACAATTGTCTTCATCGGTATTCTAAACCTCCTAAGATATTTAGGCTTCTGTACATAAAAGTGTTTTTGCTAAATTTACAGTACGTATAGGTCCTTTCATATTATTTTACTAAGAATGTTTGAACTTGGCATATTTGATATAGTTCCTCGTAGGAATAGCACAGCTCAAACATTAGTTTTTCTACTTACCTCCTCTAACACATGTGGTTTGTCTGGAGAATTTCTAAAAATTCACCTATAACCCCAGTTCATGTATTTGCTGGTGATTGTTCTTGCTGAGGTAAATCTTGAATCAGTGATTAAAATAGTTGGGGTAAAGTTGTAGCTTATATGCAATACTACTTGGAGGAATTCTTCTAATTTGTATTTAATGTGGAAATTGTATAGTTTCATTGATTTAATCATAAATAATGGAAATGGTCTTCAAGCAGTTTTATTTTTGATTTTTTTTGCTTATACACTGATTCCTATAATACAGTGCTATAAGCTATGCACAGAAAGAAAATAAAACGTTTGAAATCCAAGAATAATGGTTCTTACTGCTAAGAGGGAGTAATAGTTATTACTAATGATTTTGATGGGGTTGCATTTTTGATGCAATGTTTATTCCACTTGCAGTTAGAATATGAATATGTTTTATCACTAATGCGGCTGAATAACCAAACCAAACATTTGTGTAAAAAAAAAAAAAAAAAAAAGCCAAGATTTCATTGTTTGTTGAATATTTCTTAAGCATCTAGCCCCTAAAGAGACCGCTTCTTACTGAGCCTGTAAACTATGCATGATGGAAATTCTTGTATTTTATTGAGGAATGGCTGTTGGTTTACTCACCACATCTGTGGAATCATGGCTATAAATGTTTGCTTACAAACTCTTCGTGACTTGTAATTTAACTTAATCTCATCTAATGTAAATATTAGATTATGATGTTCAGTAACATCTTTCATAGGTATAAACTGCTGTCATTACTGATTTCAGAGTAACTCTGAGTAATCAAATAGGTAAAAGCATGTTTTGAGTAAAATAGCTAGATTTATACTTTACTTGTATTGTATACAGACTTAACAACAACCGGAATTGACTGGATTGACAGTTAAAGTGTCAGAATGAAAGCGAGGTTTTTTTAATGTTACCTGACTGTCCTAAAGATGAAAATGATTTGTATTGGTATGAAATGCTTATTTTTATTCTACTTAGTAAGGGTAAGTTTTATTTATACTCTTTGGACTCCCATAAACTTTTGCACACTGCTTTGTGTTTTTGGTTTACCCTAAACTACCATCCTTTTTATCTTTGCTTTTTTTCTTCCTATTCAGAAAAGAGCAAAATGAGAAAAGACACTAGACTCTCAGGTATAGAGTGAACTGAGCAATTTGGAGGATGTATTGGACTTTGTCCTCTCTTATTCCACCCTCCCAGCCATGAAAGTTGCTAGGTACTTGTGAGGCAATGTACTGGAGAGGGGAGAGCATGGATCCTGGGGTCAAAGGGACTTTGCCCCCACCCTTACTTGGCCTTCTACCTGCAGGTGACCACTGGCACATTCTCCTGCTTGTCTCAGCTTCAGGTTCTTCACCTCTAAGATGGGGATGATGAAAACAGTACCTGTCATGCAGAGTTATTGGGAGGATTGATAATTTAGATGTTTATACATGTAATGTACTTAGAGCAGTGTCGGCCTCTTTTCACTTGATATCCAGTACTATGTAAGATAGAGGATGCATGTCTTCTATATTCTGTATTTCCCATTTCTTTTGCGTGCAGTCTTTGATTCGTACAATAGAAGGAACACGTAGAATGTATATTTGTACATTCATATCAACAGAGTATTTAAAATTGCTACCAACCTCATTTAATTCGGTATAAGACTAACAGATGAAGTCTCTCATTTGCTTGAAGATATTTTACAAAATACCAACTGCTCTATATTTCTTTAGAGAAAGATTATAGTTACTAATATTGATACCTCTGATAATATTTTATTCTTAAATCTTCAGTGATCCCTTTTACTATAGATTCATGACAGCTAATAAGTACTAACTGACTTAGAGGTGTCCTTTCCCATCATATGGAATGATGTAAAGAAATCAGATACAAACTACTGCAATTAGAAAATAAAATATGAACAACTTTCAACAATGTATACAATTGATTCTTTTCGAACTGTTTATAATATTTTTAACTATTCATGTGATTCTCTTCCAAAAATTTGCTATTTTTAAAAGTTAATTGTGATATATAAGGAAAAGGTATACCTTGTTTTTATTTTTGTCTGTTTTTGGTTGTTTGATCTAAATGAATCCACTTAGCCATATTCCAGATATGGGGTTGCATTTCCTCAGCAAGTGAATTTGTCACAAATCTGTGCTGAAGAAGGCATTTTCTAACGGTAAGTCAATTCAGCAGAGTGACTTCAGATTGCCAAAGTCACATTCAACAGACCTTACTTTATACGATGCAGAGACCTATAGGTGAAGTAAATACTTACACTTCTGGTCAACTTACCCACTTTTAAAAGCCCAGTCTGTACTGCCATTCCAATCCATTGTTTTGTTCAGTTCACAACTTGATGTTGGTAGATCAGAAAGTAGGGACAAAATCTGAGTCAAGTCCCATTGCTGATTTCTGTGCTGTCTGATACAAAATTAACTGGACTTGGCAGATTTGACAACATTTAATACGTATTTATGATTTTAAACCTGTCTTAGGAATCTAACAATGGGATTTTTTTGTTGTTTTTTTCTTGAGACGGAGTCTGTCGCCCAGGCTGGAGTGCAGTGGTGCAATCTCAGTTCACTGCAACCTCTGCCTCCCAGATTCGAGAGATTCTCCCTCTTCAGCCTCCTGAGTAGCTGGGATTATAGGCGCCTGCCACCACACCTGGATAATTTTTATATTTTTGGTAGAGACAGGGTTTCACAATGTTGGCAAGGCTGGTTTCCAACTCCTGACCTCAAGTGATCTGCCTGCCTCGGCCTCCAAAAGTGCTAGGATTACAGATGTAAGCTACTGCACTCAGCCATTCTTTCATTCATTCATTTAGAGACAGGGTCTTGCTGTGTTGCCCAGGGTGAACGCAATGAGACCATATCACAGCTCACTGCAACATCAACCTCCCTGGCTCAAGTGATCCTCCTACCTCAGCCTCCCAAGCAATGGGGACTACAGGTGTGCACCACCATGCCGGAATGTTTTGTTTTTATTTTTTAGAGATGGGGTCTCACAATTTTGTCGAGGCTGGTCTCCAACACCTGGATGCAAGTGCTTCTCCCACCTTGGCCTCCCAAAGTGCTGATATTACAGGTGTAAGACACTATGCCCGGCCAAAAACCTCTTTTTTGAGATGGAGTTTTGCTCTTGTTGCCCAGGTTGGAGTGCAATGGCGTGATCTCAGCTCTCTGCAATCTCCGCCTCCCGGGTTCAAGTGATTCTCCTGCCTCAGCCTCCCGAGTAGCTATGATTACAGGCATGCGCTAGCATTCCCAGCTAACTGTATTTTTAGTAGAGACGGGGTTTCCCCATGTTGGTCAGGCTGGTCTCAACTCCCGACCACAGGTGATCTCCCCTCCTTGGCCTCTCAAAGTGCTGGAACTACAGGGGTGAGTCACCACGCCCGGCCATACTAAAGATTTTTGTAGGAAGTTAGTGTAGTGGGAAAAGCGTGGGAAACTCGAAAGTCATTTTCTTTCAAAGCTTAAATATAAATTACATTATTGGACAGTCTGTCATAATGTTATGAAAATGTCAATTTTCTCCAAATTAACCTCTGACTTCAATATAATTACATGTAGTATTACGGCAGGCCTTGGTGGGAGATTGCAAAAACATCCTAAAGTATATTCATTTGGAAATACTGAATTTCAAAGAATTCTAAAAACACTGCCAAGAGGGAATTCAACAGATAAGTTGCACCCTAAGCCATAGTAGTAAGTAATAGATGGAGTAACAGAAGGATCAGAATAGATAGCTCAGAATCTAGCTCACCTACTATGGGAATTAGATACTTGATTTTTTTTTAAGTGGCTTCAAAAATTACTGGGGAAAGGATAGGTAAGCAGGTAGTGCTGACCAAACTACACTTCGGAGAGAAAAGTGGATTTGGATCTTTACCTCACACTAGTACAGAAAAATTGCTTGAGAGTAAAGCATTTTTTACCTTTTTTTTTTTTTTTTTTTTTTTTTTTTTACTATAAGCCTGAGAGCAATGGGGAGCATCTTGGGACTAGGGAAGTTTGTATTAAGACTTCTTAAAATGCAAACCATAAGGTGAAAAATTTATGGATTTTATCACTTCGTAACCATCATGAGATCGGATCAAGCAAGAACCATCAATGGATGCTAAATCTAGAGAGAATTTTTGACGAAGAGTAAGTACCTGCATAACCTTAAAGTGCCTCCCCACAGAGTGCTTATTGCAAGAGGAAAACTACCCCTACTTTGGAGGAACAGCCAATGGAGAGAAAATTATTGTATCCATGTTAAACTTACTTAAATTGGTAATTAACTCTAGTATGTGTGATAGAACATAATCTTAAGAAACACACATGGAAGTACTTGTAACTTACTCTCAAAACAATTGATTAAAAAATAGGGCAATATTATAAATGGAGTAAACATGTTAATAGGATTTTGTCATAAAAATTAAGGAAAATTGTACCAATCTTAAAAAGCTTAGTTGGCTAGGATAAAATATTTGCAACATTTAAACTGGAAATTATCTAGAATACAAGAAACGAAATCAACCAGAGTAGCCCAGTGGAAAGGTGGGTAAGGATTCAACAGGCAATTTACAGAAGGGTAAACCAGATAGAATGGCTAATCGTTTTGTGCAGATCTTGAGAACAGTGCCAAGCGAGGAAAAACAAATAGAATGATAGCTTTTATGCAATATCATTTATATACATTTAAAATACATGCATATCTTCACAACAGTATTTCAAAATTGCAGCTGCAAAGATATCAGAGGAGGTGTTTATAATTAGGGAGAGGAATGGAAAGTAAAAAGACCCCAAAAATAGAATAAAAGTAGAGAGGGATGCTACACACACGTGTCCATGAGCTCAAGAGTTGGATGAATTAAACTCACCAAAGGTCCCTAAGATAAAGAAGGAGAAAGTGACAGTTCCCACGCTCTTATTTGGCTTAATCTCTGTGTTCAGTTTTCATGACAGCTCAGGGTACCAGCCCCAACCTGCTCACTCTCCTACTCATTTATGTTTAAACTTTGCTGGCTTTCTCACCACACTCAAACCCTACTCCCGGCACACGTTTGGGCGTGTCAGGAACACGTTCATCACTAATTTTTTTTTGTGCCACAAAGGGACTGTTACCCAGCTTTGGCCAAGAGTAAAGGTGCCCATTCCTGAGAGTTTCAGCTTCACATTAAAAAAAAAATTAGGTATAATTAAGAGACCATAAAATTCACCCGCTTAAAATGTACGATTCAATAGTTTTTAGTATACTTAGTTATGCACTCACCATAATCCTAGAACATTTTCATCCAAAAAAGAAAACCTGTACCCATTATTCAGCTTCATTTTTAATCGTGTGTATCTCCCCCCAGGGGTGGTAATAAAACGTTCAGGCTCGTCACCTTCCAACAAGAAAAACGTGCAGCCTGGGGCTCCATGGGAACGGGTTATCACTTGGCAGGCCTGGGTAAACAGGAGGCTTGAGCTGGCCCTGCCAAGATGTCTTTTTCAATGTTTTTGAAAAGATAGTAAATGTGCATGGCAGTGGTAAAAGTGCCTACTTGGGAGGCAACACGTTTAGCAGTTTCTTGTGTGTCTTCTCGGAGAGAGCCTCCCCACAGAGGTTTTTTGTTTTGTTTTGCTTTTGAGACAAGGTCTCTGTTGCCCAGGCTGGAGTGCAGTGGCGTGATCATGGCTCACTGCAGCCTCAACCTCCCAGGCTCAAGCGATCCTCCCGCCTCAGCCTCCCGAGTAGCTGGGACCACAGAAGCGTCGCCATGCCCAGCTAATTTTTAAATTTTTTTTGTAGAGACAGGGGTCTCGAACTCTTTAGCTCAATCCGCCCGCATCAGCCTCCCAAAGTGTTGGGATTACAGGCGTGAGCCACCACGCCCGGCCTCATGGAGGTTTCAGTCAGCATTATTTTCGCCTCAGAAGAGGAAACAAATTGGCTGCGGAGTGGGGTGTGGTTGAAAGGCCTAGGTCGGCCTACGGCGCGTGCAGCTGCCTTTTCGTTGAAGGTCGACTCCAATAACCTGCTGCTGTCCCTCTCTGGGTGACCGCACGCTGAGGGTGGGGCGTCACTAAACACTGATTACCCGTGCGCCTCGAAAACTGGAACCTAACTGTGCTTGGAGGGCGGGTCCTCCGGCGTCTGCACGGGTGGCACTAGCCCAACTGGCACCCACCTGTGGGCCTAGCCAGAAATTGTTTCCAAGGCTGCATTGCTGAGTTTGCATGCAGACACCCAGTGTGTGTAAACGTGTGCGTACTGAGCATGTATGTGCGCGTTGTGTGCTCTGTGTTCACACATTGTGTTAGGATGTGTGCACGGTGAGAAACTGCACCCCACATCTATACATGCTTTGAGTGTATCTGCACTGTGTGAGAAGGTGCATTTATGCTGAGTGTGCACGTTGTGTGTGCATGTTGCATGTAAGCATCGTATGAAGAATTGTGTGCGTACGCACGCCTTCTGTGTGTGCACTGTGTACAGCAGTGTGTAAGGACGCGTGCACGCCCGTACGCGCTGTGTGAGGACTGTTGTGCACATTCCATGCACACGCTATGCGCGCTCGACGTGTGAGAACCGGTGAGCATATCGCACAAGCACGCCCTGCGTGCGCCGTGCGTGAGAACCGGTGCGCCTTTCGCACGTGCACGCCCTGCGTGCGCCGTGCGTGGAACCGGTGCGCCTATCGCACGTGCACGCCCTGCGTGCGCTCTGCGTGGGAACCGGTGCGCTTATCGCACGTGCCCGCCCTGCGCGCGCTCTGCGTGAGGACGCGTGCGCATGCGGACGCGCGCGGGTTCGGTGCGGCGCGGCGGGGTTGGCAGTGCGCCTGTGCGGCCGGCGCATCCCGATGGAGCGCAGTGGCGGCTTCGGGACGGGATCCCGGCCTGAGGGGACTGCGCGGGGAACCTCTCTCCCAGGGAAGATCGCAGAACCGGGAGCGGTGCGGACCTCTCAACCCAACTACAGGCCTCAAGGTATCCTCCCCAGAGTGTGGCGGGCGCCCGAGGGCTTCGGGTTCCTGTGGGGGGGGGGTGGGGGGGCGGGCCCGACGGCCCAGGGCAACGGTCCTCGAGCGTGGGGGGAAGGGGCATGGCGCAGAGCTGAGATAAATGCTCTTTCACCGGCCCGGGATCGTCTGGACGTGCATCCAAGGGCCGCACCCCTCTCTGTGCGAGTGGCGGGGTTCTTGGGGCGACCTGGGTGAGTGGGTACACATGGTGGGTGGGTTAGGGTGGGCGGCAGGTGTATTTGGGATGGAGGTGCCTGAGAGGGGGCTGGGGGTCCAGTCCTCGTCCTCGAGGAGCAGTCGGCATGGGGGTCGTTAGGGTAAACCGAGCGGGCTTCTGGGGTTGCCCCGGCCTCCGCGCGCGCCCTGCGTTCTGGGAAACGCGCGCGAGCGCCGCTGCAGCCTGCGGGGAAGGTGGCCCAGCTTCGCGCCTCTTGGCGTTCCCAGGGGGCAAAATCGGCGTGTCACCCGTTGGCAGAAGCAGATTAGCCTGGGCGGCCAGGCGTCTGCCCAGGACCGGGTGCTCCTCCCGCCCGGATGCGCTCCCTGTGGTCTCGGGTATGCTGCTCAGGTGACCCGGCCGCGGCCCCCTCTCAAGGCAGCGGGGCAAACAAGGTTCTCAGTCCTCCAGGCTGCAGATGTTGGAAGCCATGGAGGGCTGGTCCCTGGCTGCCCAGAAGCCAGCGAGGCAGTGGGGGAGACTGTGAGGACATTTGACAGGATTTTAGATAAGCGAGTCTGATGCTAACGTTCTGTAAAGTGGTTGCAGGTAGTGCGGGGGTGTAAGCAGCATGGAAACCGATTTCATGCTGTTTTTCCTGACAACATCTTTTTTCTTTATTTTTAGTTAATGATGCAGGCTATTTGAAAAACATTTTTTACTGCAGTCTAACATGCATTAAAAAAACCGCACAAAACTTTGATTCGATGAATTATCACATAGTGAAGATGGGAGTATTTTATATATGATGGGCCAAGAAAAGGAAAGAAATCAAAAGAAATGTTCTTAAAATATGCTTTTTCACGGGGTTGTGGGGGCGAGGGGTATTTTCTGATTGGGCCTTCAGTTGCATCATTCATAGAAGGAGGAGATAGCTTAAATCATTTCCAGTTCGTGTTTTTCATTATGCTTTTTTAAAGGCAGAATTCATTAACTGTCACAGGATAACGTTATAACTACCTTTGAAATGTGTGCTTTTGTTTTTATCCTTTTTGCTTGAAACACTCAAGCTGCATCTGCTAGGGAAGAACCTGGAAACTACCCACCAGAACGACCCTCCCTGGCAGAGGCGACCTTGTATAATAAAACATTGAAAAGGAGAGGTTGTTTCAGTTTGCATTTTTATTTGGTTGAGAGCTTAAATAATAGTTTATTTCAATGTTTTGTTGTACTCATGAGAGGTGGGGAGGGGCGGTACGATTGGGCCTTCATTGTATCTTGGATTTTATTCGAATAAAGGGGAGATTTTTTTTTTTTTAATGGAAACAAAATTAGGGGAAGGGGAGGAGGTATTTTTGCGGGGGAGATTCTTAATAAGTTCTGTTTGGAAACTACTGTAGAATCATTTAATGCACTCTTCTGATATTAAGATTAGCTTAAGACTATCTTCCTTCGTTTGAAATTGGAAATGTAGAAAAACATGTTGTGTGAAGGTTTAAAATGTGAAATAAACACCTATGTGCATTAAGGTTGGTATGGTAAAATTGGAATGTTCAATTTAGGTGCCAGGTGATACCACGATTTGTTCTTTGGGGGAGTTAGCAAGGCCGGGTACTTAAATAAAGTCTCCTTAGAAAAATTATGATTTTGAGGTCTTATAATAATCTGTCCTGGATACTGATCATTCTTGGTTACCCAGGCCCTTAGCATTTGGGACCCATTCCTAATGAGACTTAACCTGCTTTTCTAGAGAGTCAGCCATTTTTCCTAAGCTTGGGCTGGGCGCTGTGAAGGCTGCAAGACAGAAGGACCTGAGATGTTTAGGCTGTTCAACAATTTTGTGTTGCACAGTTGGGGGATATGAGTTGGCAAGTGGTTTTCCTGGGAGCTGTTGTAAAAGACAGCAGGAAAATACCGCTGGTGGTTTCGTCTAGCAACAGATTCTTCCGATATTGAAATCCTGTGCATGTTCCCATTACCCCCCAGTGATGCCTTCTTTCTTTCCTTTTAATTACCTCTGAATAGAAATTACCAAATCTGTTCATTTTAGTGCTTGTCTGATACACATAGTATAACAAATGAGCAAGTGCTTGTTTCAGTCTGCTTAAAAACCTTTAACCAGCAGATAGAATCACCAGATCTCTGCCATAACGTCAGACAGCATTACTGTCACACAGATCCTGTGTCCCCCTCAGACTGAAATACTCCCTTCTCCCATTTTTCCTTCAGGAATTCACTTCCTCTAGGTTCTCTCAGTCAGAATTAATGAAATTCCTCCTGTCTGTGCCTGCAGTACCTCCAGCCAAGCACTCTTCCTCTGCCTGTATTATATTAACCTTCATGCTCCTCTAGGCAGATGCTCATTGGGTATCTACTGTATGCCGGACTCTGCTGGCCATTGCTGTTACTAAAGCTGAGTAGATTGAGGTCCAGACTGCCTGGGTATGAATGTCAGCACTCTCTTCTTACTGTGTAATTTTGGGGAAGTTATTTGACATCTGTGAGCTTCAGTTTTCTCCCATTTAAAATGGGCTTTAGAAGCAGTTGTAAAGTATATCACACTTGCTGGATGCAGTGGCTCACCTGTAATCCCAGCATTTTGGGAGGCTGAGGCAGAAGGATCAATTGAGCCTAGGAGTTCAAGACCAGCCGGGGCAACAAAATGAGACCCTATCTCTAGGAAAAACAAAAAACAAAAAAAAAACAAAACAGTTGGGTGTTTACATGAGTAGCCTGTACACATGTACACATGCCTGTAATCCCAGCTACTCAGGAGACTGAGGTGGGAGGATCACTTGAGCCCTGGAGGTTGAGGCTGCAATGAGCCATGATGGCCAATGCACACCAGCCTGGGCAAAAGAGTGAGACTCTTGTTTCACACACACACACACATACAAATAAGGGGGCGGGAGTTGCTGAAGAACAATGCTGGGAGACAGAGTACTGTCTTGAGGATGAAGGAATTAATGTCTGTAAAGCAGGCCTGACACACAAGTGCTCAAGCTGGTGCATTTCCTCTATTGGATCATTAGCTTGAGAGCAAGGCCTGGGTCCAGGTTATGGGTACCTCTCTCCGTGCTGCCTGGTGCAGGAGGTGACTGTATCGTCATCCTACCCCTCCTTAGGGTTTTTGTGTACAGTAGGTCTCTGACCATTGTTTCCCAATCGCATCATGCTGGGAGCAGATACGCTGGGTTGAGTGCTCATAAATCACTGATGAGTTGTATTAAAGAAATGTGTTGGTGGAGAAGTTTGAGATAATGGAACTGTAAAGCATGTTTCCTGAGGCCCATTGAGTTTTCCAGTGCATTCTACAGATACATACTGTTATTTAAATTTTTTTATTTTTTATTTTAATAGCTTTTGGGGTACAAGTGGTTTTGGGTTACATGGATGAATTGTATAGTGGTGAAATCTCAGTTTATCATGTCCCAGTCACCTGAGTAGTGTACATTATTTACTGAATTAAACTCCTTTGCCCCTTGTTCCCTAGGAAGGAGGGAATTGCTTTGCCATAAGATGGCATTTCTTCATGTCCTTCCATCTGCATATCTTCATCCCCTGCCCTGGAGCATGAGAATGTAGAGGTACAAACTGGAAGTTCAGGATAACCTCCCTCAGGGGTTCACAGTAGGGTGAGGGGCCGGACACGATGGCTCATGCCTATAATCACAGCACTTTGATTTTTCTTTTTCTTTCTTTCAAATCCTTTCTTTTCTTTCTTTCTTTTTAAATGAAGTCTCACTCTGTTGTCCAGGCTGGAGTGCAGTGGCGCAGTCTCGGCTCACTGCAACTTCTGCGCCACCGTGCCCAGGATCCCAGCACTTTGGGAGGCCAAGGCAGGTGGATCACTTGAGGTCAGGAGTTTGAGACCAGTCTGGCCAACATGGTGAAACCCTATCTCTACTAAAAATACAAACATTAGCTGGGCCCAGTGGCACACGCTTATAATCCTAGCTACTTGGGAGGCTGAGGCATGGTATCGCTTGAACCCAGGAAGCGGAGGGTACAGTGAGCTGACATCGTGCCACTGTACTCCAGCCTGGGTGACAGAGCGGGACTCTGTCTCGAAAGAAAAACAAAATAGGGTGGGGCCCAGAGACAGAGAGTAGATGGTTATTGGAGGCTGGGAAGGGTAGTAGGGGGTGGGAGGGAGGTAGGGATGGTTAATGGGTATAAAAAAATAGAATGAATTAATAAGACCTAGTATTTGATAGCACAACAGGGTAATTATAGTCAATAATAACTCAATTGTACATTTAAAAATAACTAATAGTATGATTGGATTGTTTGTAACACAAAGGATAAATGCTTGAGGGGGATGGCTAATCCATTTTGCATGATGTGATTATTTCACATTGCATGCCTATACCAAAACATCTCTTGTACCCCGGAAATATATGCACCTGCTACCTACTATGTAGCCACAAAAATTAAAAATTGTAAAATAAAAAAGAAAAGTAGGGTGGGCCCGAGTAGCAAAGGCGTTGGGTCCCCAAGAAATCGGAGTTCTTCATCCTTTTTCAAAGTTGTGTTTAAAACCATTTTTGAATGCTTTAATCCTAAAATTGTTCAGATCACCGGGCGCGGTGGCTCACACCTGTAATTCCAGCACTTTGGGAGGCTGAGGCAGGTGGATCACGAGGTCGGGAGTTCAAGACCAGGCTGGCCAAGATGGTGAAACCCCGTCTCTACTAAAAATACAAAAATTAGCCAGGTGTGGTGGCAGGCGCCTGTAAACCCAGCTACTCGGGAGGCCGAGGCAGGGACTTGCTTGAACCCGGGAGGCGGAGGTTGCAGTGAGCCAAGATTGCGCCACTGCACTCCAGCCCAGGAGACAGAGTAAGACTCCCATCTAAAAACAAAGCAAAACAAAACGAAAAACCCAAAAGCTTTTCAGATAAGGAAGAACAAGAGAACAAGTTGAGTTTGTGTCTCTAGAGTCTCTTTGGTAGTGGGAAGGACCACAGACTTCCTACAAAGTTGTATTTGGTTTATGGCTCCTGGCTTTATTTACTGATAGCAGCATAGGACTTGGACTTAGCAGGACCTTCAGGGCAAACTGCTGAAAGTCTTTGTGATTTCCCTTCTGATATCCTAGCCATGGTGACATAGCTGCTCAGAGTCTGTCATGTCTAACCCTGCTTCTTCTCCAACGTGAAAGGATGTTTTCCTCTCTTTCAGGTGCCCCATCTTCTGCAGTGGCTAGTGTTTTGAAAGAACACTTTGTCTTCTTGTAGTAATTACATTGATTGACTTACAAAACAGAAGGATTCACAAGGTTGATTTGGGCAGGGGAGAGATGGAGATTTCTGGGGGTTGTTGGTAAATATCCTGGTGGGTCTTGTTGAGAGGATTTAATGAGATATATTGGCTGGTGATACAATGATACTGCCTGGTGTTAGGGGGCTGTTCATGTGCTAAGTTGGCTCTGGCAGCAGTTCCAGGATTTGAAAACTTCCCATGGCCCTGCCCTCCGGCCTCTTTTGAAAGGAATTTTACCAGAAGGATGAGGGGGTGGTAGAGGGCAGCCGCCCTTAGGGAGGGAGTATCCACTGTCCATCTCACATCTGAGTTGGCCACATTTAAATGTGGAGTTTACTGTCTTGGCATCTGAGGCTCTGGGACTGACTAGGCCTTGGGATCCCGCCTCATCTGCCTCTGAGGTCAGTCTGAATGCAAGCCCTGATCTGCTTTTCTGTTGGGAAGCATTTGTTTTCTTCTTGCCTAGGAACTTTTTCTGTTTTTAAAAGCCTCGTGATTAGCAGAGTTTGGGTTGTCATTTAAGCGAAAGGAAAACAGGTATGAGTGAGCCACATGCATGCAAAGCATTTGAGGGAACAGCAATCATGCCAAATGCCTGCGATCCTTGGAATGACAGGGTCTGTCCCCAGGGCTCCTAGCTTCTGAACTGTGCTGGGTTCGTTCACCACCTAAAAAGACTTGCTTTTCCTCTCAGTGCCAAATAGGTTGGTGCCTTGCAGCCCCCAGGCAACCCTTTGGAATGTTCCTTGCTCCTTTGTCATCTCACCCTCTTCATCCCTCCCACCCTCTGTGTTTCTGTAATAACAGCTTTATGGCTGGTCGCAGTGGTTCACACCTGTAATCCTAGCACTTCAGGAGGCCGAGGCCCACAGATAGCTTGCACTCAGGAGTTCAAGAGCAGCCTGGACAACTTGGCAAAACACTGTCTCCATAAAAAAATACAAAAAATTAGCTGGGCGTGGTGGCACATACCTATAGTCTCAACTGCTTTGGGGCTGAGGTGGGAAGATTGCTTGAGCCCATGAGGTCGAGGCTGCAGTGAGCTGAGATTATGCCACTTCACTCCAGCCTGGGTGACAAAGTGAGAGCCTGACTCAAAAATAAAAATAAACAGCTTTATCATCTCTATAAAATTCATATGCCATATATTCTACCCATATAAAATGCACAAATCAATGGTTTTTAGTATATTCACAGAGTTGTGCAGCCATCGCCACAATCAATTTTAGAACATGTTCACCATCCCACACATTAACATTCTTCATTCCCCCAGCCTCACAACCACTGATCTGTCTATATAGAGACCTCGAGACTTCTGCCGGGACAGTCTTCAGCCTTTGGTGCAGACACGCGTTGCAATTGCCTAGAAGTCTGTGGGTGGGTCTTCATGCATTAGAGGTTTAGAAACGAGTATTCTGCATACTCTGTCCTTCAGGTCCAAGACGCGCTTTTACCCTGAAGCCTTGCCTTTTCACCTCCTGTGCATTCCCACTCCGCAGGGCCTGCAAAGCACTCAGAACCTGAATGTAACATACATAGCAGTCTGCAGTTATAATATACTGCACATGTTCATTTTAGCTTCCCAGACAGTAATGGCCGCTAATTGTTGAGCACTTGTGTGCCAAGAATCAGTATAAGCACTTATACATTATTTTACTTTCATCCTCACAATCACTTTATATTCTTTTTGTCATTTCAGAGACGTTTCAGTTATCTATTATTGTGTAACAGACTACTCAAAAACTTATTTCTCATAGTTCTGGGGGTTACCTTGGCTCACTGGAGAAGTTCTGCTGCTCCATTTGGGGTCACCTGGAGTGACTCATGCTGGTACAGTCTACTGGTCTGCTGGGAGCTCAGTTGGACTTGAAATGTCCAAGATGGTCTCTCATTGTCCAGGTACCTAATCACAGGGAGTCTGTCCTGGACTTTCTAACAGTGTGGCTGCTGTGCTTTGAATGAGGAAGCAGAAGTTGCCAGTTCTCTTAAGGCCTGCATTTAGAAGTCCCAGAATGTCATTTTTGCTGTGTTCAGTGGTCAAAGCTAGTCCCAAGGCCAGCCTAGATTCAAGGGGAGAGGAAATAGACTCCACCTCTTGATGTGAGGACAGCATGCACCTACTGGGAAAGGAGAAATTGTTAGTGGCCCTTTTGGAGAATATCTTCTGTAATAGGTAAGTACAGTCGTTCCTTGGTATCCGTTGGGGATTGGTTCCAGCACCTTTCCAGGACACCAAAAATCAAGGATACACAAGTCCCTGATATAAAATGGTATAGTATTTGCATGTAACCTATGCACATCCTCCCTTTTACTTTTTTTTTTGGTGGGAGTCTCACTTTGTCACCAGGCTGGAGTGCGGTAGCGATCTCAGCTCACTGCAGCCTTGACCTCCCAGGTTCAAGCAACCCTCCCACCTCAGCCCCTCCAAGGAGCTGGGACTATAGGCATACACCGCTATGTATGAAGCCAAGTTTGTTTGGTTTTGGTTTTTTTGAGACAGAGTCTCGCTCTTGTCACCCAGGCTGGAGTGCAGTGGCACGATCTGTGCTCTCTGCAACCTCTTGCTTCCTGGGTTCAAGCGATTCTCCTGCTTCAGCCTCCCAAGTAGCTGGGACTACAGGCACACACTACCACACTTGGCTAATTTTTTTGTATTTTTAGTAGAGATCGGGTTTCACCATGTTGGCCAGGCTGGTCTTGAACTCCTGACCTCAAGTGATCTGCCCACCTTGGCCTCCCAAAGTGCTGGGATTACAGGCGTGAACCACCGCGCCCCTCCCTCCCTTACACTTTAAATCATCTCTGGGTTACTGATAATACCTAATAAATGTAAATGCTATGTAAATAGTTGCTATACTGTGTTGTTTTGGGAATAATGACCAAAAAAAAAAAAAAAAGCCTGTACATGTTCAGTACAGGTGCAACCATCCATTTTATTTTATCTGAATATTTCTTTCTTTCTTTTTTCTTTTTAAGATGGAGTCTCACTCTGTTGCCCAGGCTGGAGTGCAGTGGCACAATCTCGGCTCACCGCAACCCGCTGCCTTCTGGGTTCAAGTGATTCTCCTGCCTTTGCCTCCCGAGTAGCTAAAATTACAGGCGCCTGCCACCACAACCGGCTAATTTTTGTAATTTTAGTAGAGACGGGGTTTCACCATGTTGGCCAGGCTGGTCTCAAACTCCTGACCTCAGGTGATCCACCTCCCAAAGTGCTGGGATTACAGGCATGAGCCACCACGCCCAGCCTTAATCTGAATATTTTTAGTCTGTGGTTGGTTGAATCCTTGGATATGGAACCATTGAATACAGAGGATTGATTATATGTTTTAATTAAGAAAGGTTATGTATTCAGCCAGAGGTGAGAGATTAAAAAAAGAAGAAAGGTTAAGATATTTGCCCAAGGGCACACAGTAAGTGGCAAACCAGGCCTCACACCCAAGTGTGTTTGACTTCAGAGCTGAGGAAATTTTTTTTTTTTTTTTTTTTTTTTTGAGATGGAGTCTCGCTCTGTTGCCCAGGCTGGAGTACAGTGGCATGATCTTGGCTCACTGCAACCTCCGCCTCCCGGGTTCAAGCGATTCTTCTGCCTCAGCCTCTTGAGTAGCTGGGACTACAGGTGTGTACCACCATGCCTGGCTAATTTTTGTGTTTTTAGTAAAGATGGGGTTTTACCATGTTGGCCAGGCTGGTCTCGAACTCCTGGCCTTGTGGTCCACCTGCCTTGGCCTCCTAAAGTGCTGGGATTACAGGCGTGAGCCACCATGACTGGCCCAGAGCTGAGAATTTTTAACTTCCTGTGCCACTGTGCCTCCACGGATGGATAATAAACTCCTTTTGCACGTGAGCTGTGTCTCCCACATCTGCTATACCCCTCTGAGGATCTAGCTCAGTACTGTCTAGCCACATATTACAAAGATCTTGTATGTCTTTTACTTAGTACACAGTTGTTTTTCTCCCCAAAGGCGATGGGGATCTCATTTCTTAGAATTTACAGCAAAAATATTATTAAAATGCTTAGAGGAAGAGAAGTTCCATTTAATGGAATTTCCTAGTTTACGAGGAATGAACCCCCCATCCTCCCTGTGCCCACCATTATTGTTAAGGATCTGAAGATATCCTTAATTGGCTTCCTGCCTTAGGACACTGTGTTGGGTATGCTTGAGGCTCTTGCTGTAACTCCGGTCATTGCTCTAGAAGGACCCTGGAAGATTCTCTGATACTCTAGGCTAGTGTGTCTCAAACTAACTCTGGTAAAGGAGCAGTTTTTTTGTTTGTTTGTTTGTTTGTTTTTGTTGTTGTTTTGTTTTGTTTTTTTTTTTTTTTTTGGTAAATTTCCAATCTGTTTTTGACCAATACCTTGGTAAAACACAGTAAAGAAAATTATATGAAAGACATGGAAAATACAAGTCCCAATTTTTAAATAGCAGGTTAGGTTAAATATTAGATTTAAAGAGCTCATTAAGTAACAGAATAGTCTGTGCAGTTGCTGTAAATGTTTCTAAATGCATGCTCTCAGCGAGGTGCGGTGGCTCACACCTGTAATCCCAGCACTTTGGGAGGCTAAGGCAGGCAGATGACTTGAGGTCAGGAGTTCAAGACCAGCCTGGGCAATATGGCGAAACCCTGTCTCTACTAAAAATACAAAAATTAGCCGGGTGTGGTGGCGCGTGCCTGTAGTCCCAGCTACTTGGGAAGTGGAGGCACGAGAATCGCTTGAACCAGGGAGGCAGAGGTTGCAGTGAGCTGAGATGGTGCCACAGTACTCCAGCCTGGGTGACAGAGTGAGACTCTGTCTCAAAAAAAAAAAAAAAAAAAAAAAAAAGAAGCATGCTCTCAATGTATGCCTTTATTCTTTATTGCAGACTGATAATGAATAATAAAGAGATTGTGCTCCCTCCCCACAGCCCATCAGGGTTAGGCTGCTCAGGGTTTCCTGAAAAAAAAAACAAAAACCTAAAAAGGAGAGACTGGCACCTGTCCACAGGACACACTTTGAATAGCTCTGCTCTGGACCAGCATTTCCCAAAGGATATAGTACATAAGAGGGTTTTAGATTACATGTGGACAAACTTATCTTTTTAACTTTAGGTTAATAGTTCTGTTGATTCTTCAGTTTATTTTAAAACTACAACTAGTACATCACACTATAGTTTCTGAATATTTTCGGAATGAGTAAAAAGTCAAAAAAATACAGAAACTAAGCAAAAATAAGTCAATTTAAAGAAAAAGACTATCCACTGGGCCTGGTGTCTAGGAAAAAAATTTTAAAAAGAAAAAGAGCAAATAATAGAAGTCAGTGGTGGCTAATACAAATAGGATGCTAGCCACATATGTAATCTTAATTTTTCTAGTGGACACATTAAAAAAAAGAAAAACAGGCGAAATTAATATAATACAGTTTATTTAGCCTAGTATATTCCAAAATATTGTCTTTCAGCATGTAATTAATTAATTAATTTGGGGGGGGCGGGAAACAGAGTCTCTCTGTATCCCCCAGGCTGGAGTGCAGTGGCATGATCTCGGCTCACTGCAACCTCTACCTCCCTGGTTCAAACGGTTCTTATGCCTTAGCCTCCCAAGTAGGTGGGATTATAGGCACGTGACACCATGCCTAGCTAATTTTTGTATTTTTGGTAGAGACAGGGTTTCCCCATGTTGGCCAGGCTGGTCTCGAACTCCTGACCTCAAGTGATCCACCTGCCTTGGCCTCCCAAAGTGCTGGGATTACAGGTTTGAGCCACCGCGCCCAGCCCCTTCATCCTCTTATATACCAAGTTCTCTACCTCAACCACACTTTGCTTCCTCAAAGTAGGTAAAATTTGGCAAAACAAACAAACAACCCTGGCTTCACCTGTGTGAAACTAGGTCCTTCACAATCCTCTCTAAGGATGAGCATTCCTTCTCTCTCTGCTCAAAGAACCAGACAGCACATTAGATTTCATCATTTTCCCCACCGCCCTCTGCTCTGGGCTACCCCGAGCTTGCCGCCCTTGCTGTCAGTACTAAACCTCCAAAGTTCATCAGCTCTGTGTGTAGTCCTTTTTTTTTTTTCTCTGTGTATAGTCCTTTTTTTTGCTTTGTAGAGGCAGGGTTTCGCTCTGTTGCCCAGGTTGGAGTGCAGTGCTGCCATCACAGCTCACTGCAGCCCCAACCTCTCAGGCTCAAGCGATCCTCCCACCTCAGCTCCCAAGTAGCCAGGACCACAGGTGAGTGCCACCATGCCTGGATCATTTTTGAATTTTTTTTTTTTTTAATAGAGACAGGTCTCATGCTGGGATTACAGGCATGAGCCATCTCACCTAGCCTCAGCATATAATTAATATTAAACATTACTAATGAGATATCTGGCATTCTTTGCATCAAGTCTTTGAAATTCCGTGTGTATTTTACACTTCTAGTGTGTCTCCATTTGGACTGTTTGCGTTTCACGTGCTCAATAGCCAGCTGTGGCTGGTGGCTACTGTATTGGACTGCATTGACCTAGAACATTTCCATCGCGCAGGGAGTTTTGTGGTCTACATTGAGTCTCACGGTGACTAAGTATTCAGTGTGATGACTATGCTGTCAAGTATGGTGTGAAGCACAGTATGTGTGCTGTGGTAGTGAGTCCAGCTTGGATCTCTTCTGCATGGATGTAGAGGAAATGGAAACACACTTTGATGAAATGGGCTCCCCCATATGAGGCCAAGCAGGCCTGGACCCCCAGGCGTTCGAAGGGATAACCTGATTTTGCTTTTCCCAGCCTGGGTGAAGGGAGTGCACCGAGGCTGTGACTAGTGGGTCCTCACACAGATCATTGTCTTGGGGACCTGATAGACTGTGGAAAGGGGATGGACTTGGCTTTATGGGAATTATTAAGCTGTTATCGAGGAAAAGTGCTAAGGTTTGAATGTCCATTCCAAAACTCATGTCAAAATTGCCATTGTAATGGCATTAAGAGATGGGACCTTTAAGAAGTGAGTAGGCTATGGGGCTCTGCCCTCATGAATGGATTATTGTTGAAAGTGGGTTCGGTTTGGCCCCCATTTGCCTTCTCTGTGTCGTGGGCTTGCTTGCCCTTCTGCCATGTTTTGATGCAGGAAGAAGGCCCTCACCAGATGCCAAGCAGATGCTGACACCACCAGCATCCAGAATTGTAAGCCAAGTAAATTTCTGTTTGTTATAAGTTACCCAGTCTGTGGTATTCTGTTATAGCCACTGAAAACAGATTAAGACAGAAAGCATAGTATTGAAAGACATGGAACCATAACTGTGGGAGGAGAGAGCTGTATTAGCCAGCTTAGGAACTCCTGGGTTTGGTGTTGGGGTCGGAGTAAGGAATCCCTGCTGCTGGGTAGGGTCTGCTGAGTTGGGATTCTATGGACTCCGTGAGGTTGGATCTGGTCATCTCCCCTAGCTGGTGTCATGTCTTCCTAGTGCCTTGTCCACAGAAGCCACTTGCTGATTCTGACCAACAGGTACTGATTGACTGGTAGGACAGATGCCCTAACTCTGGGACCCACACTGTTAAACAGGAAAGTTCCAGTGTATATGGGCTGGTTCTACCTCCATCTTTCTAGATTTGATGTGAAAGAGATACCATTAGTTACAGATGGCTTTAGTGGACTGATTACCCAGCACCTGCTTCAGGGCCTGCAGGATGAGCCCCTTCCCCGACCAGCCTGTCTCCTTCCTAAGCAGTTGGTCTGTCTTCACCATTGGACACTGATACCTTCAGAGTTGACTCTTGGTTTAGCAACTCAACCAGTGTGGTACTCTGGTTGCTATGGTAGATGTATGGGATTAACTTCCTTTTCAGCTCCATTTTTTATCCCTACCCTTGTTTTTCTCTTTCTCTCCTACTTTCTGTATTTATTTCTACTGTATTTTATATAAGCAGTCTTAATCCTTTCTGGAAGGAGGGAGGGAGGACAGGAAATGTCTTTGCAACTGGAGTCTCACCAGGCACCTGCAGCCCTTTATTAAGCAGTGCTCTATGTCTCTGTTTCAGAACAACACCTTAAAATGTGCTGTTAACTTGAAGTAACCATCTGAATCGTAAACTGGGCAAGACCGAATTCTCCTGCTATGCTTATTCTTAAAAACAGCCCCCCATGGGGTTCCTGTATGTTCTCTTCCTTCAATACCTAGCACATTTTCAGCACTACGCTTACCAGAGGGAAAGTGTATTGCTCATGGGGATAGCATCACCTCTTAGCAGGTTTTGCTCTTTTCTACTCTATTAATTGTATTTGTTTAGTTTTCTTGATCACCAGTCAGGGGTGACAGTGGGTAGTGAAATATTGTGACAGCCTTCAGTGGAAGCTCTCCTTGTACCTGGGTAATTTTTTCCCCCAGTGGAGATATGTGTTATGAATAAAATTTAGCATTGATCATTTTCATTAGCTGGGTAATAAATATTTTTAAGCAGTTGTAGTTATGTCTACAGACCAAAAGCTCTTTTTAAAAAATCACTAATTCTAGGCCGGGCATGGTGGCTCATGCCGGTAATCCCAGCACTTTGGGAGGCCAAGACGGGTGGATCACCTGAGGTCAGGAGTTCGAGACCAGCCTGGCCAACATGGTGAAACCCCCTCTCTACTAAAAATACAAAAATTAGCCGGGTGTGGTAGTGCATGCCTGTAATCCCAGCTACTCGGGAGGCTGAAACAGGAGAATCACTTGAACGTGGGAGACGGAGGTTGCAGTGAGCTGAGATTGCGCCACTGTACTCCAGCCTGGGTGACATAGTGAGATTCCATCTCAAAAAAAAATAAATAAAAAATTAAAAATTATGAATTTTAATTGCCATTTTCTTACTGCAAAACATGTTCCTGCTCTCCCTTTTTCCTCTCCTCACCCACCTAGATTTCCACTTCACTTGATTTTACTTTTGTCAGTCACAAATTTTTTTTCTGAAGAATAATTGCTGCTTCTTTTTTTTTTTTTTTGAGACGGAGTCTCGCTCTGTTGCCCAGGCTGGAGTGCAGTGGCTGGATCTCAGTTCACTGCAAGCTTCGCCTCTCGGGTTCACGCCATTCTCCTGCCTCAGCCTCCCGAGTAGCTGGGAGTACAGGCGCACACCACCACGCCCGGCTAATGTTTTGTGTTTTTTAGTAGAGACAGGGTTTCACCGTGTTAGCCAGGATGGTCTCGATCTCCTGACCTCGTGATCCGCCTGTCTCAGCCTCCTCCCAAAGTGCTGGGATTATAGGCTTGAGCCACCGTGCCCCGCCTGCTTCTTCTTAATAGTCCATTGAGCTTCACATATCCCTAATCTTCTGGGATGAGATCAACCCTTTTTATAGAAGAACAATTAAGTGAGAAAAATGGACTGTTTCACTATACCTTGTTCAACTTTAATTTCTCTTAGTTGTGTTTTAGTTTCTCTGTTTCAACCGAGGGGCCCAAGGGTTCTCAGTGCCTTTCTACTTGGGAGTGTTGAATGTCCTTTGTGGTACATGGTTTTATCTTTACCGCTTAAAAATCAAAAGGATTATTTACACTTTGGCATGTAAAGATTATATTAGAGCAAACAGCTCTTAATTCAAGCAGAGATAAGACATGTAAGGTACAACACTGTCCAATAGAACTTTCTGTGATGTTGGAAATGTTCTAGGTCTGAACTGTTCCATATGATGGCCACTAGCCACATGTGGCTGTTGAGCACTGAGGAACTGAGTTTTTAATTGTTTCTAAATTTTAAAAAATTAAATTTCTATCAGCACATATAGTAGTAGCTTCTGTATTGGACTGTACAATTAACTAGATGTTGACTAACATCGACAGATTAGGATCAGGAATGAGGAATGAGTTTCAGATCTCAAACAAGTTACTTCAAAGCCATCTATTCTTGGTTTCTCCTGTACAGGCTTTGGTATTTGGCACTTGTCATTCAACCACTCTCAGATGCTGGTAGGCCACCAAGAACAGAACCAGCAGTTAGCTCCTTGACACTGTATCAGGTCTGTAGGACAATGATTGAACTCGTAGACAAGACTTGTTCCTGGCTCTGTGGTGGCCCTGGAGTGCCCACAGTCAGCCAACCCTCTCTGTCCCTGTCTCAACTTTTCAACCTGGCACAACTGAAGAGTAAAAACTGGAGCCAGGGTCTTTGGTTTCACAACTTGATTGGAGATACCAGATTGACTTAAAAGCCATTACCAAACCATTAGATAAAACCAGTAGCTAGCTATACAGGATTTGGGTGAGCTGTGGGCAGAGCTTTTCCGGCAAAAGGTTGGCAGGGACCTCAACCACACCCTAGGCCAGAGAACCCCATGGCAGGAAGTGAGGTTGGTGGGGGCATTGGATGCCTCTGCTGAGTTAATCATGTTCCTTATTCTCTAGCAAGTACTCGGTAAAATGGGTAAGTCTAAGCTCTTTCATTCTAGCTTGCTCCTTACAAACTGTGTCCTCAGACATTGGCCCCTAGAACTCAGTTGCTTGTCTGTACAATGAGATTGTACACAAGGTGATCTTACTGGTGCATTCCAACTCTGAGATGCTGTGATCCTCCACAGCTGGCCTAGGAAGCAGAGGGAAGTATATAGCTGCTATCCACCCTTCTTGTTAGTGGGATCACCAGCCACATAGCTTAGAATGACCCCCCTATTACAGCCAAACCTGAGGGTTTTGCCTCCTTTATCTCTCATGACCGCATCCTCATGGCCAGTGCTTTGGGTCAGACGCTGTCATCTAGAGCCTCACCAGTATCAGAAGAACCTTAGGGATCTCTGTCCCTCTGTCCAGGTCACCCTCCCTGTCATGGATCCATCATGTCATTCTCTTGCTTTAATCTCCTCTGACACTTGCCTAGCACTTCTTGAAGAGTGTATTCTAAACTGCTGTTGGAGTTTTCAGGCATGTTGGAATGGGGCTCCCATTTACCCCTGTACCCCCATCTCTCTGGCCTGTGACCACTCCTGCTCAGAATGTTCAGCACACTTTTCACCTGACTGCTAGTGTACGTGCTGTTCTCTTTGCCTGGAATTCTTTTCCTCTCTGCATCTGCCATCTTCATTCCTGTCTACCCTGTTCATCTTTCAGTACCTGGCTCACACCTCACCTCCTCCCTGAAGCCTTCCCCAACCACACACACTTTTGGTGATTTTTTTCCCTTGTTATTCATTTTCCATTACAGAATTGATTATGAAAATGCAGATAAATCATGTGCAAATAAAACTGGGATTGGCACTTGGAAACTAAAGTACACGAATCTTAAGTGCACAGTCTGATGAATTTTTATGTATACAACCATGTAACCCACACCCAGATCAAGATGTTAAATATTTCCAGTACCCAGAAAGCTACTTCATGCCTCCTCTTAGTCAATACTTCTCTCAAAGGTAACCACTATTCTCACCTCTTTTCACTATAGATTTGCTTCGCTTGTTTTTAAATTGTATTAAAATAGATTCATTTCGGAGATACTTTTTTATTGTGATAAAATATATGTAACATAAAATTTACCATTTTAGCAATTTTTAAGTGTACAGTTCCTTGGCATTAAGTACATTCATGTTGTGCAGCCACCACCACCATCCATCTCCAGAACTTTTTCATCAAGTATATCCTTTTTTGTGTCTGTTTTTTTTTTTTTCCCCTACTTGACATTATGTCTGCAAGATTCACCTATGTTATTACAGGTACCAGTGGTTCATTTCTTTTTATTTCTGAGTAGTAGTACTTTGTGTGACTATACCACAATTTGTTTTATCAATTCTCTTGTGGATGGACATTGTTTTTCTTTTTTTTTCTCCAGTTTTTTATTCTTTTGACTAAAACTGCTGTGAACATTATGCTTATGCAGATACCTTGATGCCCATACATTTCTATTGGGTACATACCTAGAAGTGGAATGGGATCTGAAATGTCACTTCATAGATTCTATATAAAGAGTGTTTGTAACCTCCTGAATCAAAACATAAGTTCCATTCTGTGAGATAAAATGACACATCACAAAGCATTTTCACAGATAGCTTGTTTCTAGTTTTTATCGCTTGATATTTGATTTTTTTCTTATAGGCCTCAATGGGCTCAGAAATGTCACCTCGTAGATTCTACAAAAAGAGTGTTTCCAACATGGTAAATCAAAACACAGGTTCCATTCTGTGATAGGATAGGCATGTGTTCAGCATTAGCGGATATTGCCAAACCATTTTCCAAAGTGGCTTATATTCATTTATTGCTGCTATAACAGATTATCACAAACTTTAGTGGCTTAAAGCAAAATAAATTTATTATCTCATAATTCCGAAGGTCAGAAGTCTTAAAATCAAGGTGTCAGCAGAGCCTTTCAGGAGGCTTAAAGGGAGAATCTGTTTCCTTGTCCTTTCCAACTTCTTTTTTTTTTTTTTTTTTTTTTGAGACGGAGTTTCGCTCTTGTTGCCCAGGCTGGAGTGCAATGACGCGATCTTGGCTCACTGCAACCTCCGCCTCCTGGGATCAAGCGATTCTCCTGCCTCAGCCTCTCCTGAGTGGTTGGAATTACAGGCATTCACCACGACACCCAGCTAATTTTATATTTTTAGTAGAGACAGGGTTTCTCCATGTTGGTCAGGCTGGTTTTGAACTCCCGAACTCAGGTGATCTGCCCGCCTCAGCCTCCCAAAGTGCTGGGATTACAGACTTGAGCCACCGCGCCCGGTTGTCCTTTCCAGCTTCTGAAGGCTGCCTGCATTGCTTGGCTCATGGCCCCTTCCTCCATCTTCAAGGCCAGCATCATAGCATCTTCCAATCTCTTTCTCTCTTGCCCCTTCCTCTCCCTCCCCCCAGCTCTACTTCCATTGTTACGTCTCTTCTCTCTCACTCATCTACCTCTGTTGTGATTACCTTGGGCCTACTTGGAAAATCCTGGATATTCTCCCCATCTCAAGAGCCTTAACTTGATCACATCTACAAAGGCCTTTTTGTTATATGGGATAGCATATTCACAGGTTCTGGGAACTAGAACAGCGACAGCTTGGGGCCATTCTTTTGCCAGCCACGTGGCTGTACCATTTTGCATTCCCACCACAGTGCCTGAGAGTTCTAGTTCCTCCCCATCTTTGTCAGTACTTGATATGGTCAGTCTTTTGAATTGTAGCTATGCTGGTAGAGATGTAGGGGCACGTCCAAGGCTGCCATCCCAGACAGTGCATCCTCCTTTGCTCCAGTGATAGCTTTATTGCAACTTAGAAGCATTATATTATGAATATTTGTTTACATTCCTCTGTCTTGGCCAAACTAAGCACCACTTCATGAGCAGGCTATATAGTAGCTGATTTAATAAATGGTCCTTGGATGTGAAGAACTGACTGAGGGCAGTTTTCAGCAGAGTGGGGAAGCAGAGCTAAAGATACAAACAAAGGCCCATGCTTCCAGTCTCAACTCTGCTCAGCCCCCCTGGATCTGAGGGAGGTAGGATTTCCCTCAAATAAAAATAGGAGTAGAGCAAAGAACCTGACTTCCATCTTCTGCACACTTTTGTCTTTCCCAAGATAGTTAATCTATAAGTGAGTAATGCCCTGGAAGGAAATTTGGGCCTTGACTCCTGTGGGTGTTGGTTGGAAATGACTTCATTGTATATGTAAAGGAGAGGAAAATACAGTTGCAGCTGGGTACTGGGGAGTCCGATCTTGGACCCTTTGCAGGGACTCAGGTTTTCCTTTTCCTTGGACTCTGCTCATGTAGCAACATACTGCAGCTTCTTACTTACAGAAGGAAAGACTCCAAGGTAATTAATGTTTTCTTGATCTCGGGGAATGTCATGTGTGTAGACTTAAACCTGCCTTGGAAACTTGAGGTTGGAACGTCTGCAGAAAGTGAAGCCAGAGTAGAGATGAATTTTCAATGCCCCTGGACACAAGATGGTGGGCACAGATGTCTTCGTACTAGAGAAAGAATCTCAGAAGGTGGGATCGGTATTAGACATAAGGCAGACAGGATCATGGCTTCTTTCGGGAGCATCCTGATCCAAGTAAGCACTTTCTGTGTTCTGTTTCATTCCCTAGTTTACTCTGCTGGGCGCACACCTGGTTTCATGAGGGCTGTAAGGTTTCCAGGCCTTGTTCTTATCTTTCTAGGCTGCCGAGGTGTTGGCAGCATTTCTGCAGCTTGGCATTGCTGCGACCTGAGTGAGAGAGAGAGAGAGAGAGAGAGTGTGTGTGTGTGTGTGTGTGTGTGTGTGTGTGTGTAAACTTGCAGTGTGGCAGAGAACTTCCTTGGCCCTCACAAGGTCAACCAAAACCTGGCTGGTTGGTATTTGGATCAAAAGGGAGTCGGTCTTTGAAGAAAAACATGATCTCAGGATAGGAAGTACTGCGACAGGCCTATGTCAGAGTTATCGGTCCCTGTTTAAAAATGTACTGACAGTGAGTGTCACAGCTTTAGTAATTTAGTAAGTACATGTGTGGTTCACAGGCTGATCTGAAACAAGCTGTCTGTGCCAGAGTGGGGCACACCTGGGCCTTGAGTAGTGTGGGTGGCACACGCACCATGAGGGTTGGGATAGCCTGAACCAAACTGTGGCCGTGTGTTTATGGAGTGCTGCTGACTTCTTGGACATCCACTTATCTCTGCCTGCTGTGTTTGAGATGTGGAAAATGTCAGGTGGCAGCATTCATGCTGAGAACTGTCCCTCTGGGATTTGTACTCCCTCTTTACTCCCTGCCATCCAGGTCTGAAGGTGATCTCAAGAAAGAATATGGGGTGAGCTCTCCTCTGTAATCAGGTGGGTGTTCACTTTCTCCAGGACAGGCACTGGATCTCTGCTCAACATTCTCTGGGGCTGGAGGGGCACCCTTCTCCTCCTGGGTCAGGAAGCTCTTTATGTTGATACAAATATGTCTCCTCTTGCTACCCACCCTGTGGAGAGACCAGACAACTCCTTGGCATCCTTTTCACAAAACCTCTAAGTCTCCTTAAATGTGGGGACTAAGAGCCTTTCTGTGGCCTACACCACTTCCAGTTGTTTAAACCCTCCTGGTGTAACTTTTTATTTGGAGTTTACTCCTGCGACATTGGTGTCTCCCTTCTCTAACTGTTTGCACAAATCGTCCATAATGTAGCCCTTTCATCTCGGTTAAGAATTTACCACTTAGGAGGGCGGAGCAAGATGGCCGAATAGGAACAGCTCCAGTCTCCAACTCCCAGCGCCAGCGACACAGAAGACCGGTGATTTCTGCATTTTCAACTGAGGTACTGGGTTCATCTCACTGGGGAGTGCCGGACGATCGGTGCTGGTCAGCTGCTGCAGCCCGACCAGCGAGAGCTGAAGCAGGGCGAGGCATCGCCTCACCTGGGAAGCGCAAGGGGGAAGGGAATCCCTTTTCCTAGCCAGGGGAACTGAGACACACAACACCTGGAAAATCGGGTAACTCCCACCCCAATATTGCGCTTTAAGCAAACAGGCACACCAGGAGATCATATCCCACACCTGGCCGGGAGGGTCCCACGCCCACGGAGCCTCCCTCATTGCTAGCACAGCAGTCTGTGATCTACCGGCAAGGCAGCAGCGAGGCTGGGGGAGGGGCGCCCGCCATTGCTGAGGCTTAAGTAGGTAAACAAAGCTGCTGGGAAGCTCCAACTGGGTGGAGCTCACAGCAGCTCAAGGAAACCTGCCTGTCTCTGTAGACTCCACCTCTGGGGACAGGGCACAGCTACACAACAACAACAACAACAACAACAAAGCAGCAGAAAACTCTGCAGACGCAAACGACTCTGACAGCTTTGAAGAGAGCAGTGGATCTCCCAACACGGAGGCTGAGATCTGAGAACGGACAGACTGCCTGCTCAAGTGGGTCCCTGACCCCTGAGTAGCCTAACTGGGAGACATCCCCCACTAGGGGCAGTCTGACACCCCACACCTCACAGGGTGGAGTACACCCCTGAGAGGAAGCTTCCAAAGCAAGAATCAGACAGGTACACTCGCTGTTCAGAAATATTCTATCTTCTGCAGCCTCTGCTGCTGATACCCAGGCAAACAGGGTCTGGAGTGGACCTCAAGCAATCTCCAACAGACCTACAGCTGAGGGTCCTGACTGTTAGAAGGAAAACTATCAAACAGGAAGGACACCTACACCAAAACCCCATCAGTACATCACCATCATCAAAGACCAGAGGCAGATAAAACCACAAAGATGGGGAAAAAGCAGGGCAGAAAAGCTGGAAATTCAAAAAATAAGAGCACATCTCCCCCGGCAAAGGAGCGCAGCTCATCGCCAGCAACGGATCAAAGCTGGACGGAAAATGACTTTGACGAGATGAGAGAAGAAGGCTTCAGTCCATCAAATTTCTTAGAGCTAAAGGAGGAATTACGTACCCAGCGCAAAGAAACTAAAAATCTTGAAAAAAAAGTGGAAGAATTGACGGCTAGACTAATTAATGCAGAGAAGGTCATAAACGAAATGAAAGAGATGAAAACCATGACACGAGAAATACGTGACAAATGCACAAGCTTCAGTAACCGACTCGATCAACTGGAAGAAAGAGTATCAGCGATTGAGGATCAAATGAATGAAATGAAGCGAGAAGAGAAACCAAAAGAAAAAAGAAGAAAAAGAAATGAACAAAGCCTGCAAGAAGTATGGGATTATGTAAAAAGACCAAATCTCCGTCTGATTGGGGTGCCTGAAAGTGAGGGGGAAAATGGAACCAAGTTGGAAAACACTCTTCAGGATATCATCCAGGAGAACTTCCCCAACCTAGTAGGGCAGGCCAACATTCAAATCCAGGAAATACAGAGAACGCCACAAAGATACTCCTCGAGAAGAGCAACTCCAAGACACATAATTGCCAGATTCACCAAAGTTGAAATGAAGGAAAAAATCTTAAGGGCAGCCAGAGAGAAAGGTCGGGTTACCCACAAAGGGAAGCCCATCAGACTCACAGCAGATCTCTCGGCAGAAACTCTCCAAGCCAGAAGAGAGTGGGGGCCAATATTCAACATTCTTAAAGAAAAGAATTTTAAACCCAGAATTTCATATCCAGCCAAACTAAGTTTCATAAGTGAAGGAGAAATAAAATCCTTTACAGATAAGCAAATGCTTAGAGATTTTGTCACCACTAGGCCTGCCTTACAAGAGACCCTGAAGGAAGCACTCAACATGGAAAGGAACAACCGGTACCAGCCATTGCAAAAACATGCCAAAATGTAAAGACCATCGAGGCTAGGAAGAAACTGCATCAACTAACGAGCAAAATAACCAGTTAATATCATAATGGCAGGATCAAGTTCACACATAACAATCTTAACCTTAAATGTAAATGGACTAAATGCTCCAATGAAAAGACACAGACTGGCAAACTGGATAAAGAGTCAAGACCCATCAGTCTGCTGTATTCAGGAGACCCATCTCACACGCAGAGACATACATAGGCTCAAAATAAAGGGATGGAGGAAGATTTACCAAGCAAATGGAGAACAAAAAAAAGCAGGGGTTGCAATCCTAGTCTCTGATAAAACAGACTTTAAACCATCAAAGATCAAAAGAGACAAAGAAGGCCATTACATAATGGTCAAGGGATCAATTCAACAGGAAGAGCTAACTATCCTAAATATATATGCACCCAATACAGGAGCACCCAGATTCATAAAGCAAGTCCTTAGAGACTTACAAAGAGACTTAGACTCCCATACAATAATAATGGGAGACTTCAACACTCCACTGTCAACATTAGACAGATCAACAAGACAGAAAGTTAACAAGGATATCCAGGAATTGAACTCATCTCTGCAGCAAGCAGACCTAATAGACATCTATAGAACTCTCCACCCCAAATCAACAGAATATACATTCTTCTCAGCACCACATCGTACTTACTCCAAAATTGACCATATAATTGGAAGTAAAGCACTCCTCAGCAAATGTACAAGAACAGAAATTATAACAAACTGTCTCTCAGACCACAGTGCAGTCAAACTAGAACTCAGGACTAAGAAACTCAATCAAAACCGCTCAACTACATGGAAACTGAACAACCTGCTCCTGAATGACTACTGGGTACATAACGAAATGAAGGCAGAAATAAAGATGTTCTTTGAAACCAATGAGAACAAAGATACAACATACCAGAATCTCTGGGACACATTTAAAGCAGTGTGTAGAGGGAAATTTATAGCACTAAATGCCCACAAGAGAAAGCAGGAAAGATCTAAAATTGACACTCTAACATCGCAATTAAAAGAATTAGAGAAGCAAGAGCAAACACATTCGAAAGCTAGCAGAAGGCTAGAAATAACTAAGATCAGAGCAGAACTGAAGGAGATAGAGACACAAAAAACCCTCCAAAAAATCAATGAATCCAGGAGTTGGTTTTTTGAAAAGATCAACAAAATTGACAGACCACTAGCAAGACTAATAAAGAAGAAAAGAGAGAAGAATCAAATCGACGCAATTAAAAATGATAAAGGGGATATCACCACCGACCCCACAGAAATACAAACTACCATCAGAGAATACTATAAACACCTCTACGCAAATAAACTGGAAAATCTAGAAGAAATGGATAATTTCCTGGACACTTACACTCTTCCAAGACTAAACCAGGAAGAAGTTGAATCCCTGAATAGACCAATAGTAGGCTCTGAAATTGAGGCAATAATTAATAGCCTACCAACCAAAAAAAGTCCAGGACCAGATGGATTCACAGCTGAATTCTACCAGAGGTACAAGGAGGAGTTGGTACCATTCCTTCTGAAACTATTCCAATCAATAGAAAAAGAGGGAATCCTCCCTAACTCATTTTATGAGGCCAACATCATCCTGATACCAAAGCCTGGCAGAGACACAACAAAAAAAGAGAATTTTAGACCAATATCCCTGATGAACATCGATGCAAAAATCCTCAATAAAATACTGGCAAACCGGATTCAACAACACATCAAAAAGCTTATCCACCATGATCAAGTGGGCTTCATCCCTGGGATGCAAGGCTGGTTCAACATTCGCAAATCAATAAACATAATCCAGCATATAAACAGAACCAAAGACAAGAACCACATGATTATCTCAATAGATGCAGAAAAGGCTTTTGACAAAATTCAACAGCCCTTCATGCTAAAAACGCTCAATAAATTCGGTATTGATGGAACGTACCTCAAAATAATAAGAGCTATTTATGACAAACCCACAGCCAATATCATACTGAATGGGCAAAAACTGGAAAAATTCCCTTTGAAAACTGGCACAAGACAGGGATGCCCTCTCTCACCACTCCTATTCAACATAGTGTTGGAAGTTCTGGCTAGGGCAATTAGGCAAGAGAAAGAAATCAGGGGTATTCAGTTAGGAAAAGAAGAAGTCAAATTGTCCCTGTTTGCAGATGACATGATTGTATATTTAGAAAACCCCATTGTCTCAGCCCAAAATCTCCTTAAGCTGATAAGCAACTTCAGCAAAGTCTCAGGATACAAAATTAATGTGCAAAAATCACAAGCATTCTTATACACCAATAACAGACAAACACAGAGCCAAATCATGAATGAACTTCCATTCACAATTGCTTCAAAGAGAATCAAATACCTAGGAATCCAACTTACAAGGGATGTAAAGGACCTCTTCAAGGAGAACTACAAACCACTGCTCAGTGAAATAAAAGAGGACACAAACAAATGGAAGAACATACCATGCTCATGGATAGGAAGAATCAATATCGTGAAAATGGCCATACTGCCCAAGGTAATTTATAGATTCAATGCCATCCCCATCAAGCTACCAATGAGTTTCTTCACAGAATTGGAAAAAACTGCTTTAAAGTTCATATGGAACCAAAAAAGAGCCCGCATCTCCAAGACAATCCTAAGTCAAAAGAACAAAGCTGGAGGCATCACGCTACCTGACTTCAAACTATACTACAAGGCTACAGTAACCAAAACAGCATGGTACTGGTACCAAAACAGAGATATAGACCAATGGAACAGAACAGAGTCCTCAGAAATAATACCACACATCTACAGCCATCTGATCTTTGACAAACCTGAGAGAAACAAGAAATGGGGAAAGGATTCCCTATTTAATAAATGGTGCTGGGAAAATTGGCTAGCCATCAGTAGAAAGCTGAAACTGGATCCTTTCCTTACTCCTTATACGAAAATTAATTCAAGATGGATTAGAGACTTAAATGTTAGACCTAATACCATAAAAATCCTAGAGGAAAACCTAGGTAGTACCATTCAGGACATAGGCATGGGCAAAGACTTCATGTCTAAAACACCAAAAGCAACGGCAGCAAAAGCTAAAATTGACAAATGGGATCTAATTAAACTAAAGAGCTTCTGCACAGCAAAAGAAACTACCATCAGAGTGAACAGGCAACCTACAGAATGGGAGAAAATTTTTGCAATCTACTCATCTGACAAAGGGCTAATATCCAGAACCTACAAAGAACTCAAACAAATTTACAAGAAAAAAACAAACAACCCCATCAAAAAGTGGGCAAAGGATATGAACAGACATTTCTCAAAAGAGGACATTCATACAGCCAACAGACATATGAAAAAATGCTCATCATCACTGGCCATCAGAGAAATGCAAATCAAAACCACAATGAGATACCATCTCACACCAGTTAGAATGGCGATCATTCAAAAGTCAGGAAACAACAGGTGCTGGAGAGGATGTGGAGAAATAGGAACACTTTTACACTGTTGGTGGGATTGTAAACTAGTTCAACCATTATGGAAAACAGTATGGCGATTCCTCAAGGATTTAGAACTAGATGTACCATATGACCCAGCCATCCCATTACTGGGGATATACCCGAAGGATTATAAATTATGCTGCTATAAAGACACATGCACACGTATGTTTATTGCAGCACTATTCACAATAGCAAAGACTTGGAATCAACCCAAATGTCCATCAGTGACAGATTGGATTAAGAAAATGTGGCACATATACACCATGGAATACTATGCAGCCATAAAAAAGGATGAGTTTGCGTCCTTTGTAGGGACATGGATGCAGCTGGAAACCATCATTCTTAGCAAACTATCACAAGAACAGAAAACCAAACACCGCATGTTCTCACTCATAGGTGGGAACTGAACAACGAGATCACTTGGACTCAGGAAGGGGAACATCACACACCGGGGACTATCATGGGGAGGGGGGAGGGGGGAGGGATTGCATTGGGAGTTATACCTGATGTAAATGACGAGTTGATGGGTGCAGCAGACTAACATGGCACAAGTATACATATGTAACAAACCTGCATGTTATGCACATGTACCCTACAACTTAAAGTATAATAATAATAAATAATTAAAAAAAAAAAAAAAAAAAGAATTTACCACTTAATACCTTAATCTGATCACTTACTGGCTTGGCCACTAACTAGCTATAGGACCCGGCCACAGGTTAGTTTCTTGACCTCTTCTTTATCTGTGAAATGGGAACATATCTGAAGTACTTCATGGGGTTGAAGGAGGATTATGAAGTGATGCATGGAAAGTGTTTGTAGTGCAGTGTCTTGCACAGAGGTAGTACTCTGTGAAGTAGGAGGGGTACTTATTATCATCCATGTAGCCAGTACAAGGACCCAGGCTGGATGTCTGTGGACATAAAAAAGATTTTTTTTGTTATAGTATACACTTATATCAATATAGTTATATTAATATATTTATATATGGTCTTTGCCTTCCAGAGAGCTAGTAACCTAGGGAGATAGGTTGTCTCTAACTTATTGTAATCCAAGTTGAGCATTGGTAAGCACCATAAATGAAAATAGAAAAATGGACCATAAAGCTATAGATGAACAGTTCATTCTAGCTGAGAGCTGGGGTCAGTTTTTGTGCATTTATGAGTCCCCAAGGCAAGTGATTTCTTTGGGAGGGACAGTCATTTATACTTTGGTGGCCCACGGTTAGCAGGACAGCACTTTCCACCTGGAAGTGGCCTCTATCTTTGACCACGTTCTTCAGTTTCTGCATAGAAATGACATTTCTTTTTCTCCCACCTAGAGCTTAATTTATGATTGAAATTCTTGAAGTATACAGTGATGCCCTATTCAGGAAGCTGTCTAGCCAGTAGCATTCCTTTTTATTCCTCGCCTAATGCAACACTGACAGTAGCATTCAGTTTTCTTTTCCTGTGTCAAAGTCTCTTATCCTAGGTCCTAGTTCTCACTGTCCTAGGTGAACTTTCTCTTCCCACTTTGTGCCGTTAGTATTTTTCCACAGACATAGAAGAAGAAAAGAACACTCTTATTTTTTGGCCCCACCCCTCTTTGGCACACATTACTTAGGTGCTTCACCCCACGCATTGACCCAGAGCTTAAGAGAAGGTCCTCTGACTGTCTGGAGCTGTGGAAACTGCACATGGCTTTTGGCAAGAGAATTGCGTGGTGTGCTTTAAGTTTTTAAGTTTAAGAGTTTATACTCTGTACTGGACAATATGGTAACTAATTCCATGTGTGGCTACTTAATTAAAATTAAATAAAAGTAACAATTGAGTTTCTTGATTGCACTAAGCCACGTTTCAAGTGCTCAGTAGCCCAATTGGATGGCACAGATGTAGAACATTCCTGTCATTGCAAAAAATTCCATCTGACAGTGCTGGTCTAGGGGGTTGCCTTACAGTTGTAGGCTACTAATAGGAAAGACTGATGTTCATTCAGGCTTCAGTGGTTTGTATTTTCCTCCCGAGTGACCCAAGTTGAATGTCTAAGCTTTAAATCTCATCAACTAATGCAAGTAAAATATTTTAACCTCCTTAAATTTGAATACAAAAAGGGTCTTCATTTTCTGAAGTCTTTTTTGTGCTGCCTAATTACCCTGAAGCAGATATCAAGTTGGATTCTTAGAGGTGAGGACCTTAATTTGTTTTTTATTGTGGTAGAATATATGTAACATAAACTTCACCACTTTAGCCATTTTAAGTGTACAATTTAGTGGCATTAAATACATTCACAGTGTTGTGTAACCATTATCACTATCTGTTTTCAGAACTTTCTCCGTCATCCCAAATACAACATATACCCACTAAATAATAACTTCCCCTTCCACCTCCCCCCAGTCTACTTTCTGTCTCCCTGCATTTGCCTATTCTAGGTACCTTATATAAGTGGAATCATAAAAAATTTATCCAATGTACTGACTCATTTCACTTAGCATAATATCCTCAAGGTTCATTCGTGTTGTATGTATAAGTAGTATGTGTCAGAATTTTTTTTTTCTTTTCTTTTTTTTTAAGAGACAGAGTCTTGCTCTGTCGCAGAGACTGGAGTGCAGTGATGTGATCATAGTTCACTGTAACCTCAAACTCCTGAGCTCAAGTGATCCTCCCACCTCAGCCTCCCCAGTAGCTAGCACTATTGGTGTACACTACTGTGCCTGACTAATTAAAAAAAAAAAAAATTGTAGAGACAGGGTCTCCCTATGTTGCCCAGGCTGATCTTAACTCCTGACCTTAAGCAATCCTCTTGTCTTAGCCTCCCAAATTGTTGGGATTACAGGTACGAGCCACTGCACCCAGCCAGAATTTCTTTTCTTTTTGTCTTTCTTTTTTTGAGAAAGAGTCTTGCTCTGTCGCCCAGGCTGGAGTGCAATGGCACAATCTCAGCTTACTGCAATCTCCGTCTCCCGGGATCAAGTGATTTTCCTGCCTCAGCTTCCCGAGTAGCTGGGATTACAGGTGCCCACCACCATGCCCGGCTAATTTTTTGTATTTTTAGTAGAGATGGGGCTTTGCCATGTTGGCCAGGCTGGTCTCAAACTCCTGACCTCAGGTGATCCACCTGCCTCAGCCTCCCAAAGTGCTCAGATTATAGGCGTGAACCTCTGCGCCCAGCCTTCTTTTCTTTTTAAGGCCAAATAATCTTTCTTTGCATAGATATACCACATTTTGTTTATCCATTCGTTTGTTAGGAGACATTGGGGTTGCTTCCCCCTTTTGGCTACTGTGAATAATGCTGCTATGAACATAGGTGTGCACATATCTATTTGAGTCCCTGCTTTCAATTCTTTTGGATATATACCCAAAAGTGGAATTACTGGATCATATGGAAATGCTATTGTTTGACCCTGTTTTGTGCTGGGGGAGAAGCAGGGAGATAGGGTGGGTCTTGCTCTGTTCCCCAGGCTGAAGTTCACTGGTGCAGTCGTAGCTCACTGCAGCCTCAAATTCCTGGGCTTAAGTTATCCTCCTACCTCAGCCTCCAAAGTAGCTGGAGAAACAGTCACTTGTCACCATACTCAGCTAATTTTTAAATTTTTTGTAGAGATATGGTCTCACTATGTTGCCAAGGCTGGTGTCGAATTCCTGGCCTCAAATGATCTTCCCGCCTCCGCCTCCGCCTCCCAAATTAATTACGCCTCTGCTGTAATTACAGACGTGAGCCACTGTGTGTGGCCTTGGCCCTGATTTTAAAAAAACAAAAAAACTTAAAATTGTTGAGATATAATTCACAGTAACATAAATTTCATCCTTGTGAAATGTACGTACAGCTCAGTCGTTTTTAGTATATTCATGAGGTCATGCAATCATCTCCACTAGTCACTGATTTTTTATTTTTTTTTTAGACGGAGTCTCACTTTGTTGCCCAGGCTAGAATGCAGTGGTACGATCTTGGCTTACTGCACTGCCTGGGATTACAGGTGTGAGCTACCGCACCCAGCCTAGTCACTGATTTTTATAGCCTCTTAGGAACTAAAGGGAGAGACAGAATCTAGAAAGTGGCTTGGGTGCAAGGAAGGGAGCTTTCAGGATTATATATGATACTCTTAAAACAGGATATTTGTTAATCCCAGCACTTTGCGAGGCCAAGGCGAGCAGATTGGTTGAGGTCAGGAGTTTGAGACCAGCCTGGCCAATGTGGTGAAATCCCATCTCTATTAAAAATAGAAAAATTAGCTGGGTGTGGTGGCGCATGCCTGTAATCTCAGCTACTTGGGCGGTTGAGGCAGGAGAATTGCTTGAATCCGGGAGGTGGAGAATATTTGTACCGATTCCATGAAATGCCTCATAATCTTTAGCAACAATCCTCTGCCCACTGTGAGGCTTTCCAACCTGAAGGTTATAGAAAGGCTCCCCTGCTACCTGACATATTTTCGACTACTTGTGAGGCCTTGTTTTATGGAACGGGATGTTGAAGAACCTCACAAATGGGTCAGACTTCCCAGCAATGCTCTGGAAGCCTGCTAATATAGGAGCAGACAGGTGTTCATGTGCTATAAGCTTTGTCACATGGCCTTCCCTAGCAGGGAACTGCTTCTGTTCTTTCTCTGGTTCTGGCCCTAAATTCTAAAGCTACTTGCATTTCCAAACATAAAGCAAGTTGTTTATAATAAATGCCTTAAATATTTGATTTTCAGATTCATATTGCTCTGCTTTAGAGCAAGGATACAACTCCTCTGCTTTTGTTATTACAAGCCATTTATACATATACCAGGGTGGTCTTGTTTTCACTTGTTCTCATCCTTTAGTTGTGGTTTTAATATTTTATGCTTTGGACATGGGTTTATTGTGGTTTTCAGATACATGGCCAGCTTTCTTTTCTTTCTTTTTTTAATACATCATACAATTCACCCCTTTAAAGTGTTCAGTTCAGTGGATTTTAGCATATTAAGTCATGCAACCATCACCACAATCAATTCCAGAATATTTTCATCACCCCAGAAAGAAATCCCTCACTTGTTTTCCCCCAAACCCCTGCCCTAGGCTACCCAACCACTAATCTCAGTCTCTGTAGATTTTTGACCAGCGTTCTTGCATTCTTGTTTAATGGTGATTTTTTTTTTTTTTTGTTTGAGATGGAGTCTCGCTGTGTCGCCCAGGCTGGAGTGCAGTGGCGCGATCACAGCTCTCTGCAACCTCCACCTCCCGGGTTCAAGTGATTCTCCTGCCTCAGCCTCCCAAGTAGCTAGGACTACAGGTGCGTGCCACCATGCCAAACTAATTTTTGTATTTTTCGTAGAGATGGGGTTTCACCATGTTGACCAGGCTGGTCTTGGACTCCTGACCTCAGGTAATCCTTCTGCCTCAGCCTCCCAAAGTACTGGGATTACAGGCGTGAGCCACCGCGCCCAGGCTAATGGTGACTTTCTTCCTCTCTAGATTATAATATAAGCCACCACTCTTTTTTCCATCTCTTCCATTTTTGTCTTTTCCCCTTTCCTCCCTCCTCTCTTCTGATATTAGCAGGTTAGCTCTAAATTCTCCTTAATTAACTCCCAGACTGGATGAATTGGTGGATGTGGCACAACTGCAAGAATTCATCCAACAAACCAGGGATGGACAAATAGTGTGTTTGAGCCCTCAAACACCCTTCTAAGTCATCTGCCTTCATTCTGTCACTATGAGGCCAGCCTTCTTTTCACTGGCTGGGAGGCTGCAGGGACTGAGAGCTAGGCCAGCAAGAGAGAACTGGGTGGAAGCTGCTCTCAGATTGATCAGTCACATGGCCTGGGGAGCAATGAACTGAGATTTCAGTGTGTGGCCCATGTGAGTGAGTGCTGGGACAGAAATCAAATGCTTACCTTACAAATGTAGTGTCCAGATGTATAAATTCAGCCACTGGATTCTCCTCTTAACAGAAACATTTAATAGTCAAATTACAGTTTCAAAATCAGTTTATAAATTACAGTCTGAAAATACCAGTATTTAACTTGAGAAGCACTGTTACTGGTACCTGGTACAGAGTAAGAACTCAATGATGTTAGCTGTTGTAAGGGCCAGGGGAAACTTCCCTTTTGCCCTCTGAAGGTTTGCTGAAAAGTGAACTCACAAAAGCAGATTAATTAGAGAAAAGGCATACACATTTTATTAACGTTTACACAGGGAGAACCATGAATGACTACCTATCCCCAACAGGGTTCAGAGGCTTTACCATCCTGGCAAAATAAGTTATGAGAGGGGGGAAGAAGAGGAATTCTGTTGAGAGGATCACTAGGGAGAATAAATGGGTCAGGGGACAAGATAACTTGTACACTATCTTGTGAAAGGGTCTTTCAGGTGTGGTTACATTCCTGGTCTTACAAGGAGGGGAAGAAAAAAATAAATGTTCCTTTTGGTGGGTCTGGACCTTAGGCAGATAAAGGAACTTCAGCTTCATCCTGCTTTGAGAGAGACATTGGTAGGGGAAGGCGGGGGAAGGTCAGAGAGACCTTGAGGCTTCTTCAGTTCAGTATGTCAAAGTGCCATATTTTGGGATATCTACTTCCAAGCCCTAACACGGTTATTAAGAGGCCATATTTTATTGTATGCCTACTATATACAAGGCACAGGTTAGGTTTTGTGGAAAATGAGCCAAAGCTTCTTGAATGGAATTCAAGCCTTATTTATGTTATAATGTGCAGGAGTTTAGCAGGTTAATGCTGGGGAAGCAGAGACTTGGTAGCATCCACGTTTTGCTTATTTCTTCAGAACCATATATTTTATTAAATAAATTTTTATAAAACAATGTGTTGACTGTAGATATCAACACAGGAAAGGTTTGGTTAAGCTTAGATTCTTGCTGAGAATTGTAGATATTATAATTTCTTGTGGATAATTTAAAAAATTTATCATTTGCTATTAGCCACTGGTAGCTTTAATCAAGGCAAACCATCTTGCTCAAAACAAATAACCTTGACCAAAAAGGGTAGCCAGGGTCCTATTTAGTCTATCTACAGATTGTTTTTGGTTGAAAAGACATCAGTGTTTGTTCCATGCTATACATGTATCTCCTGTTTCATTACATTTCTGTATTGCTGGGAATGAAACAAGTACCAGCAGGCCCTTGCTGTGGAATTTTCTGAGCCAGGTCAGAGAGAAGCACAGTGTACTCTTAGAACAAGATCTGTCCTGCCTTTTTTTGTATTCTGGAGTACACTTGGGGAGAAATAGAGTAAGCTGCTCTTTGGGGAGGAAGTTTGGGCTTTTGATTTATTTTGAAGGAGTTTAAGAAATGCTACCACCACGCCTGCCTAATTTTTGTATTTTTAGTAGAGAAGAGGTTTCACCATGTTGGCCAGGCTGGTCTTGAACTCCTGACCTCAGGTGATCCCCCTCATCTCAACCTCCCAAAGTGCTGGGATTACAGGTGTGAGCCACCACACCCAGCCAGTACTAGTTTTTTTTATTGCTAAAGAGTGTTCTGGGCCGGGCATGGTGGCTCACTCCTGTAATCCTAGCACTTTGGGAGGCAGATCACCTGAGGTCAGGAGTTTGAGACCAGCCTGGCCAACGTGGTGAAACCCCATCTCTACTAAAAATACAAAAATCAGCTGGGCATGGTGGTGGGCGCCTATAATCCCAGCTACTCTGGAGGCTGAGGCAGGAGAATCGCTTGAACCTGGGAGGTGGAGGTTGCAGTGAGCTGTAACCACGCCACTGCTCTCCAGCCTGGGCAACAAGAGCAAGACTCCATTTCCAAAAAAAAAAAAAAAAAAGACTGTTCCACTCACAGTGAATATACTACAGTGTTTTTGCTCCATTGCTGTTTTATCCATTCTCTCTTTTTTTTTTGTCTGAGATGAGGTCTCATTCTGTCACCCATGCTGGAGTGCCGTGGCGCCACCTGGGCTCATTGTAATCTTCGCCTCCCAGGCTCAAGCAGTCCCACCTCAGCCTTCTGAGGAGCTGGGACCACAGTCACGTGCCACCATACCTGGCTAAGTTTTATTCATTTTCTCTCTGATGGATAGTTGGCCTATTTCCGGCTTTGGGCAATAATGAATAAAGATGCTGTGAACATGCATGTGCAAACCACCTTGTGGTCCTGTGTTTGCTTTATTTCTCTTGGGTAAATCCCTCAGGGCGGGATTGCTGGGTCATATGTATGTTTTAACTGTGGAAAGAACTGCCAAATCTTTTCCCAAGTGGTTGTATTCTTTTACACCCTCACCTGAAGTGTATGAAAGTTCTGACTCCTTTGCACCTTTGCTAGTACTTGCTATAGTCAATTTTTTGTGGGATTTAAATTTTTTTTTTTTGCCATTCCAGTATGTGTATAATGGTATGGGTTTCTCATTGGTTTTACCTTGCATTTCCCTAATGATTAAAGATGTTGAATGTTTTTTCATGTGTTGATTACCATGTGAAGTGTTTGTTCACTTTTTTTTTTTTTTTTTTTTTGATCTGTCTCCCAGGCTGGAGTGCAGACAGGGTTTCACTGTGTTGGCCAGGCTGGTCTCGAACTCCTAACCTCGTGATCTTCCCAAAAGTTCTGGGATTACAGGCGTGAGCCACCACACCCAGCCGGATTCAGCAACTAATTTCTACATCTTAAAGCTCCTACAACTTTATGACACATTATTATGTGACAGAAATAGACTAAAAATAACTTTCTGTGCAAAAATAGCTCTGGAAGTCATGTCACAGGGCTCTTGGCCCAGCAGGGAGCCACTTTTAGCTGGAGCTAAAAGCCAGCATTGTAAATAGCATAGAATTGACTGTAAAGGGGCAAAAGGGAATGTTTTCGGATGATGGAAGTATTCTAAAACTTGATTATGGGGGTAGCTGCAAGACTGTATAAATTCACAGTGGTCACTTAAAATGGTTGAACTTTACAGTATGTAAGTTACACCTCAAAAAAACTAGTGGGAAGAAAGGGAGAAGAGGGGAACGAGAGAGGAGAGGAAAGGAAAAGGAATAGAAAAGCACAAATATAGGAGGGAATTGTTTTGTAAAAACCCATTTCAGCTACAGAAATATGTACATTGTAGATATGTATTTCTAATTGTGGAGTTATTAATGATCTAAAACGTTGGAAAGCTCCTGCTCCAGGGGAATGACATCTAGGGCAGTGCTTTGCAAACTTGATGGGAATCCCCTGGGGATCTTCTTATAATGCATTTCATATTCAATAGGTGTGGGGCAGGGACTAAGAGTCCACATTTTGAACAAGTTTCAGCTCATGCTGACATTGCTGGTCTGTGGACCTCACTTCTGAGTAGCAAGGACTAGGGCATAAATTGAGGCTGAGCTATTGAGAATACACAAACTTAAGACTGTCATTACTGGAAGGGTCTTTAGAAAAATCTAGTACAGTATTTCCCAAATGGACATTATCATGAGAACCTTCTGCGGGTACTTATTAAAGCATAGATTCCTATTATCAAGATAATATGATACTGGCATAAGGGTAGACAAACATGTCAGTAGAAGAGAATGCAGAATCCATGTATGAGTAATTGAATATTTGACAAAGACATCAAGATAATTTAATGGAAAAAGAACAGTCTTTTCAGCAAATGGTGCTGGAACAACTGGATATCCATATGCAAAACATGACCTGTGATTGATACCTTGCATCATATATAAAAATTAACTCCAAAATAGACCTAAACCTAAAGCCATAAAACTTCTAGAAGAAAATACAGGAGAGGCCGGGTACGGTGGCTCACACCTGTAATCCTAGCACTGGAAGACCAAGGCGGGCAGATCACTTGAGGTCAGGAGTTTGAGACCAGCCTGGCCAACATGGTGAAACCCTGTCTCTACTAAAAATACAAAAATTAGCCAGAAATTGCTTGAACCCAGGAGGTGGAGGTTGCAATGAGCTGAGATCATGCCACTGCACTCCAGCCTGGGCAACAGAGCGAGACTCTGTCTCAAAAAGAAAAAAAAAAAACACCACAGGAGAAAACCTTCATGACCTTGGGGTAGGCAAGGACTTCTTAGAACACAAGAAGCTCAAATTATAAAAGAAAAAAATTGATAAATCAAACTTCATCAAAAATTAAATCTTTTCTTCAAAAGTCACCATTAAAATTAAAAGGCAAATAAGATGAGGAGAAAATATCCACAATAAAAATGTCAGACAAAGAATTATGTCCAGGCTGGGTGTGGTGACTCATGCCTGTAATCCCAACACTTTGGGAGGCTGAGGTGGGAGGATTTCTTGAGCCCAGGAGTTCGAGACCAGCCAGAGCAAGATGATGGGACCCTGTCTCTGCAAAAAAAAAAAAAAAAAATTAGCTGGGTGTGGTAGGATGCACCTGTAGTCCCAGTCACCAGGGAGGCTGAGCCAGTAGGATCCCTTGAGCCCAGGAATTTGAGGTGACAGTGAGCTATGATGATGTCATGGCACACTCTAGCCTGGGACACAGAGCGAGACTCCATCTCAAAAAAAAAAAAAAAAAAACAAAAAAAACTATTGACCAACCTTCTTGTGAATAAAATATAAGCAAACAAAAACATCTTGCAGCTCAATAAGTAACCCAAAAAATGTGCAGATGTGAACAGAGGCTGGGCACAGCTCACACCTGTAATCCCAGCACTTTGGGAGGCCGAGGCAGGCAGATCACTTGAGGTCAGGAGTTCGAGGCCAGTCTGGCCAACATGGTGGAAACCCTGTCTCTACTAAAAATAAAAAATAAAATAAAATAAAAATTAGCCAGGCATGGTGGTGTGCACCTGCAATCCCAGCTACTCAGGAAGCTGAGGCAGGAGAATCACATGAACCTGGGAGGCAGAGGTTGCAGTGACCCGAGATAGCGCCATTGCACTCCAGCCCAGTGGCAGTGTGAGACTCTGTCTCAAAAAATTAAATAAATAAATAAATAAATAAATAAATAAATAAATAAATAAATGAAATTAGTTGCTAGATCCATAAGTTAAAATAATTTTGACCTTCTTAAACTCCCCCGTTGACTTGTGACATATTTTTGAGCCTGGACTTGCTATTTGCTTGTGAGTTAGACCATGATGGTTAGCAGAGAGGTAAAATGATTTTAAATATTTTACTAAGTAATAGTCACATGTGTCTGAAATACTGTAATTTCTGAAAATAGGGCTAGATTTGTGAAGTTTTATTGCCTGAGACAGGCTCTGAAAGTCTTTTCCTTAAATGAATTAGAAGCCCAGAGTTGAATATGTTGTCTTAGTCTGTTTGTGTTGCTATAAAATAATGCCTGAAGCTGGGTAATTTTTAAAGAGAAGAGGTTTATTTGGCTCATGATTCTGCAGACTGTGCAAGAAGCATCTGCTTCTAGTGAGGGCCTCAGGCTGCTTCCACTCATGGCGGAAGGGGAAGGGGAGTCAGCATGTGCACAGACCACATGCAGAGATAGAGGAAGAGAGAGGGAGGAAAGGCATGTGCTGGGCTCTTTTTTACATCCAGCTCTGGAGGGACTCTCATGGGAACTAACAGAGCAAGAACTCTCGTTACCACGAGGATAGCACCAAACCCTCATGACCCAAACTCCTCCCACCTGGCTTTACCACCAATATTGGGGATGAAATGTCAACATCAGTTATCCAGACTATAACATATGTGTTACAGGTTTCTGTTGTGAAGTGAAATATATTTTCCTTTGCAAACCATGCCTTTAAGGCAAGGCCTTGCCTTTCACCTCTAGGCAACTGTCACCCTCCCCACCAATGTGTTATTCTGGAGTCAGACTGCCTGAGTTTGCAACACATCTCTGCCACTTACCGGTTCTGTGACCTCAGGAAAGTGTCTTAAGTCTCAGTTTCCCCACCTGGAAAATGGGGACAATAATAGTACTTACTGTATAGATTTGTTAGGGTAATCAAATAAGTATAGACATGTAAAGCATTTAGGGAGGCTGAGGCAGGAGAATTGCTTGAACCCAAGAGGTGGAGGTTGCAGTGAGCCGAGATCACACCTCTGCACTCCAACCTGGGCAACAGAGTGAGACTGTCTCAAAAAAAAAAAAAAAAATATTTAGGACTGTGCCTGACATGATCAATGTTGGTTATTATCGTCATCATTGTTATTGTTATCCTCATTATCATTATTTCTCTAAACTGGCTATTGTTGAAATCTCTCATTAAGCTATTTTCCATGCCTCCCAAATTATTTAACAACTAAACTTATCACTTTTCCCCCAAGTCTCCCAAGGCTACTTCCTATTTCTGCACATTTCTGCATACGATGCTAACCACTGTTCTCCTGGCTTCCCAGGCCCAAAACTTCAGATCTCCTTTGACTGTCTCCTCCCCACCTCCATTCAGTTGCTTATATGTGTAGTGTCTACCTTTTCATACTAGAATTATCCTGTCCTTTCCATTCAGATTCTAATCACCTCTCATCTGGATTATTCATTATCGTGTAGCTGAAATGGGAGAACAAGGTTCCCGTGGGCCCAGCCCTGGATCCACCTGTGTGGGCTAGGGGACAGGAACAACTGGGAAGACAGGATTGGGTGCGGGGCATGTACATCAGCAGTGTGAAGGACAGGATAAGGAAAGGACAGTGAGAAGAAGGCTCTGAGAAGGACCGGCCACACCTTAGAGCCTGCCTGTATTTGAAATGCCTTTATTAGCTTTTGCGTATTCCTCACGGACATCTCTGCATACAATGAAGGTCTTAGGGTAAATTGGACGAAATGGCTTGTTACCAGCTTGAATGATCACTTAGAAAAAAACTGTGCAGGCCTGTGCGGTGGCTCACATCTGTAATCCCAGCACTTTGGGAGGCTGAGGCGGGTGGATCACTTGAGGTCAGGAGTTTGAGACCAGCCTGGCCAACATGGTGAAACCCCATCTCTACTAAAAATACAAAAATTAGCTGGGCGTGGTGGCAGATGCCTGTAATCCCAGCTACTTGGGAGGCTGAGGCAGGAGAATCGCTTGAACCTGGGAGGTGGAGGTTGCAGTGAGCCAAGATTGTGCCACTGCACTCCAGCCTGGGCAACAGAGTGAGACTTCATCACAAAAAAGAAAAAAAAGAAAAAAAGAAAAAAAGAAAAAAACTTGAGAAAGCATTTTACCCCGTTCCTGCTCTTTATCTTTGTTTCTTACATTTGGTGACCATATTGGCTATGTATTGTATGCATACAACCATCACGTCCTGTCCTTAGCAGAGAACTCCAATTTTGAAACCTCAGAAGGTGGATATTGTGCTCGATGAAAGTACTCAGTGCCATATTGATGAGCAGAATGTTGGGTTACCTTGGGAACACAGACGTACTTCCTTGTTACTATAAAAAGGGACACAGTGGCTGTGGTTGTAAGGCAACCTACATTTTACTGATTCTTTATGGTAAAAACGACGTGCCTGTAGGGAAATACTGTATTTTTTAAGAACTTTGATCAGATGCATCAGACATCCTTTTAGTGCTGATCAAATCAGGTAAACCCAGTTTTCAGTACTTAAGGGTTTTTACAGGTATCAAAGCTGTTTCCATCCATTCCTCTTCTCCTCTTTCCTGTGCCCACAGTAAATAGGCAGGATATTTGTTGTAAGACTCAGTATGAATTGTTTTCACCAACATGGATTATGACTAAGAGTATAATTTATACTAACGTCCTTAGGAGGGGACTTATTTGCCTGGTGGGGCCTGTATAGGTCGTATGAAGGCAGATGGTGTGTGTTTGACCTCAGGGTGGCCTATTGAGCAGGGTTGCCTGGCCAAGTAAGCCTTCCCACTCCAGATTGTGAGGCAGCTCAATGTATTTGCCTCGCTTGCAGGTTCCTACTATGGTTTCACTGCACTGCCATCTGGGAAAGGAAGGTTGGTGCAGTTTATTCCATAATAATTAAAAGCCTTGCCACTACTAATAGGGTGTTTAGATACAGCCCTACTGGCAGGGTGTGGTAACTCACACCTGTAATCCCAGCACTTTGAGAGGCTGAGACAGGTAGATCATTTGAGGCCAGGAGTTCGAGACCAACCTGGCCAACATGTCAAAACCCCATCTCTACTAAAAATATAAAAATTAGCCGGGCGTGGTGGTGCGCACCTGTAATCCCAGCTACTCGAGAGGCTGAGGCAGGAGAATTGCTTGAACCAGGGAGGCAGAGGTTGCAGTGAGCCGAGATTGTGCCACTGAACTCCAGCCTGGGCGATAGAGTGAGACTTTGTCTCAAAAAGAAAGAGAGAGAGAGAGAGAGAGAGAGAGAGAACGGGAAGGAAGGAAGGGCGGAAGGGAGGGAGGGTACAGTCCTACCTAGGGGAACAAATTATGCCCATTGATGCTGTTGAACACCTATCAGAAGTTTACTAATTCTCTTTGTTTGAAGAATTATTTTATTATTGCTCCAAATTGCTATCATTTTTAACAAAGCCACCCAAATGGGAATTGTGTTTATTTTCTTTACCATTTTCTGACGTTTTATATTACTACTGTATATTGATGTGGCATGAACCAAGGTGTATACACTGTGAAGAAGGTTTTTCTATTTGTCACATGCAGTGTAGCTTACTACAGCAGGCTTCCTTACCCTTGGCACTACTGACTTTTGGGGCTGGATGATTCTTTTTTTTTTTTTTTTTTTTTTTTTTGAGACGGAGTCTCGCTCTGTCGCCCAGGCTGGAGTGCAGTGGCCGGATCTCAGCTCACTGCAAACTCTGCCTCCCGGGTTTACACCATTTTCCTACCTCAGCCTCTGGAGTAGCTGGGACTACAGGCGCCCGCCACCTCGCCCGGCTAGTTTTTTGTATTTTTTTTTAGTAGAGACGGGGTTTCACCATGTTAGCCAGGATAGTCTCGATCTCCTGACCTCATGATCTGCCTGTCTCGGCCTCCCAAAGTGCTGGGATTACAGGCGTGAGCCAAGGGCTGGATGATTCTTGTTTGAGGCTGAGGGTTGTCCTGTGCACTGTAGAATGTTTAGCAGCATCCCTGACCTATACCCACTAGATGCCAGTAGCACCTCCCCTGGAGATATTTTGGAATCTCAAAATATCTCCAGACTTTGCCAAGTACCGGGGTACACAATCTCCCCTGGTTGAGAACCACAGTATTAGAGTGTAAGGATTGTGTAGCTTGCTATTTTTAAAGGCAGTGGTCATCTGAAGCATTAGTTTTCAGTCAGCTGTAATAGAAATGTATGTATTGACCTTTAAGTATGACAGTTTGGCTAACTTAAAATAATGTAAATCCAAAACCCGATTGCTGTGCTGTGCTAGCATGCTTAAATAGAAACAGCATATCGCTGTTCTTTGATGATTGTTTTTGCGGGTGAATGGCAACACACAGGATTTGAAAATGCATACGTCATTTATTTTTATCTTCCTAAAATGAAAGGGGAAGAAATAGTGACAGCCACAACAGCCTAGGTACCATCCATACTCAGGCATACCTGTAGTGCATATGGGAAAAGCACTTTTCCTATGTGTTATTTTGGAATGGCAGTGTCCTTTTCTGTGGAGCAGCCAAAAGAAAAGCTTGTACGTGTCCATAAATCTTGGGAATTCTCCCCTGAAGGCCTCGTTGTTTTACTTTTCACAAATCTTTCCCAGAACCAAATACTCAGTTCCATGATTTACCTTTTCTTTTGTATCATAATCTGTAGTTTTATTATTTTCAAAATAAACTTTTAACTACTGGCAGTAATAAATTGAACTTGAAGATTCATGGTTCTTTTGTTTTCCAAAGAGGGTTTTAGCAGGGATGCAGTTAGAGGCTGGAGGTGGGTGAGATAGAGGTAAATTTAATTGACAAGCTAGAGATAACTGTGAGGCTGTTTAAAAGGCCAACCAGACTGCCCTGAACAATGTTGAATGGTGGTACACATTGTACTCTGCTTTTGTGGTTTAAAAATAATCTATTTGTGGCCGGGCGCAGTGGCTCATGCCTGTAATCCCAGCACTTTGGGAGGCTGAGGCGGGCAGATCACAAGGTCAGGAGTTCGAGACCAGTCTGGTCAATATAGTGAAACCCCGTCTCTACTAAAAATACAAAAAATTAGCTGGGTGTGGTGGTCTGCACCTGTAATCCCAGCTACTTGGGAGGCTGAGGCAGAATAATGGCGTGAACCCAGGAGGCGGAGGTTGCAGTGAGCCGAGATCGCGCCATTGCACTCCAGCCCAGACAACAGTGCGAGATTCTGTCTCAAAAAAAGTAAAAAAATAATAATCTATTTGTGCCCAGAAGCTGTTTCCTCAAGGCCTCAAAGTGCCCTTGAAGATTGTTCTTGTTTAAGAATTATGTTGTGGCTGGGCTGAGGATGCCAGATGCACAGATCTGTAAGCTTAGGATGGGGGTAACTCTGCTGGGCATGTTTTTCAGAGACAAACGGAAATGGAACAGGGGTTCTAACTTTCAAAGTCATTCTTAACATGTCTCCCAATTGTTCTAATACCAATAGTTTTTCTCTCTAATTTTTAAAATTTTTTTGTAGAGACAGGGTCTTGGTATGTTGCCCAGTCTGGTCTTGAACTCCTGGCCTCAAACAGTCCTCCCACTTTCTTCCTAAGCACTGGGAATACAGGCATGAGCCACCGCTCCCAGGCCAAAATAGTGATTTTTTTTTTCCTAGCCCCTTTATTTCTCCTTTGTATTTTGTTTTAAAACTAAGGAATCCTCTTGAAACAGAAGCCAACTGGTGGTAGGAGCAGGCCTAAGCACTGCCCTAATGACTTGCATTGCCCTTCAGTAGCCTTGTCAGTGGCCTCTGGACTCAGTGGCATAACTGGGACCATCTCTTCTATGGGCTGGAATTGCCATGAGCTGAATTGGAATAGCAGGGCTAGGAGAGCAAGGAGTTCACATTGGATGGTTTGTACTCAGCAGTGATTAAAGTTCAGATCTGGGCCGGGCACGGTGGGTTATGCCTGTAATCCCGGTACTTTGGGACTTTGAGGCAGGCCGATCACCTAAGGTCAGAAGTTCGAGACCAGCCTGGATAACGTGGTGAAACTTCGTCTCTACTAAAAATACAAAAAAACTGAGTGTGGTGGCGCACACCTGTAATCCCAGCTACTCAGGAGGCTGAGGCGCAAGAATCCCTTGATCCCAGGAGGCAGAGGTTACAGTGAGCTAGGATTGTGTCCACTGCATTACCAGCCTAGGCAACTGTATGTTTCTTGAGACTTTGTCTGCTAAAAAAAAAAAAAAAAAAAAAAAATCCCAGTATCTGATGGCCCTCAGTCGAGATGGCTCAAGGCCTTTAAGAGTCTTGTCATGCCTAGGTAAGAAGGGAGCTTGTATTTCCTCATGGGACAGGGTTCATTGAAGGATCCTGTTAACCCTGTAACATTGAGGATGCGAGCCTCGGACCCCACCATTACAACCACATACATGTCATTGTGTCAGAAGCTGAGAAACAAGGAATGCAGGACATTAAATAATCAGTGCTTGTGTAGCACATAGTGTACTGTGCAGTTGGCTCTACTCCATACTCAAGAGCGCATGCTTGTCCCTGTGGTATGGGACTTGGGATCCTTATGGGCATCTGGGCGAGGAGTCGCCATGGAGATTAGAACCTAGGCTACAAGGTCTCTGGTGAGCCTTTGGGATCCTAGTCTTTCTGTTCTTTCATCTGCTCTCTCTGTACTTGCTGGGGGATGTGGGGCTGCTCTTCAAGGGTTATTTTGTCTGTGTGATTGGAGCCCTGTATCAGGTGAGACTCCAGAAGCTCACGCAAAAGCCCTGTGTGTCAGAGCCTCTCCATCTCTAAAGGACCTGAGGCCAAGTTCAGATGCCCAGACCTACTCACCCTGTCTATGGTAGAAAACTCTGCCCTTGCTGCCCTGTCCATGTTTACTCCCTTATCTCATTCTAGCCCCATTTGCTTGTTGGTTTTTTGGGATCACCTTGTATAGGATGGGCAGAATCCACATTCTTGTTGTTGAAGAACAGGCATGCACAAAAAACTGTGATGACCAGAATTACACAGAAAGGAGAGCATGAAGGTAGAGGAGACATGATCTTGCAACCACCACACAGGGAAGAAGGCTGGGAGGACGGACCTCAGCATAGAGACACCCGTATTACCTTAGGGAGCCCTGAGCTTAGCTGTATAGGTTTCTTTTAACTAGCAAATCATGCTGTGAATAGAGTATGCTGTGCATATTGGCTTATTTTGAAATTACACATAATTGTAGAAACATAGAAAGCTAGGTAATTCCTGCCTCCCAGATGAGGATCCAGGGTGGGAGCTAACCTTTGTGTCATGGTGCTCAGTAGATAATCAGTTGAGTTTAATTTTTCTAGCCTATGTTTTCCTTCACTACCTTTTGAGTTTGCTCATCTTAGCTTCTAAGCAAACTATCAGCTTGGCAGAGAAAGCCTTACAATGAAAACTGCGACCTCTTAGGAAGTTGTGGGGGGTTTCCTGGAGGAGTTTTATGGGGTTCTTGGGAAGACTGAAATGATTCCAGGATTTGGGGCCCAGTGATCATCTGCCCCAACTTGTTTTGTCTGTGTTCTCTTCTGTCATCAGTGGAAAGGAGCCAACTGTGAATACTGCATGCCAAACATTTTCACAGGGTCTTGCCTCTACCCCATAACCTTGGGATGTAGGCAGTAATGTTCCTGTTTTACAGAAGAGGAACTTAAGCCTCTGAGATGTTAAGGAATTTACCCAGTCTCTTGACTGGGATACAGTTGGGCAGGCCACATGGATGGAGCCAAGAAGAAGCTCTCAGGGCCGAGGGGGCTGAGCTTTATCTATGAATGGGGAGACGATCCAATGGAGGCAGTTTTACTGGTAGCTGTAGAAAGAACCAGGACTTTGGGACATTTGTAACTGGGATCTGATGTAGACTGGAGACAGTTAAAGGCATGAGAAAGTCAGGTTAACAGGTACCCTGGAAGATAACAGCTGTCAAGGAAGAGTTCAGGACCAAGGAACTAGCTTCTTAGATTTCCTTATCTTCTGGTAGCCAGCAGGGTTAGGGCTTTTTGCCATGCTCTTTCAGAGCCCTGACTTCAGCCACTCCCTGGGCCTTTGCAGGTGACTTCGGTTCCCATGCTGGCCCTGGCATGGGGCATACCTCCTATTTCCCATGCTGCCCTTGGAGTCCAAGTACACCCAACTTCTTCACAGGGCCACAGTGAGGATGTGGTTACCTGGGAGTTCTTGGGTTTTTCTTCATAGCTTTGGGCACTAATAACATATGGCAGGTGGTCAGCACTGAATTTTGCCTTTTCTGTTTGTTGCTGTAGTTGTTACAGCTTTTAAAATAGGTATAAATTACATACACTACAATACACAAATTTTAAGTCTACTGTTTGATGAGTTTTGGCAAATATGTACACTTTTGGGGCCCAGCCTATCCGATGGGTCCCCCACTGGAGGCTTGGGGCAAGCTGAAGACATTGCTGATATGAAAGCAAGGATTAAAGATCAGGGAGGGTCAGGGGCTGGTTCTAGACTGTGGTAGTAGACATGGTGGTGGTCAGGTAATGAGATGAAGGAACACTCATGCTTTCTGGATACTCAGGACATATCTCATTTAAGGGCCATATCTAAACCAGTAATAATGATGATAATACTGTTAGCTAATATTTATTAGGCATTTAATATGTGCTAAGAGCTTTGCATATATTGTTCTTTAAGCTCCATATTACTCTTTGACACAGGCACTGATAAACAGATGAGAAAAGTGAGGCTAAGAAACTTCCCCAGAAGTCACACTTAGTGTGTGCTGAGCAGGGATTTGACTGAGCTGGGCATAGCCCACTCCTCTGTCTTAGCATCATCCTTCGAGCTTCCCAGTAGGAATAGCTACCATTTTCTAGATATCTAGATCCCTAGGTCAGTGCTCCTTCCCTTTAGGCCCTCTCATTATTGAGAGTCAACCAGATTGGCCTCAAATTCATGCTTTGCTACTTAATAGCTGTGTGACTTTGGACAAATTTCTTAACCTCTCTTGGGTCTCAATTTCCTCATCTATAAAATGGGGGTGCTTCCCACCTCCTAGGATTATTGTGAGCATTAAATAATATTTGTAGAGCATAATGCCTGGCCAGAAGTAGGTGCTTAGGAACTCGTGTTTTTAGAAAAAGACAGTCTAGTCCACAAATATGTGTACAGTCCTCAAAACCAGGTACAGTTGAAATTTATAACTTGGCATGTTGTCTTTTGGTTCTGGGGAGCTTATTTACTAGATTGAGTTACTGGCACAGGAGTTCCTGGGGCGGCTGAGTACATGTGTATGAATATAGAAGAATAGCATCATCATATACCACCTTCATAATTAGTGTTTGTGAGATGTCATCTCTATGCACTTTTTAAATAAAAAATTACTTACCTTGCTGAAGACAGGATCTCTCATTTCTACTATAAAGAGCATGTGTCTACATGTATAGACAAAAACAAGCAAACAGTGATTGATAACTGATATACTGTTTGCAGAAGATGAGAAGTCAAGAGGACATATACATGTTTCTAGTATAATTTTTGTTGGAAAAGAATGCTCGCCCTAGTTTTACGCTGGCAGTGTTGTAATACACTCTATCTTATCACCCCCATTAGGAAAGGTAGCCTGGTTGAGGTTTCCAGGTGTGTGTGCAGAGGACCTCCATAGTGGAAGGTGGAGAGCAATAAATAGGAACATGTGCATTAGAATAGCCAACGCAGAATAGCTGGATTTGTTGAGCTCCTGTTGTGTGCTGGATACAGTTAAGCAGTGCCTATATCTCATTTAATTGTCACTCTAAGATAGGTTCTACTCTTATCTCCATTTTATAGAAGAGGAAGCTTAGAGCAGTTACTGCAGAACTTTCCTGTTTTATTTTGTTGTTTTGTTTGTTTGTTTGTTTTTTGACAGAGTGTTATTCTGATGCCCAGGGTGGAGTGCAGTGGCGCAACTTTGGCTCACGGCAACCTCCACCTCCCGGATTCAAGCAATTCTCATGCCTCAGCCTCTCTCGAGTAGCTGGGACTACAGGTGTGTGCCACCACACCTGGCTAATTTTTATATTTTTAGTAGAGACGGGGTTTTGCCATGTTGGCCAGGCTGGTCTCAAAACTCCTGACCTTAGGTGATCCGCCCACCTCGGCCTCCCAAAGTTCTGGGATTACAGGTGTGAGCCACTGAGCTCAGCTAGTACTCCTGTTGTACCTTCTTCCAATAACCTTGTGTAGAGGATTTTGTGGCAGAATGGTGATGGTTACATGCCAGGTTACATGCCAGGTTTTGGTTACATGCCAGGTTTTGGAGTGGGGGGTAGAGGGTAACCAAGTTACATGCCAGGTTACATGCCAGGTGATGGTTACATGCCAGGTTTTGGAGTGGGGGGGTAGGGGGCATTCATTCTCATTATTATTCATTTCAAATTATTATTATTTGACCTTGACATCAAAGTGCTATGCACTTTGTATTGTTTGGGCTTCACCCAGTTCTACATTTGGTGGGGAAAATGTCTCTTCTCTTAGCTGTGCAATTGTGATTTAAGAAAATCATTTAGGAATCATTTGAATTGTTTAGTAATAATCTTACATGTCTGCGTTTTTCTGGAAAATGTAATTCAATTAGCTGTTTTAAAAGGAAACCTGTGGGAATTTAGTGGGCATATTGTATAAAAATATACACGTACATTCTCCATCTGTATAATGAAAGCCCAATAACTGATTCATATTGGATGGGTAGAATGGAGAAAGCCAAGAACATAAAGACAGAGTTCTCTTTCTGGTGGAGAGAGAGATGGAGCAGTCTCATCTCTAGTTGAATGGGGCCTCAGAGCTGTTCCACCTGAAATTTCATGATTTGGGATTTTGAAAGTGCCAATCATACATTAAATTGACTTTTTAGGGTTTTCTTTTTTTGCACATTGTGTGCTGGTATTTGATTAAGCCTTCATTTTAACACTGTTTTTGTTTGTTTGTTTGTTTTGAGATGGAGTCTCACTCTGTCACCCAGGCTGGAGTACAGTGGCACGATCTTGGCTCACTGCAACCTCCATCTCCCAGGTTCAAGTGATTCTTCTGCCTCAGCCTCCTGAGTAGCAGGGACTACAACACATGCCATCATGCCCAGCTAATTTTTTGTATTTTTTGTGGAGACGGGGTTTCACCATGTTGGCCAGGCTGGTCTCGAACTCCTGACCTCAGGTGATCCGCCTGTCTCAGCCTCCCAAAGTGCTGGGATTACAGGAGTAAGCCACCACGCCCGGCCTCATTTTAACCCTGTTAAGGGTTGTTTTGTTGATGTTCTTAGAGTGCCTTTTTTAATGGTTATGAATTTCATTTTGAAGAAAAATTAGGTTACTACACAATTTTGCTGTTGGTTTTCATCAGAAAGTCTGTTGCATTAAAGTAGTCATCCTGAGTTATGGAGAGAATTGAGATTTAGCCCTACACTGAAACAAATGTAAATGGAAAGTTTAGTGACCTTATGGGATTGTAATTGGTTTTGAGGTTTTAAATGAAAAATATGAGGCGGAAGTATGTGATGCTTTCTGAACAAAAACAATATACCCTCCTGCAATGATGAAAAAGGTTCTAGATTCTGTCAGTTGATTTTCAGTTCCCACTTGGAAGATTGAAAAGTTCAATTGGATTTCAGGCTTTATTATTTTCTAGCATATTTTTGCATAAATCATTACCCTTGCCTAGAATTTCCAACTCCTGCCATTTCACTGATCTGAATCTGACCCCACCTCCCCTCTCCCAGGAGAGCAGCAGAATCCAGAAGAAATCACACTGGATTAAAAGTCAGAGAGATAATTAGACTGCTCCTACTTAATAGGACATTGGATGGGTGGGTCTCTTGATGTTTTGAAGTCTCCATTTTTTTTTTTTTTTTTTTTGAGACAGAGTTTCACTCTTGTTGCCCAGGCTGGAGTGCAATGGCGCAGTCTCGGCTCACCACAACCTCTGCCTCCCAGATTCAAGTGATTCTCCTGCCTCAGTCTCCTGAGTAGCTGGGATTACAGGCATGCACCACCACGCCCAGCTAATTATTCTTTTTTTTTTTTTTTTTTTTGAGACGGAGTCTCGCTCTGTTGCCCAGACTGGAGTGCAGTGGCCAGATCTCAGCTCACTGCAAGCTCCGCCTCCCAGGTTTACGCCATTCTCCTGCCTCAGCCTCCCGAGTAGCTGGGACTACAGGCGCCCGCCACTTCGCCCGGCTAGTTTTTTGTATTTTTTTTAGTAGAGACGGGGTTTCACCGTGTTAGCCAGGATGGTCTCGATCTCCTGACCTCGTGATCTGCCTGTCTTGGCCTCCCGAAGTGCTGGAATTACAGGCTTGAGCCACTGCACCTGGCCCCAGCTAATTTTTCTATTTTTAGTAGAGATGGGGTTTCTCCATGTTGGTCAGATTGGTCTCGAACTCCCAACCTCAGGTGATCTGCCTGCCCCGGCCTCTCAAAGTGCTGGGATTACAGGTCTGAGCCACTGCACCCGGCCCATTTCTTTAATCTAGAAAAGAACCCTGTCTCTACTAAAAATACAAAAAATTAGCCGGGCTTGGTGGCAGGCGCCTGTAGTCCCAGCTACTTGGGAGGCTGAGGCAGGAGAATGGCCTGAACCCGGGAGGCAGAGCTTGCAGTGAGCCGAGATCGTATCAGTGCACTCCAGCCTGGGCGACAGAGCGAGACTCCGTCTCAAAAAAAAAAAGAAAAGAACCCCCCTAAAAATAATGGCCAGCACCATTTAATGAGCATTTATTATATGGGAAGTTCTTCCCACACATTTCATGTAACCATCACGCAACTGTTTATCACAACACATTTATCATTTATTGGCGGTTTTTTTCATCTGCTTTTAAAAATAAACACTCATTTTTCTTCCAACTTGCCAACATTTATTTTTGCTTCCCAGTTTTACAAACTATAATTAATAACAAAACTGTTGGGATTGTGTGACAAAGACACTTTATAGAAATATATCTGATTTTTACATACTCAGATGTGCCACATACGTTTGCCTTTGGAGCCGGATAGATCATCTGGATATTTGGGATGGAAAGGAAAATCAGTTAACCTAGGAGATTTGGGAGAAGGCCACATATAGGATCAACTAGGCTCTGGATTTTAAGCCTTGTTGTGGAACACTCCCTGATGTGGCTTTTGGTATTTTGCTTTTTTTCGGGGTGGTGGGGGAGCACTACACATTTTTTTATTGCAATATAATTTACTAACAATAACATTAATCATTTTGAAGTGTAATCTGGTGGCATTTTGTACATTCACAATGTTGTGAAACTGTCACCACTGCCTAAAATACCATCACATTTTCATCACTCCCAAAAGAAATCTTGAACCCGTTAGTAGTCTTTCACAATGTCTCCCATCCCCTTTGTTCCTTTTTTATGGCTGAACAGTATTTCATTGTATGGATGTATAATGCCATATTATATTTATCCAGTGTGATGGTTAATTTTTTAGTGTCAACTTGACTGGATTGGGGAATACCTAGAGAACTGGTAAAGCGTTATTTTTGAGTGTGTCTGTGAGGGTGTTTCCAGAGGAAATTGGTGTGTGAGTCTGAGTGGACTAGGTGGGGGAAGATCTACCCTCAACGTGGGTGGGATCCTCCAATCTCCTGGAGGCCAAGACAGAACAAAAACTGAGGTGCTGAGTATATGTTACTGCTTCCCTTCATGAACTTGACATTTCTTGAGTGCTTACTGTGCACAAAACACTGTGCTAGGCCCTTTGGGGGCTACAAGAAGACATGGGACATAGCTCTGCCCTTAAGAAGCTTGTATCCTGATGGATGGATTGGAAAGGGAGGGTTGGTGAGAGAGGGCTTCGGGAGGATAGAGTTTCCTGTGCCTGAGGGTGGTGAATGAGAGAGGGAAGGACCCGAATGTGAAGTAAAGAGGAAAAAGGTCTGTGAGAATCAGAGCACTGATGGAATTCAATGGAAAGATTAATCTGTGTGTGTGTTGGGGGTGGGGTTATGGGGAGCAGCTCATGCAGCGCCTTCCTTTCTTTACCCTTGTATTCCTTCCACAACTCTAGCAGAATAATGGGTACAAAGATGCCTTAAAATGTTGGTTGTTTTTATAGACACTTCCGGTGTGAGGTTAAAATATTCTGCAAATGGGGAGGTTTCCATCAATGGGACATAATATTCGTGGCCCTTTGATTCAGCAACTTTTTGAGTCCCTCCCAATCTTTAGGGTGCCAGAGATTCAGAGATAAGACAAGAGCTTAGAGGACAAGGGTCAAATGAAAAGACCCAAAGCCTGGCCAGGTGGTGCACACCTGTAATCACAGCGACTAGAGAGGCTAAGGCAGGAGGATTGCTTGAGGCCAGGAGTTAAAGATCAACCAGGGGCAGCATAGCAAGACCCAGTCTCCCTGCCCCTGCCTTCCACCCCCATGGAAAAAAAAAAAAAAAACCTAGACAATAGCATGTAGGGCAGTAACAACCTTGGTAAAGGTAAACACTGTGGAGGAATGTGGCAGGTGATCAGTCATTCCTTCTGCAGACTGTTTTGGGGCCCACTCTGCTGAGCTCTGTCATACAGAGAGTAGCCACAGGGAGGGCCCTGCCCTGTAGAATCACCATAATCTAGAACACCGGTTCTCAAGGTATGGGCCCTGGACCAGGAGTGTCAGCCTCACCTGAAAGCTTGTTAGAAAGGCAGATTCTCTGGCTCACCCCAGACTTACTCCATCAGAAGCTCTGGAGGTGATGTCCAGCAGTCCATTTTCACAAGCCCTCCAGGTAGTTCTGATGCATGCTCAAGTGTGGCGAGCAGTGGGCTAGGACAGTTGTCAGGCCTGGATGCACATTAGAATCACATGCGGAGCTTTTAAAGCAACAGTGCCTAACCACACCTAAGACTGACTAGATCAGAATCTGAAGGGAGACCCAGGCATCTGTAGTTTTGAAAGCTCTCCAGGTGATTCCATTGTATAGCCAAAGTTGAGAAGCAGTGGTCTCCACGTGCTTAAACAGATCATCACAGTGCAATCAAGAGTGACCACTAAGGTGGGAAACAGTGCCTGTGAGTCCACAGAGCAGAGGATGCCTGGCAACCCCTTGAAGGGATCAGGATGGCTCCCCAGAGGAGGTGAGGATCCTTCGTTGTATTTCCTATTGGATGAGCTCTTCATTCCTCCTTCCCTTTTTTTTCTGGACATTGCAGTTGCACAAATCTGAGTGTGATTGGAAAGGTTATTTTAAAATTCGTTTTATGTGATTAATTTTTCAAAGTTGAACACAGCTGGCTTTCCTTTAAAACTTTGTATTTTGATAATGGTTCTTAACGGTACCATCAATAATTGACTAATATCAGGTCATTAATATTCTATAGGAGAGTCAAGCTAATAAAATTCATTTTAAAATTCGTTTTTAAAAATGTGTTCCTGCAGCCCAGGGATAATAGGATCTCAGTCAAGTATGAGATTTTATGCTTTTCTTTTAACATAAAATAGTTGTTTGGCTGCTGAATATCCCTGTTTTATTCCAATTTTTTTGTAGGACTTAATTGCCCAGGAAAAGACCTCTGTTTCAGAGTTGCAAGTTTGCCTGAATTCTTTTGACCTGGGAAGCATTACTGCATCAACAGTGGGGAAGGGGTGGCTCTGACATGGGTGCTCTTTGTCCTTCTCCTGGGTAGGGTATCTCTGAGAGAGTATCCCCTTTAGGTCCTTCCCAGGGCTTCACATTTGGGCCAGATTTTTTTAAAAAATAATTAAACTTTTCTATTTTGAGGTCATTGTCAATCCACATGCAGTTATAAGAAATATTACAGGCTGGGTGCAGTGGCTCATGCCTGTAATCCCAACATTTTGGGAGGCTGAGGCAGGAGGACCGCTTGAGGCCAGGAGTTCAAGATCAGCCTAGGGAACATAGTGAGACTGCATCTCTACAAATAAATAAATAAATAAATAAGAAAAAAATAGCCGAGGCCAGGCACAGTGGCTCACGCCTTTAATCCCAGCACTTTGGGAGGCCGAGACGGGCAGATTACGAGGTCAGGAGTTTGTGACCAGCATGACCAACATGGTGAAACCCCGTCTCTACTAAAAATACAAAAGTTAACCAGAAGTGGTGGCGCATGCCTGTAGTCCCAGCTCCTCAGGAGGCTGAGGCAGGAGAATTGCTTGAACCTGGGAGGCAGAGGTTGCAGTGAGTCGAGATCACACCACTGCACTCCAGCCTGGATGACAGAGCGAGACTCCGTCTCAAAAAAAAAAAAGGAAAAGAAAAAGCCGAGCATGGTGACACATGCCTGTAGTCCCAGCTACATGGGAGGCTGAGGTGAGAGGATCGCTTGGGCCCAGGAGTTTGAGGCTGCAGTGAGCTGATTGTGCCACTACACTCCAGCCTGGGTGACAGAGTGAAACCCTGTCTCAAAAAAAAAAAAAAAAAAAAAAAAATTACGGAGAGAGCCCATGTCCCCTTTATCTGGTTTCCCCCAATGGTAATATCTTACAAAACTATAGAACAGTATCACAACTAAGATGTTACCACTGATACAATCAAGATAGAGTGCATTTCATGATACCTTTTATAGACATCCACTTCCCTCCCACCCCTACCCTCTCAACCCCTGGCAAGCATGCAGGCATGGATCTGTTCTCCATCAGTTCTTATGGAGGTCAAAGGTAAAATTGGGTCCCTGGTTTAAAAAAAGAAAGAGATGGCTATAGACTGTGGCTTATGCCTGTAATCTCAGCACTTTAAGAGGCTGAGGCAGGAGGATTGCTTTAGCCTAGGAGTTCCAACATCAGCCTGGGCAACATAGGGAAACCTTGTCTCTACTGAAAAATAAAAAAATTAGCCAGGCATGGTGGTACATACCTGTGGTTCCAGCTACATGGGAGGCTGAGGTGGGAGGATCACTGAAGCCCAGGAGTTGGAGGCTGTAGTGAGCCATGATCGTGCCACTGTGCTCCAGTTTGGGCAACCAACAGAGTGATACCCTGTCTCAAAAATATTTTTAAAAATTATGATAAATGCACACAAATAGGGCACATGGACAAAGGATGATTGGGTGGGAAAGTTAGACATTTTAGGATTTCAGGCCATACAGAAAGACTTCCTTTTGGAACTGAATTCAGCGCTGTATTAGTCTGTTTTCATGCTGCTGATAAAGACATATCCAAGACTAGGAAGAAAAGGAGGTTTAATTGGACTTACAGTTGCAAATGGCTGGGGAGGCCTCAGAATCATGGAGGGAGGCGAAAGGCATTTCTTACATGGCGGCGGCAAGAGAAAATGAGGAAGATGCAAAAGCGGAAATAAAACCATCAGATCTCATGAGACTTATTCACTACCATGAGAACAGTATGGGGGAAACTGCCCGCATGATTCAGTTTATCTCCCACCAGGTCCCTCCCACAACACCTGGGAATTATGGGAATACAATTCAAGATGAGATTTGGGTGGGGACACAGAGCCAAACCATATCAAGCATTACTTCTTGGATACACTGTGCCTTTAGAGGGCGTCTCCTGGTGTTAGTGTTCACAGTAATCTACCTCAGTTCCTCTGATTTAAATCTGGCTGTGTTTTGGTAATAACTGGTTTATTTGTTAGAGGCTGTGGTTTGTGCTCCAGTCCTCCTTACCTCGGAATGAGCTCAAGGGCTTTTCGACAGCCTTTGGGAAAAACATAGAGTCGGAAGGTGGAAGCTGGAGATGAGTTATTTGGCTTCTCTTGGAATGGATATTCTCAAAATGTTTGCTCAGCAATTAAGCAGAAGAAGCAAATGCTGTGTGGAAGAAACCTTACTCATCCAGTAAATCTCAATTCTGACTGAACTTAGACCTCCTTATCCACATGTGCCCCAGAGCAGCTAGATGTGCAGAGAGAGAATCACAGGAGGGAGCTGCCAGGCTTCTGCAGGGTAGTAACCGCCAGCCACATGTGGCTATTAAGTGCCTGAAGTGTGCCCAGTGTGACTAAAGAACTGAACTGTAACTACTTAATTTTGATATGAAATTTAAATAGCCATGTATAGCTCATGGCTACCGAATGGACAATACAGAGATTCCACATTGCCCATGTTGGGCTGTTTGAGTCACTCCACCCCTTTCAGTGGGACAAAGCTGAATTTAAAAAAGAAAGAGATGGCCATGCATTGTGGCACGAGCAAGGAGAGACCTTACAGCTTCCCCCAAGGTGCTCTGTAACCCCTTCCCCACCCAGCATCAGCCCTAAAACATTGCTGAGCAAACATTTTCAAACCACTAGTGTGAGGAGGAAGCTGCTAATTAGCCTGCCTGGACAGTGGCCACATCTGTGTCCAGCTGGGCCAGCACTTGGCTCACAGTACTGCTTACTTCATACTTCTCTAATGAGTCACACTCGACTTCTCTTTAGATTTGTAGGCTCATTCTTGGGGCCAGGTTAGGATTTGTTCTCTGCATGCATCACTGGGTTACAACACTAAGACCAAGGTGTTACATTTCTTCCTGTGCCAGGGAAGCAGCACAGAAAAGCGGTAACTAAGAATGTGGGTCCTTTCAGCCAGATGTGAGAGATTAGAAAAAAAAATTTAATGTTTTTTAAAGTGGGTCCTGAAGTCAGTTTCTTGCATTGGAATCTGACTTCAAGTGCCTCTGTTTCTACACCTGTAAGACAAGGATCATTACAGCGCCTCTGTCGTCATAGGGTGGTTGGGCTGAGAAAGTCTGAGCAGTGCACTTTGTCCTTGGTAGCTGCTCAATTATTACCTATTATTATGATGATGCTGGTGATGATGACTGTGAACATGGTAATAAAGATTTTCTGGAAAGGTGATTTGAAGGTGTGACTCTCATGTGTGTCCATGAGAGGGCAGCCTAAAATCATGGATGTCTGTGGAACAAGCAGCCTCTATAAAGCCTCAAGGTAATGTGGGAAGTTTCAAGTGTGTTTGGCCCTTTTTCTTCTCTGTTTTTCTTTTTTCCCTCTGTTTGAAGAGCGCTTTCAGCCATTTTCAGGCTTACTTTAGATATGGAGCAGGCCCATGAACACCTAGAGGGCAGCATGGGTGGTACAGAGCTAGGTTCAAGCCCTGCGTGGGTGGGTGAGTTTGTGTAGGTGCCGATGAGAGCATCTGTCTAGGCTTTTCTTTATAACTTTTCACACAGAACTAATTCTTATTAATCAGACTCTTGAGGTAGACACTAGAACCTGACTGTGTTTAGAGAAAAAAGAAACCTGACTTTCTATGTTGTTCCCCTTCCACAACTTCACACCTGCCTCTGAGCATTGTGTGCATGTGTTGGGGCCACCATGTAGGGGGACAGTGGCCGGAGCTATATAGACCCAGAGTTGCATCAGCCACACATGGCTCTGGAACACACCAGGGGAGACTGAGTTACAGAGAGAGCAGAGTAAGAGTCCTCAAACCATGTGGGAGCACAGAGCATCACAGGGCTGGGGGACTGTGGGGGTCTTGAAGATGGGCAGGGTTTAAACAGGTGGAGCAGGGTAGAATAAGGGATGGCATGAGCTAGAAGGTGCATGGGAGAAAGGGCAGTGCTGAGGTGAAGTTGGGAAAAGAGTTTGGGGTCAGATTGGGGGGTGGCTGGAATGAGCTGAGGAGTTGGCCTTTAAATTTTTGATGACATTTATATTGTTGATAGTGTCATAATGATTAAGAGATGACTAAAACCAAAATGGAGAATGGCACTTGGATTTTTCTAGTACTTATCTCATTTTAATATCCCTGATATGTAATCTAGGCTGCAAAACCAGATGTAAGTGGGGAATCATGACAATCCAGTGTTTGTCACGCCATCCCCCTTCCTCATTCCCACTGCCTACACTGTGGGCGAGGCCTTCAGGCCTCCCTCCTGAACAGCAGCAGGAACCTCCTTAGAAGAAGCACAGGTTGCTGTGGCAGCAAGGCACACTATGATGCCAGCTTGTGATGCTCCCAGAGAGGAAGGCACAGATGCTGGTGAAGTGAACCTGGTTATATTAACATGAAAACTGACTTATACAGAATGGTGTGCTTAAATATTATATAGATAATACACTGGGTCCAGTTGTAACAGAGTGCAGTTATTTCTAATCCTAAAATGACCATGAAGATCCATTTAATCTTTAGAAAGCCCTTTAGGGTTCTGCAGGGGTTGTTGGTTGGAGATGAAAAGCTTCCGGGATATTTCTCAGACATTTTGGGGGAAGTTGTCATTTGTTCCATCTTATTTGTTGTAGATATTTGGATGATTCTAAGATACTAAGATTGACATTGGCACAAACTTGGCAGAACCAAAATTGAACTTGAGTGTTGTCTTTCATGGTACTCACCCAAGGAGCTCATATGTTGGCTCCTTTCAGAAAGTAGGCCGGGCACGGTGGCTCACGCCTGTAATCCCAGCACTTTGGGAGGCCAAGGTGGGCGGATCACCTGAGGTCAGGAGTTTGAGACCAGCCTGGCCAACATGATGAAACCCTGTCTCTACTAAAAATACAAAAATTAGCCATGCGTGGTTGCACGCACCTGTAATCCCAGCTACTCGAGAGGCTTAGGCAGAAGAATCGCTTGAACCTGGGAGGCAGAGGCTGCAGTGAGCTGAGGTTGCTCCACTGCATTCTAACCTGGGCGACAGAGTGAGACTTTGTCTTAAAAAAAAAATATATATATATATATAGTAAAATGTTCAGTGTCTGTGTAATGAACAGTATTCAAAATTTTGTCCATTTTTGTGCTTCTTCTCTCTCCCAGGTGGTCCTGCTTCAGGCCTGGGAGCCTGACTAGACGAGGCCTAGTGGGCTTCTCTGCACACTGCCAGGCCTCTCTGTCACTTACTGTACTTTCTGACCCCTTGTCTGCCTAGGGGCAAAGGATTAGGAAAGGGGCTTTGTCCTCTGGGGCTGATGTTGGCCCAACTACAGGACAGCTTGGCAGGTGCATGCGAAAGTGGTAGCTGCTGCCCCTTGGCTGTGTGTGTCATGGAGAGTGACAGATTGGACCTCCTTTGGTTGAAATAATGGGGATGGATGATATGTGCATGCAGTCAGACTCAGGTGCTGTGCCCAGTTGCTTATAGTACTTAGCAGATAGGGAAAGAGTGAAGAACTGAAACATCATCTAGTTTTCTCCTTTGTAGGCATGGAGGGATTTTTGAAATCAGATGAGAGGCAGAGATTGGCCAAAGAAAGACGAGAAGAAAGAGAAAAATGTCTGGGTAAGTTATGTACTTTAGCTATTTCGGTCCAAGGGAGTGGAGATATGGCGGTGTCTCTTCTGAAGAGTCTTAGAAATTTGTGAATGAATGGGAAGAGAACTAGGATAATTGCTAGATGAACATGAAGAATCAGGGGTGAACCTACTCTGCAACTGGCATGTTCACAAATAGGTAATTCTCAGAACAGTTCACTCGGCAAACATTGAACCTCTGCTGTGTTCTAGCCACTGTGTTAGGGTCTGCAGATATGATATTGAAGAAAGAGAAACAGTCGCTGTCCCTGACCTAAGGAAGTCCTAACACCTTCAAGTGTCAACTGTGTACACTCCCTCAGGTTCTCTCTTGGGAATCTAAAAGGGCCATCCTCAGCAGAACTGAGAAAATCAGCACTTGAGTCATTCTGTATTTTAGGACAGAAGGCCCTGGTTGAGAAAGGCTGTCTTGCCTCTTGCAGGTTGTAGACAGATTAGTGCAGAGTGTTCTTCACAGGATGCTGAGGGAGATAGCGTTTCCCCACTGCATTGAGACAAATGAGGAGCTTTCAGGTTCTTCTCTTCTTCACTGCCTCCTGCTGGTCGGTACAAGCATTGCCTCCTCCAGGGAACCCTTCCCTGTCTTGGCTAGGTGGAATTAAGGGCCCCTTAGTAAATGCCTTGAGGGTAAGGCAAATTTTATTCATGTGTTTTACCCCCGACCTAGCTCAATGTCTGGTGCTTGGTGCACACACAGTTAACCTGCTTTTGAATGAGCATACCCTTATAAGCATCATTGTTCAACCTAGCATATAGTTTAGCCATTGTGCACAAGTTTGACTTAATGATAGCCGTCATAGTCATAGCTCCCACGTCGGGAGGCACTTACTGTGTACTTCACGGTCATCATCTTGTTCGATCTTCACAACACTGTGATGTGGCAAACATGACTGTCCCCACATTGTAGAGGAGGAAACCAAGGCAGAGGTATGATCTAGCTAACATGCTTAGGGTTACCCAGCTAGTGGCGGAGGTACCAGAACCCTTTATCTCAATCAGTGCATCCAGGATCCTACCAGGCTCTTTTTAGGGCTCTGCTCTTGCTTCCATGTTTTTGGTCTTAATCCAAACTGCATGGGGTACTCTGGTAATGACACCTCTCTTCTGCTTTCCTTCCCCAGCTGCTCGGGAGCAACAGATCCTGGAGAAACAGAAAAGAGCCAAGCTCCAGTACGAAAAGCAAATGGAGGAGCGATGGCGAAAACTGGAAGAGCAGCGGCAGCGGGAGGACCAGAAGAGGGCTGCTGTGGAAGAGAAAAGGAAACAGAAGCTCCGGGAGGAGGAGGTAAGGCCCAGGTGCACCCTCCGCCACCTCCCAGCCCCCTCAGCAGGGTGCTCAGAGTGCCTGGGCATCCTGCCCAGCTCTGGGGTAGGAAAGAGACCTGCCGTGCACCTTCTCCTTGGTGGCTCCCATGCCTTCTTTCAGCAGCATGACAGGAAACTGGAAGCAGCACCAACATAGAACCACAGAGACTTACCCATTCAACTCAGGTGTTAATTTGCTGTGTGATCTTGGGCAAACTGGTTGGTTTCTCTGGGCCTTGATTTGTGTATCTGTGAAGTGAGAGGGTTGGATTTGGCAGTCTCCAATGCCTCTTCTAGTCATAACCTTTTCTGATTCTAAGACTCAAAGGGTCCCTGGTGGTCTAGTAGATGGGGGAATAAAAAAAGACTCAGAGGAGATTGTGGATAGCGGCTGGGTGGTGTGAATCTGAGGGTTACAGATGGGAGTTCATGCCTCCAGGGCAGACACAAGGCCAGAACAAGAGCTGTGAGGTTGAGAACATTGTGATCCTGTCAGTTGCTACTGGCAAATTAGTCTACCCTCAAATACCAAGATGCTAGTATATTTAAATTTTAATGTAGTTCTTTACTTTAATTGCTCTTTCCAGTTACCTTTTAAAAAAGAGATGGCACATAATTACCCCTACAGAGTTCTTTATTACTAAATTTTGAAAATATATTTAGAAAGCATATTTGGATTATAGATTTTCTTCACGATTATATTTTTAGGATGTAATAAAAACCTTATGTCAGTTGATGATAATTTTTTATTCATAAGGTATAATGATTCATCTTTTAGTATGAATAATATAGAGGTTTGGTAATCTCCAACACTATAGTATATAAAGATGTTTGTACAAATTTAGTATTTTTTAAAATCTCTGAACGGTTGTTTATATATATTTACCCCTTCGTTTTTTTTTTTTTTTAAAAGAACACATACGAAAACACACAGAATCAGATCCATCTTGCCCAAGAAGCACCCTTTCGTGGTCATTTCTTTCCTCCTCTTAGGAAATGAGGTCTAAGCCAGTGTCTTAGCTATGGTTCACCGTTACTGGCTGCAGTCTGATTGCTGTGCCTTCATCTACTCCCAGTTCAAATGTCAGCTCAAATGCCAGCTCTACCACTGAGCAACTGGTGGCCAGGGGCAAGTCACATGCCCCTCTAACTCTGTCTCCTTAGCCCAAAACAGAGGTAGTTACAGGAATTAAAAGAGGTGACTTTTGTAAAAGTGCCAGCAAAGCACCTAGCACAGAGTAATCACTCAGGAATGTCACATTCTGTTTAGTTACTTCAGCTGAGCCTAGCTAAAGCAAGGTCAAGAGGGAGCTACTCACAAAAGCTTATGAAACAGAGTCAGTAGATGGGAAAAAGCCACAGTGTATATAATAGACTGTTTTGGTAACTTGGGACAGATTTCTTCCTTCCTCCCTTGTGTGTTTGTCAAGAGTTGCTGGACTCACCCATTTTCTTCCTATCCTCCATTCCTTGATGACTTAGAGCTTGTCCTCTTCCTCCATGATGTCTCCATTTTGAAAGCTTGTCACTGCTGCTTCAAGGAAGGGGTACTGTGAAGTCACATAAGATACTTCCCGTGCTCTGACATATGCAGTGTCACTGGGGCTGCTTTTGAAGCAATTTCTGTTTATAATTTTTCTCTACAGAACATTAGTACTAGAGGCATGTTAAATTAAGTAGTCCAGCTCCCCCTTCTTGGAGGTGAGAGAGTTTTATGCCATATGATGCAGCTGAATCTTTTGTGGTTTCCCTTCTGGGTAATTTTCTATTTGTGTGCTTCCTTGCACCCCGAATGTGGTGGAGGGAGGCAGGAGGCTGCCCGACTGACCCTTGTCAGCCCAAGCTGAGCTTGGTTCCCTCTTCTCCCTAGGCACAACAGGGCAGGGCTGAGGGCTGGGCCCCCTGTGGTTGTGTAGCAACCCAAGGAAACAGCAGCCTCCCTCTGCCACCTGCTCCTGCCCTCAGGTTCCCAGGGGACCCAGGTGTAGCTTAGGGACTTGCCATACACAAGCTGGCTCGTTAGTTACATTGGGTCTCTAGCTGGTTGGAAAGTGTTTGTGTTGCCCACCAAATCCTGCCTCTCTGGGTCTGATACTTAGAAGCTCATGAGAGGCCTGTTGACCCCATCCCAGCCCTGTCCTGGATCTGTATCTCTGTGGTTGCTGTGATGTCACTCTTGATAACCCCTCATGTCTATGCCAGGGCAGAAGTGGGTACCACCAATGGCCTTACTCTCAGAGGTCTCCAGAGTTGGCAGAGGTAGAAACTAGTCAGGCCTGTCCCAGGGAGGGGATGGGGTGGTTCTACTGTCCACTTGACACCCTGACCTTAAACTCATTATCTTGCTGGAGGCCACCTACTCGTAAGGTGAGTTCTTAGAACCTTCATGTGCCACACAACTCCCAGGAACCGAGCTACCAGAACAAGTTCCTGTCACCTGTGTTTGGGCTGACAACACAGTATGCCCGCCCATTCCCAGGGCAGTATATCTTCCTGACCAGTGGCCCTGGAAAATTGGATTTGGAAAAGTCATCTTCATGTTCCTTATGCTAAACAGAAAAGAGAAAGGCCTCTTTCTTTCTTTCTTTCTCTCTCTCTTTCTTTCTTTCTGTCTTTTCTTTTCTTTTCTTTTCTTTTCTTTTCTTTTCTTTCTTTGTCTCTGTCTGTCTTTCTCTGTATTTCTCTCTCTCGTCTGTCTGTCTTCACACATCCCTGCTGAGGACCACTTGGGGTGTGTCCCTGCAGTGTCATCCCCAGAACACATGTAATGGGCCGGGCACGGTGGCTTATGCCTGTAATCCCAGCACTTTGGGAAGCCGAGGCAGGTGGATCACCTAAGGTCAGGAGTTCAAGACCAGCCTGGCCAACATGGTGAAACCCCCATCTCTGCTAAAAATAAAAAAATTACACAGGCATGGTGGTGCTCGCCTGTAATCCTAGCTACTTAGGAGGCTGCGGTGAGAGAATCACTTGAACCCAGGAGGTGGAGCTTGCAGTTAGCAGAGATCGCACCACTGCACTCCAGCCTGGGTGACAAAGCAAGACTCCATCTCAAACAAACAAAAAATCATATAATGGCAGTTGAAGAGGCCCAGCCACCCCTACCACCCATTCCTGCCAGAGACTGCTGTCTGAGTAACAGTGTCTGGAATGTGCCCTGCTGGCGACCTTTAATACTGTTCAGCCAGTTCAGGGGGGTCACCTTGGTCGTGATTCTCCAAATTCATCCAGACAGATCTAAAGCCAGAGCTCAAGACATCAAGTGTGAGGCTGGCTGGCTTCCTTCCTTCCTTCCTATCTCCTCTCCCCTTTCCCTTCCCCTTCCTCTCCCCCTTCCCCTTCCCCTTCCCCTTCCCCTTCCCCTTCCCCTTCCCTTTCCCCTTCCCCTTCCCTTCCCCTTCCCTTCCCTTCCCTTCCCCTTCCCTTCCCTTCCTTCCCTCCCTTCCTTCTTTCCGTCTTTCCTTCCACTAAGCCCTACCTAATAGAGGAGATTCTAGGGACAAGGATTTGCCTTGCCCTTTCCCCATCCTCTGTTGATCATCAGATGATACTCAGGAGAACCAGAACTTGGCAGGAATTGCAGTATGCAGTTCTGATATTTATTTATACTGTTTTTCTAATGTGATGGAACTTTCTCATGCTCACTTTCTCATGCTCAGCCTTTCCTCTAACCAGTGGCTCTTGCTTGGGCGTCCCATGACCAGCAGCACCTGGGAACTTGTTAGAAATGCAGATTCTCAGCAGACTCCACCCCAGACCTATTGACTCAGAAACTCTGGGGATAAACCCCAGGGTTTTAACAATTTCTCCAGGGGATTCTCCTACCTGATCTCTCAGATTTGAGAACTATTGCTGTAAATGGTCCTGATAAGAATCTTCCTCTTAAATTCAGATTCACTTAGCTTTTTTAACGATTTACTGCATACTAGTCATTATCCCATAGACTTAGAGTGACCTGGTGATGTAGGTAAGCTCATCCCCATTTTACAGGCAAGGAAACTGAAGCCCAGGACTGAAATGATTAGCTCAAGTTCACAGGGATAAAAAGCGGCAGGCAGAGGTAGGATTTGAATCCTTACCTCCTGACTCCATATCTGGGATATGGAGTCCCATATGAAGGAACAAAAAGATACACACAGACACGAGGCAATACTGACCTATACAGGACTAACATTAAATAAGACTTGTGCACTGGACAACTTTTGTTTTCTGTATGTGTGAATCACCCCATTCTGACTTTTTGGGGTTCCATAAATCCTCTTCTCTAAGAACTTGGTTATCATCTATTTCTCATCAGCTCTCCAAAAGTGGGTGATACAAAGTGAGTGTGTTTTTCTCTCAGGGACAGCTGTGTTTTCATCAGCTACCTCAAGGTCTGAAGGAATGAATCTCCAGTGGTGGGATTTGGAGCAGCTCAGTCGGCTGGGGATGGATGGCAGGGGTAGTTTTTCTAGAGGCCACTGAAAAGTCCAGGGGCAGGTCTGGCTTTCAGTGAGTACTCATTCCCTTACAACGATGCCTCCCAGATAGCTGATCAGTGGTCAGGCTGGTTCAGTGAAGCTCACTGTTCTTTGTTCTCATCGGTCCTCTAGTAGAGAAGGGACCACATTTTGAGGTCCTTCTGGCATGTAGGAAATCTACCGTAACCCACCCAGTACTTAATTCACTCTAGGATGAAAGGTTTCAACACTTCAGTTAGGTCATTGGTTAAACACTTTATGTTAAAACCATATAATGAAATACTGTTCAGCCCCATTCTCGAGTGGCTGTACTTCAGGCATCACATGGCAGAGTTCTCTTCCCTCCAAGCCCCAGCTTTTATCAGGCAGACTGTCAGAGTTGGCCATCATCATTTAATGGGTCAGGGTCATGAGGACTGGACTCTGCCAAGGCATGCATACTCATGATTGTAGAGTCTCAGGCCAAAAACAAGAGCACAGTTAATAGCTAATACAAATCTAAGACTTACAGGAGGTAAAAATCCCCCTTTCTGCTCACAGGTCCCTGGAGAGGCAGTCTCTTAGCAAAGTGCTATTCAGAGAAAAATTATGCAGAGGAGGCTGAGATGTGAAGAAGCCAGATCCTCATCTCATCCCTCTGGTATAGACAGAAGGGATAAATCCAGATACCTATTAAATGACCTTTATATGTTTCTAGTAAGTGTGACGTAAAGGAGCCTTTTCCTCATCTTTAAGTCATGGTTACTCAGTTGATGCTGTCCTAACTTAATTTTGCTTCTGTGTGTGTTTCTTTAAGCCATGAGACAATTGTATCTTTTTGTTTTGGAGTCAGGCTACAATTAACCCAATTCCTGGAGCATCTCAGGGTTGGGCTTTATGAGGGCAAAAGGGTGTCATTATAACTGCTAGCTCAGGCCTTCTCCAGTGGAGATAGGGAGAGGAGTTGGTATTTGCAGTATCATGGAGGTGGTGGGGAGTGCAGAATTAGAGCACCTTCACTGCAGCACCAAGGACAACTTTATGAAAGTAACAATTTGGGTAATACAGGAGAGTGTTTTTGATAAATACTGTTACAAGAGAAGCCAAAGCCTAATGGTTGTTTTTCTCTTCCGGTTAAAAATTATTGGGTTCTGCCTCCCTGCCTCCTCTACATACGTAACTGTGAATGCATGGATGCTTTATTTTGTGGCCAGAAGGTTCTTTACTCTTGCCTCTTGAAAATTATGGAATATGCAATATTATCCCAGATTACTATATAGCAGAAAATTGTCACACTATGTAAAACAGTTGGTTCCCCTTTAAGAAGTTCTAAGATGAAAATGCAGCTTTGCAAAATAGATCTCAGTGTCATGTATCACCCCAAAAACTCAAATTATATTTGCATTAAAATTTTCTCAAAGCAAAATGTTTTATACTTTTAACTAGAAAGGATGATCTTGGTTCTGGAGCAGAATTCCAGTCCTCCTGGATAGGGCAAAGTGGCTTGAGATAGGCCTCAAGGAGTTAATGCTTATTGGGCATTATTCCTAGGGCAGCTTCTCCCCGGAGAGGGGAGGGGACAGGACGCGCAGTGTTCGGGTTGAGAACCAGTGCTAGCCTAGCCGCATTGTTTACTCTTCACCTACCCAGAACACGCTGGTGTGGCAGAGAGAGCACGTATGCCTGCATTTTGGATGCTGAGCACAGAAAGCCCCATTTGGTGACTCACACCATGCACTGAGGCAGCAGGCAGTGTGGTGGGGCCAGCTAGTTAATCTTGTTAACACTCGCGTTACATGAACTGTGTAGGAACGGCTGGAGGCGATGATGCGCCGGTCCCTGGAGCGCACACAGCAGCTGGAGCTGAAAAAGAAGTATTCGTGGGGAGCACCACTGGCCATTGGACCTGGAGGACATGATGGTGAGTGTAGGGTTGCCCCTGTATTTCAGGTCCCGGGTGGGAAATAATGGAGCAGGCAGGGGATCATGGGCACCGCTGGGTGTCTCCAGGATCTGGGGGATGCTTTGTACAGCTTTTCAGAGGCACCACGTTCAGATGTGATGTTTAAAACTGCCAAGATTCCTATGCATGCGTTTGTTACGAAGAGGATCTGTGCGTTCTTCTTGATAGCAAACAGCAGTTGACACAAAAACTGGGCTTTGAGGGAGAGCAAAAGAAAAGACTGAACGCAGAGCCCAGTGAGCTGGGCCCAGCTGGCAAGCCCAGGGCTGGTCTGACTTCAGGGGAGGGAAACGGCAGGAGACTCTGTTACTGTTCCAGATGTGATCAGGAAAAGCAGAGTGGCAGTTACCCTCCAAAAAGGGCTGGACTATTTCCTGCTTCATTTTAAATTTTTGTTGCTTTTTCGACTTTGTTTGAAGGTGACTTATTTCATTACCAGTTCATACTCATCTTTAAATTTTCAAATCTGTAATTTAATGTATGGATTGTTACTAGTCTCTGGATGGCTTTTCCTTCTTTTCAGTGTCTCACTACATTTCAGCGATCTTAGCATTCTATTATGCGGGAGGTGTGTACTAGCTCTATCTAAGAGCAAATGCATTTGAGTTTACAGGACAGTTCTTGACTTTGCTGTATTGTGCTTTTAACCTTTGGGCAGTAAATATACTTTATTTTTTCTTTTTTGAAAAGCCAACAACGCATTTCAGTTACTTTTTCTAATTTCCTAATTAGAAACTAAGAAGCAACAAGAAATTGGGACTTTTTTCTTTTACCTCTCTTTGCTCTGATTTTTTGCTGTGTAGGTGAATCAGAAAATACCCCACCCCCTCCTCTAGGTTTAGCAGCCAGCACCCTCCCTCCGGATGCAGGGACCACTGCCGCAGCTGCCGAGTCCACCAACGGTATATCCGAGCATCACTGTGCCATAGCATTTTGTGATAACTGTTCTGATCACCCTCCTCCATCACCACGTCTGTGTCAAGCAGTTTTACAACTGATTTCTTAGTCTGGCCTGTTACAATTTTTTTTTTTTTTTTTTCTAGCAACGTGAATGACATACCCATATTTTTTTGTTCCTCTGTCATTATAGAGTGGTGCATGCCTTACATCTTAGTGCCCTGGAGACATTTTATCCTCAACTCACTAATGTCTGCCTTGAAAATCTTGTCAGTGTTGGATTTTTGCACATTCAGATCTTTTAACAATCTCTTCATCATCTGTTGTAGACATTAAGTAGTAGGGCATTCTGATTACTTCTGGTTACCAAAACCTGTATTCACCCAGAGTTCTGAATGGAAAACTTGGGCTTAGTGTTAAAGTGATAGATTCCTGGAGAGGTGTTTGAGAGGGAGTGGTAGGGAGTTTATCAGTGCTAACACTGGGAATCGAAATAATTAGATAATTTGGCTTTGTGCTTGATTTTATCTCTCTGTCTAATAGGCTGTTTTATATACAGGCCTGGGAAACTCCTGTGGTCTAGATCAAGGACAGAACTAGCCAAACTTTGTTCCCATTTAATAATGACTTTAGAAATTCAATCCATCTGTAACTGGCAAAAAAAAAAAAAAAAAAAAAAAAGATGTAAAAGGGATGCAGTATTTACCAGCAATGCAGAAGGTCATATTAGCAGCAGGAATCAATATCCTTGGTTTCTGACATTCCTTTGACAATTAATAATCCTTACTGGGGGTGCTTCGTAACAGCAATTTTGCTGCACAAGCAGAGTTACCTCTAGCATGGGCACTGGCATTCCCCCTAAGAAAGGTGCCGGAGGGCCAGGCGTGGTGGCTCGTGCCTGTAATCCCAGCACTTTGGGAGGCCGAGGCAGGCAGATCAGTTGAGATCAGGAGTTCACCTGGCCATCATGGTGAAACCCCGCCTCTACTAAAAATACAAAAATTAGTCAAGTGTGGTGGCGATTGCCTGTAGCCCCAGCTACTCAGGAGGCTGAGGCAAGAGAATTGCTTGAACCCGGGAGGCAGAGGTTGCAGTGAGATCGTGCCAGTGCACTCCAGCCTGGGTGATGGAGCAAGACTCCGTCTTAAAAAGAAAAGAAAGTTGCAGAGAGATGGAGTAATCACCCACTGGGAATCACCACCCAGGGCCCGGGCCAGGGTGAAATGAGTATAGTACTTGACTAGAGCACACAGTTTAAGGGAGTGCCAAAAATCTCAGTAATAAAGATAAAATAATATCTTAATGTGATATTTTTAAAATCAAAATTAATGCAAAACAATACGTAATAAACAACACATTTCTAAAGGCCAGTGCCATGCTGAGCATATCAGAGCCTGAAGCAAAAGGGAAAATGTGCACCCCTATATACATGATTTTATGTAATTTCTAATGTTTAATTTTTTCAAAACGTTAAAGTAGTTTAAAATATGGAAAAATGGAAAAGTAGGAGTATTAAAACTCACATTTCAACTTTAAATACTTTATTTATATGCAAATCAAATTTATTATACTTTTACTTCAGCTTTAGTTAATTAAAAATTTTGGGGCCAGGTGCAGTGGCTCACGCCTGTAATCCCAGCACTTTGGGAAGCTGAGGCCGATCACAAGGTCAAGAGATCAAGACCATCCTGGCCAACATGGTGAAATACCGTCTCTACTAACAATACAAAAATTAGCTGGGCATGGTGGCGAGTGCCTGTAGTCCCAGCTGCTCAGGAGGCTGAGGCAGGAGAATCACTTGAACCCGGGAGGCGGAGGTTGCAGTGAGCTGAGATCGTGCCACTGCACTGTAGCCTGGGAGACAGAGTGAGACTCCATCTCAAAAAAAAAAAAAAAAAAAGAAAAAATTATTTAAGATTGTCATTTGGTCAGCAGAAATTATAGAACATGGCAGTTCTCATAGCAGTTCTCATGTGAAAACAAGATGAGCAGAGGAGTAGATTTTGAAAATATTATTGATGACTTTGCTTTTTCTACAACCAAGAGCACACATTTTTCTTTTGGCCTCAGGCTTTAACATAGCTTGACAGGGCACTGTCAGCATCTCTTTGTTTGCTATAATGGTTTAATTTAGAGACCAGTCTGAAATAATGACTGAAATAACGACCTTGAGAACACCAAACTCAAGGTTGCCTGTTAAAATCCTAACCTCAAACAGTGAAAGCATTTGCAAAAGGGCCATTTTGATCTGTTTCTTACTAAGTAAGAAAAGGAAAACCAACTGCTAAAGAGGCTGTTCTGCTTTAAATACAACTCCGAGAGGACGGATTTCCTCTCTCTCCAGCCTGAGCTATAGATAACCTTCATAAAAGAATCAGTTTCAGCAAGCAGTGACAGTCAGACCATAAGGCGTTTTCCAGTGGTTGGTGATTTGTCTCTGGGTCCAAGTTGGTTTTGTTTTTGTGTGATGTGAGCATGCTAAAAAATTCCTAGACAAAAGAAAATGATTTGTTGGTGGGATTAACATGGCTTTAGTTGAACAGTTGAGTAAGGTTGAACATTTGAAATTGAAGATGACAACACAGTGAAGAAATTGCAGAGATCTTGCTGCAGACCAAGGGCTGCTGTAGCCTGGGCATTTCCAGATTAGGATAATGAGATGCCAGGATGATGAAAGCAGAGCATGCTGTGCCACAGCATTTAGGAGGTGTGTGGATGAGGACAGGAAGGACACTACGGGATATGTGTTTCTCGGTTCTACAGTAGTGTGATGAATACCAATGTCTTTAATGCATTTCTCTGCAGCATGTGACAAACTTTCAACATCAACTATGAATTTGCCAAAGCCGACGGAGCCTCCCATGAGTAAACGCCTGTCTTCATCCACCGTGGCAATATCCTATTCCCCAGACCGAGGCAAGTGAATGTGTAGACTTGGTCTCTCCAGTTTGTTTCTTTTCTGGTGTGAGCATCTTAACTTTGGTCTTTGTGAGAGCCTCCTCTTGAGCCTTCTGCAGATACCATCATTGTCCTAGTCTTGTGGTCTGAATGTGGGAGCCCTAGGGCCTTGTCGATGGGACTTTGGAACGTGGCATGGCTCTTTAGAGCCAGGTCGTTGTTGAATAGAGGCAAGAATTAATGCAGCCTCCCAGTCTGAAAGAGACTGTTCTGTTTTCCACATTGCATGTAGGAGTTAGCCCACCCAGGAATTAATTAACCAGTGGGCAGATGTGACCATTAAAGTAACTGCCTGGTCAATGATGGAATACAGTTGATTAACCAGAAAGAGCAGAATTGATAAGTTATAGTTACATAGGAGGCTTAGATATGTGAAAAAATGGGGTTCTGCCATCGTCTGTGGTTTATAGCCCTGCCCATTTTGTAGATGAAAAGAGAAGCACAGAACTAATGAGGCCTCTAAAAGAGGAAAAGAATGGGTGGCACTCTGTTTTGAGTTGGGAGATGATGTGTATGGGACGTGTGCCAGTTCCAGAACCTGAGGAGATTTAACACGGTCTGCATTCTCACAAAGGCTCAGATAAGTCACTGAAAGTCTGTTTATACCTTTCAGAGTATATAGGTTAAGGAAATAAGGGAAGCTCTCCATGCACTAAATGTTTATTCTAAAGCAACACTGAAGAAGTATCAGGTGCCAGTGGAGTGTTTAGCACAAGTTATCACCAAGGGCAGAGCAAGAGGCTGGTTGCGACTTGGCAGAGGCTGGTGTGCCTTCCTGGTTGTTTCCACTGACACTGACCTTGTACCTCTATCCCAGAGGCATGTTATGTGTGTCAGAGACCCTATAAGGTTCATAACGCTACTGATCTGTGATGCAGTTCATGGTAAGCACCAGGAACCTGGAAGTGATGAAGAGCCGAATACAGAGTGAGGGAAAAGTTAATTCATTGCCATATATAATACATTCTAAACTGATATAAATATTTTGGTCATTGACTTCTAGATTATGAATACTACTATCTTTCATTAAAGCTGATAATCAGTTGGCTGTTTGTATTTTTGTGCCTCTCACTTAATTTTTACCCTTATTGACATGTAAAAAGTATGAAAATATATATTTTTATACTATTACAGGATGACATTTTATTTAAAAATCAGTGTGTTATGAAATGTTTCTTAGCACAGGACCTAAAACAAGTGTTTTATAGGCATAATTTTTTTCTACTTGGAGTAAAGGAATTTTTTTTTTTTTTTTTTTTTTTTGGAGACAGGCTCTCTGTTGCACAGGCTGGAGTGCAGTGATACAATCTTGGCTCACTGCAAACTCTGCCTCCTGGGCTCAAGCCATCCTCTCACTTCAGCCTCAAGTAGCTGGGACTACAGGTGCACATCACCATGCCCAGCTAATTTTTTTGTATTTTTTGTAGAGACGAGGTTTCGCCATGTTGCCCGGGCTGGTCTCAAATTCTTGAGTTCAAGTGACCCGACTGCCTTGACCTCCCAAAGTGTTGGGATAACAAGCATGAGCCACCATGCCTGGCCATAAATGATTTCCTGAGTCCATATTACATCTGGGAGGTGGGCTAATTCTCTGAGTGATACAGGTCACTGTACTGCAATAGCATATTGAATGGATTCTGGTACCTCGTGACAATTAATGCACTTTCCCAAACTCTAAAGGACACATTATTTGTTTTATTTTACTATGACAAATTCCAAATCCATCCTTTGTTCAAATATTTTTATTTTCCATGTTCTGCCACCCAAAAGTTAATTTGCACCATGCATTGTGTTATTTAAACGTTTTATTTTGTTTTGTTTTAATTTTGCTTTTTAAAATTTTCATTTGATTCCATCCCTCAGCTCATCGCATGCACCTTAGTCCAATGGAAGCCATTCTTGTTTCGCGACTGTTGACACCCACACAGTCTTCTTTAGCCAGAAGCAGAGCTTCAGTCATGCTCTCTGGGCAGGCCAGTGATTCAGGTAAAAGAGGCTAAGCTGGTAACACCAGGGAAAATGCCCAAAGAGGTTTTGGTCAGCCTAGGATTTACTCCTGAATTTTTGGATTTTGCTTCCTATTTGCTGGCTTTGTGAAATGTCTTCATTGGTTAATAACGTCTTCTACCAGTGTTTTACTGTTTTATGTTTCTTTTGAGTGTCACAGAGGTGAGTAAATTATTTTATGAGTGAGAGCATGTACTTTAGGGGAAGAGAAACCCACTTGATGAACTCTGCAGGTTAGTAGACTTCAGAGATGATGTGGCAAAATAGCCTGTAGACCAGTCTGGGGAGTCCCATAGCCAGCTCTGCCATTCACTAGCTCTCACCATTGGGGGTAAGTTAATTAACTTCTTTAAGCCTCATTTTTCTCATCTATAAGATGGAGCTATTTAAAATTATTGTGAGGATTAAATGAGAGAGTGCACGCAAATGAGATAGCACAATGATTAGCACAGAGTAAAAGCTCAACAGAAGTTTAGAGCTTCACTACTGAAAAAGTGATCCATCGACCAGCAACGGCAGCAGCATCTAGGAGCTTGGTTGGAAGGCCCCACCCAACCTGCACATTGAAGTCTGAGAAACACTGGACCAGACCATCAAAGCTCTGCCTTTATCAAAGCAGATCAAGTCATCATGTCAGGATTCGTGGGGGCTGGGATTCTCTTTGTTTCCAGATGAGCAGCACTGTGTCCACCTACTCTCTATTCTCAAGATAGTGTACTCAGTGTGATGATACATAAATGACATAAAACTTCTGCCTAGTTGTAGCTGCTTCCAAACAGTTATACTGTTTCTGCAAAGAAGTTGTACAGATAGCTAATAAGTTCATAAGATGCTCAACATCATTAATCATTAGGGAAATGCAAATCAAAACCATAGTGGGTTGCCACTTTACACCCACTAGGATGACTACAATTTTTTTAAAAGGGGAAATAACCACATGTTGGTGGAGGTGTGGAGACACTCTTCCCTCACTGCTGGTGGGAATGTGCAACTGCTGTAGAACATGGTCTGACAGTTCCTCAAAAACTTAAGCATGGAGTTGCCTTACGACCCAGCAATTCCACTTCTAGGTATACAGCCAAGGAAATTAAAAACATATGTTTGCACAAAAACTTACAATAGCCACAAAGTGGAAACAAAATGTGATATACCCATAAAGTAGAATATTATTCAGCTATAAAAAGAAATACAGGCCAGACATGGTGGCTCATGCCTGTAATCCCAGCACTTTGGGAGGCTGATGCGGGCGGTTCACTTGAGGTGGGGAGTTCGAGACCAGTATGGCCAACATAGTGAAACCCCATCTCTACTAAAAATACTAAAAATACAAAAATTAGGTGAGTGTGGTGGTGCACACCTGTAATCCCATCTACTTGGGAGGCTAAGACAGGAGAATCACTTGAGCCCAGGAAGTGGAGACTGTAGTGAGCCCAGATTGCACCACTGTACTCCAGCTTGGGTGATAGAGTGAGACTCCATCTCAAAAAAAAAAAAAAAAAAAAAAATACAGATACATACCGCAAGATAGATGAACCTTGAAAATATTATACTAAGTGAAAGAAACCAGTTGCAAAAGGCCACAAATTGTACGCTTCTATTTACGTGAAATGTCTGAAATAGGAAAATCCGTGAAGATGGACAATAGATGGTGGTTATCAGAGATTGGAGGAGGGAAGGAAGGGGAGTGACTGCTTAACGGACAAAGAGTTTATTTGGGGAATCTTGAAAATGTTTTAGAAGTAGACTGTGGTTATGGTTCCACAACCTTGTGAATGTACTAAAACCTCCAAATTGTGTGTATATGTGTATGTGTATATGTATATGTATATGTATTTAAAGACAGGGTCTTGCTCTTTTACCCTGGGTGGAATGCAGTGATGTGATCATAGCTCACTGCAGCCTCGAACTCCAAGCCCTCCTCTCACCACAGCTTCCCAAGTAGCTGGGACTACAGGCACACACCACCATGCCTGGCTAATTTTTTGGATTCTTTGTAGGGACAGGGTCTCACTATGTTGCTCAGGCTGGTCTCAAACTCTTGGGCTCAAGCGTGACCCATCTGTGTCGGCCTCCCAAAGTGCTAGGATTACAGGTATGAGCCACCATGCTTGTCCTGTACACTTTTTAAAGGGTGAATTTTATGGTATATGAATTATATATCAAAAAACCCTAGCAAGTAGGAAGTACCCCATTTTGAGAATAAGGAATATGTTGCGGTTCCCTAATAGCAACTCCAGGATCAGTGATTTGCTAGGAAGACTCACAGGATCCCCAGTGAAAGGATGCAAGCAAAGTGAGCAAAGGGGAAAGGCACATGGGACAAAATCTTGGGAAGACCAGGCACAAGCTTCCAACGTCCTCTCCAGTGGAGCCACTCAGGATGCCTTTCACCCCAGCAATGAGTTATGACAACATGTGTGAAATGTTGCCAACCAGGGAAGCTTTTTAGAGACTCGGTGCCCCCGGTTTTTACAGGGGGCTGGTCACATGCACCCCTTGCCCAGCACATACCCAAATTCCAGGTTCCCAGAAGGAAAACAGGTATTCAACATGTTGTTTGTTTATGCCCAGTGAGCCACTCATCAGTTAAAGGCGGGGGTCGTCTCAAAATCTAAGTTCCCAGGTGCCGGTCAGAGGCTAACCTTGTAAGCAGGCTTTTATAGGGACGGCAGTCAGGCCTGCTATGTTAGCTCATTTTTGCACAGCCCACCCACTTGACCCTTGGCCAAGGTGTCTTTACAGAAAATTTTTCAGTGGGGCACCATACAGCAGGGGGTGAGACCATCCTGCAATATTGATCTCAGTTATGTCCTTTAGGGGTTCTGGGACTTAGCAGTTAAAGCAAATCTCATTAACCAGAAAGTCTGTCTTTTTTCTTCTCTTTCTTTCTTTTCTTTCCTATTTATTTATTTATTTATTTATTTTGGAGACAAGGTCTTGCTCTGTTGCTCTTAGCCACGCTGGAGTGCAGTGGCATGATCATGGCTCAACGCATCCTCAACCTCCTGGGCTTAAGTGATCATCCCACCTAAGTCTCCTGAGTAGCTGGGACTATAGGTGTGTGCTACCACACCTAGCTAATTTTTTTTTTTTTTGTAGAGATAGGGTCTCCCTGTGTTGCCCAGGTTGGTCTCAAACTCTGGGACTCAAGCAATCCTCCCACCTCGGCCTCCCAAAGTGCTGGGATTACAGGCTTAAGCCACTGCACCTGGCCTTAGAAAGGTCTGTTTGGGACAGCCAGGTGACCTCCTCCATCAGTTGCTATATGAATCTTTTTACCTGGCCTGTGGCATCAACTCAGGCCCAGAACAGCTCTGGCCAGTAAGTTGAAACTGATCTGAATGCCTTCCAGGCCTGACGCGGTGTCATGATAATCATGGCACGCACATAGGAACTGTGATCCCCAAGGGCTCATGTGGTTCCCTGGAAACAAAGAGTTGAAGATGTTAGGGCACACTAGCAGGGTTATCATTGGTCAGGCAGTCACCAACGTGGCCTCCCACTGTGGTGACTGGTACCTCAGGGTGCTCAGTCCAGTGCAGGTAATTCAGCTCCGTCCCAGGTTTTATGGGGGCTGCCTGAGGCCATCAGTCCCAAACAGTTCTACCAGTGACCCTACTTCATCTTCTTGGCAAGTGCAGACGGCATCTGGAGGTGTTCTGTGGGACATACAGGAGCTGGCCCCACCCCTGCTGACTCATAGTCATGCTGTCACGTGCCATCTAGGCTCAGCCATGGGTCTGAGCCCAAGGTGCTTTCAGCACAGGGAGTTTTCCTTCAGGAAGGAGAGCGCTTCCAGGAGCAGTTATGAAAAACAGAGCACAAGTGTCCTTCCCTATCCCTGTATCACCCCAGGTGTTGGATTATGTTGTTTTTCTCCATGTCCTGGTCAATAATCAAAACTTTACATTTTCTTAATCATCCCCTACTCTCACCCAGACCTTTCAAAGAAAGGACAAAAGCATTTGTTAAAACCCATTTTTAATCCAACTTAACCAGAAAGATATATTGTGTTCAGGTATTAGGCTAAAATCCTAAATTTTCAAAACATTTTAAAGTAGGTTTGTATCACCTCTGAGCCCTTTCATCTTGATCATTTATCCAGTGAGCAGCCTAGAAAGGATCAATCCCTTTCCAGTGACAGCTGCATTTAGCAAATTGCTTTACTGACACGTGTAGTGAGAGAAAGGTAGAGGAAATATAGTCAGGATCTCAGTCTATTACAAACTGCAGCTACTCCAGAAAATTAAACACAAAACATCAACAGCAGTGACACTTTCTCCAGAGGGGATGGAGTTCAATCTGTCAGGGATGGCTGAAAGAGTCACATCGCCTGTGATGTGACTTGGAGCTTTTGTAGGAGTCATGTGTTGCGAATATAATCAGACTCCGCATCAGAAATATAGAGCCAATGAGCAGCTTGACTGGATGGTCCCATCAGAGAACAAGCCCTGTCTTGTGGGCACTTGTATGTGACCCAGTCTAGCAGCATCCAGGATCTTTTTATAGTTTTGGGCCCCATGAAGGGCATTCTATATTTATAGTGGTCCCTAGTCAATTTTTAAAACTCAGAAAGCGTGTCTTTTTCTAGAAATTGCCTGTCTTTTCATAGCTCCCTTTTTCCAGAGGCTCCATTACAAAAGTCCTAGCAGAAAAATCTACTACAGAGACTTGTTCTGATTCTAATATTTGGAGTTTAAATTCCAACCTACCCACTGCTGGCAAAAAGCAAGGAAGCTGTGTCTCACTCTCACTTGGAGGAGAAAACAAAAACCAAAGGCATCTCTTGGGCTGCGCTTTTTCCTTCACTTTAGCTAGCGTGCTACAGCCAAAAGCAGCCAGGGGGATCCATTGAGCCAACTCTCTTGGAGCTGCATTGGTCATCTTTAAATTCCATAGGTCACTTTTACCTCTAGCAACAGCTCAGCTGCTGTTTTATACCATGGATAACTTCATAGCCACCCAGGTATCACAAGTTTGTTCTCCTCCCTTTTGTCCTTTTCCCAAAATGTGATTTTACCATGTTTCAGCGAATTAGGGTCATTCCAGCAATTCCCATTTCTGACACTAGTTGTGCCAGAGTTCCCCAAGACCACCCCAGGTTTGATGATTGACTAGGAGAACTTGGAAGAATCAACATAGTTGCATTCATGACTGACTTATTTTTTCTTTCTTAGCTTTTTTTTTTTTTTTTTTTTTTGAGATGGGGTCTTTCTCTGTCACCCAGGTTGGAATGTAGTGGTGTGATCTTGACTCACTGCAGCCTCAACTTTCCAGGCTTAAGCGATCCTCCTGCCTCAGCCTGCAGAGTAGCTGGGACTACAGGAGTGTGCCCCCATGCCAAGCTAATTTTGTGTTTTTTGTAGAGCTGGGGTTTCACCATGTTGCCCACACTAGTCTCAACCTCCTGAGCTCAGGTGAGCCACCATGCCCAACCCATGGCTGTGATTTATTATAGTAGGAGGAAACATGAAAAAACTAGCAAATGGAGGAGGTGCATGGGATTAAGTCCAGAGGTAACCAGGTGCAGGTTTCCAAGAGTCTTCTCCCAGTGGAGTCACACGGGATGAGCTTAATTCCTCTACCAACACGTTGTGACAACATGTATGAAATGTTGCCAGGCTGGGAAGTTGGCTAGAAACTCATTGCCTAGGGTTTTTACTGGGGGCTAGATATGTAGGTATCCCCTCCCAGGCACATACCCAGATTCCAGACTCCCACAAGAAAAGCAGATGCTTAGCATAAACCATACTGTTTGTATAAACAGTTTAGACATCCATCAGTTAATGGTGGGAACCCTTCCTGAAATCTAAGTTCCCAGATGCCACCCAAGGGCTACCCATGTAAGCAGGCCTTTCCAAGCACAGCAGTCAGATCTGCTATGTTAACCCTTTTGTGCACAAGGAAATCAATGTTTAGAGAGGTTAAATAACCTGCCCAAGGTGATCCAGCTATTAGGTGGCAGTGCTAGGTCTCTGTGGCTCCAAAGTATAGACTTTTAACCCCTGAAATAAACTTGAATAAACTTGACTCCTGAGTATGGGAGCCTTTTTAGGGTAAGATCCATCCTGTGTACAATAGAAAAGTATGATATTGATTGCCCAGGTCGTATTTTAACAGAAATGTGTTCTTCCCACCTCTGCTCTACTTTTTCCATCTGTACTCTCTGTCCTTCTGGCTGTTATACTGTAACTTTCTAGTATTCCCTGTCTGTCCTCGTTTAGCTCCTCTTGGCCCTCTTAACCCTTCTTACAAGTCTTCACCCACTCGAAACATTGAGAAGAAGAAAGCTACATCTACATCTATATCTGGCGCAGGAGATGTTGGGAAAGAAGCCCTTGCAGGAGGAGAGGCCTCTCTGGTAGGTTTAAAATCACCCACCCACTCACTCCTACAAACCGTGTTCTGTCTGATGGTGTTATTACTTCTGTGCTTGACCTGGGCTCTCTGTTTCCATCAATCTCCTGGGACTGCTCAAAGCAGGAAAGGGTAGATTTAGTTCAAAATTTTAACCAACCTTTGAAAATCACTTAAGTTTTTGCATCATCTTAAGTCTTAGTACCTTGGAGCAAATTCTTAATGATGTCCTTGTCACAACCTGCCCTCCAGAGGACAGGAATCAGAAGGAATGTTCTAAATATCCTCTGTCTTCCTCTTTATGGATATCTGATTCTGGGTCAGTCTTGCCTGTGCACCTAACTAGAACTGAGAATCTACATCAACTTTTACCTACAAAAGTAATCATTAAATATTCTTTTGAGATGAAGTCTTTTTATGTTGCCCAGGCTGACCTTGAATTCCTAGGCTCAAGTAATCCTCCTGCCTCAACCTCCTGAGTAGCTGGGACTACAGGCACGTGTTACTATGCCAAGCTTAAACATTTTTGATGGCTTACAGGTACTATCAGTAAATTAAATGTTGAGCAGGCACCCCCAATTGTGTCTGTTTATTTAGAAATTACACAATGCCATACTACTTTTGTTAGTTATCAATTGCTACTTAACAAATCACCTCAAACCTTGGCAGCTTAAAATAACAAATATCTATTAACGCATGGGTTCTTTGGGTCAGAAATTTAGAGTGACTTAGTGGTTCTGGGTACAAGGTCTTTCATGAGGTGTGGTCAAGGTGTTGGCCAGGGCTGCATCATCTGAAAGCACAGCTGGGCCTCGTCTGAGATGGCTCATTCATGGCTGTTGGCAGGAGGCCTCAGTTCCTCACTGCATGGGCCTGTCCATAAAGCTGCTTGAGTATCCAAATGATGCCACAGCTGGCTTCCCTCCAGGCAAGCTATCGGGAAGCTGCAGTGTCCTTTAAGTCACTAAGATCAACCCACGCTCAAGGGGAGAGGAATTAAGCCTCACCTGTTGAAGGGAGGAATATCAAATAATGTCAGAACTTATTTTAAAACTACTGCATTTTACAATGCCATATTTTCTTTTCAAATCTGTTGTGGCTCTTAGAAATGCATGTTTTAGACTCTTGGATTTTACTATACAGTGGATTAGTGTTGAAAGGGACTGATGGATGTGAGTGTGGGGGCCAAATGAGGACTTGCTACAGAAAAGTGTGATAGGGAGAGAAGGGAGCTAACCTTTGTGGATCACCTTCTGCCAGCTAGGCACTGATGTCTGTTCCCTTTTGCCAGGGGAGGTAATGGGAAGACCTACAGGACTAGATGGGGTTGCAGACCCCATTATACCATGTATACCATCAGGGGCCACAGCTCACTGTGTTGGATGTTATAACCACATTTTCACCCACTTGTAATTTTTTGTAGTGATTTTACATCTTTGTACTCTTTTCAGTTCCTATAAGTCTAGGACCATAATATGATTGTGTTGTTAACTCTTTGAAAGATAACAAGGAGAAGGAAATCTTTGCATTTTGAGGCTGATTTTTTTTTAACTGGATAATGTAAATGTGATGACCTCATCCTGCCTCCCTGCAAAGATGCCTGTCATGTGAAGCATTATAGCTTCATATCGATCCCTCTGAAAGAAAGCTGTGCATTGTTCCATCTGGAGTATTAGTCTCATAAACTGTGGAAGTAGGGCCAGTCACGGACTGTAGCTATCCTGTGTCCCCTACAGGTGGAGAAGGTGAAGCGGGGGCAGCGAACAGCAACTTCTCTTCCCGTTGTGAACTTCGGGTCCCCTCTGAGAAGATGCGAGTTTTCTGGAGGCATTCCTAAGAGACCATCTTCTCCTGTGATATCCAAGTAAGCATGTCTCCCCTTTGCCAGACAGTCTGACTGTCATGAGTCTGTTTGCTAGGGCTTTGTGCCATCCAGTGTTACAGCTCCTGCTCCCCCGTGAGGCATGGCCAGCCAGAAGAGGTAAGTGAGAGACATGTTGGCCTTGGAGTTACCTGGCTTGACTCTCTGTGTATCTTCTGAGTGAAAGATCCTTTGCTAAGGGACCCCAGTGCATAACAGGGCTTTTATTTACCAAGATGATGCATTCAGCATTTTCTCTTTAGGTCCATGAATTCCATTTTCTGGTATTCTTCTTTTTCCAGTTGCATTTGGATTTCAGTGATTGCATTGGACTTGGGCTCCTCCTCACATTCTCCCCCACCTTATTGTCTCTCTCTTTAATAGAGAGACAATAATAACTTGTCAGCCATGATCAGCAGTATTTTAATGAAGCAAATATATATGTGTGTGTTTTTAAGAAATGGGGTCTGACCAGGCGCGGTGGCTCACGCCTGTAATCCCAGCACTTTGGAAGGCCAAGGCGGGCGGATCACGAGGTCAGGAGATCAAGACCATCCTGGCTAACACGGTGAAACCCTGTCTCTACTAAAAATACAAAAAATTAGCCGGGTGTGGTGGCGGGCGCCTGTAGTCCCAGCTACTCAGGAGGCTGAGGCAGGAGAATGGCATGAACCGGGGAGGCAGAGCTTGCAGTGAGCCGACATCACGCCACTGCACTCCAGCCTGGGTGACAGAGCGAGACGCCATCTCAAAAAAAAAAAAAAAAGAAAGAAAGAAAAAAGAAATGGGGTCTTGTTGTATTGCCCAGGCCTGGAGTGCACTGACTGTTCACAGGCATAATCACACCACGCTATAGCCTCCAACTCCTGGGCTCAGGTGATCCCCCCGCCTCAGTCTCCCAAGTAGCTGGGACCTCTGTACCCATGCACCCTATGCCACCATGCCTAATTTTTGTTAGGAACTAGGTAAACTCACCAATGAAACCATGTGACTGAAAAATTTACGATAACTATGTGACCACCAACGTCTTAAGTCATTAAAATATTTTACTGGCAGTAACTGACAAGACTCAGTAAATAACTCAGTCCAGTAGGACAGTGGAAACTATCTTTAGTAGGACAGAGAAAGAAAGAGAAATATGATTTAATTTGGGAAAATAGGAAAGTTTTTATATAGAGGGAATCATATGAACCTTATTCAGTGTATCAGTTTAGTTCAGAGAATGTTGGATAAAACACAAATTTAATGAACACTTGCAAATTTGTCAAAAATATTTAAAGATGACATCAGCTCTTAAATTTCCAACGTGTTGCTTTCTAACAGAGACTTTTTCACTACTATTAATATTTTTTTTAGAGATCACTATGGTTTTGATACACTACTAATACCTGCCATTGATGTGTTTGTCCTCCATAAGGAAAATCTTTCCATAGCACATCACTGAATTAAAAGCCCACTTTTCTTTCTTTCTTTATTTTTAGTTCATGCAACCTCTCTGTGCTAGTATTGTCCATCTTTGGTTATGGTATTGTTATCTTACCACCTCTTTAAATTTATTGTGTGGGCTCTACAATCCATTTCCCTCTGTCTTATTTCTGAGCCTTTTTCAGCTTCCACCCATGCATCATTACTCTGGTGTTAATTTTGGACATTTACATTAACAGAAAAGCCTAGTTTACACTGAGACTTTTACAGGTTCCACCCTCTCTCTTGCTGGAATTTGGACTCATGGTCCCTGCAGGGATACTAGCTTGCAAGTTTCGTCATCATTATTATAAATGGTAGTATCTTCTATAGAAATGAGAATTATAGGTATACCTAATTTTGTCGTACTTTGCACTTCGCAAATACTGTTTTTGTTGTTGTTGTTGTTGTTGTTTGTTGTTTTACAAATTGAAGGTTTGTGGCAACCCTGCATTGAACATGTCTATCGATGCCATTTTTCCAATAGTGTGTGCTCACTTCTTGTCTCTGTGTCACATTCTGGTAATTCTCAAAATATCCAAACTTTGTTATTAAAGCCATCATGGTGATCTGTGATCAATGATCTTTGATGTTACTGTTGTAATTGTTTTGGGGTGCCATGAATTGCAACCATGTAAGATGGCAAACTTAATGTGTGTGTTCTGACAGCTCCACTGACAGGCCATTCCCCCATCTCCCTCTCCTCGGATCTCTCTACACCCTGAGACACAGTAATATTGAAATGAGGCCAATTAATAACCCAACAATGGCCTCTTAGTGTCCAAGTGAAAGGAAGAGCCACAGATCTCTCACTTTAAATCAAAAGCTAGAAATGATTGAGCTTAGTGAGGAAGGCACATCAAAAGCTGACATGATTGAAGGGTAGGCCTCTAGCACCAGTTAGCCAAGTCGTGAATGCAAAGGAAAAGTTATTGAAGGAAATTAAAAGTGCTACTCCAGTGAACACACAAACCATAAGAAAGGGAAACAGCCTGTATTAGTAAGGGTTCTCCAGAGGGACAGAACTAATAGGATAGATGTATGTATAAAGGGGAGTTTATTAAGGAATATTGACTCACACAATCACAAGGTAAAGTCCCACAATAGGCCATCTGCAAGCTGAGGAGCAAGGAAGCCAGTCAGAGTCCCAAAACCTCAAAAGTAGGGAAGCTGACAGTGCAGCCTTAATTCTGTGGTCGAAGGTCCAAGAGTCCAAAAGCTGAAGAACTTGGAGTTCGATGTTTGAGGGCAGGAAGCATCCAGCATGGGAGAAGTAGGCCAGAAGACTAAGCCAGTCTAATCGTCCTTCCATGCTCTTCCACCTGCGTTTTTTGGTTTTTTTTTTTTTTTTTTTTTTTTTTTTTTGAGATGGAGTGTTGCTCTGTTGCCAGGCCGGAGTGGAGTGGCACGATCTCAGCTCACTGCAACCTCCACCTCCGCCTCCCAGGTTCGAGCAATTCCCCTGCCTCAGCCTCCCAAATAGCTGAGATTACAGGCATGCACCACCGTGCCCAGCTGATTTTTTTATATTTTAGTAGAAACGGGGTTTCACCATATTGGCCAGGATGGTCTCCGTCTCCTGACCTTGTGATCCACCCACCTCGGCCTCCCAAAGTGCTGGGATTACAGGTGTGAGCCACCTCCACCTGCTTTTATCCTAACCATGCTGACAGCTGATTAGATGGTGCCCACCCACGTTGAGGCTAGGTCTGCTTCTTCCAGTCCACTGACTCAAATGTTAATCTCCTTGGCAACACCCTCACAGACACACCCAGGAACAATACTTTGCATCCTTCAATCCAATCTGGTTGAAACTCAATATTAACCATCACAAGTCCACCTCTTGTCAAGTTGAACCCATACACATCTCCTGAGATCATACATAATCTTCAAATAAAGACAAATAATAAGGTCATAATTACACCTATCCTTGCTATAACTGGAAGCACACCAATCCCCAACCCAAATGCTATTACATAAAATTAACACTTAAATGCTAATATGATGTCAATAAATCTTATGTCACATGATAAAGGAAAAAGAAAGGAAATGAAGGTAGTTTCTTCATCCACCATGACGGTGGATAAGGCATTCCATGGGTCCACAGATGGTAGTCTTGGCAGAAGCATTGCATGCAGGTCCAGAGTAAGTGTCTACATGCACAAACATGTTCTTAACAAAATAAGAAAGAAATACTCATGCAATTACAGTCCTCATTTCTGCAACTGGTCCTGTGATCGTAGCTGGTATTGATGACTCCCTTCTTCTACTATCCATTGTGTATTCTCTTTGCCTTCAGCAAGCACCTCAGCAGGTCGTTGTCTTTTACCTGGTGGAGTGACCCAAAGTTTCATTAGTGAAGGGTCTGGGCCATTTGTAGTCCTGCCTAGATTGGGCTGTTGTAGTGTTCCATTGATCTTAATCACAGGGCATGGTAATACTAAGAGATGCCCTAAGGGATCTCCTGTATTCCACCATATTCTTCCTTACCTCCATTGTGGAGTAGTAGACTGATTTCATCTTGATAGTCTGGGTCAATCACCCCAGTCAACACTAACTGTCTTCTTAGCCTGTTGACTTAGAGGTAGGAGGAGCCTAAAGTGTCCAGGTGGCAATCTTTGTTGTGTGGTGGCAACATTCCTCCTGCTGCAACTAAGACCTCTAGGCCAGCAGAACATAATGTTGTGGGAACAGGAAGCAAAAATTTTGCTAATGGATCGCTAGGGGTGATGGTGAGTGGTGTCACTTCCATTTTCACCCCTTGATTCCTGGACCCATGAATCCTGGCTATGGGAGAAACAGTACCATATATAGGACGTTGATTCAGAACATACACAGCCTTCTGAAGAACTTTGCCCCAGCCCTGCGAACTATTGTCACCTAGTTGGCATTGTAATTGTGACTTCAAAAGGCCATTCCACTGTTCTATCAATCCAGCTGCTTCAGGATAATGGGGAATATGTTAAGACCAGTGAATTCCATGAGCATGAGCCCACTGCTGTACTTCTGTAGCCGTAAAGTGAGTGCCCTGTTCAGAGGCAATGCTATGTGGAATACCATGATGGTGGATAAGGCATTCCATGGGTCCACAGGTGGTAGTCTTGGCAGAAGCATTGTGTGCAGGATAGACAAACCTATATCCAGAGTAAGTATCTATTCCAGTGAGTACAAACTGCTGCCCTTTCCATGATGGAAGAGGTCCAGTATAATCAACCTGCCACCAAGTAGTTGACTGATCACCTTGAGGAATGGTGCATATCGAGGGCTCAGAATTGGTCTCTGCTGCTGGCAAATTGGGCACTCAGCAGTGGCCGTAGCTAGGTCAGCCTTGGTGAGCGGAAATCTGTGTTGCTGAGCCCGTGTGTAACCTCCATCCCTGCCACCATGGCCACTTTGTTCATAGACCCATTGTGCAATGACAGGGGAAAGAGGCTGAGTGGTGTCCATAGAACGAGTCATCCTATCCACTTGATTATTAAAATCCTCCTTTACTGAGGTCACCCACTGGTGAGTATTCACATGGGATACAAATATCCTCAGTTTTTGACCCCTCAGAAAGGTCCACCCACATACCTCTTCACCAGATTTCTTTGTCACCAATTTTCCAATCATACTTCTTCCAAGTCCCTAACCAGCCAAACCATTGGCTACAGCCCATGAATCAGTATATAATCACATATCTGGCCATTTCTCTTTCCAAGTAAAGTGCATAACAAGGTGCAGTGCTCGGAGTTGTGCCCACTGGGAAGATTTCCCTTCGCCACTGTCCTTCAGGAATGTCCCAGGAAGGGGCTGTAGTGCCGTAGCTGTCCACTTTCAGGTGGTGCCTGCATATCATCCACAGCCATCTGTAAATCAGGCCCTAGTCTTCTCTTCCTCTGTCAACTGATCATAGGGAACCCCCCACCCCTGCCATGAGGCCATTGGTGCAGGCTGGGGGAGAGAAGGCAGGGTGGCAGGGCATTTGAGCCACTTCCTCATGTAATTTACTTGTGCCCTCAGGACCTGCTTGAACCCGATCATGTATATACCACTTCCATTTGATGATGGAATACTGCTGTGCACACCCCGCTTTATGGCTAGATAGGTCAGAAAGCACCCAGTTCATGATAGGCAGTTCAGATGGCAAGGACTGGCTTCCTTGCTCCTCAGCTTACAGATGTCCCATTGTGGGACTTCACCTTGTGATTGCGAGTCAGCACTCCTTAATAAGCTCCCCTTTATATATACATCTATCCTATTACTTCTGTCCCTCTAGAACTATTTTGGTACCAGGAGTAGTTCTAGAGGAACAGAATATTAAGGATGGAGTTCTTTCGTTGGTTTTGGGGTTTCTGGAGTTGGCTTCTCAGAAGCAAGATCACAACTGACTTTGTGCTGTTTCTTTGAAGTTGAAAATCCTTTTTTTTTTTTTTTTTTTTTTTTGAGATGGAGTCTCGCACTGTCCCCTGGGCTGGAGTGCAGTGGTGCAATCTCAGCTCACTGCAACCTCCACCTCCCAGGTTCAAGTGATTCTCCTGCCTCAGCCTCCCGAGTAGCTGGGATTACAGGCATGGGCCACCATGCCCGGCTAATTTTTGTATTTTTCGTAGAGATGGGGTTTCACCATGTTGGCCAGGCTGGTCTCGAATTCCTGACCTCGTGATCCACCTGCCCTTGGCCTCCCAAAGTGCTGGGATTACAGGCATGAGCCACTGCGCCTGGCCAAAAATCTTTTTTAAAAAAACTTTTGTTTTAGTTTCAGGGGCACGTGTGCAGGTTTGTTCTATAGATGAATTGCGTGTCATAGACCAGGCATGGTGGCTAACACCTATAATCCCAGCACTTTGGGAGGCCAAAACGGGTGGATCACAAGGTCAGGTGTTCGAGACCAGCCTGACCAACATAGTGAAACCCCATGTCTTTGAAAAATACAAAACATTAGCCAGGCGTGGTGGCCTGTGCCTGTAATCCCAGCTACTCGGGAGGCTGAGGCAGGAGAATCGCTTGAACCCAGGAGGTGGAGGTTGCAGTGAGCTGAGATCGCGCCACTGCACTCCAGCCCGGACAATAGTGCAAGACTCTGTCTCAAAAAATAAAAAATAAAGTAAATTGCATGTCACAGGGTTTTGGTGTACATATTATTTTGCCACCCAGGTAATAAGCATAGTACCCAATGGGTAGTTTTTTTATTCTCACCCTCCTCCCACACTCCACCCTCAAGTAGGCCCCAATATCTGTTGTTCCCTTCTTCATGTGCAAGTGTACTCATTGTTTAGCTCCCATTAATAAGTGAGAATATACAGTGTCTGGTTTTCTGTTTCTGCATTTGTTCACTTAGAATAATGTGAAGTCGAAAATGTTGAAAAAGATTGTGTTTCTAGAACTATTTTATACACACACACACACACACACACATATATATATATATATATATATTTTTTTTTTTTTTTTTTTTGAGACCGAGTCTCACTCTGTTGCCCAGGCTGGAGTGCAATGGCATGATCTCGGCTCACTGCAACCTCTGCCTCCCAGGTTCAAGCGATTCTCCTGCCTCAGCCTCCCGAGTAGCTGGGACTACAAGTGTGTGCCACCACACCCACCTAATTTTTTTTGTGTGTGTGTGGTTTTTTTTTTAGTAGAGATGGGTTTTCACCATGTTAACCAGGATGATCTCGATCTCCTGACCTTGTGATCCCCCTGCCTCAGCCTCCCAAAGTGCTGAGATTACAGGTGTGAGCCACCACGCCTGGCCAACTATTTTAAAGGACACATCATCTGAGTTTTGTAAAAGCTGTCCCTGATCAAAGAGACTTGGTTAAAATTCCAGACTTTTTTATGCAGTTTAATTTTGAGAAAAAAATTTAATTTCCACTCTGTCTAGTGTTCCACTAGAACACTAGTAGGCACTTAGTAGGTACATTAAATATTTGTGGAATGAATGAATGCAGGTCGCTATGCCCAGTGTCTCAGAGAATCTCCAAATGAGTGAGAAGAGTCCCTATTTCAAGGAACCTCCAGCAAGGTGGGGGAGCCTTGTACACAGTTGAGCACAGTACAGGCCCTAATCCAAAGAGCTACCCATCTGCTCAGGACTCTGGTCAGTCATCGTCCTCTCCAGAGCCAGCCAAAGCTGAATTCACCCCCTTCTCTGTGTTGACAGAGCATCGTGTGCAGTGCTGTCTCACTCACTCACTTAACATCCAGCCCTCTTCTAAGGGCTGATGATGCAAAAGTCCCTGCCCTCCTGGAGCTTATGTGACGGTGAACAGCATGGATAAGATCAGGTGGCGATAAGCTCTGTGAAAAAAAATTAAACCGGTTCAGATGACAGAGTGGTGGAAGGGAGTAGCTGGGTAAGGTGGTCAGGAAAGGATTCTCTGAGAAGGTGACATTATGGCAGAGCCGTGCATGAAACTAGGGCATAGGCATGGTTGGTCTATGCCTCATTGCTTGGTGTTAATGTTTTATACTTAGCAATCTCCTGCTAGACTGCTATGAGGTTGGAAACTGTCTTGATTTATTGTTGCACAGTAGGTGCTCAGTATGTGTGTGTGTTAGTCTGTTTGGCTGCTAAACTGAGTGGCTTATAAACAACAGAAATGTATTCCTCACAGTTCTGGAGGCTGGAAAGTCCATGATCAAGGTATGACCAGATTCAGTGTCTCGTGTGGGCCCATTTCTTGATTCATGAACAACCATCTTCTCAATGTGTCCTCACATAATGGAAGGGGAGCAAGGGAGCTCTCTGGGGTCTCTTTTATAAGGACACTAATGCCATTCAGGAGGGTTCCACCTTCATGACCTAATCACCTCCCAAAGGCCCTACCTCCTAATGCCACCACCATGGGGTTAGGGTTTCAACTTACATATTTTGAGGAGACACAAACATTCAGACATAGCAGTGGTATGGGATGCAAGTAAGAAGGGAAGGAGAAGCTAGAGGGCCAGGGTAGGGTTGCCTGGCAGATAGGGAAAATGCTGAGACCAGACCTGCTCGAGGACTTTGTCCTTTGCTCACTTCTGAGCTCAAACGACCCGCCTGCCTCTGCCTCCCAAAGTGCTGGGGTTACAGGCGCGAGCCACTGCGCATGGCCAGTTGTATCATTCTTTTTATTTTTTATTTTTATTTTTGGAGACAGGGTCTCACTCTGTCGCCCAGGCTGGAGTGCAGTGGCACAGTCTCTGCTCACAGCAACCTTTGCCTCTCAGGTTCAAGCAATTTTCCTGCCTCAGCCTCCCAAGTAGCCAGGATTATAGGCATGCACCACCACGTCTGGCTAATTTTTGTATATTTAGTAGAGACGGGGTTTCACTGTATTGGCCAGGCTGGTTTTGAACTCCTGACCTCAAGTGATCCACCTGCCTTGACCTTCCAAAGTGCTGTGATTACAGGCGTGAGCCACCGTGCCCGGCCATTTATCTCATTCTTTATACTTTACATGTTTTGTAAATATTCTCTTGCATACTCAATGTTGGAAAAACATAATAAAAAAGACTTACTTGATTTTTAGAATGGTGCCACACACAAAACAAACCCCCACCAAAACTGGTATTTTTGACATTCCTTCTGTGCAGACCAAGTGTGTGATTTTAAAAACACACTGGAAATGATGTGGCTTTGAAAAGGGGCTCAATTAGCCCTTTGAACTCCCCCATCCAGAATCCCAGGCAGGTCGTGTGATTAATGATCTCTTTTCCTGTGACCACCTAAGCTCTGACAGTGCATTATTCTCCTGCCTGATCTCAGATAAATTAAGCCACTGTTGGGTGGCTGTGCATGTTAATAGCATTGCTCTTTTAAACGTTCAAGTTTATTTTTATTGTTTTCATCGTTGGGTACTTGCATGGGTTTTAGGAAACTAGATTCAACAACACTCTGAAAGACATAGATGGAGCATAGCTTTGTTCCCGTAACCTCAAGAAAAGAAATCCAGTGTGGCCAAGTGGATTTGTCCAGCCTGTCTCTGCCTCTGAGTGTTGATGCTGCCTGTACTTCCAGGTCTTCAGCGTGAAATATTCTCTAATGGTTTTATATTCTTAGAAATATATTCTAAGTCAGTTTGGTCATTATGATAGGCAATATTTCAGCCATCTATTGCTGCTGTTACAAAGCCCCCAAAATTGAGTTGCTTAAACAGTAATTTGTTATTCATTTTCACAGTTCTGTGACTTGGGCTTACTGGGAGGTTCTCTCTTTGGATCTTTTGTGCAGTTGCTCTGTGGGTTGACTTGGGTTACCCAGGGTCTTCCATGCCATTGCAGTCCAGTGTTGACTGGAGCTGCAGTTACCTAGAGCTCAGCTGAGCTGAAGGTTCAAGATGGACCATTTTCCCGATTGTCAGTTGATGATGGCTGTTGGCTGGGAGCTCAGCTGAGGCTGTCAAACCAGAGTGCCTACTATGGCTTCTCTGTATGGCTTAGGCTTCTCACAGTGACTGGGTTCCAACAAGAAATGGCCCCAAGATTGAGCATCTTTTGGGGCAGGAAGCAGAAGCTGTCGGGCCAGTGAAGGACTATGCCCTGAATTGGCACAGTCTTACTTGTCTGCTGTATTTGATAGGTCAAAGCAGTCGGGCCAACCTAGATTCAATGGGATGAAGAGATAAACTCAAAAGATAAGATCATGTGAGATGGGAGATATTATTGTGGCCATCTTTGGAAAATTCAGTGTGCCAAAGATAATCATTTCCAGAGGTAGATCATAGCTGAGATCAGTTTTGTTTCAGGGACCTGGTTTAATTTCACTTTATCGTGTATTGAAAACAAAACATATTCCATATGAGGGAAAACATTAGATAAAGGTGTCTGGATGGCCCAAAACAAGTACCTCCCACTTTACTCCAAATCACAGACCCATGGAAGGCTCCCTCCCAGACCCAGGCTATCCATTTGGTGGCTGAGGACATTTAGTGGATCCTGGCTGGGTGCCCTTCCCATAAGCTGCTCTGGGAGATGTATGGCTTGGTTATCCTCTCCCACAGATAAGCATCTACAGCAGGCTAGGCTCCCACAAGGGCGATTTAACTGCTGTTTTTGCCAGCACATCATTCTCCAGTAGGCTTTTACATTCTTATCTGAAATTCTTCCTGAAGAGGGTAATTGAAAATGTCAGGTGATATCCCCTCCTTGCAACCATACCTGTATACTCACTCAGTCCTGTATTTTTGAGTCTTATCAGAGGATCATTTGAGTTTAGACCAATTTTTTCAACTTTTAAATTTCGAAATGATTTCAACCTTGCCAAAGAATCACAAGACTAGAACAAAGAACTTTCTTCCACACCTTTTACATTTCTGTCATCCTTCCCATCCCCTATCACCCTCACTCAGTCTTGCACAGTCTCTCACATTCATCCTCCATAGATGCACACACAGGCACACATACACAGATTTCTCCCAGAACCGTTTGAGAGTAACCTGCAGACATCATACCCCTTTGCCCCTAAGAACGAAGACATTATTTTCCATTGTTATGGAAATCAGAAAGTTTAACTTGGTACTGTTACTTAATTTCTAATGTATGTGCAACTTTTGCCAGGTGTCCCAATAAGATTCTGGGTTTTTTTGAGACAGACTCTCGCTGTGTAGCCCATGCTGGAGTGCCGTGATGTGATCTCGGCTCACTGCAACCTCTGCCTCCCAGGTTCAAGTGATTTCTCCTGCCTCAGCCTCTCAAGTAGCTGGGATTACAGGGGCACACCACCACGCCTGGCTAATTTTTATATTTTTAGTAGAGATGGGGTTTTACCATGTTGGCCAGGCTGGTCTCAAACTCCTGACCTCAGGTGATCTGCCTGCCTCGATCTCCCAAAGTCCTGGGATTACAGGCATGAGTCACCAGGTCTGGCCTAATAGAATTTTTTATATCACTTTTTTTTCCTGGTCCAGGGTCCAACCCAGGATCCCACATTGCATTTAATTGTCTCATCTTCTTAGTCTCCTTTCAACTGAAACAGTTCCTTAGCCATTCTTTTTCTTGACCTTGACATTATTTTATTTTATTTTTTGAGACAGTGTCTCCCTCTGTCACCGAGGCTAGAGTGCAGTGGTGCAATCTCGGCTCACTCCACCTCCCGGGTTCAAGTGATTCTCCTGCCTCAGCCTCCCGAGTGGCTGGGACTACAGGCACGCGCCACCACATCTGGCTAATTTTTTGTATTTTTAGTAGGTGCGGGATTTCACTGTGTTAGCCAGGATGGTCTCGATCTCCTGACCTCGTGATCCACCCACATCAGCCTCCCAAAGTGCTGGGATTACAAGCGTGAGCCACTGTGCCAGGCCAGCCTTGACATTTTTAAAGAATATAGGCTAGTCGTCTTGAGGAGTGTCCTTCAGTTTGGATAGGCCTGACGTTTCCTCTCATCACATTCGGGTTGTGTTCTTTGGGCAGGAATCTTGTGGCACAGGTGTTGGGTCCTTCTCAGTACCTCATATCAGGAAGCTATGATGTCAGTTTGTTTAATTACTGGTGATGTTAAGTTTGATTACTGGATTAAGGTGGTGTTCCCAGGTTTCTCCGGTGTAAAACTGCTGCTCTTTCTTATCTGGGAAGTAACAAACTTTTCTGAATGTTAGCTGAGCTGTGCTGATGAAGCCGAGACCCCTCCTATGCAGTGAGTGGGCTGTGTTCACTCACTGCATGGAGTCAAGTGGTTTTGGAGAACATGGAACTAGGTTCCAAGATTGGAGGGAAAAAGTCCTTTGGTAGTTCCACTTTGCAGTCAACTCACATTCAGAGGCATGACAACCCTCTCCAGAGAGTTATTCTTGCCACTCTGTTTACAGAGGTGTTTGTTCGTATTTTCTACCAGTCATGGAACCTAAAAAGTTATATCATCCTGCCTTATGTTCCTGGAAGGCCTAGTTTACCATCCTAAACACACCTTGTGAATCCTCTTTGTTATATTTTTATTGGACCTTAAAAAATTAAAGTGGAAGAGCTAAAAAAGTGAGACAAAGAACAAACGCCTTGAGTGCCAGCCCTGGCACTCTTGTCTGTTTGCATTTCTTTGGGAAAGGTTGTTTAAACTCTTAGGACTTCGGTTTTCCTCTCTAAAATATGGTTAATAGTAATTTCCTACCTACCTCACTGGATTACTGTGGCAATCAAATAGACCCTTGTTAAATAGATGAGAAGGTACTTCAAAATAAACCTCCATACAAGCACAGTGAGTTCCCCTAATTAATTAATGTTTCTTTCATCAGCCAAGATACCTATTTCCAGGAAATTGAAAAATAGCTTGCCAGACTTTCTCTGGCTTGCAGCAATGTGAGCAGGGCTGACCAGAGAGCCGAGGAGTCTGACATACCAGCCTTGTGGTTTAGTTTCTTCCAGATACCTGTGCTTAGCACTTTTGCAGGGCAGCTGGCAGGGTACAAAGTCCATGTAAGCAAGTGGCAAGGCAGGATGAGCAGGAAACTTGACAGATTGTAGATAACATTGGGAACTTCTTTTTTTTTAATTCTGTATTTTGGTCACTCACTGTAAAAGAGTAAAATCTGACTTGCCCACACTTCTCTGATTTGAAGGTCATGTTTGTGTGTGCATGTGAGTGTGTGTGTATGTTTTCTAACTTACTCTGTTTATTGGGCAGTGGCTAGGGTAGGGGACTGTAAACAGACTTCTTAATGAGTTTTATCCCAAATAATCCACCCTTACTTCTCAGGTAGAAGTTATTTTTAAATGTGTGCTCATGGGTAATTGGTCCAGTTTTATTTAGAATGGAACCTCGCAGTCTGTGGCATGAACTGAACCTACATGTGACCATTCTTTGAAAACAAGAAAGGCTGTTCAGGGCTATGCCTGGACTTTTCTCCCTAGGATTAGGATCTTGGCCTGCATTTCCATTTACTTAGATGGGTCTGACATAGGCGACAGGCTCCTACCACACTGACTGAGTGTGTGAGCCATTTAAGCACACACAGAGGTCATATTGGAACTCAGATGCTGGCTATGGCTGCTGAGGCTGCAGCCAGTTTAGGCCTCCCACCCACTTCCCCCAGTCCAGCCCTGGAGACCCTCATGGTCGGAGTCATGTCTGCAGGAAGGCTCCTTGTCTACCTACCCATTCATGGGCAGAAGTGCCACTTCAGGGACCCCTGAAGCAGAACCCACCTCTTTCTATACTGCTTAGAGAAGCCCAGAGTGTGGGCTCGCAGGCAAGTTCCAGGGAGAGAACAAGAACAGGCAGGATTGTGCACACCCAGCACCTTTGCTTATTCTCACCAATCAGAGAAATCATACCTCATTCCATGGGGAGGAGGGTGAGGGCAAGCAAGAAGATCAGGTGGGATTTGCCAGGCCTTCCAATGCCGGAAAGTCCTCCTCAACAGGTCAAGGTAGGAATGCTTATGGGATGAGAAAGTGTTTCCATCTGTTATCATCTACCATGAGATAGTATTCTTTCCTACAGCTTCTATTGCCAAGTTTCAGATCCACTCCCTGCCCCTGTACTGTTGTTGGATCAAAGGACACATATCATTCACATGACAGTCCAGTGGGGAGGTAATGTGCTTTGATCTTGGTAAGGCACTAGACCAAATCTCTCGAGACACCCTCGTGGTGGTTGGGTGGCGGGTATACAGCTGTACTCTGGGCGCCACTCACCTTAGATAACAGCATGAAAGGAAGGCGTGACCAAGCAAAGACCACCTGCTGTATCTTTATACAGATTAGTTGAGCCTAAATTCAGGCTCAACTAATGTATATAGTTAGTACACATTGTGTAACTCATTGGAAAACCATGCTCAGTGGAGCACTGTCAGTGTGAGCAAGCAGGATATGGGCTCCCCTGTTATTATAGTTCATCTTCCTGATTTTAGTTCATTCTTATCTGTGAGGATTATTTGGATTTTTAGTTTATCATCTAATTGATCAACACCAATACCTAACAGCTATTGAGTGCTTACTCTGTGCCAGCTCTAGAAAGAACATCTTGGGGTCTTGGTGACCCCAAACTCAGACTTAGCTGCCATGGCAATACAGGAAGTGGAGCAGAGTTGTAAGAACGCTATCTGGCTTAGTTCACTGTGGGAAGCCATTTCACCTCTCTAAGCCTAGTTTTCTCATCTGTAAAGTGGCCATGATAATAGTACCTGTGTCATACCATTTACACACATATGTACACAAATTTAGCAGCCTAGTGGCTGGCGTCTAGACAGCACTCAGTAAACATGAACACAACAGCAGAGAGTGTGAATGGAGGTCTGAGCTCCAAATGGTCAGGGGAAGGACCTGGTCTGACTGTATCAGAACACATGAAGACTCACAAGCTGAATTGTAGAGGCACTCACACATTACCTCTTGAGCCAAGGCTCTCAGGAGCCTCAAGGTCACCATGGGGATTGGACACTACCCCTCCAAGCAGAACAACTCCACTCTTACCTACTGGGTACAGACAGAGTGTGTGTGCGTCTGTCTCTGTCTCTGTCTGTCTATCTGTCTCTCTCTCTTTCTCTCTCTCTCTTTCTCTTTCTCTCCCTCCCCGCCCTACCCCATGTCTCAGGGATTCTCAGTTGAGGGAGATCTTGTCCCTAAGGGGACATTTAGCAATGTCTGAATGCATTTTTGGTTGTCACAACCTGGGTGGGAAGCAGACTGCTGCTGGCATCTAGTGAATGGAGGCCAGGGATGCTGCTAAACATCCCACAGTGCCCAGGACAACCCCACAACAAAGCACTATCCAGCCCTAAATGTCAGTGATGCCAGGTTAAGGAAGCCTGCTATGCGTGCCTATGTGTATGGCGGGTCAGGGAGATTCTGTGCATGGCTTTTACTTGGTAAGAGTCTAGGAAAAAATAGAAGACCAGCATTATGTAGTATACCTGGAAAAAACCACCTGATTGCTAAGCACTCTGAAAAACTGCATCCCTTAGGAGAACCCAAGTATGGGGCCTGAGCCCAAGGCCAGAGGGGAGAATAGTCTGCAGAGAGTCAAAGCACCATCCACAAAAACAAGGTGTCTTGGGAGTTCTGAGCTGCTCCAGGCCTAATGGCATGAGGACACAGGGAAGCCACTTTGGCCAATGTGAAAGCATTGTGTTTGGGGTTAGAGTTGTTCAGCTGAGAAGACAGCCAGCCATGGGAGGGGTGGATAGCCTGTGGTGGATATGTGATGTAGGCTGCTTTTACATCAATGAAATGGTTGATACTGAAACAACTGGATTTTAGAAATTCACATCATGTTTAAGATGTATTCATTGTATCAAATGATCACCTGTTTGTTTCCCACCTTTATTTGGCCTTCTGCCTGGCATTGACAAGAAGGAGGAAGGTGTTCTCCTGGACACCAGGAGCTGGCCCTTTAACATGAAAACATATTGAAAAATTGTTCTGCACCTCACCCAGTCCAGTCCACATGCCACTTGAGGATTCTTTTCCCCTTCAAGACCAAGTTTAATATTGATCTGATCATATTTCCCCTTACTACCAGGACTGATTAGGTAACTCTAAGCCTCTGGTGAAAAATTGTCTTTGAATATTAGGGTGATTTGCCATTTTTATTGCTGTTTTTATAGATTAAAAAGTCAGATGTTAGCAATTCATGGTTCAACCTGCTGAGTATTGAGGGTGATGACTTGTAATTTCTGTATACATTACTTTATATCCTTCCTAGAGGAACTCTGTACAAATGCCCACATCCCTGTTCAAACCTCTAGGGAAACTGGGCATCTCAAGCTAAGCTGTTACCTGTGTCCTGAACAAGCAGCACTCACCAGGAGCCAAGCCTAGGCTGGCATACCTGTAATGGACACTTTCCCAGCAGACACAAGACAAGCTCCTGTGTTTTAACCAAGTGGCTCATCCTCACCTTTTGCATCTGTCCAGTTGGGAGAAGAGAGATTCTTTCAAACCTGAGACCCTCCAAAAAACAGCTCCCATGCCCATATGTTGGCTGTGTTCCTCAGCATTTAAAAAGGAATGGAGAACCTCGAAGACTTGCTAAGTGAAATAAGCCAGACATAAAAGGACAAATACTGTATCATTCCATTTATATGAGTTATTTGGAAGAGGCACATTCACAGAGACAGGTAGTGGAAGGGTGATTGCCAGGGGCTGAGGGGAGGGGGAATGGAGACTTGAACGCCACTGAACTGTACACTTAAAAATGGTTAAAATGGTAAATTTGATATTATATGTTTTGTCACAATTGTTTTAAAAGGAGCCCGCATTTTCATTGCCATGTGCTGAAACCAGATTCAACCCTGATGTTCACCTAAAAAGAGGGAGTAGGAAAGTGCCTGATACTCCTTCTTTACATTGTCATGAAACCTAAGTGAGATTAGGACATGGCCTCATCAGTTGGGCTTCTTAAAATAATTCCCTTTCCACCAGGGCCATCTTAGAGAGACCATATATTCCTGTTGGGCTGAGAGCACTTTAGTGACTTTTGAGTGTGTGCTAAGCCTTACTTTTCTTCCTCTGAAAGGATGAAATTGTTCAGCTTTTCGGAACTAGGTGTCTTAGGAACAGAGAGCTCTGTGTTCAGACCCAGTAATCGTCCTTTGGCATATTTTTGGTTTTCCAGGACAGCTACTAAAGCTTATCCACAGTCTCCAAAGACAACAAAACCTCCCTACCCAGGGTCTCCTGTGAAGTACCGCTTACCTGCCCTTTCTGTTCAAGAGATGCCCAAGAAGAAAGCAGAGAAAGAGAAGAGCAATAAGGAAAGAGAAAGTACCTTGGCTCAGCAGGCTGCTGGCCCGCAAGGAGAGGAAGCCCTAGAGAAGCATGTAGTGGACAAGCATGCCAGTGAGAAGCACGCTGCTGCCACAGGAGGGAAAGCCGAAAACAGCGCAGGTAGATGCTGCCACTGTGCCTTGGCTTTCCCAAGACGGTTCTCCTCAGACCCAATCTACATGCCATTCTCTCATGTTTTGGGGAGGGAGAGAGATTTTTCCCTGGGAACAAGTTCATCCCCTCGTGCAGCTTTCTCAGGTTTGCACGTTGCTCCTGAGTTCTTTCCTTCAGTCTTCTGAGGGTCCCCTGGAGGAGACCTAGGGGCTGACTCCACTCATGGCTGTGGAAGCTCACGGGGATGCTGAGTAAGACAGGCTGCATCCAGGCTGCATCTGCACCTCACACAAGAGAAGATCTTCCTTTAGTCTTTCAGGCTTCTGTGATGCAGTGAGTTCACCCAGATGGTGGCTGCTGTGGCACTTGCTAGTGACCTTGTCTTTCCTCCTCACGTTTCCATTGTCTTCCACTGTAAAATGCGTCCAGGGTTACAGCCAGCCCGTGACAACTTCTCTTGCTTGGTGGTTGATTGTGCTAGTCTGGACAGCATTTCCCGTCACCACACTGGGTTGGATTTTTTTTCACTTCCAACTGGCAGCTGCTGTGTAAGTGGAGTCATTATGTTCATTTCCCTTGGTCTTTTCCTCTTGATGCCTCTCTTTTGGTGCAGCCTTGGGGAAGCCCACAGCAGGCACCACTGATGCAGGAGAGGCTGCGAAGATCTTGGCTGAAAAGAGAAGACAGGCCCGGCTGCAGAAGGAACAGGAGGAGCAAGAACGACTGGAGAAGGAAGAACAAGATAGGTATGCTAGTGCTCAGAGTTTCGGCATGATCTCATGTAAGTGTTGTGTTGGAAAGAGCAGCTTGCCTTTCTTTTTACAGCGTTGGTATTGATAAAACTTGAAGAGAAGTATGCAGAAGTATGGGAACCTAGAATGTCTGAACTACATGGAACGTGTTCAGGAGACTGAGTCTTATGTTAGATGTAATTATTAATAACAATGGAACTTTGTTCTTTTTGGAGGACCTAGAAACTCATAGCTCTTGGATCTAAGTGGCACAGGCATCTTCCCATTCTCCTCTTGGACTCTGGGGCCCTGCAGGCCTCCTAGAGCTATCAGGGAAGTCTGAACTTTGTTTATAAAATGAGATTCTCCCTGGGAAGACAAGAGGTTCAAGATTCTGGTTTTGGTCTTGATTCTGATTTCCAAATTGTTTCCTCCATCAGATTATCCTAACTCACACCCCAAAGTGAGAGACAGAGGGTTGAGCAGTGTCCCCTAGGCATAGGGTTGCGTGGAGGGGCAACCTCATAGTCTTAAGAACAGTGAGGTATGGGGAATCCCATCTGGGAGCAAGACAAAAGACATCATTGTTGTGGTCCTTACACCTTGAAGAGTGTCAGAATCATCTGGGAAATGCAGTAAAAATACATGGACTCAGCCCTGTTCTGTTTTAGTAGCTTGCCAGGGTTTGAGAACCCTGTGATATTAGTACAAGGGTACTTTGTCACAATACAGACAGCCCTTCCTTTTCTGATCTTTTTGTTTAGAGAGGAAAGCATGTTGAAGGACAAGGTCAATTTTATCATTAAATTGATAAAGGAAGCTGTTAGGCTCATCACAGAGTAAAATCCAATACTGTTTAGAGGATTAACATGACAGGAAGCAGGCAATGCTGTAGCACTTCAAGGCCAGCACCGAATTTAGAGTAATAAATAATAGAATATTATTGATCCTTTAGTGACCTTGGTAAGTCTTTGTGGTCTCTGATTACAGGTTTGCTAATCTGTTTTTTTAAAGGGGCAGTGGGGTAGGTCTGGACAGTCCCTTCTTGAAATTTGGGACTTCTTTGATTGTTTTCCTGTTTCCAACCTTTTGGTCAATACAGACATGTTTTGTTTGTTTGTTTGTTTGTTTTGTCAGGTGGCATGCTTGGGCTGGTTTGGGTGGGCCTTAAGGTGTGTGAAGGGAGGTCGCAAGAGATAAAGGTGAATCACAGGACCTCAGGTGACAGGCCTTGATAGTTGCAGGCCGTGGAGATGCCATGTAGGCTCTGAGCTGGTGAGTTACATGATTGTAACCGTGTGCTGAAGAAGGTGATGTTCTTTACTTTCCAGCTGCCAACCTCTGTCTCTCCCATTTTCTTCTCAGCCCAGCTCCTGAAAGACTTGATTGAACTTTCTGTCTTTATTTTCTCAACTCACATTCGGTCTTCAAACCTCACACCTACCACTCCTCCTCATTGCCTAACTACTAATCAGTTTCTTGGTTGTCTTTGGCCTTGTCAAACTTGTCCTTGCTTCTCTGGCCTCTCCTTCATAGCCTTCTCTGTCTGCCCTTCATCCCCTTAAATGTTGCCTGGGCTCTCAGCCCTTAGTCCTGGACCAGCTTCTCTCCCAACAAGCCCTCCCAAGCAGCACTGCTCCCGCCTGTACTGCCAGTGTCCCTGCCATCCTGCCAGTTTCCTCTGGCATCAAAAGATTTAGGGCCCACATTTTACACAACAGCTTTCCGTTGAGCCTTTGTTGTGCTAAACCAACTCTATTCTTATCTCACTTCCCACCTTCATTTTCCCTTTGTCTTGTATTATTGCCTGTTTCTGAAGTTAACTGCAGCTTGCTTTCTAAACCTTCCATACTTTCTGGAACAAGGGAGGCACTAATAACACATGTGTACTGATGACTCCTAAAAACTATGCCTGTGGCCCAAGCTCTGTCTAGGGCTGCATTGTCCACTATCAGAGCCTCTAGGCACATGTGGCCACCAAAATATACATTCAGTAAAATTCATTTCCCCAGCCACACCCACCACATTTCTGTGCTCAAGAGCTGCATCTGAGTAGATGTGGATCCACGCCACATTGGGCAGCACAAATCTATAGATTGTTTTCCTACTCAACAGAAGGTTCTGTTGGATAGCACTGGTCTAGAACCTAGAGATTATATTTCCATTTGCAATAAGTTTTCATTTGAGTGTGTGCCATATACATCTCAAATCCAGCATTTCCAAAGCAGAACTTAGTATTTTTTCCCCAAACTTCCTTTCTCTTTCATGAGCTCTGCATTCCCCTCTCCTCAGGCACCCAAGTGAGAAGTCTCAGTGCCACTCTTGGCTCTTTCCTTTCCTTCTTCCTCCCAGTGGTTGTCAGGTCCAGTCTTCATCAGCTGTCACATTGGCACCTCTGTTCTCTCCCTTCCCTTCCAGTCCCTCCTCTCCTTCCTCAGCTCCAGCCCCCATTGCTTCTGATCTGGACTGCATCTGTCATATCCCAACTGAGCTCCCTGCTCTAGGTGTCCTAGACTTTGTCCCCTGTCCACGCTGGGTCCACACTGACCTTTCTCAAATAAATGTGATTGTTCTCCTGTCCTTTCACAAGCCAGTGACTCCTCTGCCCACTGGATCCACCCAAACCTGTCAACAGGCCTTCAAGGCCTGCCATGAACTGGCCACTACCTGCCTCTTACCCCTTGCTTTCCACCAGACACCAGTGTGCAAAACTCCCTAACATTCACCCATCACACGGCTCCACACCTCCAAAGCTGCGCTTTTACTTTGCCCCCACGTGGACTTGTGCTCCTTCCTGCCAGACGTGTCTTCGTTTTTCAAAATGCAGGTCAAGTCTTGCTCCCTCCCTGTACCTTTTCTGGCCCTGTGCCTGGGACAGAACTGACCACCCCCAACTTTTCACCCATACTGAGCCCAGCTGTTCAGTTGACTAACATAGTTTCATTTGTTTACAGGCCTCTTTCCCCCAGTTAGCACCTTAAAAGGCTGGGACACAGTCTTTGGATCACTGGTGCCTGGTGCTCGGTAAATGTACAAGAAAGGAACAGAAGGAGGAAGAATCCTAAGAAACCATCGTAGTAGTAGGTCAAGAGAACAGAAGGGCTGAAGTAGTATGGTGAAGGTAGAACTGGAAAAGCCAGTCTCTGTGGACTTAAACAACGCCAAAGAAATAGGCAGATTTGAAGTTGATGCTGAGGTTTGATTCTAAGGTCTTAGGAGAATGGTACACTCAATAACAGGTAAAGAAAGGACATAAGGAATTGGTTTTAAAATATAAAAATTATTCATTTGATTTTAGGTAAGCTTATGGTGTCTACAGTATATCCAGGTGATTGGAGATGGAATTGAAGCTTGGGGGTGTAGGTAAACATTAGAGCAATACACTTGACCCCAAATGAGTTTTCCTCTCTCTTGCCAGAATATGAAGCTTTGCATAGTGCCACGTGGGAGGTGAGGAGTGAGGAAGGAAAGTACCAGACAACCTGGGGCTAGAACACAGCGGCCACCTCTTGGAATAAGATCATCCTCACATCTGTTTTATGTTTACAGTTAATAGTTAAAGCCACAGAAATGTTGCCAGATAAAATAATTTAGAGAAAAATAAAGTTACTTGAGTCAAACTGTGGAAAGCCCTATTATTGTCACAAACTGGTAAGGGAAACACCATCCAAGTCAAGGATGAGGGAACCAGAACAGAAGGGTCAACCAGGAGTCCAGACAAGCAGGCCCTAAGCAGAAGAACAAAAGTTGGTCCATTCCCAAACACAACAGGGCCCAGCCCCCGGGCTGTGGATGGCCCCAGATATAAAGTGAGATTCTTAGAGGTGGTGCAAGAAACCTTAAACCCCGGGTCCACCCTGGGGAAGGCACTGGCAGGAACTAGTAAGCAGGAGATCATAATGGGATTCCTAGATGTATCACTTTAAGTCATGTTAAGAAGCTAAAATAGCTACTAGGGGTTCACATGAAAGAATATTCCAGCCAGGCACAGTGGCTTGTACCTGTAGTCCCAGCTACTTGAAAGACTGAGGTGGGAGGATCACTAGAGGCCAGGAGTTCGAGATGAGCCTGGGCAACATAGTGAGGCCCCATCTTTTTAAAAAATCGAAGAAAAGAGAATATTCCAGTTAGAATCTCCCCACGAGCAAGGTCATGTAGCCAGGCTAAAGTTTCTTGTCAAAGCAAGAGTTAGCCCAGGCCAGGAACCACAGGCAGAGGTCTTTGAGGCTGCTCAGACCTGGCTTTTTGCTGCTGAGCCTACAGGTGGCAGGTGGTTTTGGTGAGAGCTAGGGCAGGCGGGGGCACATGTGATGTGGGGCAGCAGGATGTGGCAGCAGCTGAGGCAAGAAGGGAAAGCCAAGAGAGGTAGGAGAGAGCCAGGGTCATTCAGCCTCATGCAGCACAGGGCTGTAGGGAGAGCCACGTGGGCAGGACTTTTGGTAAGACATAGGGTTATCAAAGACTAAGGCTGTTGGTCTTGGGATTTAGGAGGTGAACAGAGATTTTGGAGGGAAATTGTTGAGAAGTGGGATAGAGACAAAGCAGCCTGAAGAGGTGAGTGGATACAGGCCCAGAATATAAGTTGGCTGTTAAGCAGTCATGAATGGGAGACAGCTGAGAGAGGACTGAGGAGGGTTGCTTGTGATGCCTGAGACCTGAGCATTTTTCCAGGGCATGGAAAAAGTGCATGCAGAAGGATGAAACTGACAAATGAAGGGAAGAGGGGCTAGTGGGAGGGACACATAGCTGTGGAGGATGTGGAATTCACAGCACAAGTGGTGGCATTTCCATCTAAGCAGAGGAACAAATGGGGACATTTCTGAGCAGTAATGTTATAAAGGAGAGTTTAAGTAGCTCAGATCAGGTGACCTCGGTCTTCTCTGTAGAGCAGTTGGTGATAACCATCAACTAAGGAAGATGACAAAGATTGAGAAAAGTGGCAATTGGGACTGTGTCCATAAGGGATCCAGGGGATGAGGATTAAAAGGCTGGAATGCAATTGCCAGCAGGCAGATAACCAGCCAGCCTTGTTTAGCCTCTATCTAACCAGTGCTTGGCAGCCCAGGAGTGGTCCTGGAGACCACCCAAGCCTAGAGTTGGGCAACAGAGTGACCTCCATGCCATCTCTGAAATGCTCACAAGGGTACCCAAGGCCTAGGGGACACAGAGAGAGAGAGAAGCAGATAGAAGTAGATTGCACAGCACTAACCAGGGCAGGTCAGGAGAGAAACAGGCAAAAGGATGGGGTGAGATCAGATCAGAGGAGGTTAATGTTGAAGGTTAGGCTTGTTTTAAAATGAAAACTTTTAAGCACGTAAGAATAGAGACCAGTGAAACCTACACACTCATCCCCCAGATTGAATAACTCAAGTTTAAGCCTGTGTCAGTGACGCGATGAAGGTTAACAGGGAGTGACAGAAAAGGGGGTGAGGTGCTGGAGTTTCAGACAGGAGCCAATATATGAAGATCTTTCTCAAATGGCCAGTGACAGGGACAAGGGACGATGCATCCACTTAATGCCAAATGATAACAGTAATGCACAATTTTCTGGTACTTTGTATGTAATGAGGAAAGGGCGATGGACTTGGGTGAATGACAAGAACAAGGATGAAGAGGATGGCAGGACTACACACAGGGCCAGGCACAGTGGCTCACGCCTATAATCCCAGTGCTTTGGGAGAATGGAGTGGACGGATCACTTGAGCCCAGGAGTTTGAGACCAGCCTGGGCAACAAAATGAGACCTGTCTCTATTTGGGGGAAAAAAAAAAAAATTCAAAAATGATCCAGGCATGGTGGCACCCACCTGTGGTCCTGGCTACTTGGGAACTGAGGTGGGAGGATCGCTTGAGCCTGAGAGGTTGGGGCTGCAGTGAGCTGTGATGGCAGCACTGCACTCCAACCTGGGCAACAGAGCGAAACCCTGCCTCTACAAAGAAAAAAAAAGGACTACACACAGAGCTGATGAACTTTGGAGGTTTAGTAATGACGGCAAGGGCAGTAAGCTCGGGGTAGCCCACAGCAGAGGGCGGTGGGGAAAATGATGAAATCTAATGTGCTGTCTGGTTCTTTGAGCAGAGAGAGAAGGAATGCTCTTCCTTGGAGAGGATTGTGAGGAACATGGTTTCACACAGGGGAAGCCAGGGTTTTTTTGTTTGTTTTTTTTACCTACTTTGGGGAAGCAAAGTGTGGTTGAGGTAGAGAACTTGGTATATAAGAGGATGAAGGGGCTGGGCGCAGTGGCTCAAACCTATAATCCCAGCACTTTGGGATGCCAAGGCAGGCGGATCAGTTGAGGTCAGGAGTTCGAGACCAGCCTGGCCAACATGGTGAAACCCTGTCTCTACTAAAAATACAAAAGTTAGCTGGGTATAGCGGTGCATGCCTGTAGTCCCAGGTACTCGGGAGGCTGAGGCACGAGAATCACTTGAACCCAGGAGGTAGAGGTTGTAGTGAGCCAAGATGATGCCACTGTAATCCAGCCTGGGCAACAGAGTGAGACTCCATTTCAAAAAAAAAAAAAAAAAGTACAAGATTTCCATAAAGGACAAGCAGGGTCTCATGGGCTTGTGGGGACTTATATTTTGGGTGATAATGAGGATTATGGAGGTTCAGGGGCCATAAGGATGTTCTTATACGTGTGCATCTGGGCACTTCTGAAGTCCTGATGGTAAAAAGAAACAGAGGCCAAGCGCGGTGGCTCATGCCTATAATCCCAGCACTTTGGGAGGCCGAGGCGGGCAGATCATCTGAGGTCAGGAGTTTGAGATCAGCCTGACCAACATGGTGAAACCCCGTCTCTACTAAAAATGCAAAATTAGCCAGGCGTGGTGGTGCATGTCTGTAATCCCAGCTACTCAGGAGGCTGAGGCAGGCAAATTGCTTGAACCTGGGAGGCAGAGGTTGCGGTGAGCCAAGATTGCACCATTGCACTCCAGCCTGGGCAACAACAGCAAGATGCCATCAGAAGAAAAAAAAAGAAACATAATGGATTTTCAGGTCCTGGAGATGAAAATGGCAGGTCCTTTATGAAGTAGCTTATACATTAATTAATACACAATATATCCTTTGTGTGTTAACTTCTCTGGGACAATCATAATTGGCTCGTTAATAAAGGGTAAGAAATGAAATGGTATTTCAGTTAACCTTTAGATACATCTTGTTATTAACACATCCATTTTGGATAATCCTGTGTTGGACATACTTAGTATTTCATTGAGGAACCTAATAAAATGGGAACTTCTTTCTGATAGGTTCTATAATGCTCCTCTGCAGAATATCTGTTAATAATTTGAGTTGTCGCACAATGCTTCATAGGCGTTGTGACCTAATTTAGTGTTATCACGTATTGTTACAGCCTTGGGCTAACATATTTCAGTATTTATCTTTCTTTTTTTTTTTTTTTTTTTTTTTTTTTTTTTTTTGAGACGGAGTCTCGCTTTGTCACCCAGGCTGGAGTGCAGTGGCGCGATCTCGGCTCGCTGCAAGCTCCGCCTCCCGGGTTCCCGCCATTCTCCTGCCTCAGCCTCCCGAGTAGCTGGGACTACAGGCGCCCGCCACCACGCCCGGCTAATTTTTTTTTTGTATTTTTAGTAGAGACGGGGTTTCACTGGGTTAGCCAGGATGGTCTCGATCTCCTGACCTCGTGATCCGCCCGTCTCGGCCTCCCAAAGTGCTGGGATTACAGGCTTGAGCCACCGCGCCCGGCCTTATCTTTCTTTTAAAATATTTCTTTGAATGAATAAACAAAATATTTCCTTTGGTCCTACATAGGCTATTAGCGTGCATGAGTTCTGAAGCTGACCATTAGGATGGATGGATGCTCTTTTTAAGTCTTGACCTTTTTATAACAAATAACAGCACCCCAGTAAGTCATTGGCACATGCTTCCAAATGAAGGTAATTTCTAAAAGACATACAGATTTATAGGTGCACTTTAAAGGACATTGGGGCTTGGAGAGAGAATTCATTTTAGATTGTAAAACCAACTAACATTTGAGAACCTTCTAGGGCCAGGCGTTTTCATTATCACGGTAATGCCATGGAACAATAGTATAGCTTTTCCCATTTTTTAAATGGGCATTAAGGACATAGGTGACTTTCCAAGTGTCACACAGTGAGTGGCATAATCAGAGTACAATTTGGGTCATGCCCATACATCACATTGCCAGTGATTACCCAAGGAAAGTGGCGTACATGTGAGGAGGAGGAACGTTAGAAAGGTTAAAACAAGCTCTTGGACTTTACAGAATTTTCCCGTACTGCTTCGAGCTCTTTATCACTACAACATGAACCATTCATCTGTCTGTGGATAAAAACGTCTAAATGCCACTTAATTTTCATGTATCAAAGAAAGCTTAAATAGATTTCTAAAGATTGCCAAAATAAATGGAAATAAATGTTTTAATTTATTAAATGTCAAGTTTCTGTTGAGCATTTTCTTCCATTTGCTGCTTCATAAGTCACATACCAATTAGAACCCAATTGGTATGACTTTTTGAGTTCATCGTCACTGCTCTTAAATTGCTGACTGGCACATTCGTGGCCATTGAGACACTTCCCATTTTTCCTAGCTTTCGTTGGTTTTAAGTATTTATTCTGCTTAGGTTTTTAAAAGAATTGTCATTCAATAAGAATGATGGCTTGACTTTCTCATCGTGGTCATTTGTTCATTGACTGAGGAGCATCTGTTTTCAATACAGAATGCATCACACATCAACACATCATTCATTGCTGTATTACAGAATTTAAAGTCAAGCCTGGCTAATATTTTTTGGTAAATATATGGACCAGAGTGGATTTCCAGGAAGGATGAGTCATATTATTAAATGAATGCTTGTTGAAAGGTATGTGCGCGTCACCACGTGGAGCATTATTCTCGGCTGTCAGCACACAGTTCTCTGGCAATTTGCTTTTTGAGCATGTCATCTTCTAACAACAGTTGTATTCTCAAAAGGCTGGAGAGAGAGGAATTGAAAAGAAAGGCAGAGGAGGAAAGGCATCGCCTAGAAGAGGAAGCCCGAAAGCAGGAAGAAGAAAGGAAACAGCAGGAAGAGGAAAAGAAGAAACAGGAAGAGGAAGAGAAAAGAAAGGCAGGCGAGGAGGCCAAGCAGAAGGCTGAGGAAGAGCTATTGTTGAAAGAAAAGCAAGAACAAGAAAAGCAAGAACAAGAAAAGCAAGAGAAAGCCATGATTGAAAAGCAGGTACTGTATGAGTCCTCAGATGGACTTTACTTGTTTTTTAAGGGCCTTGATAGTAGGTACAATTAGTTAAATTTCAATGACTCATAATATTTACTTGAAGTTTTTTCTTAAACTGGGCTGGTTATTAAGTATAAGTTGGGGCAGTTGCAGTGAAGTTGGTAATGTTTGCCATCTGTCAGTTTGGGTTTCCCAAAGGCAAACCCTGGGATAAGAATTTGGGTGCCAGCAGTTTTTTTTGCAAACGAATCCCAGGAAGCCAGTAGAGGAATAGGAGAAAAGCCAATGGAAGTGCATTGATGCATGTGTTACTGTGGGTGACTGGAACACAGTCCCATTGGGAACCTCTGAGAGACTGTGGATCATGCTTTAGAATTGTCCAGCTGAGGGATGAGGAAACTGAACTACTTATCTACCACATCCTGCCCCTCACTGTAGAAGGGGAATTAACTCTCTGATCTGGCCACATGCACACTTCATGGTCCAAGCCTGCCTGCAGACACAGAAAAGCCTTGGCCATGTATGAGAACTGTCAGCAGGTGATTTGCATGGTGAGCCAGGGGTATATGAATGAGGTCCAGCCATGTTTGCTGTGTCATCTAGTGGTTTGTGTAAATCCACGTTGAATATTGGAGCAGCATCCACTTTAGGGCAGATGATGAGATGAAGGAATATGTGCAAAGCCAAGGAATTACCACACTGTTTTCTTAGCTTATTAAAGCTTTGCCTTGATTTACCTGTTTCTGTTAGAAAGAAGCAGCAGAAGCAAAGGCCCGGGAGGTAGCTGAACAGATGCGTCTCGAGAGAGAACAGATCATGCTGCAGATTGAGCAGGAGAGACTGGAGAGAAAGAAGGTAAGGGCTGAGGGATCAGGAAAACTTAGGGTAAGTGAATAGGAAGTAAATCCAGTTCTCTTCTGCAGTGATTGGATATAATGATCCTAGGATTGTCAGTTAGGTCAAGTTCATTGATACTACTGTTCAAATCTTCTATGTCTTTATTAGTTTTTTGCCATATCGTTCTATCAGTTATTGAGAAAGATTGTTAAAAACTCCATCTGCGGCCAGGCATGGTTGCTCACACCTGTAATCCCAGCACTTAGGGAGGCAGAGGCGGGAGGATCACTTGAGCCCAGAAGTTCCAGACCAGCCTGAGTAATACAGTGAAACCCTGTCTCTACTAAAAATACAGAAAATAACTGGGTATGATGGCATGTGTCTGTAGTCCCAGCTACGTAGGAGGCTGAGGTGGGAACATGACCTGCACTCAGGAAGTCAAGCCTGCAGTGAGCCAAGATCGTGCCACTGCACTCCAGCCTGGGGAACAGGAGTGAGACCCTGTCTCAAATAATAGAAAAAAAAAAACAATTCCATCTGTGATTATGGATTTGCCCATTTTTCCCTTTCAGTTCTGTCAGGTTTTGTTTTATATATATTTATCGTGATATGCCTTTGGCTCTAGTGATATTTCTTGTCTTAAAGTCTACTTTGACAGCACCCCTCCCCCCACGCTTTTTTTTTTTTTTTTTTTTTTTGAGACAGAATCTCACTCTATTGCCCATGCTGGCGTGCAGTGGTGTGATCTTGGCTCACCACAACCTCCCCCTCCCAGGTTCAAGCGATTTTCCTGCCTCAGCCTCCCAACTAACTGGGATTACAGGTGCACACCACTTACACCTGGCTAATTTTTGTATTTTTAGTAGAGGTGGGATTTCACCATGTTGGCCAGGCTGGTCTCCAACTCCTGGACTCAAGGGATCCTCCTCCCTTAACCTCGCGAAGTGCTGGGAATATAGATGTGAGCCACTGTGCTTGGCCTGACAGCCCTTTTATGATTAGTGTCTGTATGTCAAATCTTTTTCACCCTTCTACTTAAAACTTCTTCTGTGTGTTTTTATAAGTAAAGAGCATATAGCCAGGAATTGTTATTTTAATTCTGTTTGACAGTCTTTCTCTTTGTCTTTTAGTTGGAGTGTTTAGTCCATTTACACTCACTGTACTTATGGGTAAAGTTGGGTTTAAGGAGATTGATTATAAAGGCGTATTCTCATGGTATCCTAGGCCCAACCTGGGCTTTGTATTGCTATTGGCCTGGGACCCAGGAGACCAACCTGTGGTCTTCTCCCCTGTGATGCACCTCAGCCTCACTTTCTGTAGGGTGGTCCTCTTTAATGGCAGGTGGTAATTTGTTGATTTATAGGGAGCCTAAGGAGAAGAAGGAGAAATATGGGATATAAATTGAATATTGATTCTAGATACGTACTAGTTAACTTCTCAAGCATTTGACCTTGTCCATGGGGCCAGAGGTGTACATCTCCAAAACTAGTGGAAAACCTTTCTATACTTGTTATCCTCTTCTGACATTTGTCTTTTACAAGTTTTCTGAGAAATGTGATGTTGCATGTAAACCAAGCTACTTTATGTTTTTGGTTTTATAGTCCTCTTACTTGATTTTGTTTTTTGTTTTTTGTTTTTAGAGAATAGATGAAATCATGAAGAGAACAAGGAAAAGTGATGTGTCTCCACAAGTGAAGGTAGGAATTCAAATGACCATTTTAATAGTTTATGTACTAAGTAGAAAAGAACAGCAGAATACACTCAGTGAAATCGTAGGTCTTGGAGAGGATTAGCCAGAAAAAAAAATGCAGTTTTCCTGCTTTGTTCCTGGCTAGGTTAAGGAGGGTTAGGTACCTGAAAAGAAAGAGGGGCTTCAGAGATGGGATGGGTTAAAGATTTCCTTAGAGTAATGGGGGGTGGGATGAAGAGAGAGGCATAGTAGTCCATGAATAAAAAACAGAATGCTGACATAAAAATACATAAGAATAAGGGAAACACAGCTGAAGATTTAAAGAATTACCACAGAACAGGCAGATGGTCCAGGCTCAAAATATCATCGGATGCTTTTAAAAAGCACTTTTTTTTCTGTGTGATGTCAGCCTTCCCTCACTTCATTCACCTTCCATTTGTTTTCAGAAAGAAGACCCCAAAGTGGGGGTCCAGCCTGCTGTGTGTATGGAAAATAAGACAAAACCAGTTGTCCCCAACAAAATGGGTGAGTGTGACATCTGGTTCTTGGGTTCTTCCTTTTAGTAGCAAAAGCTCATAAGACTTCTTGCAGGGTAAACAGACCCATGGATCCCAAGAGGGTGACTGCTGGCAGGGGCCTGTGCAGTTTCCCTTCCCTGGGGATGTGTCTCCAGCACAGGGACTGTCAGCTCCACTTGGGAATCCACTGGGTTCCTTGGTTACTCCCATAATCCCAGCATAGGAAGCACTCTGGCTGCTGGCTCACAGTGCTTTCCAGGGAGCTTAACTGCTAGTCAGGTTTTATGACTATTAGGACCTGACTCTGCTCTTCTCCAGAGGTTCTGCACAGACACTGATAATGTGATTTGTCTTCTCATCCCCTGTGTGAAGGTGATTATGTGGGGTTATTTGTGGCTCCTTCCACAAAAGATGCTGCAGTATCAGTGAAGCAGAGCATTAAATTAATTGCCTTGATCTATATTTCCGTTACTTTATTTAGACATTTTATGATTAATACAAGGGACTTTGTGTTCTCGATCAGAAATCAATGGATTGAACACCTGCCAGGAAGTTAATGGTCTGGGTCACGCTGCCCCAGAAACTTATCCCCAAGACATTTTCTCTAATGGGCTTAAGCCAGCTGGGGGACTCATTCATCTGGATGGCCTTGATGGGAAATCAAATAGTCTGGATGATTCAACTGAAGAAGTTCAGTCTATGGATGTGAGGTATATTCATTTCTTTTGCATTTAAGCCTCATCACTTCTCCAAATACTACCCTTTCTTTTAGTTGGTTTCTTCATCTTTTATACAACCAGATCACCTAAAGCAGGTTTGATTGACGTTATGGGAAAGCTCTCAGTGGTATAACATTCTAGTGTCTTGCGTCAGGTTCCCTAGAAGCAGAGCCTGAAACAGAGTTTCTAGGGCATGTGATTTGTTAGAGGAAAGCTCTTGGGAGTTTTTCAGGAGAAAGGGGAAGGAGGGAAGTCGCTAAGCAAGGATGCCTTCTCAGCTGACCCCATGGGGGCTCTGGAGGATGAATTTCCACCAGAGACAGTTCCCCTGCGCTTCTGCAGTTCTGGTTTTCCTAGATTCTTCTTCTTTTTTTTTTTTTAATTCTTTTTTTTGAGACGGAGTCTCGCTCTGTCACCCAGGCTGGAGTGCAGTGGCCGGATCTCGGCTCACAGCAAGCTCCGCCTCCCGGGTTCACGCCATTCTCCTGCCTTAGCCTCCCGAGTAGCTGGGACTACAGACGCCTGCCACCTCGCCCGGCTAGTTTTTTGTATTTTTTTTTTTTTTAGTAGAGACGGGGTTTCACCGTGTTAGCCAGGATGGTCTCGATCTCCTGACCTCATGATCCGCCCGTCTCGGCCTCCCAAAGTGCTGGGATTACAGGCTTGAGCCACCGTGCCCGGCCTAGATTCTTCTCTAAGATCTCACAAGAAAGAAAAAGAAGAACCTGGCAGCAGCCTTACCCTGGCTGTTAAGAGATTCCTGATGATAGGCCCTCAGCCCACCACTCTTCAGAGGCTGGACTTGCTCCTTTGCTAGGCCTTACAGCTGGCACAATTATGAAATGCCTCCTTCCATCTCTAGGGAGAGGAAGAGAGAGAGAGAAAGAAAGTCAGGCTTGGCTGTGCTGGAGCTGGATAAGTCACGGTGGATTGGAAGCCTCACTTTAGAGAGGAAGCAGAGGGTGAGGTTGGCTTTGCCAGTGATGACGTGGTCTGTGGTGGGATCCTTTCATGATGGGTCCCCCAACCTTAACTGAGCACTTCAGGCAGTTTCACATGAACTCTTCTCAGCACGATCAGATTCACACTCACAGGAGCCCTGGCAGAGAGAAATGATTGTTCCCATTTTACTGGCGAAGAAACTGAGGCTGCAGGAAGGAAAAGCAATTCTCCCAAGGTGGCACAACTGGAAAGGTAGCACTGGGAGCAGTGTTAATTAGGGCTCTTCCTCAACTTGCTTGAACTTTTGGCATTGACTTTCTGTCTGAATGTCCTATTTAGAAAGTTCTGGAACTTCCTTGCTTCTTTGTAGTAGAATGCTGGTGCCTGTGGGTTTTTGTCCTTTCACCCTTTGGGCATCGTGAGCTTGGCCATCACAGCCCTGCTTAGTCTGCTTCCGTGTTCTCATACAAGGGGCCTTGTGTCCACCATCTGTCCTTCTCAAATTTGAACCCACTTGTATTTTTTACAATGTGTTACACAAAAACTCCGACTCTAAGTCCTTTTTCTTTAGAAGAGTAGTATAACAAAATATTGCAAATAGAATTAATATGTTGTGCTGTGTTGTCTGTCTCTCTCTCTCTTTCTGCCTCTCTCTCTCGTTCATCTCTTCTAGTCCTGTTTCAAAAGAAGAGCTTATCTCTATCCCAGAATTTTCACCAGTGAGTGAAATGATTCCTGGGGTGTCTCTGGACCAAAATGGAACTGGTAATGCCCGAGCACTTCAAGATCTCTTAGATTTCACTGGTCCCCCCACATTCCCCAAGAGATCCAGTGAAAATCTCAGCCTGGACGACTGTAACAAAAACCTTATCGAAGGATTTAACAGTCCTGGCCAAGAAACTCCTCTCAACACCTTCTGTTGACAAATACAGCATCTCTTTAATAAAAGGTACAGTCTTTTGATCATATTCTGACTTCATAACCTTTTAACTGGGGTTTGTGAAGATAGGCCTCTTGGATGGTCAAATTTTACTTGAAAAATGCAAACATGAATACATTATGGTATACTACAGCACACACAAGAATTGAGACAGATTTCAAGTAATTCATCTGTGAGCCTTCAGCGCCGAGCCGCCTTGTCCTAACCCTGCTGTTTAGGGTGTGTAGAGGGTGTGTAGATGGGAAGGTTGAGAACACTGGCTAAAGGTTTGACTACCAATCCAGCCTGAGTAGCTTTTTTATGGGTGAGGAAAGAATACTGTAGTAGTGTTGCAAGGTGATATGAGTAAGATGAATTTCCCCACCTCTAGTTTTGCTCAGTGACATCCCACATTCTATCTAGAATCATGCATATACATTGTGAGTGTTGGGCCACATGATTTGCTATTCTCTTGACCCATTCTGGATTCTTCCAAAGCAGACATCTATTCTTCGATCATACCTGAGGCAGAGAGAACTGCAGTTTTTGTGTCTCGAAGGTTTTTTCCCCACCTTTGGCCTTTTTTTTTTTTTTTTTTTTGCCAAAGTGCTTCCAGAAGCTGTTTTCATTTGAGTAAGAGTATCTATGAGTTATATACACTCTGTAGTAAGGTATACTTCGTTATATATGCATCACATTTGATTTACTTGAGTTTGGAGCTTGTTTTTGAATAAGGAAAACATAATTAGAGTCTGTCACCAAATCCTTTAATAATTTAATAATTCCAATTGCTCCTCCTACTTTAGATTCTGTTTTTGTTTCAAGAGAAGGGATCTCACTCTGTTCCCCAGGCTGGTGTGCAGTGGTGCAATCACAGCTCACTGGAACTTCAAACTCGTGGGCTCAGGAGATCCCCTTGCCTCAGCCTCCTGAGTAATTGGCTCATAGGCACATGCCACCAGGGCCAGCTAATTTTTTTTAGTTTTTGTAGAGGTTGGGTCTTGTTATGTTTCCCGGCTGATCTTGAACCCCCGGCCTCAAGTGATCCTCTCTCCTTGGCCTCCCAAACACTGGGATTACAGCCTTGAGCCACCATGCCTGGCGTCTATTTTAGATTTTTTTTTTTTTTTTTTTTTTTTTTGGAGGTGGAGTCTCGCTCTGATGCCCAGGCTGGAGTGCAGTGGCATGATCTCCACTCACAGCAACTTCTACCTCCCAGGTTCAAGCCGTTCTCCTGCCTCAGCCTCCTGAGTAGCTGGGATTACAGGCACATGCCGCCAGACCTGGCTAATTTTTTGTATTTTGGTAGAGACGGGGTTTCACCATGTTGCCCAGGCTGGTCTTGAACTCCTGAGCTCAGGCAATCCACCCGCCTTGGCTTCCCAAAGTGCTAGGATTACAGGCGTGAGCCACCACGCCTGGCCATTTTAGATTCTTAAAAGCATTTTTGTATTCTCGGCATTTTCTCAGTCACTTTATTTTTTATACTTCACTCCCATAACAAATTCAGTGGCCAAAATAACTTAGTCCAATGTTTTTATTTTTCAGATGAGGAAACAAGTTGGAGAGGCTACAGAGCTGAGGTCACTGTGTTTTTTGTATACTTGTTTCTACCTGACCTCAGCTCTTGCCTATAAGACAAGTTTGAGAGACCATTTCTCTTGGTTCTTGGTGTGTGATGGGTCACTTTTAGAATAAACTATATCACTGGTTTGGAAAAGCAGCTGCCTTCTTGGACACTTAAAATACTAATTCACCTGAGCATTCTAGTTCCCTGACAGTTAAGTGGCTTAATATTTATTAAGAGTTTTTTTGTGTTTTTAACATACTTTGACTTTAAAATTAGTTTCCCTTCAGTTCACTTACCTCACTATACAGTAGGGAACAGAGAATCCACAAAATTGATTAGAGTATTCATAGATCCTCAAATTTATTTCTTACATCTCTAAAAGAAATGCAAAACCCCTATCCAAAAATGAAAATCTCGACTAAATCATTTTATTCACACTGCTTGTATATTTTTAATTATGATTGGGTCTATTTGTCAAATTCTTCTCTACCAAAAGTGGTACCACCCCCACCAGGGGACGTTTGGACATGTGTTGATGGTTTTTGTTGCCAGAGTGGCTGGGGGCATTTGAAAGATAAAGCTTGAGACATTAAACATCTGCAGGTTTTAGGAAAGTTCCGTACAAGGAAAATTTGACCCATCTAAAAGAATAGTCCTGTGTAAAATACTGTATCACTTCTGTTGAGAAATACTGTATAAGCCCAGGAGGAAAATATAATTAGCAAGAAGGTAGAAAGTGCCACAGCGTGTTGTGATCGTTTTAGTGAGAGAATAGTGCTACAAACTGCAGAGTACTTGGTTTTCCCTTTGATCTCATCTGGTTTTGTTTCTGAATTGACACAGGTGTTTGGAGAACCCGTAAAGCTGCTGATAGTCAAATCCGAGCTGCCAGCCGCCTGAAGAAGCTTCTGTCACCCTTACCGCTGGATCCCAAATTATTAGCTTGGAATGTAACTGTATTCCTAGGTAGTATGTCAAACACTGGCCACTCTTGGTAGAAACCTTGAGACTTTCACCTTGTTGGGCTTTAGCAAAGTTTCCTTTTACAGTTCTGTTTATGAGCTTCAGCTGCTGATAAAGCACTTCCTGAACTTCTCTATTATCATAGTGACCCTCTGAATGACCTGAGTGACTGGCTCGGCAATTCGCTTTATAACTGTTCTTATTCCCAAAGTGGGAGCACATAAACATTTAGATGTCTTTTCCTGTAAAATATTCTAGACATTTACCCAAACTCTAGTTAAACATATACTCAACTTGCACTGTATATCTCCCTGTCTTTTTTGAGACAGAGAAGAAATTCAGGAGGTTCCCCATCTCCAGAGTTTCTCTGTTTGAAGGCAGTATCAAGAAGCCTTTAAAAAGTTATTGTTGAGCTTTGCCACCCGCAAAAATGCATTGCCCCACGTTATTCTTTTGGGGGTAAAGTAGTAAGTTTGGTTGAGGAAGGAAGTCAAAACAGTCAGTAATGATTTCTTTTCTCTTATGCATATTCGTGTATACATGGGCAACTGAATCTAGCAAGGACTCTTTCATGTCACACCTTAAAATCTTCACGCTGTAGTCACTCCAGACCATGGAGTGACTTTCCAGCTGAATGAATCCTATGTCTCACGTGCAGGTGGTTGGTTTTCAATGTTCTTGCTATTTTTTTTTTTTTTTCTGTTGGATCTTGGGAGGTTTCTTTGTCTGCTCCTGTGTTTGCCCAGCTTTAATAAAACCAGGTGCAAACAAAAATCATAGCGTTCTGAAACAATAGGGGGCCCACATTGGACCCAGTATGTAACTTTAGTGGACTTTAACATTAAGAAAAAAATCTGAATGGGAAAAATGACACTAGAATGTATACTCCACACATTTTATGCCATATAATGGTGTGTTTTCTTAATTTTGTTTTTTGTGGCAAAATGTGGCTTTCTGATTAAAATGACCTTTTCTTCTTTGAAACTTTTTGTTTTGACTTGGATAATTAAGGGTTTGGAAAGATTCATAATTCTGAGAGAGGTTTGCAACCAGGAGATACAAAGAAGTCTCAGTAGTCATCTTGTTCATGTGCTTTTACAGCCAGCTACATTTAAGAATGTATTAGTTACGGAAACTGTATGTGTATTTGTCTATACTCAATAAAGTACATGCTTCCACATAATGCGGTGCTGTCCATCTCGGCAAATACTGGCCAAGTCACTTTATGACAGGCACACAGAAACCATAGCATGGTCTGGCTTTCAAAAAATGCCTCTCATCTTTCCTAGAGCCTTATTTTGCTAAATGTCTGTTTTCTTGTGATTTGTTGTACCTCACAGCACCACTGTGACCGTGGTGATGCTTCATTTGCATGATATGTACATTGTGTTTAATGTGAAATACATTTTCATTGAAGAGTCTGATGACTTGCTAGCGTTTTATTTTTTTCTGTAAGCTCAACGTGCTGAAACCAAACCAGGCTTTTAAAAACTTGTGTAGAAGAAAACCAAAAAATCCTGTGTGGGTGTCCTTTCCCTGTCAAACTCATTAAAAATTCCTTTGTTGCCAGTGCCAAGTGGAGTCAACTGCATAAAGCTTATTAAGTGATGACTATCACTAGAACACAATGGACTTCTGAATATAGTAAAAAGTTGCTGTTCTTTCCTTTTTTTTTTTTTTTTTTTTGGGGAGAGACAAGGTCTTACCATGTTGCTGAAGCTGCTCTCCTAGGCTCAAGTGATCAATCCTCCTGCCTTGGCCTCCCAAAGTTCTGGAATTATAGGCATAAGCCACCATGCCCAGCCAAGTTCCTGTACTTTCATACCACTGGTGCGAGGGCTTTCTAGCTAAGATACAGTTAACCTTACCATAATCTATGAGAACATTGCACATAGCAATTTGGCATTTAAATAAAATTATAATGGGAATGTTGACCCTTATTTTCAGGTAAGCTGAAACCCAGACCAGTTTTTTTGTATCTAACTCACAGGCTTTCCACTGCCTGGAGACAGTACCAGCCCAGACCAGAAGCCAGGTGGAAAGGACTGGAATTAAGAGACCCCTGTGGTAACTTCTGGGCTGCCATCTCTTAAGCTGAGGGCCCAGTCATTGCTGCCTTCCCCAGTTCTGCTAACAGAGCCTCTGGTCAGGGCACAGAAGCAGACACTATTTCCATATGCAGGCCTCTGGGAGGGGCATTAGAAGTAACTTATGTCATCATGAGCTCTGGCCATAGGGCCTACATTGGTGGCCAGTCATTCCTAAGAACAGTTTCTTGTTTGTGAACATTGCGAGTTTTTTCTTAGTATGTACAGGTTTCCTATTAGATGCTTTCGTTAATTTAGAAAGCAAATGTAAAGAACTAATTTGTCTCAAGAGGTATACCCATTACATTGGGGCACAGTACAGGGTGACCTCCATACTCATTCCTCAGCACTGTTCAGAAAGCACAATTATGGACCGGGTGCAGTGGCTCACACCTGTAATACCAGCACTTTGCAAGGCCGAGGCAGGAGGATCACTTGAGGCCAGGAGTTCAAGACCAGCCTGGGCAACAAAGCAAGACCTCTGTTCTGTACAAAAAAATTTTTTAAAACTTAGCTGGGTGTGGTGACACACACCTATAATCCCAGCTACTTGAGAGTCTAAGGCAGGAGGATCGCTTGAGCCCAGGAGCTCAAGGCTGCAGTGACCTATGATCACACCACTGTACTCCTGGCCTGGACAATGGAGCAAGACCCTGTCTTTTTTAAAAAAGCACAATTATGTAAGAAAATGAAGCAAGAACTCTTAGAAATGAGAAGCTTCACAAATGTTCTTTTTTCTGGAAATCCATGAAAAACTCTTAGAATGATTTCACAAGGAGGCCAACTATCAAAGAAAAATTAATAGTTTTCTTTTTGGGGGTGTGGGGGCACAGGGCCAAGCTGGAGTACAGTGGCATGATTATAGCTCACTGCAGCCTCGAACTCTTGGGCCCAAGTGATTCTCCTGCACCAGTCTCCTAAGTAGCTAGGAATACAGGTGTGCACCACCATGCCCAGTTAATTTCTTTTAAATATTTATGTAGAGATGAGGTCTATGTTGCCCAGGCTGGTCTTGAACTGGGCTCAAGCGATCCTCCCGCCTTGGCCTCCCGAAGTGCTGAGATTACAGGTATGCACCACTATGCCTGGCCAGATGAGTCTTTTTCTTACATATCAGCAATAAACTGGAAATAGGTTCCAACAAAACCCATAAAATTCATAGAAATAAAAACTAGCTAAAATGAGAGGAATGTTAAAATTTAAGTGAATGAATGGGAAATCTTGTGCATATGAAGAAGGCTCATCCTATAGGCAGCACTCACATTGGTTCCAGTCAATGAGATTTCATTTCAGCAACTTGAAAATAGAATTGTAGGGGCCGGGTGCAGTGGCTGACGCCTGTAATCCTAGCACTTTGGGAGGCCGAGGCGGGTGGATCACGAGGTCAGGAGATGGAGACCATTCTGGCTAACATGGTGAAACCCCGTCTCTACTAAATACAAAAAAATTAGCCAGGCGTGTTGGCGGGCGCCTGTAGTCCCAACTACTCGGGAGGCTGAGGCAGGAGAATGGCGTGAACCCGGGAGGCGGAGCTTGCAGTGAGCCGAGATCGCGCCACTGCACCCCAACCTGGGCGACAGAGCGAGACTCTATTGTCTCAAAAAAAAAAAAAAATCATGCTTTGAGGTAGGTATGGGACGGTAACTTCCCCAAGGACACACACAGCTGGAACTTGGCAGAGCTGGCTGTGACTCCAGGGCCCCAACTTTATTTTTTATATATATTTAAAGATACATTTTTTTTTTTTTTTTTGAGACGGAGTCTCGCTCTGTTGCCCAGGCTGGAGTGCAGTGGTGCAATCTCGGCTCACTGCAAGCTCCGCGTCCCGGGTTTACGCCATTCTCCTGCCTCAGCCTCCCAAGTAGCTGGGACTACAGGCACCCGCCACCACGCCCGGCTAATTTTTTTGTATTTTTAGTAGAGACGGGGTTTCACCGTGGTCTCCATCTCCTGACCTCGTGATCCACCCGCCTCGGCCTCCCAAAGTGCTGGGATTACAGGCGTGAGCCACCGCGCCCGGCCAAAGATACATATTTTTTAATAGAGACACATTCTCCCTATGTTGCCCAGACTAATCTCGAACTCTTGAGCTCAGGCGATTCTTCCGCATTGGCCTTCCAAAGTGCTGGGGTTACAGGCACGAACCACTGCACCCGACTTCCAGGACCCCAGCTTTAGTACCCCCAGGGGAAGTTGACAGGCTTTTCTGCCCCCCAGAGCAGCAACACTGATTTGCTAGGGGGTAGGCAGGGCAAAAAAAAAAAAAAAAAAAAAAAAAAAAAAAACGGCTTGCTAGAGCAAGCACTTACAAAATGAGTAGCAAAGGGCCAGGACCCTCATGGAAACTCCTAGTTCTGAAGGTGCTTTAAAATACATATTGAGGCCGGAAGCAGTGGCTCACGCCTGTAATGCCAGCACTTTGGGAGGCCGAGGTGGGTGGATCTCCCGAGGTCAGGAGTTCAAGACCAGCCTGACGAATATGGTGAAGGCCCATCTCTACTAAAAATACAAAAATTAACCGGGCATGGTGGCACACGCCTGTAGTCCCAGCTACTCGGAAGGCTAAGACAGGAGAATCGCTTGAACCTGGGAGGTGGAGGTTGCAGTGAGCCAAGATGGCACCACTGCACTCCAGCACTCCAGGCTGGATGAGACTCCATCTCAAAATTAGATATAGATTAGATAAATAGATATATATATACTATTAAATATATTGACATTATTAAAATGTATCTTTCTTAAGTATAGAATACAGTGGTCTTTAGTCACAGAGTTGTGCAACCATCACTACTAATTCTAGAACATTTTTACCTGAGTGCTTTTTCAAGGGTTTGTCATCCATTCATCTACTCAAAGCAGCAAAGCTTGGCTTTATCAGCCATTAGTTCAAGTTCTCATTGTACCTGAAAGCAAGGACATGGGGTTCGAAGATAGCATTCTTCTTTGAAGCAGTCACTTCCCTATCTTCCCCCTTCAATAGGCCAAATTAGGACAATGTTTATGTCACAATGAGTGTGGGCTGTTTTGTGTTGTTTCGCATTCACTTCATAAACATGGGATCAAATGCCAAACACAGGCTCACCTCTCAGATGCCCAGCATGGGCTCCTAGGTTGATGAGAGACATGGATTGGGTGAAGCTGTAATTTAAGACGCTTTGAAAATTCTGAACCTTTGGAGACATGCCTTTAGCAATGACCATGGATTCGGGCATAGGGTGACTTACACTGTGACTCTACTTGCCCTTGTGTTTCTGGGACAGATACCCCACATTAACCACTAGGGAGGGAGTGTTTCAGTGTCCTCTTTTTCCCCTCTAAAGTCCAAGCCAGGGTCCATGGCAATGGGCACTCATGGCACTGTGGAAAGAAATCACCTATTGCCCAGAGCCTGAGGGTCCCCTTGCAAAAGGCAGAGGGAGCTAAAAAGCTGCAGGTGTTGCCCCTGGAGAGTTCACCCCCTTCCCCTCCCTCCATGCTCTGCAGTAAATCAACAAGAACCTCCTGCCGAGGCTTCTATGCTGCAGTTAAATAATGCGACCATTCAACTGGCACCAAGGGACTGGGGCCGGGGGAGTGTCTAAAGCTGCCAGCTTTCTGGACTTCCAAGAAATGATGAAGGCAGGCTTTTCCCATCTCACCTTATCTCAGGAAATGCAAGGAAGAGTTCCAAGCAATTGAACCTTTGTGGAAAGTAACTTCTTTTCAGCATTAGAGCTAGCAGCAATTTGTTGGCTGTACTTATATTTTAGTCATATTTTCCTAATAGTGTGTGTAGGGTCATCTTGAAACAACAGGAAAGTCATCCACGCAGAGCTAACAGCTAGAACAGGGCTGTGTCACACAGTACACGTGCGTAAAGCTTGTTGGATTGAATTCAGTCATCACTGTGGGACCTGTAGGTTGTCCTAGGACAAACCGAATCTTCGTAGGTCCACTGGGAGGACAGAATAAATTCCATTTTTTCAGTGGACCTGGCCTTCTAAAGGATTCTCAGGGACCTACTCTGTGGGTGACAGCCCTGGTGGCTGGTACAAGGTTCACAATGGTAAGAAATTATTCAGAATGTGAAAGGCAACAAGATAACTGTGCACCCTTTCCAAGCCCTGATAGAGGATTGTCTTCACAAGGCAGCCTCTGGGCCAGCTGGGTCTCGGAAGATGTTAGTCCGAGCAGCTCACCATGTGCTGTGGGTTAGGATTCAGCCTCTGGAGTTAGAGGTTATGTCTATTTGTTCCTATAGGACACTAAAAAACTTCATCTCTAACTATGCCATCTTATTCCAGCATTCTTTTTTTCCTACTAAATACACGTGTGTGTAACGTACACACATGTGTGCATAATAGTCCTCATCTCCGCCTTTAACTTGCTTTCTCATCCTGCTCCTTAATGAGTTCAATACATTTTTTGACACATGCTTGCTTTATATTAACATCAGAATTATGTTTTTAACTTTTGGAAAGTTACACTTTGACAAGTGAGGGTCCTTATATCCTCGGCAGGATTTGGGAAATCCAAAATAGTTATACTAATGGCTTCAAAGGTTCATATTAAATGCTAGTGGAGTGGATGTCATGGTGCGCCACCCAGATGGACCTCCCTTTTAGGACTGAGGTGTTCATCCTTCCAGGTGTCTCCTTCCGGATGCTGGAGGTACAGCCCCTGAAGCCTGTCGGTGGACTTCCTGTCTGGGAATTGCCCTTGGCTGAAGGAGGTTGCCTCGCCAAGGTTAAACCTCCTCCTGGGGCAGCCTGTATCTGATGACTGGGTCAGTTCAGTGTACAAAGCCCCTTGCCTGGAAGTAGGACAACTCTGAGCCATCCCAGCTTCAGAGCTCCCCGTGGGGTCACCTGAGGGCTCTGCAGAGACTGCATTGCAGTCTAAATTCTCCCTCCTGCTTCCTTCACGCCTCCCCACGCCAGTCACTCTGCACACATGCCCCGCATGCCAGTTGGTCTGAAAGTTTCCCAAAGAACCCATCCTGAGCCAGCTGGGCGTTGTGCTAAGGCTTTTCATGTGCTGTATCTCCTAACCTTCCAGACAACATTCTGAGATAGGCATGGTTGTTACCATGCTCTTTTCACCATGAGGGACCCGAGACTCAGGCCAAGCCACTGGTCCGAGGTCACATGCAACCAGGAAGTACAGAGCTGGGCTTCTAACCCCAAGGTGTGCTTTGGAGCCTGCACTTGGCCTAGCTCACCACAGCCCAAAGTGCCTGCCCAGACAAATCAGACAGACCCAGCCCCTAGAGGCTCTTGCTAGTCTACACACCTTCTAGCTATAGTTGCAAGTTTTCCAATCAATCTTCTCAACCAGCTTCCCTCACCAGAAATTGTTGCTGACTTTGAAAATCCTTGAGAATCTTCTGCTGAGGGCATTTCATCCATCTTTGTATCGCTCATGCAAGCAGAATATGTGCACCTTCCACCTGGGAGCACAGTTGCTATGAGACTTTTTTCCCCCTCATCCAGAAGGCAACCCATTTCATAACTGCTCATTTATGAAGCAAGTACAAATGAATATCTACTCCATGCTAAGCATTTTGCTAGGGATGGGGATGGAGCAGAGAACAAGACTAGAAAGTGTCCCCATCCTCCTGGAGCTTATAGTCTAGCAGTGAAGAGAGACAGTAGACAATTTTAAAAGTCATTATTTGTAATTGTGATGGGTGTGAAGGTCAAGTCGGCTGTTACACATTTTCTTTTTCTTTTATTTCTTTTTTTTTTTTTTTTTTTTTGAGATGGAGTCTTGTTCTGTTGCCCAGGCTGGAGTGCAGTGGCACAATCTCAGCTCACTGCACCCTCTGCCCGTCTGCCCCTCTGCCCCCGAGGTTCAAGCAATTCGCCAGCCTCAGCCTCCCGAGTAGCTGGGACTACAGGCGTGTGCCACCACATCCAGCTAATTTTTGTATTTTTAGTAGAGACAGGTTTCACCATGTTGGCCAGGCTGGTCTCGAACTCCTGATCTCAGGTGATCCACCTGCCTTGGCCTCCCAAAGTGCTGGGATTACAGGCGTGAGTCACCATGCCCAGCCCACATTTTCATATCATTACAGTTTGTGATGACACATTGATTTGTGAGATTCTTTCATTAAGGTCTATCTCCCTCACTGTAAGTGTTATGACAGCAAGACTGCCACATTCCTACCACCCAACACAGATATTCAGTAAATATTTGTGAGTGAATAAACACAGTTGTTACTGAGAAACTCTATGAATTAAAATTATGGCCTCTGCCAGGCACAGTGGCTCACACCTGTAATCCCAGGACTTTGGGAAGCCAAGGCAGGTGGATCACTTAAACCCCAGGAGTTCAAGACCAGCCTGGGCAGCATAGTTGGACCTTCTCTCTACAAAAATTAAAATAACAGCCAGGCATGATGGTGCCTACAGTCCCAGATACTTGGGAAGCTAAGGTAGGAAGATAGCTTGAGCCCAAGATACTTGGTAGGCTAAGGCAGGAAGTTAGTTGAAGGCTGCAGTGAGCTGTGATGGTGCCAATGGACTCCAGCCTGGGTAACAGAGGCCTTATCTCTAATAAATTAATAAAAATATAATATAATAAAATTTTCTAGTAAGGGGCCTGGGGAGGGAAGGGTGGTAAATGTTTTGAATATATTATTGTAAAATCTACCACAGGGTCCATTATGTTCTCTTTCCCTACCAGTCCAAGGGAGAGTGGGAACTGGAGTGAAAAGTTAAGACGAGACTGTGGGGTACCTAATAAATACGGGGTTGAACAAAATTAATTCACAGGCAATGAAGTTTTGGAGAGATGAATGACTTTTGAATTGGTTTTGGGTTGTGCGTGGACACAAAAGAGACCATTTATGGTAGGAAGGGATTTGGGGATAGAGTTTCTACAGTGGGAAGGCGCTGGACTTTTTCTTTTCTTTTCTTTTCTTTCTCCTTCCTTTCCTTCCTTCCTTCCTTCCTTCCTTCCTTCCTTCTTCCTTCCCTCCCTCCCCTTCCTTCCTTCCTTCCTTCTTCCCTTCCTTCCTTCCTTCCTTCCTTCCTTCCTTCCTTCCTTCCTCCTCCTCCTCTCCTCTCCTCTCTTCCTTTTCTTTTATTTTCTTTTCTTTTTTTTGGAGACAGAGCCTCACTCTGTCGCCCATGCTGGAGTGCAGTGGCATAATCTCAGCTCACTGTAACCTCACCCTCCCGGGTTCAAGCTATTCTCCTGCCTCAGCCTCCAGAGTAGCTAGGATTACAGATGTGCGCCACCACACTCGGCTAATTTTTGTATTTTTAGTACAGACAGGGTTTCACCGTGTTGGCCAAGCTGCTCTTATTTGTTTATTTCTTTGAGACAGGGTCTTGCTCTGTTGCCCAGTCTAGAGTGCAGTGGTGCAATCTCAGATCACTACAAGTTCTGCCTCCTAGGCTCAGGTGATTCTCCCATCTCAGCCTCCCAAGTAGCTAGGACAACAGATTCCTACACCATGCCTGGCTAATTTTTTTGTTTTTTTTTGTTTTTGTTTTTGTTTTTTTGTAGAGATGGTGTTTTGCCATGTTGTGCGGGCTGGTCTCAAACTCCTCCTTTTTGCCTTGCATTAATGTAGGTAGACTATCTCAAAATGGTTCAAAATAACTGCTGAGTTATAATACATTGTTTTAAAACCACAAATATTATATGACTTTCAGAACCAGGGCCAAGCCACTATACATATTACATTACAAAAGAGTTCATCAGAAATAATTTATAGGACCAGAGGACTGACTGGTAGCAATTACCAAATTTCGTTTAGGAATTTGTCCTCCATCTCAGTAGGAAAACAGTCATACAGGCAGTGACTAGAATGAGCAAAAAGAAACCTGCAGCATAAGCCTGTCTAAAAACATTTTCATCCGAACAATATAAATCATTTCTGTCTGCATTCTGCTGTTGACAAAGCCATTTAAAAAGCAAAGGTAAAGAAAGGACAGCGTCCACAAAAAATGCCTATATCATGGGATGGAAGACAAGGAGGAGGGAACAGGGCCAGCTAAGCATTATACGTTAAATTTCATTAATAGCTTTAAGCCACACAACCAAAGTCAGATCGTTAGGGCAAGGGGAAAAGCACCTGGTTCTGCCAGTCCTGGGTTCTAACCTCTACTGGAGATACTGAAGTGACACCATCACCATACAAACTAGGGGCAATCTGGACAACAGTGTTTTCAAGGGTTGAGAAAGCTATTTGTCCTACTACTTCACAATTTTCTTTTTCTCACATCAGCATTTGAAAAAGAAAGCCACACAGAAGGGTGGCACGAGAACGTGCCAAGGCAGCTCATAGGTCTCCCCAGAAGCTGATGCTCTCCAAAAAATGACGATGGCACTATGTACTTTGTCTAAGTCTGCATTGCAGCCTGAATTACTCCTTTAAAAACTGTTTACATTTTTCTCAGGTTTAAGGATTTTAAAACTACCCTGAATTACAGCAAACCTCTATGCCCATGTTCTGGTTTGCAGGGAGTACAAGCGATGCAGCAGTGGTTCTCAAGTTTGAGGGTGCGTCAGAGTCACCTGGAGACTTGCTGAAATGTAGTTTGCTGTGCCCCACTCCTAGAGTTTCTTCTTTCTCTCTTTCTTTCTTTCTTTCTTTCTTTCTTTCTTTCTTTCTTTCTTTCTTTCTTTCTTTCTTTCTTTCTTCCTTCCTTCCTTATTTCTTTCTTTCTTTTTTTTTGGAGTCTCACTCTGTTGCCCAGGCTGGAGTGTAGTGGTGCGATCTCGGCTCACTGCAACCTCTGCCCCACCAGGTTCAAGCAATTCTCCTGCCTCAGCCTCCCAAGTAGCCAGGATTACAGGTGCACACCACCATGCCCAGCTAATTTTTGTGTTTGTAATAGAGACAGGGTTTCCCCATGTTGGCCAGGCTGGTATTGAACTCCTGACCTTAGAAGATCCACCCACCTCAGCCTTCCAAAGTGCTTGGATTACAGTGAGCCACCGCGCCCGGCCCTAGAGTTTGATTTGGTGGCTTGAGGCAGGAGCTTCACTGTGTAGTGTATGGTCCCACCCTTGCTTGTTTTCTTCTGATATGACAGTGGTAAGGTCTATTTACCACTATTCACCACGCCCGGCTTACCCTGTCAGGAATAGCAGGGGCTATTCCTTCAGTCTGGATCCCAGACAGAAGACTCAAAGTTGCCCCACGATGGATGTGAAATGTAAATGAGAAATAAACATGTGCTGTTCTAAGCCACTGAGGTTTGGGGATTGTTATTGTAACACAGCTTATTCTTACCAATACAGACTACTTGTTTGAAGCAGAGTTGGCATTCTGCAGCAGATTTGGCTTCGCGTGAAACCCGAAGGGAAGGAAAGGGAAGGGGAGGGGAAGGGAGGGGAGGGGAGGGGAGGGGAGGGGTGGGGAGGGAAGGGAAGGGAGATGATACTCCATTTCTCTTAGGCTTGCTCTGCGTACATGTGCATGTATGCTATTCATATAGACACCAAGGACTATGTGCAAACTGTTTAACCTCTCTTTCCACACGAGTAGACAGCATATAAGGCCGAGGACCATCTACTTGTGCTGTCTGTTGACAATGGTGAGTCTGGAAAAAGACCACCTTGTTCAAAGAGGAGTCAAAAGAAATATATATACACACACACACACACACACACACATATACACACATATATATACACATACACAAATATATATACACACATACATATATATCTGTGTGCATATATGTATATGTATGTATATATGTGGGTATATGTTTTTTATTTATAAAAATAAGTTTGTGTGTATGTATATTTATATTTATATATAATGAAGACACAGAAACCATGGGAATGGAAGAGAAAAAAGAGCACATTTCTAGCACATTTCTTTTTTAATTTTTTTTTGAGACGTAGTGTGGCTCTGTCACTTAGGCTGGAGTGCAGTGGTGCAATCTTGGCTGACTGCAACCTCCGCCTCCCAGGTTCAAGCGATTCTCCTGCCTCAGCCTCCTGAGTAGCTGGGACTACAGACATGTGCCACCACGCCCGGCTAATTTTTGTACTTTTAGTAGAGATGGGGGTTTCCCCATGTTGGCCAGGCTGGTCTCGAACTCCTGACTTCAAGTGATCCGCCCGCCTTGACCTCCCAAAGTGCTGGGATTACAGGCATGAGCCACCGCACCTGTCCCAAAGGAGCATACTTTTGAAAAGGATTATCTGCAGAATCTGAAAGAAAAATTTCACAACCAGTTTAGCATCCTTTTGAAATATGATAGGCTTTCTATAAAATCAGAACAGAAATTCGTAAGGAAATGAAAGGGTGAGACAGAGATTACTAGAGTAACAACAGAGAACCGGGCGGGGGAGAATACAAAGAAACAAAAATCTCAATAATAAAGTTTGAGTCAAAATAGAGACAAAAATAATGCTTTAGAAAGCTGTATCAGTATCAATAAAGCAAACTTGAGGTCTACTGGAAATGCTGGAAATGGATGAAAGACGAAAATGATAAAACAGGCCAGTGTGGTGGCTCATGCTTGTAATCCCAACACTTTGGGAGGTCAAGGCAGGTAGATCACTTGAGGTCACGAGTTCGAGACCAGCCTGGCCCAAATGGTGAAAGCTCGTTTCCACTAAAAATACAAAAAGTAGCCGGGCATGGTGGCGGGGGCCTGTAATCCCAGCTACTCAGGTGGCTGAGGCAGGAGAATTGCTTGAACCCGGGAGGCAGAGGTTGCAGTGAGCCACGATCGCACCACTGCCCTCCAGCCTGGGCGACAAGAGAGAGATTCCATCTCAACCAATAATAATAATAATAATAATAATAAAAACAGAGAACTAATACAGCTGATTGCTCTTCCTAAAAGAGAGATTAGAGCTAATGGAGCAGAAACAATTCTTGAAGATAGAATGGAAGAAAACGTTTCTGAATTGAAGCCATATATATGCAGGTAAAAAAGGACTCACACCTCTTAACCAGAAAGAAAAAGCATTATTTATTCTTAAATTGCAAAAACTTCAGTATGACCAGAGCATTGTGCACAAGGGGAAGAGAGGCTAGGGAATAGATAATGAAAAAGTTTGTATGCTGTTCGAAAGAATGTTCTCTGCCAAACAGAAAGCAAAGTCATATATGAAGAAAGGAAAATGATCATTGATAAAAGGCTTAAAAAGAGTGGTAAAAGGATTTGTAACAGCAATTATTGGAAAAAAGAGAGATCACATAAAATGGTCATATAAAATGATTACTAAGAGGACCGGGTTCTCCACTGTGGTGGGCATCCATACATTTGTAGTGACATCATTCTTTGATAGTTGTGTGGCTTTCTCCCCACCCAAGCAGTGTTTGGAAATGCAGATGTAGGAATGGAAAATGCAGACTGGAGTTTTAAGTGGTAGTTTAATGTTAGGACAAGTCAAAGGGCAAGGCAGGGGGCTCTGCTTACAAGAGTGGTTGAAGGCTGGGCACAGTGGCTCATGCCTGTAATCCCAACACTTAGGGAGGCCGAGGCAGCAGGATCGCTTGAGCCTAGAAGTTCCAGAACAGCCTGGGCAACATAGCGAAACCGTCTTTACAAAAAAAAAATTTTTTTTTTTTAATTAGCTGGGCATGGTGGTGCACGTCTGTTGCACAAGCTACTCGGGAGGCTGAGGCAGGAGTATCACTTGAGCTCAGGAGTTTGAGGTTACAGTGAGCTATGATTATGCCACTGCACTCCAGCCAGGCCCACGACCAAGTGAGACCCTGACTCTTAAAAAAGAAAAAAAAAGGCCGGGCGCAGTGGCTATGCCTCATGCCTGTCATCCCAGCACTTTGGGAGGCTGAGACAGGCAGATCACTTGAGGTCAGGAGTTCGAGACCAGCCTGGCCAACATGGCGAAATCCCATCTCTACTAAAAATACAAAAATTAGCCAGGCATGGTGGTGCACACCTCTAATCCCAGCTACTCGGGAGGCTGAGGCAGGAGGATCACTTGAACCCGGGAGGCAGAGGTTGCAGTGAGCCGAGATCGCACCACTGCACTCTAGCCTGGGCGACAAGAGTCAGACTCCATCTCTAAATAAATAAATAGGCCGTGCGTGGTGGCTCATGCCTGTAATCTCAGCACTCTGGGAGACTGAGGCAGGATGATCACCTGAGGTCAGGAGTTCAAGACTAGCCTGGCCAACATGGGGAAACCCTGTCTCTACTAAAAATACACACACACACACACACACACACAAATTAGCTGGACATGGTGGCACAGCCTGTAATCCCAGCTACTCAGGAGGCTGAGGCAGGAGAATCACTTGAACCCGGGAGGCAGAGGTTGCAGTGAGCCGAGATCACACCACTGCACTCCAGCCTGGGCGACAGAGATTCTGTCTCAAAATAAATAAATAAATAAGTAAAAATTAAAAAGTGGTTGTAGTCAAAGGCCACGGGTTTAAGTTGGGTAGTGGGATTTCAACATGTAAGGTTTTAGAGATGGAGCAGTATCAAGTGATGAATGTCTAGATTTTCTAGACTGTGGGTGAACAAAGTAGAAGTAATGGTCATCCGCGTTGAGGAACTGAAGGAAACCAGGCTGGGTTGTGGATGTTGGATTCATTGGGAAGATGGCAGTAAATCAGATGGAGAGGAAAACTAATGCCAGGCAGTCAGTAGGTGACAGTGACAAGGGAGGGCAAAAGGTGTTACTACCAGATGGCATAGAGCCTGAAAGAGCTATTTCACAAGGGGAAGAAAGAATATCAGTGTCAAGCAGAAAGCTTCAAGAGTGAAGAAGTCACACTATCTTTGAGGCTGGTGCATGGACTGCGGGAGGGGAGAAACCAAGCGAGTAGACAGAGATGAGGCAATCCTTTGAGTTGGATGATGGATAGATGCTGGTACCATCCGACCATTTGGGAAGTTCAGCGGGGAGGCTTTGTTTTCCGGGAATATGCTTAATTTGAGGCGTGGGAAATGGATAGAGGGTAGGTGAATGGTTAGAGATCTGCACAAAGCTAGAAGGCTCACGGGATCAAGTTCTGTCCGTGACTGAGGGGTGACCTCCAATCCCTGGGCCTTAACCCCCAGGATCCCTGGACCTGGAACGCCCATTAAGTCCCCTCCTTTCCGGCAGGAGGGCGGCAGAGGGCGCAGGCGCTCTAGCCGGACCCGGCAGGCGGGTGGCAGAGGGCGCAGGCGCCCTGGACAGAGCGGCAGCGGTGGGAACGGCCGGCAGGGGGCGCAGCGCTCTGGCCCGAGAAGCCCGGGCGGGGCACCCTCGCCGGGAGAGTAGAGGATAGGGGTCGGCTGGAGAACGGGCTCAGCGCGAGGCCGCGAACAGTGGGCGGGGCCAGGGCGGGGGCGGGGCGAGGCGGTTCCGGAAGGAAGTGGTTCCGGGTCCCACGACCCGGCAGAGGCGGTTGGGGTGCCGCTGCTGTGGGAGGCGGCGGCAGAGTGAGGGGCGAGGCCCGAGGGGCCGGCGGCGGCGGCGGCGGCGGCGGCGGCAGCGGCGGGGGCGGCCGGGCGGGGGGAGGGGCTCGGGGGGGGGCGGGGCGAGGAGGCCTGGGCCCGCAGGGAGGGCGTGTCCGCCACCCAGGAGGGGCGGTTCTCAGGGTGGCGGATGGGGCAGCGGGGAGGATGCGGCGGTCCGACTCGGGTTCCCTGGGGACAACTCCTCTGCGCCCCGTAGGTCCCTCGGTCAGCGCCTTCCCTCGGGCGCGGCGACCCGTCTCCGGTTTCCAGGGGACAGCTGCCCGGCGCCCCTGAGGTCCCTCGACAGGCGCGGCGACGCGGGCACCTGCTGCCGCGACGCTGATCCTCTGCCGTCGTCGGGCAGGTTGCGGTCCCCGCGGTTCCCTGCATCTGTCAAAAGGGCGGGGGCCGGGGAGGCGGTGTCCGGGGACGGTGCCCTTGTTCTCGAGGCGGCCCTGGACGCGTCGCCTGCGGGGCCTGAACCGAGGACCCCCCCGCACCCCGCTTTGTCCTGGTGAGGCGCTCCTGCCGCGCAGCGGCATCTTCCTCTGTCAGCGTCGAGAATGAGTAGTGAAGGCTGCTCATTATCCTGCATTGTAAAGTAAAACTTGTCGTTTTAGAAACGTCTACTGAAAATTGGCGCATCTCCTGTGCTTCTCTAGGTTGTATTGGGAAACTGGGCCAGTCACTGTCAGGACTGTCCTGTTGGTAGGTCTCGAGGGAAAGAAATGGGAGAGAAACCTACCCCGTAAATATTTTCCTACCCGGGTGCTTTTCGAACTGCCTATTAGGTGATTGCCTTTTTTTTTTTTTTTTTTTCTGGAACAAATTACAAACTGTAGGTAGAAATCAGGAAGGCCTCTTTAGGCTCCTGGCCAAGCAGTCTTTTTAGCATTTTTCTGAATGTGAACAGGTCGGAACGACAGACAAGAATTTGAAAAGAAAAGGTTTTGCTGTGGATTCATAACGAGGGCTTTATTTTTCGTTGGTATTTTAATGGTAATGGTATAGCAATGTTTTATTTTTAATGTTGTTTTAAATGGCTACTAAAATTTTATTTTGAAATCACAGCTGTTTCAGTCACCCCCAAGAAACCTTTAAAACGTCTTATTAAAAACATTTTAATATATAGGAACCTTTAGCCATTTATACACAGTTCTAAGATAGGAATCACAATGAAGGTACATTGTTTCACTATTCCAAATTCCAAATAACCATGGTGAATATGGTTTCACCATTCCAAGTAACCATTGTGAGTGTGGTTATACACCTCCAGTCTTTTTCTGTGCAGAGCTTAAGACATGGGTTTTTCTAAAGTGAATTCTCTTTTGTAATTATCTTTTTCTGACTAAGATAGCATGCCATTACATGGCTGTAATATTGTAATTTATTTCATTGGTCATTCTCAGTTCTTCTCTATTAAAATACATTGTTGGGTAAATGTAAAGTCTGCATATCTATGATTACTTTTGAGTCTCACTCTGTCGCCCAGGCTGGAGTGCAGTGGCGCGATCTCAGCTCACTGCAACCTCCACCTCCCAGGTTCAAGCGATTCCCCTGTCTCAGCCTCCTGAGTAGCTGGGACTACAGGCATGTGCCACCATGCCTGGCTAATTTTTGTATGTTTAGTAGAGACGGGGTTTCACCCTATTTGCCAGGCTGGTCTCGAACTCCTGACCTCCGGCGATCTGCCTGCCTCGGCCTCCCAAAGTGCTGGGATTACAGGTGTGAGCCACCGCGCCTGGCCCATGATTACTTTCTAAGTGTACATTCCTAGATGATAGAATTGTTGGGCAGAGTATGCACATAAGGGTTTTTTTTTTTTTCAATGTGAATTGCTCAAGTTCCCTCTGGAAAAGATATGCTGTTTTACACTCCTACCAACAATCTGTGAGTGTCCTTACCCACACCCTAGCAAAAGGCAACATTTAAAGGGATTTCTATAGGAATACTTTTGAGCCATACTTGTACTCTTCAACCAAGTACAAGTACCCCTCTCTAGTCATCACTTTTTTCTTATTTGTTGATAGCACTTCAGCTTCTCATCTTTTATTGCACCTTTACTATTTTGGTAAAGAAAGGTTATCTAGGTGAAGCAAAGGCTTAATAGAGCAAACAAGAGATTTAAAGTTAGGATGCCCTTGAAATCCAGTATATCTGATTATCTTGAACAAGTCTCTGAACTTTTCTAAGGTACTTTTTCCGCAACGATGCACTAGGGGTTATAATACATTTGCCTTACCTTTCTTAAGGATAGTTTTAAGGGTCAAATGAGACATTTCTGGAAAGTACATTTAGACAAACTTTGTCTTGTTGGTATTTTTAAAAATTATTTTTAATTTTTTATTTTTAAATAGAGACAGTGTCTCACTATGTTGCCTAGGCTGGTCTCAAACTCCTGAGCTCAAGCCATTCTCCTGCCTTGGCCTTGCAAAGTGCTGGGGTTACAGGCATGAGCCACTGCACCCAGCCATGTTATTACCATCTGGTAAAAATTTCAGAGCACAGAAGCATCTTGAGGTTCATACATTTTTTAAAGTAAATACCTTAATTCAAAAGGCTATTCTGTAATACCCTTTGCCCCTATGCTCTTTCACTCCTTAAATTTGAAGTTTTTTTGGTTGTTGTTTTTCTTTTAACTGCTGCCCTAGATTATATTCAAAACTTTATCAGGGTTCTGAAATTAGGTGAGTGAATGAATCTGCACAAATGTTGAAGGAGCAAATATTTAAAAGCACTATATAAAGCGGAGAGGGACAGGTATAATGCTAAATAAAACACAGTACTTGGGCTCATGATAAATAAAACATGGTCTTTGTGCCCTGCAGGCTACATTATCCGGGCAGCAGAGGGCATAAAAGCTGCTTTCCAAATTTAGATGGCAATTTTAGATGTGATGCCTGATGTCAACTATTCTCAAGTATGCTAAAGCCCAATTCTGCTGACCAAGCACCTGAGCAAGTGACCGGCCGGTCTCCACAGGGTCATCTTTCTGACGGTAGGAGTTGCAAGGTGAGGAAGTGTTAGTATTATAGTGCAAGAACCTGCGTTCTACTTTCAGGTCCTCCACTTGGAGCAGATCAGTTAACTTTTTTGAGGCTGGCTTTATTCACTCATGAAATGCAGGTAATTCCAGCTTCCTCATGTGTTTGTTGTGAGGATTACATGACATAGTACGTGTGCAACACTTAGTAAACCAGGAACTGCTGGCACTCATGTCATCATTCTTACCCACTAGAGACTTCACTTCCCCAGGAAAAAAACTAGGTCTCTTCTAACTTTGTATTTCTACCCCCTAGCAGTCACTGGTACTTAGTCGTGTTTGATAAAGTAACATAGAATGTGACCACTGATAAAAATTCAGTTTGAGTGCGGGGTGCAGTGACTCATGCCTGTAATCCCAGCACTTTGGGATGCCAAGGTGGGCGGATCACCTGAGGTCAGGAGTTTGAGACCAGCCTGGCCAACATGGTGAAACCCTGTCTCTGCTAAAAATACAAAAAGTAGCCGGACGTGGTGGCACATGCCTGTAATCCCAGCTACTCGGGAGGCTGAGGCATGAGAATTGCTTGAACCCAGGAGGCGGAGGTTGCAGTGAGTTGAGATCTTGCCCCTGCACTCCAGCCTGCGTTACAGAGCAAGACTCTGTCTCTAAATAAAGAAATAAATTCAGTTTGGACCAATGAAGAAGGTAATATGTAAATATGGAATATTGGGAAAAATTTACCACGTTATTTGGAGTTAATATTAAGGAATCAAAGGAAACATTGAACTAATTGGACTTGGACTCGTCTCTGCTATGACTGTCATTCTACTTTACATCCCTAATGCCAGGCAAATAGTCTCTCCTTACTAAGAATAAATGTACTGGCTGAGCATGGTGGTTCATACTTATACTCCCAGCATTTTGGGAGGCTGAACTGGGAGGATCACCTGAGGCCGGGAGTTTGAGACCAGCCCTGGCAACATAGCAAGACCCTGTCTCTACAAAAAAATGTTTTAAAAATTAGCTGGGTATGGGGTATGCATAAGTGAGAGGATCACTTGAGCCCAGGAGTTCAAGGCTGCAGTGAGCTATGATTGCACTACTGCACACCAGCCTGGGTTACGGAGCGAGACCTGGACTCAAGAAAAAGAAAAAAAAAGAAACTGACTCAAGTTTCTCCCATTTTAAAACCTCATTCCTAGACCTCTAATCACCCTGCCGCTACCTAGTTTCTCTCCTCCCCTTCCCTTCCCAGCTGGACTGTTTGAAAGAGTTGTTAATAATTGGCTTTCTCAGTTTCCTGACCTTCCACTCAGCCCTCAAGACATATGTCAACAATTTTCATTATTTTATTTGATCTCTCTGCAGTATTTACCATGAAAGTCCCCCTTTTGGAAACGTCCTTCTTTTGTTTCTGAGATTCTGTATTCCAAGGTTCCCTTCTTCTTCCCGGGAAGTTCCTTCTCAGTTTCTCCTTTGCTGGTTCATCTTCCTCCAAAGGTTGATTTTCCTGCAGGCTTGATCCTTCTTGTGCTGTCTCTGGAATAATTTATAGAGCATTGAGGCTATCTCGTGTTTGAAGATTTGGTAGAATTCCCTGTGAAACCATCTGGGCCTGACGCTTTTTCATGTGATATTTCCTTTATAACTTTCTCAATTTTTTTTCCTGTGGAAATTGGTCTATTTAAACTTTCTAACTCTAATGGATAAAATTTTAGTGATCTGTGCTTTTCTAGCAAATGATCCCTTTCATCTGGGTTTTCAAATTTATTTGATAGAGGTCTACAAAGACATCCTTTATTATTTTTAAGTTTTTTCATCTTATTTCCTCCATGCTCTTTCTCATTTTGTGTTTTTGTGCTTTTTCCCTTTTTTCCTTAAGTTATCTAATGGTTTATCTATTTTATTTTGTTATTTTTTTCAAAAATACAGAATTTTGAATTAGTAATTACATCTATTTTTCTATTGTTTCCCTCATTCTTTTCTTCTACTTTCATCTTTTTTTGTTTGTTTTTTCCTGACACAGGGTCTCACTCTGTCACTCAGGCTGACGTGCAGTTAGTGGCATTGTCTCAGCTCACTGTAGCCTCTACCTCCTGGGCTCAAGCAATCCTCCCACCTCAGCCTCCCAAGTAGCTGGGACTACAGTGGTGCACCACCACGCTTGGCTAATTTTGATTTTTTTTTTTTTGTAGAGACAAGGTCTCCCTCCGTTGCCCAGGCTGGCCTTGAACTCCTGGCCTCAAATAATCCTCCTGCCTCGGTCTCCCAAAGTGCTGGCATTACAGGCATGAGCCACTGTGCGTGGGCTACTTTCATCTTTATTATTTCCTTCCATGTCCTTTCTTTTGGTTTATTTTGTTATTTTTAAAGTTTATTTATTTATATATTTTTTGAGGCAGGGTCTCACTCTGTCACCCTGGCTGGGGTGCAGTGGTCGATCATAGCTCACTGTAGTCTTGGATTCCTGGGCTTTAGCAATCCCCCTGCCTCAGCCTCCCGAGAAGCTAGGACTACAGGCATGTGCTACCATGCCTAACTATTTTTTTTTAAATTATTTTTTTGTAGAGACAGGGTCTTATTATGTTTCCCAGGCTAGTCTCAAACTCTTGGCATCAAGAGATCCTCCCACCTTAGCCTCCCAAAGCGGTGGGATTACAGGTGTAAGCCCACTGTGCCAAGCCTATTTTTAAGTGTTTTTTGACCTTGGAATAAAATTTATTTTTATTCTTTCATTTTTACTGATAAGTGTGTTTAGTGCAATGAATTTTCCTCTGATTACTGCTTTAAATGCATGCTATAAAATTGGATTTGTAGGCTGCTTCGAGTGCAGTGGTATTTACAACTAATTGATGACAACCAGGTACAGATTTCTTTGTTCCTTCTTCATTCCCGCTACTTCACTTGACTAGCCTTAAAAAAAATAAAGAAGTAAATAAAATAAAAAAGATTCTGATACGTAGTGTTTTCAGTGTCATTATTTCTTTAAAAATGTATAATTTTGGCTGGGCTCACGCCTGTAATCCCAGCACCTTGGGAGGCCAATGTGGGCAGATCACCTGAGGTCGGGAGTTTAAGACCAGCCTGACCAACATGGAGAAACCCTGTCTCTACTAAAAAAAATACAAAATTAGCTGGGCATGTAGGCTCATGCCTATAATCCCAGCTACTTCGGAGGCTGAGGCAGGAGAATCACTTGAACCTGGGAGGCGGAGGTTGCAGTGAGCTGGGATTGTGCCATTGCACTCCAGCCTGGGCAACAAGAGTGAAACTCTGTCTCAAAAAAAAAAAAAAAAGTATAATTTTAGTTCTAGAATACCCAGGAGTTGCTTAATAGTAGGCTATTAAATTTCTAGATGGAAAAGCCTTTCTGTTTTTTAAATTTTTGTTCATAAATTCTAGTTTTATTGCATTATAATCAGACATATTATTTGTAATATTTCCACTTTATTGAAGGGGAAATATTTTTTCTTTGTGACCTAATGTATGATTATTTTGATGAATGTGGTGTGAGCAGTTGAGAAGAAACTGTATTCATTAGTATCAGAGTGTAGAGTTTGATAAACAACCCTAAGAGTTACTCTATTGAGTATGTTGTTTAGATCTTAGGTCTCCTTATTTTTGGTTCACCTAATCTGTCTTGTACAAAGAATGGTGTATTACAGTCTCCTATTATTAGTGTGTTTCCAGTGTCTTCTCGCATCTCTTATAGTTTTTGTCTCATGAAGGTGATTGCTGTATTATGTTTATATAAATACATATATTTATATGTTATATCTTCATTTTGGGGTAAGGCTTTTAGGATTAAAAAATATCTTTTTGTGTCACAGTTAATGCTTTAGGACATGGATTCTGCTTTGCCTGAGACCAGGATTGCCATCCCCAGTCTTTTTTTTTTTTTTTTTTTTGTGACGGAGTCTCACACCGTTGCCCAGGCTGGAGTACAGTGGGGCGATCTTGGCTCACTGCAACTTCTGCCTCCCGGGTTCAAGCGATTCTCCTGCCTCAGCCTATCGAGTAGCTGGGACTACAGACGTCCACTACTATGCCTGGCTAATTTTGCTTTTTTTTTTTTTTCGTATTTTTAGTAGAGACTGGGTCTCACCGTTCTAGCCAGGATGGTCTCGATTTCCTGACTCCGCTATACACCCGCCTCGGCCTCCCAAAGTGCTGGGATTACAAGCATGAGCCACCTTGCCTGGCGACCTACTCTCTTTTTATTTCCATTTGCCTCATGTACTTTTTCCAGCCATTTATTTATTTACTTATTTATTTAGAGACTGGGTCTCACTCTGTCGCCCAGGCTGGAGTGCAGTGGCGTGATCTTGGCTTACTTAAGCTCCGCCTCCTGGATTCAAGTGATTCTCCTGCCTCAGCCTCCCGAGTAGCTGGGACTGTAGGTGCGTGCCGCCGTGTCCAGCTACATTTTTTAATATTTTTAGTGGAGACGGGGTTTTGCCATGTTTGCCAGGCTGGTCTTCTGACCTCAAGTGATCCACCCACCTTGACCTCCCAAAGTGCTGGGATTACAGGCATGAGCCACCATGCCCAGCTAATTTTTTTGTATTTTTAGTAGAGACGGGGTTTTGCCTTGTTGGCCAAGCTGGTCTTGAACTCCTGACTTCCAGTGATCCGCCCGCCTGCCTTGGCCTCCCAAAGTGCTGGGGCTATAGGCGTGAGCCACCATGCCTGGCCTAACCTTTTATTTTTATTTTTTTATTTTTATCTTTATTTTTTTTTTTGAGACAGAGTCTAGCTCTGTCGCCCAGGCTGGAGTGCAGTGGCCGGATCTCAGCTCACTGCAAGCTCCGCCTCCGGGGTTCACGCCGCCATTCTCCTGCCTCAGCCTCCCGAGTAGCTGGGACTACAGGCGCCCACCACCTCGCCCGGCTAGGTTTTTTTTTTGTATTTTTTAGTAGAGACGGGGTTTCACCGTGTTAACCAGGATGGTCTCGAACTCCTGACCTCGTGATCCGCCCGTCTCGGCCTCCCAAAGTGCTGGGATTACAGGCTTGAGCCACCGCGCCCGGCCTCCTTTTATTTTTAACTGTTCAGAATCACTTTGAGACTGGGTGTTGTGGCTCACGCCTGTAATCCCAGCACTTCAGGAGGCCAAGGCAGGCGGATCACCTGAGGTCAGGAGTTCGAGATCAGCTTGGCCAACATGGCGAAACCCTGTCTCCACCAAAAATACAAAAAAATTTAGCTGGGCATGGTGGTGCACACCTGTAGAACCAGTTCAAGCACGGGAATTGCTTGAACTCGGAGGTGGAGGTTGCAGTGAGCAGAGATCGTGCTGCTGCAGGGAAACAGAGAGAGCCTCTGTCTCAAAAAAGAAAAAAAAAAAGGGAATCACCTTGGTTTAGATGTGTCTTTTGTGTTGTAAAAGTCGTTGAGGTTTCTTTTGTTAGTCAAATTGAAAATTTTTATTGTAATAGGTGGATTAAACCCACCCACATTTATTGTTAGGACTGAAAAATTTGACCTCAGATCCATCATAATATTTTATAATTATGTGTATTTGTTATCTTTGCCATTTCTCTATGAGAAGTAGATATTTTGCTCTTTTATTACAAAACTTAGGGTGTGTGTTGGGGGGTTATTTAGGAAGGTTTGCATTTTTGTTCTAATCATTTACCTTTGTACTTACACCTTTTAAAATGCCCTCACTCCTTTGTTTGCTTGTTTATCTGTGCATGTGTGCATGCGTGTATGTGTGCATGCGTGCGTGTGTGTGTGAAATTGCATCTATGTGATCAAAGTAAGATAATGATAGGCAACTGTGGAATTCTGTATCTACTTCGTGCTCCTCCTTACTGAAGAACTGGCAATAACAGATAACAGCTACCCACCGTGGCCAGAATAATAATCCATGATGGTCTTTTCAGGTCTACCTTCCCCTTCTCACTATTCTACTGATTGTGCTCTTTTTCTGTGGGCTCTGACTTCTGTGGGTTTCTGTGATGGGAGTGTGGCTTTTTGTTTGTTTGTCTGTTTGTTTGTTGTTGTTGGAGAGAGGAGGTTTCACTGTGTTGCCCAGGCTGGTCTCTAACTTCTGGGCTCAAGCGATCTGCCTGCTGAAGTGTTAGGATTACAGGCATGAGCCACCACGCCCAGCCTGAGGCTTCTTTGTTGCAAAGGCTTTCCTGGGGAATTTTTATTCTTTGCATTTGTAAATGCTGAATTCACATTTAGTGTGGAATCTCTGTCAGTTGATTTTTTTTTTCTGTAACAGCTTTGTTGAGATAGAATTAACATAACACAATTTACCCATTTAAAGTGTACAATTCAGTGTTTTTCAGTATATTCGTAGAGTGTGCAACCATCACCACAGTCTAATTTTAGAACATTGTCTTCATCCCAAAAAGAAACTCTGTGCCCATTAGCCATCATTTCTCATCCCCCCAACCCCTTCTTCCACCCAGGCAACCACCAGTCTACTTTTTGTTTCTATGGATTTGCTTATTCTGGACATTTCACATAAAGGGAATCATATAATAGTGGTCTTTTGTGACTGGCTTCTTTCGCTTAGCATAATGTTTTCCAGGTTTGTCTATGTTGTAGCATGTATTGGTACTTCATTCCCTTTTATGGTCAAATGATACATATTCCATTGTATGGGTATATTAATACTACAGTATATTCATTCATTCATCTTGCACATTTGGGTTGTTTCCACCTTTTGGCTATTATGAAAAATGTTCCTATGGATATTTGTGTACAAGTTTTGTGTAGACATGTTTTCATTTCTCCTGGGTACCTATCTAGGAGTGGAATAGTTGGGTCATATAGTAACTCTATGTTTAACTTGTGGGGGAACTGCCAAACTTTTCCAAGTGGCTTATCTATTTTACATTTCTACCAGGAATGTATGAGGGTTCCAATATTTCTACATCCCTGAAACACTTGTTATTTTGATGGTGCCCAGTTTTATCTATTTTTTCTTTTGTTGCTTTGTTTTTTGTTTTGTTTTGATTTTTTTTGTAGCAGCAATTGGAAATAATGTTGCTTTGTTTTTGATGTCCTAACTTAAAAATCATTTCCTGATCCAAGACCACACAGATTATTTTTATGTTTTTTTCTAAGTTTTGTAGATTTAGCACTTACATTTAGGTCCTTAATCCATTTTGAGTTAATTTTTGTATATGGTGTGAGGTAGGGCCAAGCTTTAACCTTTTGCTTGTGGATATCCAGTTGTCTTAGCACCCTGTGTTGATTTGTTTAACCTCTTAATATCTGGTGTATCTGTTTTTTTTCCTGCCAGTATCCCTTAAACTCACCTATAGTGTACATAGCAGTGGAACTGCTTCTACCATTCTCTCTTGCTTTCTCTTCTTCTCCCATTTTCTAGTTGTAGTTTCTTTTTTTAACTCTGTCACAATGTGTAGCAATTTTTTTTTTTTTTTTGAGACGGAGTCTTACTCTGTCACCCAGGCTGGAGTGCAGTGGTGCAGTCTTGGCTCACTGCAACTTCTGCCTCCCAGGTTCAAGTGATTCTTCTGCCTCAGCTTCCCGAGTAGCTGGGACTACAGGTGTGCAACACCACGCCTTCTAATTTTTTGTATTTTTAGTAGAGATGGGGTTTCACCATGTTGGCCAGGCTGGTCTCCAACTCCTGATCTCAGGTGATCTGCCCACCTCAACCTCCCAAAGTGCTGGGATTACAAGTGTGAGCCACTGTGCCTGGCCATTGTGTAGCAATTTTACACTAATCTTCCACCTTCATCCTTATCTTTCTTTTAGTGTCTTATATGTACATTTACACATTTTTAAATGCTCACCATCAGTCCTTTTGCTGACATTTCCCCCATTTAATTGAATAAAGCTTATCCTCCAGTATATTCCTCAGGGAGGGTTAGTGAGTGCAGAATTCCCTATACCCTTGTAAGTTGAAAACTGTTTTTCTTGTTGCCTTAATGTTTAAGGAACATCTTAACTGATGTAAAATCCTTGGCTCACATTACTTTCATTGAGTTTTATTTTTTAGTGCTGCTCTGTTTCTCACCTTGCCTTGTATTTTGTTTTTGAAAAATCTCATAATCTGATACTGATCCAGTTCTTTTGAACTTGTAAGTTATTTATTCTTTTTGCCTGGAAGTCTTGAGAATTTTATCTTTATGTTTGAAATCAAATAGTTTTGACTAGGCTGTATTTCAGACTTATTTGTTCTAGATTAATTTTCCTAGGTACCTGGTGAGCCCTTAAATGTGTAGATTCAGGTATTTTAGGTATTTTTAAATTTCTGGAATGTTTTCTTGCATTCTGAGCGAATTACAGTTTTAAATACTAGTTCAGTTCTATTGTTTGGTTTTTCTTCTTCAGGGACTGCAATTACATGAATAAATATTAGTTTTTTTCTATACCTATTTGCTATTTTTACTACTTTCTCTCTGACCCTTTCTTTCCTTCTCCCCACTCCTCTTTCTCTCTCTCTCTCTCTCTCTCTCGCCCTCTCTTCCTCTCCCTCAATGTCATTTTTTATTTTCTCGGTTGTTTTCATGCCTGTCTTCAATGTTCCTTATTAAGTTTTAATTTGAGTTTATTCTCCCTTGGGCATATTGTAATTTATTCCTCATTTTTTGGGATAGTTGAGTCTTTTTCTCCCATTTTTTTTCTTGAGTCCCAACTTTTATTCTTTCATTTTTCCATTTTTTGTTTGTTTTTCATTTATTTTTTTCTTAGTTTGTGAATTTCTGATTCAAGGCAGGTTTTTTAATATCCTCCAATGCTTTTGAATATATTTAATTCTATTTGTAGTACAGGCATACCTCAGAGATACTGCGGTTTTGGTTCCAGACCACCACAATAAAGCGAATATTGTAATAAAGTGAGTCACACAATTTTTTGTTTCCTGGTGCACATAAAAGTTATGTTTATGCTATACTGTAGTTTGTTAAATGTGCAATAGCATTATGTCTAAAACAATACGCACCTTAATTTAAAAATACATTATTGCTAAAAATAAAATTGCTGATGGTCCTCTAAGCCTTCAGTGGTGCATCATCTTTCTGCTGATGAAGGGTCTTGCCTTAGTGTTATGGGCTCATGACTGATCAGGGGTTGGTTGTTGAAGGTTGGGGTAGCTAGGGCAATTTTTGGAGGGGGAGCAGAGTCTTGCTGTGTCACCCAAGCTGGAGTGCAGTGGCACAATTGTGGCTCACTGGAACCTCCATCTCCTAGAGGTTCAAGTGATTCTCCTGCCTCAGCCTTCCAAGTAGCTGGGACTATGGGTGTGTGCCACCACACTCAGCTAATTTTTATATTTTTAGTAGAGATGGGTTTTCACCATGTTAGCCAGGCTGGTCTCGAACTCCTGGCCACAACTGAATTGCCCGCGTTGGCCTCCCAAAGGGCTGGGATTACAGGCATGAGCTACCACGCCCAGCCTAGGGCAATTTCTTTTTTTTTTTTTTTTGAGACGGAGTCTCACTCTGTCGCCCAGGCTGGAGTGCAGTGGCCGGATCTCAGCTCACTGCAAGCTCCACCTCCTGGGTTTACGCCATTCTCCTGCCTCAGCCTCCCGAGTAGCTGGGACTACAGGCGCCCGCCACCTCACCCGGCTAAGTTTTTTTTTTTTGTATTTTTTAGTAGAGACGGGGTTTCACCGTGTCAGCCAGGATGGTCTCGAACTCCTGACCTCGTGATCCGCCCGTCTCGGCCTCCCAAAGTGCTGGGATTACAGGCTTGAGCCACCGCGCCCGGCCGACGGCAATTTCTTAAAATAAGACAACAATAAGGTTTGTTGCATCAATCAACTCTTCCTTTTACAAAAGATTTCTCTGGCTGGATGCTTTGGCTCACCCCTGTAATCCCAGCACTTTGGGAGGCTAAGGCAGGAGTATCTCTTGAGGCCAGGAGATCAAGACCAGCCTGGGCAACAAAGTGAAACCCCATCTCTGAAAAAAATAAGACAAAAAAATTAAATAAGAGATTTCTCTGTAGCATAGATGCTGTTTGATAGCATTTTACTCACAGTAGAACTTCCATCAAAATTAAAGTAAACCGGTCAAATCCTGCTACTGCTTTAACAACTAAACATATGTAATATTCTAAATCCTTTTTTGTAATTTCAACAGTGTTCATAGCATCTTCACCAGGAGGAGATTCCAATCAAGAAACCACTTTCTTTGCTTATCTGTAAGAAGCAACTCTGCATACATCCAAGTTTGATCATGAGACTGCAGCAATTTAGTCACATTTTCAGGCTTTACTTTCTATTCTAGCTCTCTTGGTGTTTCTACCACATCTGCATTGACTTCCTCCACTGAAGTCTTGAACCCCTCAAAATCATCCATGAGAGCTGGAATCAACTTCTTCCAAACCCCTGTTAATATTGATATTTTGACTTCCTCCCATGAGTCATGAATGTTCTTAATGGCATCTAGAATGGTGAATCCTTTCCAGAAGGTTTTAAATTGACTTTCCCCAGATCCATCAGAGGAATCACTATCGATGGCAGCTATAGTCTTACAAAACATATTTCTTAAATAACAAGACTTGAAAGTCAAAATTACTCCTTGATCTATGGGCTACAGAATGAATGCTGTGTTAGCAGGCACAAAAACAGCATTAATCTCCTTGTATATCTCCATCAGAGCTCTTGGTGACCAGGTGCATTGTTAATGATCAGTAATATTTTGAAAGGAATCTTTTTTTTTTTTTTTTTTTTTTTCTGAGCAGTAGGTCTCAACAGTGGACTTAAAATATTCAGTAAACCATGCTCTAAACAGAGGTTCTGTCACTCAGGCTTTGTTGTCCCATTTATGGAGCACAGGCAGAGTTAGTGTAATTCTTAAGGGCCCCAGGATTTTTAGAATGGTTAGTGAACATTGGCTTCAACTGGAAGTCACAGCTGCATTAGCCCGTAACAAGAGAGTCAGCCTGTCCTTTAAAGCTTTGAGGCCAGGCATTTACCTCTCTAACTGTGAAAGTCCCATCTTCTTTCAAGAGAAGGCTGTTTTATCTACACTGAAAACCTATTGTTTAACGTAACCACCTTCGTCAATGATCTTCTGGATAACTTGCTGCAGCTTCTCCATCAGCACTTGCTGCCTCACTTTGCCCTTTTATGTTATGGCGATAGCTTCTTTCCTTAAACCTCACAAGCTAACCTCTGCTGATTTCCAACTTTGCTTCTGCAGCTTCCTTACCTCTCTCAGCCTTCACAGAATTGAATGGAGTTAGAGTCTTGCTCTGGATTGGGCTTTGGCTTAAGGGAACGTTGTGGCTGGTTTGAGCTTCTATCCGTACCACTCAAACTTTCTCCGTATCAGCAATAAGGCTATTTCACTTTCTTATACATGTATTCACTTAAGTAACACATTTAATTTCCTTCAAGAACTTTTGCTTTGCATCCACAACTTGGCTGTTTGGCCCAAGAAGCCTAGTTTTTGGCCTCTCCCAGTTTTTGATGAGCCTTCCTCACTAAGCTTAATCATTTGTAGCTTTTGATTTAACTTGAGATGTGTGACTCTTCCTTTCACTTGAACATTTAGAGGCCATTGTAGGATTATTAATTGACCTCATTTCAATATTAGTGTGTCTCAGGAAGTAGGGAGGCCTGAGGAAAGGGAGAGAGAAGGAAGAATGCCCCATCAGAACACACACTATATTTATTGATTATGTTCACCATCTTATAAGGGCATGGTTCATGGTGCCCCCAATTATAATAGTAATATCAAAGATCACAGATCACCGTAACAGATATAATAGTAAGGAAGAAGTTTGAAATATTTTGATAATTCCCAAAATGTGACATGACATAGAGACAAGAAGTAAACACGTGAGGTTGGAAAAATGGCACTGATAGACTTGCTCAGTGCAGGGTTGCCACAAACCCTGCATTGTAAAAAATCCTGCATTTGTAAAAATGCAGTATCTGTGAAGCGCAGTAAGGCAGAACACAACAAAATGAGGTGTACCTCTACAGACTTACTGTTTCCTTTTGCTTCATGGTTTTTTGGGGAGAAAATGTTCTCAGGTAGGAAATTCTGTTTTCTGGCCGGGCACAGTGGCTTTTGCCCGTAATCCCAGCACTTTGGGAGGCTGAGGCAGGTGGATCACCTGAGTTCAGGAGTTTGAGACCAGCCTGGCCAACATGGTGAAACCTTATCTCTACTAAAAATACAAAAATTAGTCAGGAATGGTGGCACGTGCCTGTAATCCCAGCTACTTGGGAGGCTGAGGCAGGAGAATCGCTGGAACCCAAGAGGCAGAGGTTGCAGTGAGCCGAGATCGCGCCACTGTACTCTAGCCTGGGTCACAGAGCAAGACTCCATCAGAAAGAAAGAGAGAGAGAGAGGAAGGAATTCTGTTTTCCCACTCTTGTCAACACATGGGTGCCATCAGACTTTTAAATTTTTGCAAATCTCATGAGTATGAAATAATATCTCATTATTTTCATGTTATTTCCTGGATTCTTAGTGGTGTGGAGTATCTTTTCATGTGTTTATTGGACATTTGTATTTCCTCTTTGTTGAAAACTGGAAGGATGGAGCTGCCATTTACTGAGATGGGACAGACTGTAAGGGGAGAAAATGTTGGAGGGAGATCAGGAGTTTGCTCAAGGACATGTTTACAGAATCCAGTGGGCTGTTGGATATGCAAGACTGGAGTGCATGGGATGGGTGTGAGCTGGAGATATAAATTTGAGGTTGTTAGTTTATAGAGGGTATTTAAAGGCATGAGACTGAATGAGAGTACAGACACAAGTCCAAAGACCAAAGTCACTATTTAGAGGAAGACTGGGTTCACTCTTAAGGGTCAGGGTGATGATGGGGAAGATGGGGAAAAATTGGCAAAAGAGACAAAAGGAATTGTTATAGAGGTAGGAGGAAAACCAAAAAAGTGTAGTATTCTGGAATCCAAGTAAAGAAAATGTTTCCAGGAGGAAGGTGTGTGAAATGCTCCTGGCAGCCATGTGTGGTGGTTCACACCTGTAATCCCAACGCTTTGAAAGGTCAAGGCAGGAGGATCTCTTGAGCCTAAGAGTTTGAGACCACCCTGGCAACATATTGAGACCCATCTCTACAAAAAATTTTAAAAATTAGCTGGGCATGGGCTGGGCGTGGTGGCTCAGGTCTGTAATCCCAGCACTTTGGGAGTCTGAGGCGGGCAGATCATTTAAGGCCAGAAGTTCAAGACCAGCCTGGCCAACATGGTGAAACCCTGTCTCTACTAAAAGTACAAAGATTAGCCAGGTGTGGTGGCGCACACCTGTAGTCCCATTTACTTGGGAGGCTGAGGCACAAGAATCGCTTGAACCCGGGAGGTGGAGGTTGCAGTGAGCTGAGATCGCAGCACTGCTCTCCAGCCTGGGTGACAGAGTGAGACTCCATCTCAAAAAAAGAAAAGAAAAAAAAAAGAAAAAAGAACCATATTGTAAATATTTTAGACTTTGTGGGTCACATACAGTCTCTGTCTCTTCCTCTTCTTCTTCTTCTTCTTCTTCTTCTTTTTCTTCTTCTTCCTTCTTCCTTCTTCCTTCTTCCTTCCTTCTTCTTCCTTCTTCTTCCTTCTTCTTCCTTCTTCTCCTTCTCCTCCTTCTTCTCCTCCTCCTCCTCCTCCTCCTCCTCCTCCTCCTCCTCCTTCTTCTTCTTCCCTTTAAAATGTAAAAAGCATTCTCAGCTCAGGCTGTATGTTTAAACCTCCTCTCTTATCTATCAAGCAGCTGAACTAGTACTTGTCATTACCAGCTGATGCCCACTAAGCAATTGCAAACAAAGTTAACTTTTAAAAAATAGCTTTATAATTTACTGGTTTAAAGTGTGCATTTCAGTGGTTTTTAGTATGCTTGCAGAGTTATGCAACCATCTCCATAATATCTGATCTAATTTTAGAATATTTTCCTCACCCCAAAGCTAATGTTTTTACAGCTTTGAGGTATAATTTATATGCAATAAAATTCACCATCTTTGAATGAATAGTTTGAATTTTTTTTTTTTTTTTTTGAGGCGGAGTCTCGCTCTGTCACTCAGGCTGGAGTCCAGTGGTGCGATCTCAGCTCGCTGCAACCTCTGTCCCCCAGGTTCAAGCGATTCTCCTGCCTCAACCTCCTGAGTAGCTGGGACTACAGGCGCGTGCCACCATGCCCAGCTACTTTTTGTATTTTTAGTAGAGACGGCTTTTCACCATTTTAGCCAGGATGATCTCGATCTCCTGACTTCGTGATCCGCCTGTCTCAGCCTCCCAAAGTGCTGGGATTACAGGCGTGAATGAGCCACTGTGCCTGGCCCATTTGAATTTTAATAAAGCTAATTTTAATATTGGGCAAAGGAAAATGTTCTTAGTAATACTTCTTTTATCACATGCAATAAATCTCACTTGTAAATATTTTCTCCTAAGTGATCTCCACTTTAACTTTAAAACCAGTGGTTCTGTAGCTCCTGGACCAGCAGCACCGACATCACCTGGGAACCTGCTAGAGTGGGGCCCACCCCAGGGGCAGGGCCCAGCAATCTGTATTTTAACCAGCCTTCCAGGTGATTCTAATGCACACTAAAGTTTGAGAACTACTCCAATGTATATTCCTGCATGGAATTGCTGGGCTGTGGGATATGGGCATGTTCGACTTTATTGGGTATTTCCAAACTACAGGTGACACTTGAACAACACGGGCTTGAACTGTGTGGGTCCACTCATATGTGGAGTTTTTCCCAAAGAAACGTGTATAGAAAATACGGCATTTGAGATATGCGAAAGCTGCCTGTGCAGAGGGACTTGGATATGCACGGATTTTGGCATATGTGGGGATTCTGGAACCAATCCCCTGAGTATACCAAGGGGCAACGGTATTTTCAAACTGGTTATACTGTACCATGTACAGTTCACCTAGCAGTAACTGAGAGTTCCCATTTCACACATCTTTGCCAACATTTTCGAATATGCAACTTAAAAAACATTTTTGGCCTATCTGATGAGTGATCATAGCCCTTTGGCATATCAAATGGCTATGATCTTAATTTGTGTTTTCCCAGTTGCTAATTAAGTTGAACATCTCATATGTTCATAGGTCATTTGAGTTTTGTGTTCTGTGATAATGGAGTCTTTTGCCTATTGAAATAAATACAATTATGTAAATAAATACAATGTGTTGAAATAATTGCAAAATAAACCCAGAATTCCCAAGGAGAAAGAAGCCCAGAGGGAAAAAAAAGAAAGTCCAGGAAAGAGTCCTAGGGGATGTGATAGTTACACAGTCAGGAGAGAATAGGGGTTTGTCAAGCTGACTGAGGGAAGGCCATACATGTGCTGGACCAGCACGGCCTGATCAGGGAAAGCGAGTAGTGTGGTGTAGGGGACTAGTAGGGTGTGTGGAGGAAAAGACATACATAAGGCTGGGAAAAAGGTAGGAAGCAACTAGATGTATTTATCTTACATTCATTTAATCTTTTTTGTTGAGCATTTGGGTTATTAGTTTTTGTGGGCTTTTTTTCTTTACTATTATAAATAAAACTGATACAAACATCTTAGTATACACAGCTGATTTTTTTCTTTTGAATTATTTTTTAAAACAAGTTTAAACTGAAATTACTAGATTAAAGGAAAGGAGATATGATTAGTTTCATAGTTTCTTACATGTTTCAAGATTACTCTCCATTAGTCATTAGGGAAATGCAAATCAAAACCACAATGAGATACCACTTCATACCCACTAGGATGGCTATAGTCAAAAATATAGTAAGTGTTGGTGAGGATGTAGAAAAATTAGAACCCTCATACACTGCTGGTGGGAATGTAAAATGGTGCAGCTACTTTGGAAAAGTTTGGCAGATCCTCAAAAAGTTAAACATAGAGTTACCAAGTGACCCAGTAATTCTACTCCTAGGTATATACCCAAGGAAATGAAAACATATGTCCACACAACAACTTGTACACAAATGTTCGTAAGAGCATTATTTATAATAGCTGAAAGGTAGAAACAACCAAAATATGCATGGAGAGGTGAATGAATGAACAAAATGTGATGTACCCATACAGTGAAATGTCTATTATTCTACCATAAAAAGGGATGACGTACTGATACATGCTGCAACACAGGTGAATCTTGAAAACATGCTAAGTGAAAGAAGCCAGTCACAAAAAAACCACATACTGTTTGATTCCATTTATATGAAATGATTCGAATAAGCAGATCCATAGAAACGGGCTAAGCAGGGGAGGGGAAAAGTGGGGAGTCACAGCTAACAGGGTCTCTTTTGGGAGGGTGAAAATGTTCTACAACTAGACAGTGATAATGGTTGTATATCACTGTGAATATACTAAAAAACATTGAATTGTACACTTTAAATGGGTAAACTGTATGGCGTGTGAATTCAACATCAATAAATATGTTTTGTTTTTAAAAAAGAAAAAAAGATTATGCTCCAGAAAAATTTTCCTTTCTCATTATCATCAGCAATATTTTTGTTACCCCCCCCAAAAATTACCACCTTTGGGTTTATTATTTTCGTTAAATTTAATAGGTATGAACTGATACCCAGAGTTTATTTAAATTATAACTTCCCTGTTGAATGTAATCTCTATCAGAGCAGGAAGTTTTGCCTGTTTTTGTTCACTGCTGTAGCCCTAGAACAGTGTCTGGCAAATAAAACGTGAACCCGGGAGGCGGAGCTTGCAGTGAGCTGAGATCCGGCCACTGCACTCCAGCCTGGGCGACAGAGCGAGACTCCGTCTCAAAAAAAAAAAAAAAAAAAAAAAAATTTGTTAAATGATTACTTTTTTTTTTTTTTTTCTTTTGAGACAGAATCTTGCTCTGTCTCCCAGGCTGGAGTGCAGTGGTATGATCTCGGCTCACTGCAAGCACTGCCTCCCAGGTTCACGCCATCCTCCTGCCTCAGCCTCCCGAGTAGCTGGGACTACAGGTGCCCACCACCACACCCGGCTAATTTTTTGTATTTTTAGTAGAGATGGGGTTTCACTGTGTTAGCCAGGATGGTCTCGATCTCCTGACCTGGTGATCCACCCATATCAGCCTCCCAAAGTGCTGAGATTACAGGCGTGAGCCACCAGGCCAGGCCAAGTGAATACATTTTGATACTTCTAGTTACTAAGTAAACATTTTTTTCCTTTAGTGTTTTAATTTCGTAATACTTTGTGAGCTAATTGTTCTTAGCCTCAGAATCTTTTTCGAAAGAGGCTGTGTATAACTAAATGAATTGAATTGATTGTACTTCCTCTGATGAGTGATCTAGTTCAAGTTCTCTGACTTTATATGCTTTTACTTTCTTCTGAAATTCAGGATAACAGTAGTTTGCAAACGTTTGAGTATGAGGACCGCCTTTTAAACTGATGTCTACGTAATAATTGTACTTTTTGTATCTGTGGGTGGAAAAACTGCATAGTGACAAGAAGTCTTTATATTTTAGTTTCACCATAGTATCTTCAGAAATTTGCAAAATCGAGGTGCATAATACATGAGACATATACTTGTTTATTCGGTAGTCTGTACATGGTAGCTATATGATCACTCATGAGCCCATGGCAGTCGTTTTAGAAGCCACCAGGGGATTGGGACCACTAAGTTAGGAACTACTTAATATTGGTATCAGAACTGAGGACTACTGAGTTATAAATAATAGCTAGTATAGGAGATTATACCTACTTATGTATTTTTAAAAATCAGTTTCTGAAGCTATCAGTTTCTTTTAAAGACTGGAGAATATTTGAAAAACCAAGTTTAGAAGTGCCTTTTAAAATTTACTTATTTAACATTATTTGTTTTAGCAAAAAACCAGAAGCAAACTAAGTGTCTAATAATGTTCAGTTACATTTTGGGTATATTTGTCTGGTGGAAAGTTAGGCAGCAGTTGAATATTCGAAATTGTAATTCTGACCGGCTGTGGTAGCTCACGCCTGTAATCCCAGCACTTTGGGAGGCCAAGGTCGGAGGATTGCTTGAGCTCAGGAGATCCAGACCAAGCTGGGCAACATGGCAAAACCCTGTGTCTACCAAAAATACAAAAATTAGCCAGGTGTGGTTGTGCATACTTGTTGTCCCAGCTACTTGGGAGGTCAAGCATCGCTGGAGCCTGGGAAGTCGAGGCTGCAGTGAACTGTGATTGCACCACTGCACTCTAGCCTGGGTGAAAGAGCAAAACCCTGTCTCAAAAAAAAAAAAAAAAAAAATTAAAAAAAGAAATTGTAATTCTTAGAATCCAACAATTTAAAAAGCAGTGTATACCACCATGTATTCCTAAACATTTTAACTGTGATTATATGAAGTGTTTCTGTACATGGTGAAAGACAGGAAAGTAGTAGTGCTTGTATTCAGATAGAGGAATTCTGGGTAATTTTTCCTCTTTTTGGAATACTTATTTAGCAGTTGCTGTGTGCCAGATACCAATAAGCTCTTTTTATGATTTAATTTAGGGGTCATTAAACTACAGTGCATTTGGCTTGCCGGGCCTATTTTTGTATGACCCACTTGAGCTAAATAGTTTTTGTACTTTTATTTTTTTAATTAATTTTGACCAATATAGTGCCTTTAACCTAGTATATTTAAAATATTTCAACATGTAGTTAATATTAGAAATACATTAATAAAACATTTTACATTTTTTATATGAACTCTTTGAAATTTGATGTGGATTTTATACTTACGGCACATCTCAATGTTGTCTAGTCACATTTTTACATTTTTAAAGAGTTGCTTTAAAAAAAAGAAGAAACAGATGTGACAGAGACCTTATATGGCCTGCAAAGCCTGAAATAGTTACTATTCAGCACTTTGCAGACAAGGTTTACTGATCCCTGATTTAATTCATTTTATCCTGACAACATTCCAATAAGAAGGGGTGCTATTATTATTTCCATGTTATAGATGAGGAAACTGAGGCACAAAGGGTTTAAGTAAATTGGCAGCATTCGCTGTGTTTTAGATCAAATTGTAGGCTCTTTCTACAAACTTGCTAATCCTGTGTTTCTTTGCAGTGTAAAAAGTGGATAGTGGCTCACGTGTCAAAGGATGGCACGGTCACGATCTAGATCCCCCAGGTGGAAACACAGGTGAGCAGTTCTTAGCAGAGTAAGCTTGGATTTGGGATGTGCTGTGACTTTCAATTTCACCAGTACTAGTAAACACTTAATAAGCTCATGAGACCTGGTTATTTACAGTAGGTACTTTATCATAGTAGAGGTTGTATTTCTATATTCTAGTAGCTGACAGCTTTGTTTAATCATAGAAGGTAGCTAGAGTTAATCCATAATGAAAAGCAAAGCAGTGGCCACAGCAGGAGAGAGTGAGAAACATCTTTGAGAGTATTACATTTTTTGAATTAGTGAGTAGTTTAGAACTCCTCAGTATGGATTTCATTTTATTTTTTCATAATTAATATGTTTAAAGAAATTTCGAGGTAGAAAATTGGGAGTTTCCTTTTGAATAGTTTGATTATAGTCCATTTCTCCTCTTTCCAGCTTGGTAGTATCAAAAGTATGATGTATCATTAGATTGGAGCAATTTAACCAGTCTTTATTGTACACCTGCTACAGGCAGGTTCTTGGTCTACAAAAGCAAATATGCCATCTTCTGTGGCTTCAGCAAGCACGTGGTTGGGCTTTGAGATTGACACCATGGCCAATTATGATACAGTGGGGAAAGTGCTGTGCTACTTATTGGGACAAAGGATTCTGGATTTTCAGGGAGGAAATAATTGTGTTTTTGTGGAGGGAAATGGGGGTACTAAGAAAGTCTTCAAAGAAGAGATGAAAACAATTTTATCTGGGCATTTCAGGATGTGTAGAACTTCTAAAGGCAGAAAGAGTGAAGAGAAGTATTCTAGTTAAGGGGGAGAGCAGGAGCAAAGGCACCGAGCTGTAAATGTGACTAGTATTTTCTGAGACTTAAAAAGGACCATCATTTCACACAAAAAAGACAGACCAAGATTTTTCATGTTACGATAACTTGCCCATTTTGCTTATGCGTTTCGGTTATGCAGTAACTAATCAATCATTTTGTCAACAGTTTTCATTTTGTAATTCACAGGAGCAACTTGTAATGGCAAGGAATGAGAAAGAAAAGGGAATGTAAAGAAGTGAATGATTTTAAAAGGGTATCACAGAGGTCTTTTTTTTTTTTTTTTTTTTTGAGATGGAGTGTCGCTCAGTCACCCAGGCTGGAGTGCAGTGGCGTGATCTCGGCTCACTGCAAGCTCCGCCTCCGAGGTTCACACCATTCTCCTGCCTCAGCCTCCTGAGTAGCTGGAACTACAGGCACCTGCCACTGCACCCAGCTAATTTTTTGTATTTTTAGTAGAGACGGGGTTTCACTGTGTTAGCCAGGATGGTCTCAATCTCCTGTCCTAGTGATCCACCTGCTTCGGCCTCCCAAAGTGCTGGGATTACAGGTGTGAGCCACCGCTCCTGGCCCACAGAAGTCTTTTCTTGATAAGACAAAAGCCGCTGGTGAGGGGCACAAGAGACCCTGCCAAGCTCAGTGCCTGATTTCCAGGTTCCATCTCAGGTTTCTTTGTTAAGAACTATAAAGGATCTGATATTTTACCCTACTTGCGAACTAACACATTATTAGCCTGCCACAGGGCACTCTTGGGTCAGAGATAAAGGCCTTTATTACTCAGAGTACAGCAAGCAGCTTGAGCTTCATGTTCCTGTCATTCCCCTCACCCTCTGGGTCCCATGAGGGCTGGCACCGCAGAGCCACTGACTGGGTGCATGCTATGAGGCAGCGAGCTTTCCATACAGGCGGTGCAGTTACAGTACAACTGAGGAACATGAGTCCCTTATCAGGGGCTGCAAATAATGGACAGCAAACACATCAACCCTTTTCCCTGAGGGAGACCCTATCTCTATCTTGCAACACTGCCTTAGAACAAAGGCTGCCAGTGCCTCTGCTCAAAAGGCGCTCACAAGGTGTGCAGAACTCAAGAGACTGTGGAGAATTGTCTCCCAATAGACTCCTTGAGTCTTTTTTGTTCCTTTAGGAAAACCAAAAGCAATAGCAACTATTCCAGCAACCTTCTTCAGAAGAAAGGGACACTATGCAATAAAACATATAAAATATCATATCAAACCAATATTGAATGTGAAGTAAGGATTAAAAGTAAGTTATTGGGAATTCCATCCAGACTGGAAGACCTTTGACTCTGGCTGCCATCTTTTCTCCTTGGCTATGAAAGAGATGAAATCTTCCAGAAGTCCTCAGAGGCTCCAGTTGCTTCCTCCTGTGATGAGGTATAGCCAGCTGGATGGCAGAGTTTCTGCTTTAGCTAAATAACACTTGCCGGTATGTCTAGCTTGGTGACTCCAGAGGGCAATATTGCCAAGTTCAGTATATACATGAGGAAGGTAGATCTACCTCCTTTATTGTAGGGAGGGCACAGACTTATCATCAAAAGGAAAGGGATTCACTCATGGTTGCACCAACTCCATGGCCGCTTCTAAGAGAGAGCCATAACAGAAGCTGCAAGGATCGCTTCCTCATTGATTAGAAGACATTAAATCCTCAGGGAGGAGATGGAGAAATTGGGCAGGTCAGATGGGGGGAAAGGTCCCCAGGTACAAAATGGAACCGTATTGTGTCCCAGATAGTGGCACACCTCTCTTTACGTCTAGGCAACCCAAATTGGTTTCCCTGAATACAGAAGCCTCAATGTTGGCAATGCTGAGGTATGGAGAAGGTAGTTCCAGAAAGGATGTGCTGCCCCTGGAGAGCATTATAGCTACTTTAAAGTATAACTTCACCAAAGTTACAAGCTCTGTTCGAACAGCACATCTTTCCGTCGATATGCAAAGGAACAGATCTGGGAACAAAAAGCAACTTACCTATGTTAGAGGTATTTCTGGAGGAATTAAGCATGAGATTCAAGTCTTAAGAGCCTCTTGTTCCCCCTTCTCCCCCGGTTGAGTACATATGTTTTGCTCCTTGATACAGCCTTAGTGGAGAAAGTAGACAATCAACTGGAGAAGCTCTGGGCCTGGCTTGGTTCTGAGTTTGAATTGTAGCATCATTAAATCTTAGACTCTAATTTATTGTCAGAGGTGATGTTCAGTTTGCTGGAGGCCCTCCTACACATTGATTTGTGTGAGTCTTGCCTTCCTGCTTGTTTCTTACCTGGCCTTTGAGCAGGATGTAAGCTTTTGCTGACTGGCCCTTTGAAGTCACTGCATCTTCTTTTGCCAGAACTTTGCTGTCAGCAGTCTTCTAAAATGGATCCTGCTGTGTACCTAAGCTGGCCCTCCTCCAATGGGAAAGGTGTGCTCAGCTCATTTGGATCAGCACATGGAATACCTTAGTTCAGATGGAAAGAGTATGCTTGTTGATTGGGCAGTACTATAGTCAGACCCCCAAATGTACAATTTAGAATGCAGATGTAGCAAATTGATGAATTTAGTTTGAGTGGAAGAAGCTGAAGGATCCTAGGAAAAGCAACTGTTTTCGGTAGGTCATATTAAGACACACTTAGTTGATTATCTTTAAATGGATTACACTTTTCTGTGTTTGTTTACATAGGTCTTTATCGCCAGTACCTAGAAATGCTGAACACTACAAGCAAAGACATTCTCACGGGCATTATGGCTGTGAATATAGGAAGGATCCAAAAAGACCCGTCGCTTGGAGAATGGACAGTGAGAAACGTGGACAGAGTAAACCAAGGATTCCCTCTCGTGGAAATATATATTACCAGTCTTATGAACATAGATCACCTTCCCCTAACATAAGAAACTCTTTAGAAAATGTTTATATGTATAAGCCTCACCGAGGATATTCGCCTGGAAGAGGGGACAGTAACAGGAGAGCTCAGTATATGCCCAAATACTCAGAGGGTATACCCTACAAAGAGCATGAGAGGAATTCTTATCCCCAGAAAGTGCAAGGAGGGTATAGTCCTGATGACCACAGAGTTAGAGGAAGTGGAAAAGGAGGGAAACCACCTCAGAGGTCAATAGCAGATTCTTTTAGATTTGAAGGAAAGTGGCATGAAGATGAGTTGAGGCACCAGAGGATACAAGAAGAAAAATACTCCCAGTCAACTAGAAGAGGCTCTGAAGACTTTGAGACAAGGAGCTCATTTCAGAAGAGGTATAGGAAAACATTAAACCTGGGTAATTTGGTATAATGCCTCAAGTGAAAAGGTCTGTTTACTTTATGGTTGAAGATAACCACCTTGAAAAGCTTTTGTCTAAAAAGACAAAAAGCATTGTAATTTAGTTATGGTGTACTGGTAGTAGTGAAGTATTTCTTTTTACAGTAAATCATGTTGATGGCTAGAATACTTTTAAAAGATGGTATTTTCCTCTTTAACTGCCTTATGCCTCTAGAATTGGCTTAAGGGATTATAGATTAGCTTGCCACTGCATTCTGCATTTAAAGCCATGCTGCCCAACATTCTACACATATAAATTCTCCCTTTCTTCTCTCTATTGCAAGTGTAAACTGCTTTATGTCAACACAGGTATCCTGAGGATCGTGATTTCAGAAAATATGGACACACATCAAAAAGACCTAAAGACGTGGAGAGGTATGAAAGCAGAGAGCCTGCCAGGAATCCAAAGTGGAAGCCCGAGCATTCCCTCCCACCTTACCAAGAGGACACAGACCAGTGGAACCTTGGGCCCCAGACTTATCGACATGCTGAGAGGGAACACCCAGAGACCAGTTCAGCAACCAAAGTATCCTATGACTATCGTCACAAACGTCCTAAGCTCTCGGATGGGGACCAGGACTTTTCTGATGGGAGAACTCAGAAGTACTGTAAGGAAGAAGATAGAAAATACAGTTTTCAAAAAGGCCCTGTAAATAGAGAGTTAGATTGTTTTAATACTGGAAGAGGGAGAGAGACTCAAGATGGACAAGTCAAAGAACCTTTTAAACCGTCTAAGAAAGACAGCATTGTCTGTACTTATCCAAATAAAAATGATGTTGATTTGAGGTCTAGTAATGACAAACGGAAGGAAAAAATAAAAAAAGAAGGGGATTGCAGAAAAGAGAGCAATTCTTCCAGTAACCAACTTGATAAAAGTCAAAAACTTTCTGATGTGAAACCCTCGCCTATCAATCTTAGGAAGAAATCACTTACAGTTAAAGTAGATGTGAAGAAAACAGTAAATACATTCAGGTATTATCTTTGTTTTTTCTTTATGATATTTGATAATGTTTCTACAATCTTTATTTGCAGCTTCCAAAATGGAATTAATAGTGTTTAGAGTCCATCGAGTGGGAGGGATTGCCAAGAATTTCCCCCAAAAAAAGCCCTGTAGTGAGGCTGTTTCCTGTGATTAGTTACATGGGAGCGATTTCGTGTCTCCTTGTTTCCACGTCCTATCTCCAGATGCTTCTTGGATGTGGGGCATTCTGTGGAGTTGTTCCTCTTTACAAATTCACTTGTTTTTATGCTGCCAGGTTTTCCTTATCCAGGGATTAGCTGGGTAGAGTTCAAGAAAACCTAGTCCTTGCTCAGTTTCTCAGAGCCTGTGCTTTCTGTTGCCTGAGATTCAGAGAATTTTTTGAGCTGAAAGGGACCTTAGCAGGACCTAGTTTTATACAGGAGGAAAGCGCGGCCCTGAGAGATGAAGTGACTTGTCTAAGTCAGAGTGGCTTGGGCTCAAATCCACGTGTTCCCTTATGACTCAATGAGGCAGGTGACTTAATGTGGTTTTTGCTGCCATCTCAAAATGACTGGGGCTCAACCAACTAGATTCTCCCAGGTAGAGGAAATTACACCATAATCTGAGAAGATGCCTATTTATAAGACATTTACTTTGGCCCTTAATGATTCTTTAAAAAAATAGACTATTGTTGTTATAGGTTACATTCTCTTAAAGCAGACTCACGTGCTTTGTTCCTCGACAAATATTACTTCCATTTAATGTATATAATAAGGCACTGCAGTTGGCCTAAAACTAAACGGCTAAAACTGTTCATGACCTTAATACGCTACGAGTATGTGAATGAAAAGGGGTGGGCCATGTTGATCTGGTATGTTTATATTCATGCTTGACTCATTTGTTTTTGAACCAAAAATGAGAGAAAACAAAATCCAAAGGGTTTGGGGGAGATAAACCCACAAGTCCTTTTTTGTAAAACAAAATATTTTTTGTTCCTTTTTCTTTTCTCTCCTTTTCTTTTGAGACAGGGTCTTGCTGTGTTGCCCAGGCTGGAGTGCAGTGGCACGATCACAGCTCACTGCAACCTCAAACTCCTGGGCTCAGATGATCCTCCTGCCTCTCCTGTGTTGGCCTCCTGAGTATCTAGGACTATAGGTGCATGCCACCATGCCCAGCTAATTTTTTTCTTTTTTTGTAGAGACGGAATCTTGCTATGTTGCCCAGGCTGGTCTCAAACTCCTGGCCCCAAACGATCCTCTCACCTCGGCCTCCCAGAGCACTGGCATTACCAGCCTGAGCCACTGTACCTGGCCTCTGTTCCTTTTCTTAAATTTAGACATGGCAACACCCCACCTCATAGTTCTTTTGCATTCATTGCACTTGTAGAAAATATTTTTAAATATACGTATGTGCATTTATATATGTGCTCAGAAAGCATTTATAAGTATGATTATATTACAGAAAGTTCAAGAAATAAAGGGGGAGAATCATCCATAATTCTACTACTCTACAACAATTTTATTTGCATTTTAGTCTAGTTATTTTTCTATGTATATTTATACATGACTGCTGTGGTATATTAATAATTTTGTATCTTTTTACATATGTCTTAAATAATTTTGTGCTATTATATCTCCTACTAGTTCTTCATCTTAAAAGCACAAAAGCTTCTGTAAGTACCAAGTTTAAGAATGTTACCTTAACGGCTGGGCACAGTAGCTCATGCCTGTAATCGGAGCACTTTGGGAAGCTGAGGTCAGAGGATCGCTTGAGCTCAGGAGTTTGAGGCTGCAGTGAGCCATCATTGTGCCATTGCACCCCAGCCTGGGCAATAGAGTGAGACTCTGTCTCAAAAAAAAAAAAGAAAAAAAAAGGGAGGGGAGCTTGGATTATTGGATTACATTCTGATGGCTATGAGATATACATATATAACATATAGCATACACACTTTTCTTTCTTTCTTTTTTTCTTTTCGAGACAGGGTCATGCTCTGTCACCCAGGCTGGAGTGCGGTGGTGTGATCATGGCTCATTGCAGCCTTGAACTCCTGGGCTCAAGTGATTCTCCTGCATCAGCCTCCTGAGTAGCTGGGACTACAGGCATGCACCACCACACCCAGCTAATAAAAAATATTTTGTAGAGATAGAAATCTTGCTACGTTGCCCAGGCTGGTCTCAATCTCATGGCCTCATGCAATCATCCCTCCTTGGCCTCCCAAAACACTGGGATTACAGGCATGAGCCACCGTACCCAGCCTTAAGCTTTTTTTCTATCCAACGTTCTATTTTGAAAATGTTCAAACATACAGAAAAGCTGAAAGAATTCTACAGTGAACGCCCATATACTCACCACCTAAAGTCTACAATTAACAGTTTACTTTCATAATTACAAATGTATCTATTCATCCATTGTTCCACCTTATTTTTTGGATATTTTTCAAAGTAAGTTGCAAATGTCAGGACACTCCCATTTAGATACCTTATAAATTTTTGTTTACAGTTCCTCTTTTTTCTTTTGAGGTAAAATTATATACAATGAAATGCATAAAAATTTTTAACTTTTTAATAAAAGTAATGATGTGGCCAGGTGCAATGGCTCACACCTGTAATCCCAGCATTTGTGGGAGGCTAGGGCAGGCTGATTACTTGAGCTCAGCAGTTCGAGACCAGCCTAGGCAACATGATGAAACCCCACTTCTACAAAAAAATACAAAAATTAGCTGGGTGTGGTGACATGTGCCTGTAGTCCCAGCTTCTTGGGAGGCTGGGATGGGAGGATTGGCTTGAGCCCGGGAGATCGAGACTGCAGTGAGCCATGTTTGTGCCACTGCACTCCAGCCTGGGTGACAAAGTGAGACCCGTCTCAAAAATTAAAACTAAAAAAATAAAAGTAATGATACCCCCATGTTTAATAATGAAGTGTGTTATAGTGAAAAGAGAATTTAAAAATTGTAACACTTTTAAAGAATGCTAGAAATACCAGTTTTGAAGAGTTTTATTTTAATAGACCTCATTAGAGATACTAAACAGTTAATTTTATAATTTGATATGAGAAATGGAAGCTTGATCTTTATCATGTGTCACAAAAATGAGCTTAAAATGGAGGCTGCTGCATCTTTTATTTTGAATTTATAAACTATGATTTTGTGAAATCTCATAATCTGTCACTGGGGTCTGGCAGCATACCAGGGCCATTTGAATACCTGCCTAGGGCCTGCAGGATGGCTTGTGTAATAACCTCCACTGCAAATCCTCTCTGTTCAAAGACCTGAAAAATAAATAACTGAGCAAATATATGCATCTTTTCAGTATGATAAAGCGTCATAGTCAACAGAATCTTTATTTCCTGGTGAATGGGTTATGGATGAATTTTGTGGTTTGGATTTAATTGTATGTGGACTGATCCATAAAACAAAGATAATGCCCTCAGTAGAATTATGTTTTCATCTATTAATATAAATTAGATTTTTCTTTTCTAGAAAAGAGTAAAATAATCAGAGTGCAGAGAGAACTTTATTTATTGGTTAACATCTAGAGAGTTCATCTGCTTTTTTTTGGAAATGCTAAAATGGCTAGTTTTGTGCATTTGTTTACTTAGCTTTGGTTGAGAATTGATATTTGTTATTCCAGTTATCAGTATGGTTGAAAACAAAAAGTTATCACTCTGTGAGTTTTTTAGATTCTAGTTTGTATCTAGAACAGCAGTAGGTAAACACTTGCTTGAATGTTCACCGCATGGTTAATACTTCCGTTAAGAAAGACTGTATTCTAATTATCCACTCTGTCAGAAACTTCATTATCAGAAATTACATCTGAGTCATAATTATATGTTTCAGAATGTAAGTTAGGGAATCAGTATGAAAATTTCTACTAAGGTTGTTACATATGCAAAACATTAACTGTTGTATACATGCATCTGAAAGTTTTGGGGCAGACAAATGCAGGTGTTAGTTTAATGTTGGGCTGAGTGGGTGAGGGATTGACCCTTGGCTAGGCCAGGAAGGAAGAGGAGGAGGGAGAGGGAGGAGGGAGGAGGTGGTACTAATATCTGGAGCAGAATAAACTGCTGCTGATGGATCAGAGGCTTCTTTGATCGCCTGGGAAGCTGATACGAGACACCTGGGACATGGGGAATGTTGTCCATCAGCATTTATGGCTATCAGAGTTGATGGTGGACTAAGTACATTGGCCACATTTGCGTCTAATCCTTTATTTCCCACTGAAGAGACACAGAGCCTCTCTACCCCATCAGCTCTTTTCCCGCTTTGAAAGGGGAGGAGGTGGGTGATGGGCCCCAGAGGACATTGGAACCCTGACACTGAGGAAACAGGTGTCATGCGGGCAGGGAACAATGTGAAAAGTCATAACTGAGATTGAAGGAAGGGAACCTACTCACATAAGTTTACCTATGATGGACACTGTTCCACTGGAGGTAAAATAAGCTGCAGGTGGGGATATATTTTATACCCAGACCTGCCACCTTGCTGTTATGTAGCATAAAAAACTAAAGTTCTCCCCTACTTTAATTTCTCATGCGCATTTTAAAATCAAAAATTAATTGAGAGAACGTTCCCTTTTGTTCCTATTTTTGACCCTAGCTTCTCTTGGTGTCTCTTAGGAGGCCTTGTATAGGGATTCTGTTGGCAGTTAGAGTGCATAGGTTTTTGTCTTCCTGTGGACCACTGATCAGCTCTGTGACATTGGGCAGGTCACTTGGCTATAACCTTTTGGGCCTAAATTAGCCTGCAGTTCCTCCTGGCTCTGTGAGTCTGCTTGGATTGGCCATGTGTTGGTGACCATTGAAGCTGAGTCGACAGACACATGGAGGATCATCATGTTCATCTCTGAACTTTATATTTGAGATTTTATATTAAAAATATTAAATTTAAATTGGTCTAAGTTAAGCAAAAAATAAAAATTAAAAAAGCCAAGAAAGTTAAAAAAACAAAATTAAATTGGCCTCAATTAAAATGTTGAAGTCTGGCTGGGCATGGTGGCCCATGCCTGTAATCCCAGCACTTTGGGAGGCCGAGGCAGGCAGATCCCTTGAGCTCAGGAGTTTGAGACTAGCCTGGGCAACATAGTAAAACTCCGTCTCTACAAAAAATACAAAAATTAGCCAAGTGTAGTGGTGCACACTTATAGTCCCAACTAATCAGGAGGCCCAAGTGGGAGGTTGGCTTGAGGAGGCAGAGATTGCAGTGAGCCGAGATTGTGCCACTGCCCTCCAGCCTGGGTGACAGAGCCAGACCCTGTCTCAAAAATAAAATAAAAATAAAATGTTGAAGTCCTCTCTCTCTCTCTCTCTCTCTCTCTCTCACTCACTCAGTCTTGCTCTGTCACCCAAGCTGGAGTGCAGTGCTGTGATCACGGCTCACTACAGCCTTGATGTCCTAGGCCCTAGCAATCCTCCCACCTCAGCCTCTCGAGTAGCTGGGACTATAGGCACACATCAACATGCCTGGCTAATTTTTTTTTTTTAATTTTTAGTCGAGATGAGGTCTTGCTATGTTACCCAGGCTGGTCTTGAACTCCTGAGCTCAAGCAATCCTCCTGCCTTGGCTTCCGAAACTGTAGCCTCTCGAGTAGCTGGGATTACAGGCGTGAGCCACTGCACTTGACCTTATCATCTCTTTAGCTGAAACACTCATTTCAAATTGACCAAGTCATTTTTGATTCATTATTTATTCATTCAGTGGGTATTTTTTGAGGACCTACCCTGTGTGAGACAGTCTGTTAGGGTGCCCTGGGACTAGAGAGCTGCATACGATTAGGTTTCTCCTTTGGTTTATTGGAGTGCATGTGTGACTCAGCAGAAGATGGGTGGTACCAAGCTGGGAAATTGAAGAGAGGCATCATGTAGTTGACATGTGAGCTAGGCTTCAAAGGCTGGTGTATTTCAGACACATGGAGATGAGGCAAAAGAAATTTTATATTTACAGGTTAACAATGGCAGTAAAACATACACAGGAACTTTGACCTGTGTGGTTTTGAGCAGTGAAAAGGAATAGAGGGAAAGGAGACTGAAAGGTAAGAATGCTGCAACTGCCAGCCGGATTTGACATTATCAGCTGATAGGAGAGGCCCGGCAGCCCAGTTCTGGCTGCCAGAGGGTTGTTGTCTGTGAGGTAGACTGAATGCATGTTGGGGCTGGGGAGGCCCACTAGAGGACTTTTGTGCAAAAAGTATTGAGATGCGGAATGAGGGGAGGAGTAATCTCCCTGAACCTTTTCCCTCAACTCCACAATTTCTAAATTTGTTCTTAGGAAGACAGGAGCAAATTATATACAGTCATGCATTGCTCAACGATGGGGATACGTTCTGAGAAATGTCTTGTTAGGCGGTTTTGCCACTTTCTGAAGATCATAGAGTGTATTTACACAAACCTAGATGATGTAACCTACTACACACCTAGGCTATATGGTAGAGCCTATTGCTTCTAGGCTACAAACCTGCACAGCATGTTACTGTACTGAATACTGTAGGCAACTGTAACACATCAGTAACTATTCGTATATCTAAACATATCTAAACCTAGAAAAGGTACACTAGAAATACAGTACCACCATCATTTAAGTGGTCATTAATGGAAACGTCATTATGCTGCATGTGACTGTAATTGGGAAAGTGCTTTATATGAACTGTAGGATGCTGTATGAAGTGTTAGTTATTAGTTGGAAGAAGACAGAAAGGAAAACTTTATATGTGTCATATGGATTTTGATATATATGAGAAGCTTCCAGAGGGCAGGGGAATCTGTTGGTTTTGGCTGCTGTTGGGTTTTTTGTTGCCGTTTTGCCATGCAGTTCGTTTCTTTGATGAGTCCTAAGTGTGTACAACAGGAAATTAAGGTTTAATGTAGCTTTTTATGTTTTCTTGGTTATTACCCACAACGCTCAGAGAACATCAGTGGAAATATCCTTAAACAGAAAAATAAACAGGGAAAGTGCAGTCGAGGGAACAAAGGATCTTGGAAGATTTAATGAAACTAGTACCAGAAATAGTATTAGAATAGAGATTTTTGGCTGTATTTTAATTTTTTAAATTGTCTAAAATGCATCTCAAATGAGAACATTTGATCTTTTTAGCTTAACTACTTGCTTTGCGGATATTTCCTGAAATTATTAACTTGTTAATCAATCCATACCATAGGAAATAGTAAAAAGTAAAATGTGAACCAAAAGATGATTACATTTACAAATATAAATATTTAGAACATTTTGCATTCTCATATCTAAAGAGGGTTTTTCTTGTACCAAAGTATCATAATTATTTTTAAAAGACTAAAATTTGGAGGTTTTACTGTGTTAATGTATATTTTCTAGAAAATGATAATTTTAATTTTTTCTTAAATATCTTGTAGTAGAGGAACTCTAGGATAAATTTTAATGGATAACAAGTTTAAACACTAAGATTTCAGGAATTAAATATATAATAGCTTCATAGTTAAAAGTATATAACTCCTGCGGATTGAGGATTGAGCATGGAGTGGGGACAAGAGTTTCAGCAGTAATTTGTAAGAAATTTTAAGTAAATGTTAATAATTACCCATTGGAAAACTGAACATCTTTATTAGCTTATTTCCTTTTGGGATAAACTGAGGCTGCCAGAAAAAAACCTTATCAACTGATTTCCTCTGGTGTATGGACCATTTGTATAGTTCTATTTAAATATACTAGTTTCCTCCTATAAAATGTTTTTAAAGGCTATTTTTTTTTTTTTTGGTATGGCACAGGAATTTTGTAACTTTAAACCCCCTTAAACAGAGAGCATTTGTAATTCTTTGTTAGTGGAGGTCGTTACGGGGTGTTCTAACATTTGCCAGCAAATGTCTCTTACCTAGTTATCACATACACAGTGGGAAGCTTGGAGCAAATTAGGAGGAAAGAAGGGAAATGCGCCTTCTTTCTAATGAAAGTCCTTCTAATGAATCAACGAAACCACAGCAGTGCGGTCAACCTGCTGCATGGTTCCATTTCTGTGTTTCTGCCTTGGCACGGAGTTGTCCCTGGCAATGCTGGTCTGAGAGCAGGGAGCACGGAAAGTCAGATAGAAGCATTTCCTCTGATAAGTTATAAATAGACACTCAAAACCATTTTTATTAGAGGAGCTACAATTTTTAGTTAAAGAATATCTGTAAGCCCCTTATAACCCTGCAGCAGTTTAGATATATGGCTGTTACAGGACTTAAATAAATAAATACATATGTGCATGCATGCACTCGTACCCCCAGACACATCTGTCGGTCTGCTTTCTGCTATATGATGAGCTATTCCAGTGGTGCTCTGTTATTTAAAACATACTTCAGGGCTGTCTTTCGGATTTATCTTCTGAGCCTGTAATGTAGCCATTAAGAACCCCAGCAGTTGCAAATGTCAGTTCTTTGGACAATGAACTTGATTTTTGAGAAGAGCCAAAAGCAATTTAGAGTTAAGTACAGGGAAATAAGATAGGTACAAGCTGATTAGTGACATTTTGGGTCCAAAATGAGATATAATTATAAAATCATGAGAAAATTTCTTCATTGATGCATAAAGTACCTCCAGACAAAGAATTTCTGAGTAGTTTTAAGCAAGCATAGCATTCTTGGAATAAGGTATAGTTTTTCATTACAACAGTTGGAAGACGTGTTCATTTGAATGCTCAATCTCTAGGATGTGAGACAAAGCAACCAAGACGTCCATTGTCTCAGGGTCGTGGCACCTTCCCCATAGGGCTATTGTAAAGATGAAATGAGATAATGTTGGTAAGCTCTAAGCCCCCATGTTTGGCACGTGATAAGCCCTCAATAATAGTTAGCTCTGTATCATAACCATTAGTTTGTAAAAGTACTTAGAGGTCAGGAGAGCTCTTAACAAAAGTTATAAGATTCAGAAGGCATTAAAGTGGTAAGATAGCTGGGGTTATATAATAAATGGTAGTATTTCTTTATGGGTACATTGAGGGTGAACACTGTAACTGGTGTTAATGACCATAACTTTGCCTAACAGCTAAGACTATTTTCTGAGAATTTAGTGAGACTTTGTAATTAAGTTAACCTCTTAACAGAATTTTATTTCAAAATACAATTCTAAGCTTCTTATTACTGATATAAAGATATAAGGATTTTTATTAAGTTAGAGAGGTTCTTATGTTTGATATCGGCTTTTTAAAGTGTGGTAGTATTTCAAGATAAAATAATTTTGCTGGACTAACAATATTTTGGCCATTTGGAAGTAGAAAATAATCTAATCAATTACATTTTGCATAGTAAGTGTCCTTAATACCTTGTGTTTTTGAAGTAAAAATTGTTTCACTTAGAATTTGAAGGATTTTATTATTAAAGTGGCAAATATTTAATGACCTCTGATTTGAAAGAACTCAGAGCCATGTATCTGTAGTTAATTTCTCCTACTTGTTATTGTACATGTTTTATGGCATGGAATTTAGTGCCTTAATTATAAGAAAAGATATACATCTTTTTAGTTTTGTAGCTATCTTAATTTTTGATAAATTCTTTTCTCCACAAAATAGTTTCAAATTTAGTTAAACATTTGCGAATTATTCTAGGGTTGCTTCTAGCTATTCCACAGAGAGACAGATGTCACATGATTTGGTTGCTGTTGGCAGGAAAAGTGAGAACTTTCATCCAGTGTTTGAACATCTTGACTCAACTCAGAATACTGAAAACAAACCTACAGGAGAATTTGCTCAGGAAATCATAACAATAATCCATCAAGTTAAAGGTTGGTATATTTTGCACATACATTAGGGATAACACAAAAGTAATGTAGTAACGTTTCACGAGATACAGGTAAACACCTGCAGTATAGTTTAATAGTAATTAATACTTCATTGTAAGCTAGACTGTGAATTAGGAAATCTTTTGAAGAGAGTATCAGGCATTCATTTGAGCCTAGTTCTTTATATGTAGTTCCAATAACCTTGTGCTTCAAGTGTTAGTAGATTGGAAATTGCAAGTTAGAAAGGGAGAGGCTGGCTGCTGCAAAAGACAAGGCATACTGAGAGCAGTAAGAAACAATAACTGGGAACCTAACAGGGAGGAAAAAGCAACAAAAACAGATAGGAAACTCAAGAAATCAGGAAGCCTAGGTCATTTTATGATTCTTAAACCCCCCTGAGGGCATTCCTAGGACTTTGTATCTTAAGGATGATGCTGAGTGATCAATGAAACTTCTAGTTTGCTTTGGCATTCTTTATGTCTGGGAGTTGCGTAATAAATAAATACTTTTAATGGTTTGCATTAAATTGTTTTGTTTTTGCTCCTGGCGAGTTTCCATTAATTGGAAAATTCAGTGATATAGAACAACTTTCCCCAGTGATGCTACACAAATAAGGCAATTGTAGGTATTACAAGCTGGAGGCCTTCAAGAATTTAAAATTTTTTATTTTGTACTTCTACTAGACAATTGCATTAATCTTTCTTACCTTCATAAAATATATTTTGAAAATGAGGTTTTTTTTTCTCTGCGTCCCTCAAACTGAGGCGTGTATTTACTTTAAAGCACATAGTTTGTCTGAAACACTTCATCCTCTCAGCTCCAGTCCCTCTCACCCAAAGGAAATGTGATTCTTGGCAGAAATGGAGCTGATTTGCAGAAAAATCCAGGAGATTGTCCCAGAACAGGAACAGTAAATTAGGGAAGAGGATTGCTTAAGTAGCATTCTGATGGGCCAAGTGTATTCTCTTTCTCTGTATCCTATTAAAAGTGTGTAGCGTAGCTGATTTCTAAATGTTTTCATGCACTTTAATGTGAATTAAAGTAAAGTGGCATTAGAAGGCCTTCTGTGATATGCAGACATAACAGTTAGTATTTGTTTGAAATTGTTTTGATGTTTCAGGCTTGTTTTTGAAGTTACTTTTTATTTTCATTCAACTGTGAAGCTCTGTGCCATCTTTACTTTCCAGATATAGTAAGTCTTACCTTGGAGAAGAAAGGTCCTTGCTTTGAAAGAGCCATTGTCTTTTCCCCTGGACAAGTAAGCAGGCATGTCAGATAGAAAGAAAATTCTTTGATTAATAAATCAGGCATTTTTACTCTTGTTTGGGCTTGGGAAGGCACGTGAGAGCTACAAATTAGTCTGCGAAATAAATTTGGGTCGCACATATTCTTAAGAGAAAACAGGTTGAATTTTAAAAAATAATCCCTTCTTTCTGTGCTTATATGTAATCTTTTAAGTGAAATCAGCTTAACATTGAGATAAAACTGTTTGTTTCCCTTTTCAGCAAATTATTTTCCATCACCTGGTATTACTTTACATGAGCGTTTCTCAACAATGCAGGATACACACAAGGCAGATGTAAATGAAATTACATTGAATTCAGATCCAGAAATACACAGGTAATGATTGATTACCATATTATACCCATTTAACTAATGGGGATAAACATCAGAAAAGATTTGGGAAGGTGCTGCTTTCTGAACCTGCTCACCTGGGCTTGCTGTAGACTCTAGGATTCCATTTCCTTCACAAAAATAATAGGATAATCCAAGCATTATCTGGCCACTGCACTTTGATGGAATGAATAGGATGCACTGAAAACATTGACTAGCATTGTTTAAATGTGTAGGACTTTGAAAATACTTACATACCTAACTTCACTTCTGCTGTCAATAGTAATTGCTGCCTGAGGTCCTCAGTAGAAGAATGAAAGACAGTTGTTAAGCCATTGAAATCATAGGTTGCTTCATGTGATCACAAATAGGTGTTCTGAGGGCAGCCAGATGAAACCATGTGTCTTCTGCTGGCACTTGTTGGAGCAGGTGGTGTACCCTGTCTTGTGAGCTGATTTGAATACATGTGAGAATGCGGTATATCACCAGAGCAAAGGTTGAGATTACACAGACTACTGATTTGAGAACCACTAAAGCTTCCCTGTAATATGATTCATAGGATATGAATATCCTGGGAGACTGCCATATAGGTGAAAAACTATCTGGTAGCAAGTTTCTTTTGCTTTCTCTAAAACATACTAGCTTTATTTCAAATTCTATTCTGTAATAGTAGAACCAAGGTATCAGTGTATAACATAATTATTTAATTGTACTATGCCTTTATTATTTTAGGAGAATAGATATGTCTTTGGCCGAGCTTCAGAGTAAACAAGCTGTGATCTATGAATCGGAACAGGTTAGTGAATACAATTTTTGATGAGAAATTTTCTTATTGTTGGTATACTAATGGCAAGGAGATTGGTGGTTGGGAGAGAAAAGGGAGTTACAGTACATGAAGAAGGAGGATTGAAACCCAGGAATCTGAAATTAAAAAGCTCTTCAGGTGATTCTGACTATCAGTCAGGTTGGAGTGAGAATACTGACAAAAGACAAAAATATTCCCTAAGAGGGACAATCCCTAAGGATAACAGCTTTGTAAAATTGACACGCAATTACAGCATTTGATATTCATCCCCAAACTCCACACTGTAAAGCTTATGGAAAGTATATTAGATACCTGTTTTTTTTTCAAAGCAATCTTGTGGAATATATTTTTAAATTGTGCATGGAATGAATGCACAGGAACAAAATTTCATTTGATATTGCCCTTCTGTTTACTGCAGAATGTACGAAACATTCTGTGGAATATGAACTAGCAAAATAAGGGAAATAAGGGACTAAATTTCTTTATTCATGTGTTGTGTGTGGTTCCCATCCAACACCTCCCCTCCCACCTCCCATTTCTTTGCTAATTAAAAAGACTGTCTTGACTAGCCAGGAGGGAAGAAAACTGGCTCTTGTTTTAGAAGAATTATATCAAGTTCTAAAAGAACTGCTAATTTATTCATTGAGAATAAAGAGTTTTTGTAGAGGAGATATTTTAATACATTTCTGATAGAATATATAAATAATTTTTTCACTTGTGAAATGATTATAATTTTTGCTGAATTTATGGAGATAGGTTAATTTGTTGAACAAATGATATTTTCAGACAATTTCTAATCATCAAAGTCCTATAATCAACTTACAGGAAATCTGTGCTTTTTAAAAAAATCACCTATAATTTAGTCATTTAACACAAAATATTATTTGATCATCTTTTCTGGCAGTCTTACTGTCACCCAGGCTGGAGTGCAGTGGCGTGATCTCAGCTCACTGCAACCTCCACCTCCCAGTTTCAAGCCATTCTCCTGCCTCAGCCTCCCAAGTAGCTGGGATTACAGGCACCCATCATCACACCCGGCTAATTTTTGTATTTTGGTAGAGATGGGGTTTCACCATGTTGGCCAGGCTGGTCTTGAACTCCTATTCAAATGATCCACCCACTTCAGCCTCCCAAAGTGCTGGGATTACTGGCATGAGCCACTGCACCTGGCCTAATTAACTTTTTTCAATAAGCACTTTTCGGCCGGGTGCGGTGGCTCACACCTGTAATCCCAGCACTTTGGAAGGCTGAGGCGGGTGGATCATGAGGTCAGGAGATCAAGACCATCCTCGCTAATAGGGTGAAACCCCGTCTCCACTAAAAATACAAAAAAATTAGCCAGGTGCCTGTAGTCCCAGCCACTCGGGAGACTGAGGCAGGAGAATGGCGTGATCCCGGGAGACAGAGCTTGCAGTGAGCCAAGATCGTGCCACTGCACTCCTGCCTGGGCAACAGAGCGAGACTCTGTCTCAAAAAAAAAAAAAAAGTACTTTTCTATGTTGACTTCCACATAGTCATTATTACCATAAGTTAAATGATTGTATATTATTCTTTTGACTTAAGTTTACCATGATTTATTTACTCATTCTTCCCTTCCTCTTAATTTTTTTTTTACATTTGAGTAGCTTCTATTTTTTGTTATTTTAAATATACTATTTTGAATCTGTTTAGGTAGATAATCTTTTCTTTGGGTTAGAGTCTCATAGGTGGGAATCCTGGTTCAATGTTAGGAGCTTTTCTGTTTATTGTCAATTGGGTCTCAAAATATCTGTATTAGTTTACAATACCATTAGCAGGATGAATACAAGATAACTTATCTAGGACTTGTAATTAAGGTTCTTGTTAGATATGGTCTTTGTGCAACTAACAGTATTGTGAATGGTTTGTCTTCTGTCAAAATTCCTCAGACTCTGATCAAAATAATAGATCCGAATGACCTACGACATGACATTGAAAGAAGGCGAAAAGAACGGTTACAGAATGAAGATGAGCACATTTTTCACATAGCTAGTGCTGCAGAGAGGTAATCAGTAGATGACAAACATCCTGTTATCAGGGAGCTTTGGGTTTTACCATATTTTTACATTTTTTGTGTGATGGTAATTTTCATTTTAATATAGGGATTTGCTCCTTCAAATCCGTCTTATATGTTTAAGTGAAATCTATTAAAATGTTTCCAGGTTATTCAGTGATTATCATATGTGGTTTGATTTAAACAACAAAAACTATGGGGTAGGTGGGTATTTGAGGTCTTTATAATTCTGAAGAGGAGTGTTACCACTTTTAGAATATTAGCAGGAGGCAGGACTGGCAAGTTTGGGGACTATTTAGCTTGAGCTGATTGAAACTCTGATACATTGCGGACTATTTAGCTTGAGCTGATTGAAACTCTGATACATTCTGTGCTTTAGATTCTGGGTTAGTCTTTGAATAGTAGAAAATTTCCTGAAGTCAGTACAGTTATCTTTTGGGACTCTCTGTGGATGTCTGTACTGGATAATTGTGGATAACTGTACTGACAAAAAGTGAAAAAAGTCCACATTTTGTGGATATCGTCCATGAAATTGAGGCAGGTGTAGTAGAAAATGCAGAGGAGACCTAAGTTTGAATCTCATCTCTCTCACTTTACAAGCTGGCCAATCTTGGACAAATTTGCTTAGTCTCTGGAGCCTCTTCATCTATAAAATGATGTTAAAATCAATTTATGCTATGGGGCAGTTATGAATATTAAATGAGCTGGCACATGTGAAGTACTTATGTCATATATGGCAAATAGGTCCTCAGTAGATTTTTCTTTCTTAACCTCATACTTCTGTTTAGGGGGCCTCAGTAGTCTAGATCAACCCCAGTTTATCTCTAGTTCTGAATACCACATGGATGGAACTCATGGCAACTCTGGGGCCCCATATGATTATGAGGTATAATTGAACAGGACAGCATTTCCAGTTCACTTGCGTTCTTACACTACTTGGATCTCCCAAAAAGTGAGACTGTATGAATACAAAGAGACAGTGCTAATTGTTTTTCCGTAATCTTTTGTATCAAATTGGTAAGATACTGTATTTGACAAGACCTTTAAGTCAAGTCTGTAGCTAACTAGGTCAGAATACGTGGACTTGATTCTGACAATAAGTTCAGGACTAATTAAAACATGGTGAAACGATGTGTTGAGGCATATAAAACAATTGAAAATGAAAGAGTTAAAATGTTGTCCCTTGCTGTGTGAAAGTCTCCAGTCTCCTAATGGTTAATGCCTGACATGGCTGTGCTCCTTAATGACACAAGCTCTCTGTCATGCTTTCCTTGACTCAACAAGTGTAAGAAACCCCGAGTACCAAGAAACAGGTTTTAAAAACAGATTTAAGACAATCAACATATTTTAAAGATTGTAAGATGCTTTAGGATGTATATTTACCCCTTGACGTGATTAAGACCTTGAGCACTGGAGTTGGACGTGAGTTCAGTGCCTGGCTCTTAGATTCCTAGCTATGTGACCGACTTTGGGCAGATTATTTTGTCTCTGTTTCCTCGTCTGTAAAATAGGGATAAGAGTTGTACTTGCCTCACAGTGGTGATTAAAATTAAGTAAAGTGATGAGTATAAGGTAAAGTAGCTGGTCAGCATTAAGTGCTATGAATGCTAGCTTTGAGGACAGTGTGATAGTGTGCAAGGATGTGTTCCTACAAGCTGTCTTTTGCTGGATCTGTTGGATTATTTTATTTGTATCGGATAGGTGGTGAGGCAGAGTGGAGCCATGAGGAGTTTTTAGAAGTGAGACATTACTTAACATTCATCCTGCAAAAGTAAACAATTCAGTAGTTTTTAGTGTATTCACGAACTTATGCAACCGTCATTACTATCTAATTCCAAAACATTTCATCACCCCAAAAGTAAACCCTCTACCCATTAGCTGCCACTCCCTGCCCCATTTCTCCTTCCCCGTTAGTCCCTGGCAACCACTGTTCTATTTTCTGTATCTATGGCTTTGTCTAATCCTGACATTTCATATAATCATTTTTTTGTTGTGTTGTTTTGAGACAGGGTCTCTGTCACCCAGGATGGAGTACAGAGGCATGATCACAGCTCACTGCAGCCTCGACCTTCCGTGAGGCTCAGGTGATTCTCCCACCTCGGCCTCCCGAGCATCTGGGACCACAGGCTCCTGCCAGCATGCCCGGCTGATTTTTCATTTTTTTTTTTTTTTTTTTTTGTAGAGATGGGGTTTCACCATGTTGCCCAGGCTGGTCTCAAACTCCTGCGCTCAAGGGATCCACCCGCCTCAGTCTCCCAAAGTGCTGAGAGTACAGGCATGAGCCACCACACCTGGCCTGACATTTCATATAAATACGATAATAGAATATGTGGCCTCTCATAACTGACTTCTTTCCTATAGCATAATGTTTTTAATGCTCATCCATGTTGTAGCGTGAGAATTCTTACGTATGGCTGAATAATATTCCATTGTATGGCTGTGTCGTATTATGTTGATCCGTTCACCAGTTGATGGACATTTGGGTTGTTTCCACTTTTTGTCTATTGTGAATAACTGTGCTGTGAACATTTGTGTGCAAGTTTTTGTGCAGATACCTGTTTTCATTTCTCTTCAATATATGGCTAGGAGTGGAATTGATGAGTTTGATGGTTACTCTATGATTAACTTTTTGAGGAACTGCCAGACTGTCTTCCAAAGTGGCTGGACTACTTTACACTTCCACCAGCAGCATGTGACGGGCCCAGTTGCTCCATATCGTCGCCAACTCTTATTATTAATCTCTCACTTTATCCTGATTCAATTTCTTTGTTTAAATAAGAAAAATATTTTATCATTTTATCTTAGAAATTCAATTTATAAAAATTGACCTCATTATATATTATGTTTTTATATAAACTTTTAATATCAAGTCAGGGTAGTTTCCACAGAAATGTGAAAGAAATGAAACATGATGCGATCATAAGTCAAAGGATGTAGTGATTTCTCACCTGTGCAGTTTTCCCTCAAAAAATTGTATGCAGCCTCTTTGTCTGTGTTTGCTCACTGGTGTATCCCCACTGCCCTGAGCTCAGTTCATGTTTGTTGAATGAATGGATGAAGAGTTTCCAAAGGAGTAGACAAGACAGAGGATACCTAAATTGTAATGCATTTAGATTTAGGTTACTATTCCCTGATACCTTAGGATCTTTCACAAGCAAGTCTAACACTTGGGGATTCTGTCTAGCCTCTAGGACCCATCTGTTCTCTACAGGTGTTCCTTAACTTATGATAGGGCAACATCCCGATAACCCACTGTAAAGTAAAATAATTGTAAGTCAAACCATTGTAAGTTGAGGATGGTCTGGATTTGCTTCCATTTCTTACCCGTTTCTTACTCTAATGTCTCCATGTTTTCTCCTGACATACTATTTCTGACTTTTCTAACTGTAGTTACTAAGTTTCCTACAATGTAAATGAGTTGTTTTATTATAGAAGTATGGAGTGTGTTTGATAAAGTAGCTTAAAAATAGTATCAGTGGACTTGAAGAGGACATCAAACTGCCAAGAATTTCTTTTATTTTTTATTTTTTAACAAGGAGTTGGAAGGACAGTCTGTCGTTTAAGCTGGGCAGGTTACGGGAAAACATCAGTTTTTATTCTTGCTGTTGCAACAGTCATAATCTATACTGAAGTAGAGTACACTTTATAAAGATATTATGTTCATATAGTCAACAGGTATTTATATATTGATTTCTTTGTTCTAGTTACTGTTCTAAGGACTGGGGATATAATGAAAAACTATATACAAACCTTTGTCTTCATGTTACTTATAATTTAATGGTAGAAGAAAGAAAATAAATACATGTCAGTGGAGTGATAGGTGAAAATAAGGCAGAAGAGGAAATTTAATAGCAAAGAGTGACATGTGTGATACGGTTTTATTTAGGGTGGTCATGGAGTAGACTTATGACTTTTTAAAAAATGTAGCTGGGTTGTGAATTAAGTGAGGGAGTTAGCCATAGGGTTATTTGAGAGGATAGTATTTCAAGAGAGGGAACAGCAAAAGCAAAGACCTTAAGACAGGTGCATGCCTGCTTTTGTTTAAGGACTAGAAAGGGGGACAGTGGGGTTGTGACAGGGTAGTAAAGGGAGAGAGTTAGTAGATGAGGCCAGTCACGAACGACTTTGAAGAACTGAAGGACATGAAGACTTTGTATTTTATTCTGGATGAAGTTAGAAAACATTTTGGGTTGTAACCAGAGAAGAGACATAATCTCACTTAAATTTTAAAAGGATCACTCTGGTTGCTGGGTGGAGAATGGACTGTAAGAGCTAGAGAAAAAAAGTATTTCCTTCTTAAGTAATAAAAAAAGATTAGAGGTAGGAAATCTACATGATAGGGTCGACATGGTAGAGTGGACGCATCAGGGAACCAGGCTGCTTAGATCTTCTTCCTCTCATATCCTCTGTGTGTAGTGTCTGCCTCATGATCCAATATGGGTATCTGTGCTTTAGCCATCATGTCCTCATTCTAGCCTTTCCTTTAAAGACTTCTTGAAATTTACACATGATAACTTGTCCAAAATTTAGTCCCATGGCTATGCCTAGCTGCAGGGCAGCTGGGAAATAGATTCTCTAATCTGAGCATTCATTTGCCTGGTCAAAAATCAAATATCAAAGGATTTAATTTTTGTATTGTGACAAAATATACATATCCTAAATTTACCATTTTAACCATTTTTAAGTGTAAAATTCATTGACATTGAGTATATTCACTGGTACAATCATCACCAGATGTTTGTATCCACTTCCAGAACTTTTTCATCTTCACAAACAGTAACTCTGTTTCCGTTGAATAATAACTCCTCATGCTCTCCTCGCTGCAGCCCCTGGTAACCTCTATTCTTTCTGTCTATATGAATTTGCCTATTGTGGGTATCTAAGTAGAATCAGACAATATTTGTCCTTTTCTCTCTGGCTTCTTTCACTTAGCATAGTGTTTTCAGGGTCAATCCATGTTGTATCATGTGTCAGAATTTCATTCCTTTTTTAAAAAATTTATTCTCTTTTAAGGCTGAATAATACTCCATTGGATGGCTGTACTACATTTTGTTTATCTGTTTTTCTGTTTGTGGACATTTGTATTGCTTTCACCCTTTGGCTATTGTAAATAGTGCTGTTATGAACATTGGTATTGTCATCTTTTTGGTTATAGCCATCCTAGTTAGTGTAAAGTGGTATCTCATTGTAGTTTTAATTTGCATTTCTCTGATGACTAATGATGTTGAGCATCTTTCCATGTGCTTATTGGCCATTGGTATGTTTTTGGAGAAATTTCTATTCAAATCCTTTGCCTATTTTAAAATCAAAGTCTTTTTATTGTTGAGGTGTAGGAGTTCTTTGTATATTCTGGATATAGCTCCCTTTTCAGATATATGCTTTGCAAAGAGAATTTTTAAAAATCCATTGCTTTGTTTGTAGAAGTAGTCATATACACTAATGGTAATCATTTGGAAAAATATAATAAAGTATAAAATCAAAAATATAAGGCATTCCTGATTTTACCAGTCAGAGATGACCACTGTTAATATTTAGTACATTTCTTGTCATTTATTTTTTTCTGGGCACATATGTGTATATTTTAAATAGTTGAAATTATCCTCAATATACAGCTTTGCACTTTACTCTTTTGACCTATTGTCGTCAGCGTTTTGACAAAACATAGGCCTTTTTAACATTTAAAAAAACCCTGAGTGTCTATTTCATGTCAGATTCTGGGATCAGAACTGGGACCACAAAATGAATCATCCGCAGTGCTTCCTCCGAAGGAATAGCAACTTGTTCTGTTAAACAGACAGGTACACCAGTAGTTACAAATACGGAGTGATAGGTGTTAAGACTCAAAAATGCTACATGCGCACATACCAGGGAGCACCTAGTTCACCTCAGAAGGGTTTAGGAAACTTCCTTGAAGAGGTATAAATGGATCTAAATCTTTAAGTTAATCAAAGTAGAAGGAAATGGTCACAGAAGGAACTGCACATGCAAAGGTGTAGAAGCAGGAGAGATTGCTGGGTGCCGGGAACCACATGAGCTTCAATATTCCCGGCTGGGCGCGGTGGCTCACGCCTGTAATCCCAGCACTTTGGGAGGCCGAGGTGGATGGATCACTTGAGGTCAGGAGTTCAAGACCAGCCTGGCCAACATGGTGAAACCCCGTCTCTACTAAAAATAAAAAAAATTAGCGGGGCATGATGGCACGTGCCTGTAATCTTAGCTACTCGGGAGGCTGAGGCAGGAGAATTGCTTGAACTTAGGAGGTGGAGTTTGCAGTAAGCCAAGATTGCGCCACTGCACTCCAGCCTAGGCGACAGAGCAAGACTCTGTCTCAAAAACAAACAAACAAAAATCCTAAGGCTCAGTGTGCTTGTTGGGGAGATTGGAGCAAGGTAGCAAGGGCCAGAGCAGAAAGGGCCATGGGGTCACGATGAAGAGTGTGGAAGTTATCTTGTTGCCAGTGGGGAATCCATGGGAAAGACTGAAGGTGGGCCTGTGGAAGACACAGGAAGGGGCTGAGAAGCATTGTGGAGAGATGCAGGGTGTGACACGGAGAGGAACCCCCAAGGGCTGTGGAAATGAGGCTTTGGAGATTAGAGGAAGAGTCCAGGGAAGGACCTCCCTCCCAGATAGGACTGCCTGAGAAGAGCCCTTTGTGGCCTCAGGACCCCATGATGATGGGAGAGAGGCGGCTGTCGTTCCCTGCTGTGGCCCTGCAGTATCAGAGGCCTCAGCTCTGCCAGTGAGGGGACCCTGAGCCAGTCATACACCTTGCCTCTGATGAATGGGCTGGGTCATGAGCCCTTGGTGCTTCCACCAGTAAGAGCCTGTTAGCAAGAAGGGGAGGGGGGCAGTGCTGCCAAAGGTTCTAGAGCAGTAATTATCTTTACACAAAACACACATTTCACATATGGTTTCGGGGGTTACAGCCCCCAGGAAGCCTATCCTTAGACCCCAGATTGAGAACCCTGGTTCAAGGAATGTTTTTCCCCATTGCTAACCTCCAACTTAGGTAAATAACATTTGTTGGAAAATGAGGCAAAATGACGGGTTTAGGCCTAATGACTATCATTTGTAATTTTAGTAGTGATAGATCATTGAGATTTAATTTGTGTGCTACTTTAATTGTTTCTGAAGGGGCTTTTAAAAATTATTCTTGTTTATTTGTTGGAAAAAATGTTATACTAATAAAATATTCTTATTTTCTCTCTTTCCTTATTAGGGAAGATCAGAGTTCCAGTTTTTCAAAGGTAAAGAATGTTCATACTGATGGATTCCAAAAACCCATGCATTTTATAAAATCAAATTTTAAAAAATGTATTGAAAAACCTTACATGGTAAGATCACAGTTCTAAAATTTTCATTTTTATAATTTCTTCTTCTCCAATACATCGGAATGTACAGGGATCACCAATATTTTTCACATTTGTAACTGTTCATTAAGTATATGTTAGAAGATTCCGTTGATACGTAAAGTTATTATGACAGAAGAAATGGTCATTTCTTACTTGATTTAGTAGCATTTTATTGGATTCATTAAATAAAGCGAATAAATCTAGCTTTCTTAAGATTTTCTGGGGGGCCAGGTGCAGTGGCTCATGCTTGTAATCCTAGCACTTTGGGAGGCCAAGGCAGGAGGATTTCTTGGGCCCAGGAGTTCAAGACCAGCCTGGGCAACGTGGCTAGACCTCATCTCTACAAAAAAAAAATAATAATAATAAAAAAATTTCAAAAAAGATTTTTTGGGAACAACTCTTAAGCTCTCTTGGAACATATTTATTAAGGCATAATTTACATACCATAAAATTCACCCATTTTAGGTGTACAATTTAATGATTTTTAGTAAATTAACCAAAGTGTGCAACCATTACCGTAGTCCACTTTTAGAATGTTTTCATTACCCAGTATGAGCCCTCATGCCTGTTTCGTTACTCCCCTTTGCCACCCCCAGCCAACACTAATCTACTTTCTGTCTTAAAGATTTGCCTTTATATAGAGCAGCTCACAAAATGGCAGCTAGCTTCCATAAGAACAGGCAAGTAATGGTGAGAAAGATGGAAGCCAGAGTTGGTAACCTAATTTCACAAGTAAAATCTCATCCTTTACCATATTCTTTTTGCAAGAAGCAGCTTCCTAGGTCCTGCCCACATTCAAAGGGAGGAATAATTGGTTGGATCACTGGGAGCCATGTCAGCAGTTGCCTAGTACAGTCCTTCCTCTGGCCAGACTCCACAGAAAGTGGAAATAATAGAAGGTGATAAGACTGTTGATTTTAGAAAAAGGAAACCATCTTGAGAATGGGCCCCATCTTTTCTGTTTCCACCAGCTAAAAATGTAATCTATTCTGTTTCCACCAGAGGATTTTGGTTCCTCATAGTTATAGACTTACTAATGTAGTTCTTTCTCTTATTTCTGATACTTTTCTAGCCATGGCAAGAGCATCACCTCAAATCAGTTACCTGAGTCAGGAATACCTGCCTCCTGCAATGTTGAGGATTTGTATTCTTCTTAGGCAGTAGGAACCCTTTAGCAACTCCTGATAGTAATGGGTTCATTTCTCTCCTAGGTGCCTGAATAAATGCTAGATATATCCTCGATTTTCTCAAACTCACTCATTATGTTATACACGAGTATGTTTTATACTTGTTACAGGCATAAATGATCCTGGCTCCTCACAAACTGGCATGGATCATGGTAGTCAAGGTCGAGGGTCAAGTTAGCATGGGTCAAGGAGGAGATGTGTATGGGCTCTACGGCTAAGCTCCCTGCTCCCTGCTTTGTGTTCTTAATCCTGTACATTTAAAATGTGTTTTCTAATGGTAAACAAGCTTTTAAAATAAACTTTAAAGTCTATTAACCCACACCACTACTTTTTTTTCATGCAGAATTATACTACGCAGAGAAAAGACATAATTACTCACAAACCATTTCAGGTTGAGGGAAATCGCCGAAACACAAGAGTAAGACCTTTCAAGGTATTGAGTGTTGTTTTCCATTTAATTCCAGCTTTGGTTTTATGCTTTGGACATAATGTTTTAGTGTTAGTAAATCAAGAGCTGTTTTGTAATATGATTTCAAATGGTAGCTATAAACTAGTATTTCTGGACATTTGTAGTTAACTGTAATCAATTTATTGATGACCCCTTTCCTTAGGACTTGATTTTCAATTTTTTTTTTTTTTTTTTTTTTACCAGTAGAATCCTTTTCCAAATATTACATGGAAACACAAATACATAAAACAGATGCAGGTGGAGTGGCTCTAGGTGGGGAGACAGGCAAGACTGCAGACCCTCCCTTTAAGCCAGAACCTTTACCTCTAAGATACACGTGCAGAGCTGTAGAGCTTTCTCCAAGAATCACAGATTGAAAAACCCTGCCATGGACACACAACCCTTAGAGGTGTTCTGGGTCATCACAGGAAGATTCTGGTCCAGGTAGCTTTGTCAAAGCATATTTTATCACACTCTAATTATTGGTACATCTGTATCTGATATGAATGATAATTTTTAATCAACCAATATGTTTGATTATCCAGAACACCTCATCCCCCAAATATATGGAGTTAGAATTATAATACAAGGTATTATATTTCTTTTTTTTTTTTTTTGAGGCGGAGTCTCCCTCTGTCATCCAGGCTGGAGTGCAGTGGCGTGATCTCGGCTCACTGCAACCTCTGCCTCCCAGATTCAAGCTATTCTCCTGCCTCAGCCTCCCAAGTAGCTGGGATTACAGGCACGCGCCACCATGCCCAGCTAATTTTTGTATTTTTAGTAGAGACAGGGTTTCATCATGTTGGCCAGACTGATCTCAAGCACCTGACCTCAAGTGATCACCCACCTTGGCCTCCCAAAGTGCTGGGATTACAGGCTTGAACCACTGCACCCGGCCCAAGGTATTATATTTCTGTATCCTTGCTCACAAAAGTTGAGGTGCTTTTAAAATCAATTTTGACAGTTTCTTGCCTGTAATGGGTACTTTATTCATATTTTTCACTCATATTGTCTCCCTCCCCTAAATAAAGGAAAGAATTTGAGCTTTTTGTGTAAAAGTGGCAGGCAGGCTTGATAGAGTAGTTAGCTCATTAGGAGGAAGTTAGTATGAACAGAAAAGTAGTAGAAACTATCTAAAATTATGGACTAGAAGGTTAGCTGAGTGAGGTCTATTAATATTGGCTTCTTGAGAGTCAAAATTTATAGATGTTGAAAGATTTTATTCAACAAGAGTAACATAATTTGTAGGCATTGAATAGATTACATTTTTAGCCAGTGGTTTGTATATCTAAGAACATGTGTGACATGAAGTTTTTAAAAATAATTGCGGTCATAGAATATATACGTGTTTTATGCCATCTTTTGATCTCTTGAGTAATGGGGCATCACATCAACTGAAAATGTGATGTCTGCATAACTTATAGACAATATAGATGGGCTTTCAGATCTAAGTGCTTCCTACATGTTCTGATTGGTCAGATATAGTTGATTATAGTATTTTTCTAAGAGCATCATAAGATTTATTTTCTGTTACCTTTTTTCTTTAAGGGAAGATACTTTAACATAAATTCATAGAAAAATGTTTTCAAGATATATATAACTTTACCTCTTGAGCAATCATTTAAAGTTATATAATGTTATATGAATGCTTAGAAGTGTACAATTCTTTGTAGTAAAATAGTGGGAAGAAATAATCCTTCCTAAGAAAAGGAAATATTGGCCAGGCGCGGTGGCTCAAGCCTGTAATCCCAGCACTTTGGGAGGCCGAGACGGGCGGATCACGAGGTCAGGAGATCGAGACCATCCTGGCTAACACGGTGAAACCCCGTCTCTACTAAAAAAAATACAAAAAAATTAGCCGGGCGAGGTGGCGGGCGCCTGTAGTCCCAGCTACTCGGGAGGCTGAGGCAGGAGAATGGTGTAAACCTGGGAGGCGGAGCTTGCAGTGAGCTGAGATCCGGCCACTGCACTCCAGCCTGGGTGACAGAGCGAGACTCCGTCTCAAAAAAAAAAAAAAAGAAAAAAAAAAAGAAAAGGAAATATTTTGCTTGGGTACTGTAGCTCACACCTGTAATCCCAACACTTTGGGTGGATCACTTGAGGTCAGGAGTTCGAGAAGAGCCTGGGCAACATGGCAAAACCCCGTCTCTACAAAAAATACAAAAATTAGCTGGGCATAGTGGTGTGCACCTGTAATCCCAGCTACTCAGGAGGCTGGGGTGGGAAGATCGCTTCAGCCTGGGAGGCAGAGGTTGCAGTGAGCCGAGATTGTGCCACTGCCCTCAGGCCTGGGCGACACAGCGAAGAGACCCTGTTCCAAAAGGAAAAAAAAAAAAAAGGAAATATTTTGCTATAACTTACTTTTTACATGAATTGGACTAGTTCAAAGCGACGTAGTAATCACCTTAGAGGACATGTAGAAATGGATTGCATCAGTCTCAAGATTAGCTCTGATGTGTCAGGTTTGTGCAGATAGTCTTAACATTAGTGTCTCATTATAATTCTGTTTTACCGAAATTTTCTGTAGCCTTAAGAAAATAATTGAAAAATAGGCCTGGCATAAATTTTTTTTGTAAAATTATGTGCTTCATTATGTCTTACATACCCATTTCTGAAATAATTGTGAAAAGAGGAATCTGCTTGGTTTTGTTAACTATTCCACTGTAATACATCATTTCTGCATTTGTTTTCCCAATATGGCTCATAATCTGTTTCCTCTTACTAAGTACTCTGAGGATGGAAGTTAAATAAAATCAACCAAACACTAAATTTCAAAAAGAATAAAATCTATTTCTTTGGCCAAGTCTTTGAAAATTATTACAGAGCCATTGTACTTATTCTATTTAGATGTCTATATATTAGGCCATAATTTTAAAGCCATGGTTCAGTCTAGCATACATTTTGGCTTTCACTAAATTAGTAGCTTAATATTTTTGATGTTATGGGTCTTGCTGCAGCCAGTTCTCCCCTTTCACAACTTCATAACTGTCCTCTTGTTAAAAAGCAACAGCAGCTCGAGTAACAACAACTCACCTAAGACCTAATCTCTTTTCCTCCTGGCATTGCTTTAGTTGCTGGTTAATCTAAACTTTATTATCAAAGGGAAACAAATAGTGTTTAAAGAGGGTTGTTATTTAATGCAGCCATTGTAGTGTTTGTAAACAATTTTATTGACTTCTTTAGAGGTTAATATTGTATTCAACCTTATAATAGTTTATTTAGGAGTTATTATTGTTAGCTCTTCATGTTGAGGAAATTTTGACTCATATCTGGCCGGGCATGGTGGCTCACGCCTGTAATCCCAGCACTTTGGGAGGCCGAGGCGGGCAAATCACTTGAGGTCAGGAGTTCGAGATCAGCCTGGCCAACTTAGTGAAACCCTGTCTCTACTAAAAATACAAAAATGAGCTGGGCGCAATGGCATGTACCTATAGTCCCAAGTACTCTGGAGCCTGAGGCAGGAGAATCGCTTGAACCCAGGAGGCAGAGGTTGCAGTGAGCCCAGATTGCACTACTGTACTTCAGCCTGGGTGACAGAGGGAAACTCTATCTCAAAAAAAAAAAAAAAAAAAAAAAAAAATCTGGACTCATATCTGTAAAGGTGTATAAATATTTATTCAGACCCTAACTTTCTATAAACGAAATGTGCTTTTGTTTGCTTTTGTAATTTTGGCTTCTGTTTTCAGCCTTAATCATTTACAAATAGTAAACTCTTTCCCTGAAACATTCTAAAAGGGGCCACTATTAGTTTCATCCCATTTGATTGGACCCTGGCCATGTAGTAGTTGGAATGTGACTCAGGGATGTTTTTTATTAAAAACAAAGAAAGAATTTGATTTAAAGACAAAACTCTTCCCATGCACCTTTGTGATGAAACATTTACATGTAACTAGGTTGTCTTTTCCTTTTTACTTGAGAAAATTGAGAAGATAAGAACAAATTAGCAGATAATAAAGTTTATGTATCAATCTTCTGAGTAAAATTCTGATTTTATTTAAAAAAAACACATTTGGGAATAAATTTAGTATGCAACGGCTGCTATTTTAAAGATATAGAATGTATAGCTTTTATTCTGACCCTTGTACCTGCTTAATAAATGAGCACTGGTTGAGTTCTTAGCTCTTGAGTGGTAAGGCAAATGGAAGAATAAGACTTCCTGCTTGTGCCATTCAAATTAAATGCTCTTTTGTGCATTTCAAGCATGGAGAGCCCTTTTCCTGGATCTTGGTAGACTCCTATTGGCAAAATCAGAAGGAGTAGCTGCGTCTCTAGTGCTTAGACCCAGCATCTCTACTCATTTTCAGCCCCTGAAGGAAAAGAGGTGGATCTGTTTAGTCTTTGTACCTTGCATATGATATTAGGTATGAATTTTGTTAAATAAGCTCAGAACAGTTTTATAGTTTACTATGCCTGAGAGAGGACGCCGGGTCACCAAAGTCTTTCTTTCTCTACCATATTTCTCTCTACTTCTTGGAATTAGATCTTCCAATATTCAAGTTATGCTGAACTGATCTTGTTAAAAGTTTCATTCAGCCCAGGGTTTTTCTTCGTATGGCTTCAAGTTTATTTTCTATAGGAGAATTTAATTGAATGATTTTGGGGAAGAAATCCCTTTCATAGTCAAGAACTTAATGCAGCTTCTTCCAGTAAGTTGGCAAGTAGCTGAGTTTTTAAGATTTAGCAGGGCAGAGATAGACTCCATCTATGAACCTTTGCGCCAGTGCTCCCATCTGTTTTAGATTATTCTAGGAGGATGCTTGGAAATGCGGGGAGACACAAGCAGTGTGTGATATGGGAAAGTGAGGGAGGGAGATTTGGAGAATTGTTTGGGAAGGTTTGGAGAGGATTGGTTCACGACTGACAAAACTGAGGACTGTTTTCCTCTTCCACCCCCAGCAGTAAATTAACAAGAGACCATTTCTCTTATCAACCACATGAGAAACACACGAATATCCATTGTCCTCTTATGTCTAATGTAGTGCTGCACAATATATGCAGGTTAGGAAATGTTCTTTTTAAGTAATCGGTCTTTTGTAGTAAAGAAAGATTTGTTTGAAGGTATTAACAGGAATAAAGTTAAAATATTTTTTGATTCTTAAATAGATATTGATACTTTATATCTTTCCCTCTCATTGGGATTTGATATATTTCACTATGAATCAGAAGAATAATTTTAGTTCATTAGAGGTTCTGAACATTTTATTTTGTTAGCTTGATGAATTTCAAGAATTAATTTCAAATTCTTTTCTTTTTTTATTTTTTTGTAGAGACAGGGTCTCGCTCTGTTGCCCAGGCTGGTCTTGAACTCCTGGCCTCAAGCAGTCCTCCTACCTGTCTCCCAAAGTGCTGGGATTGTAGGTGTGAGCCACTGTGCCTGCCCTCAAAATCTTTTAACTTAACAGTTTTCAAAATTTGGTTTGATATAGGTTTTGTTGTTGTCGTTTTGTTTTTTTGAGACAGGGTCTCGCTCTGTCACCCAGGCTGGAGTGTGTGGCACAATCACAGCTTACTGCAGCCTCTACCTCCAAGACTCAAGCTATCTCCCACCTCAGCCTCCTGAGAAGCTGGGACTACAGGCATGAGCCACCATGCCCAGCTAAGAATAAAAATTAAAAATATATATTAATATATAAAATGAACTAGGAAGCCAGCTTGAGAGAAACATACTTTGTCACCATCATTAACTCTTTCTGTTTTAATATCTATAAGGCCTAGAATCCAGACAGCTCCAAGTATCAGACAGTTTTTCATCTGTTTTTTGTTTTGTTTTGTTTAAGACAGGGTCTTACTCTGCCACCCAGGCTGGAGTGCAGTGGCGCTCTTTCGTGCTTTTCAAGCATAGAGAGCAGTGACTCGCTACAACCTCCGCCTCCCAGGTTCAAGCAATTCTCCTGCCTTACTCTCCTGAGTAGCTAGGATTACAGGCGCCTGCCACCACACCTGGCTAATTTTTGTATTTTTAGTAGAGACGGGGTTTCACCATGCCAGGCTGGTCTCGAACTCCTGACCTCAAGCGATCAGCTTGAGGAGTTCCGCCTCGGTCTCCCAAAGTGCTGGCATTACAGGTGTGAGCTACCGCACCCAGCCACCCACTCATCTGTTTACTAATAAAGTAGACTTGGAAGGTGTAGTTTTAACATTTAATTCCTTTTTTTCCTTCACAGAGCAACTTTAGAGGTGGCAGATGCCAGCCCAATTATAAATCAGGCCTGGTACAGAAGAGCTTGTACATTCAGGCTAAGTATCAGCGTTTACGGTTCACTGGCCCAAGGGGATTTATCACTCATAAATTCAGAGAAAGATTAATGAGAAAAAAGAAGGTTAGTTGAATTATAATGATTTAAAAATGTTTAGTGATATTTAAACTCCTAAATTATCTATGTTCATTAGATAAATTGGTTTTTCATTTAATTTTAAGAAACAACCTGGGTTTTTAAATGTTCTTGTCGCATGATAGTTGAATAAGAACCTCAGGGAGGTAATGGTAATACAGTTGTGAGACTGCGTAACCTTAAAATGCTTTTAGGCATTATGCCTCAAATATTTTGCATATATTAGCTGTTTGAACTTTTGACTTTAGAATTTCTGTTGTATGGTTAATCTTTGAAATGGAAACTTAGGTAAAGGCTTTTAATTGATGTATTTTAGTCTTACACAATTATCTGAGTGAATTATCTGAGTGCCAAAAAAATTTTGAATATATACAAAGGGTGCGTAATTGCAAAATACACTAACTCTTTCTTTTCCCCATTCATGTATTTTTTTGTTGTGGTAAAATATGTATAATACAGAATTTGCCATTTTAACCATTTTTAAGTAGCATTAAATACATACAGTTCAGTGACTCTAATTTCATTCAGAGTGCTATGCAATCATCACCATTATATGCTCTTTTTCAATATATGTTTTTAATCGACAAGTAAAAATTACATCTATTTATGGTGTTCAACATGACGTTTTGATATATGTATACATTATGGAATGGCTAAATCAAGCAAATACCCATTACTTCACATACTTATTTTTTTTGTGTTGAGAACACTTAAAATATACTCTCTTAGCAATTTTCAAGTGTACAATATATTGTAATTAACTGTAGTCACCATGATGTATAATACATCTTTTGAATGTATTCCTTCTGCGTAACTGAAATTTTGTGTTGATGCTTTGACCAACTTCTTCCCAATCCCTCCAGCCTCTGGTAACCACAATTTTGCTCTGTTTCTATGAGTTTGACTTTTTTTTTTTTTTTTGATTCCACATATAGGTGAGATTATATGGTATTTGTGTACCTGGCTTATTTCACTTAACATAGTATCCTTCAGATTAATCCATGTTGTCATAAATGACAGGATTTCCTTCTTTTTAAGGCTGACTGGTATTCCATTGTATATATATACATTTTCTTTATCCATTCAGCCGTTGATAGATACTGAGGTTGATTCCATTATGCTAATGCTTCATGTGTTTATTCCTAACTCCCCAAACTTGTTAATAACTCTTCTTTAAATTTTTTAAGTTTTTACTTTTTGGGACAGAGTTTTGCTCTTATTCCCAGGCCGGAGTGCAATGGCACGATCTCAGCTCAGTGCAACCTCCGCCTCCTGGGTTCAAGTGATTCTCCTGCCTCAGCCTCCCAAGTAGCTGCAATTACAGGCGCCTGCCACTATGCCTGGCTAATTTTTGTATTTTTATTAGAGACAGGGTTTGTCCATGTTGGCCAGGCTGGTCTCGAGCTGCTGACCTCAGGTGATCCACCCTCCTCGGCCTCCCAAAGTGCTGGGATTACAGGCGTGAGCCAACATGCCCGGCCGATAACTCTTTTTTTTTTTTTTTTAATTTATTTTATTTTTTATTATTATTATACTTTAAGTTCTAGGGTACATGTGCATAACGTGCAGGTTTGTTACATATGTATACTTGTGCCATGTTGCTGTGCTGCACCCATCAACTCGTCAGCACCCATCAATAAAAAGTTTCTTTACTTGGTAATTGGAATTGCATACTCTTTTAGTTGTGGATTGATTGTCTTTGAATGAACCATGTTAGTATTTGAAAAATCAGCATAAGGCCAGGAGTGGTGGTTCACACCTGTAGTCCCAGCACTTTGGGGGGCCGAAGAGAGAGGATCGCTTGAGCCCAGGAGTTGGAGACCAGCCTGGGCAACATAGCAAGACCCTACCTCTAGAAAAAAAAAAAAAAGATAAATAAACTGGGCATGGTGGTATGTGCCTGTAGTCCCAGCTACTTGGAAGGCCGAGGTGGAAGGACCACTTGAGCCTAGGAGGTCAGGGCTGCAGTGAGCTGTGATCATGCCATTGTACTCCAGCCTGGGTGTAAAAGAAAAAAAAAGCAGGGGGGCGAGAGAGAGAGAGAGAGAGAGAGAGGAGAGAGAGAGGAGAGAGAGAGAGAGGAGAGAGAGAGAGAGAATGCAGCATAAATATGCCATAAAATTAACTTCTACAAAATAATTATATTTTAAATGAGAATTGCTGGGCATACTGGTACATGCCTGTAGTCCCAGCAAATTGGGAGGCTGAGACGGAAGGATACCTCGAGCCCAGGAGTTCAATGCCAGCCTGGGCAACATAGCAAGACCCCCAACTTTAAAAAAAAAGAACAGGAAGAGAAAAAAGGAGATGAGAACAGTAGCATTATATCAGTAAGTGAGGCATGTTTGTCAATTCATAGGCTCATTTTTGCTCATGATTTGAGGCTAATATTTTCTTCTGAGAAATGTATGTATCTCTGGTATTGCTATTGAATAGCCCAACTGTGGTTTTATAACTTATAATCATAAATGTGTTCTTAAATACTTACACTTATGAAGCCTTTACACTGAGCTTGCTTAATGATTTTAGTAAATCTTAACACTTTTCAAAAGATGAATGAGTAGAATGAAGTTGGCAACTTATTTTTTTATGTTTTAGAGTTAAATAGAATATCTTATGTTACACACATACACTCCCAGCTTTAACTGAGTACCTTAGAAGATTTCTAATTTCACCATGTATGTCACTCATGGTTTTAGGAAAGCCATCTCTTTATTTATTTATTTTTGAGATGGAGTTTCACTCTTGTTGCCCAGGCTGGAGTACAATGGCACCATCTCAGTTCACTGCAACCTCTGCCTCCTGAGTTCCAGTGATTCTCCTGCCTCAGCCTCTTGAGTAGCTGGGATTACAGGCACCTGCCACCACGCCCAGCTAATTTTTGTATTTTCAGTAGACAGGGTTTCACCATATTGGCCAGGCTGGTCTCGAACCCCTGACCTCATGTGATCCACCTGCCTCGACCTCCCAAAGTGCTGGCATTACAGACATGAGCCACTGCGCCCAGCCCCATCTCTTTTTTTTTTTTTTTTTTTTTTTTGAGACAGAGTCTCGCTCTGTCGCCCAGGCTGGAGTGCAGTGGCCGAATCTCAGCTCACTGCAAGCTCCGCCTCCCGGGTTTATGCCATTCTCCTGCCTCAGCCTCCCCAGTAGCTGGGACTACAGGTGCCTGCCACCATGCCCGGCTAGTTTTTTGTATTTTTAGTAGAGATGGGGTTTCACTGTGTTAGCCAGGATGGTCTCAATCTCCTGACCTCGTGATCCACCCGTCTCGGCCTCCCAAAGTGCTAGGATTACAGGTTTGAGCCACTGCGCCCGGCCCCCATCTCTTTTTTTAAAGTGTCGATGGAATCATTTTCCTATCTCGTATATCTCCCCACCGTCAGGCTGTGCCAGGGCTTAGGTAGAGATGCTGCTTTTCTTCCTGCCTTGTGTGGCAAGTTTCTTTGCAGCAGACCTTTCAGATATTTGTCCCCAGTCACAGATGGCAGCCTGACTGTTTTCAGGGGAGCTAGTCATTGATTCTCACTCAAGGAAAATGACTGCGGCAGGCCTTCTCTTCAGTTTCAAGGTTGGGTGTCTGGTACATGGTGACTGTTTGTTTTCTTTTAGCTCTGTGCTAAACTTGGAGTTTTAGCTTGATTCTAGTTTTGCTCCATCTTTTTCAGTGACTTGGGGCTGCTGAGTGCTTACCTGATTCCTGGCTTCAGCTTATCGTTTCTATATATCATGAATCTTGCTCCATTTTGTTATGTTTTTCTTTGCCTCAGTTTGCCCAATTCCTGCTGACCACCCCATTCTTCCAGACTACATTGCTCACCAGCCCCGCTTCACAGCAAATAGAAATCAGAAATCAGGCCTTCATCACAGGACATAAGAAGTATATCCTAGAAGAAGCTACAGGCTGCTACGGGTTTCCAATCTTTAGGCCTAGGCTGTTTGTATCATCTAAAATGTAGCAGTTATAGTTAGGGTTCAGCGCTGGTCACAGCCTAACCTTCCTGTTGCCCTTCACTGCCGTCTGGCTGCATTAGCAGTGTCTCAACACACTGAATTTTTTTTTTAATTAGTATCTACTATTCTTTCAGTGTCTACTACCTGTTTTTCTTAAGCCCACCCTTCTGGATGCTGCTTCATATATCTTTCTATTGCAGCCACTTTGACATGGAGTTTTCCAATCTGGCTACTGTCAGTGCCTGCGAGCAAGCCAGAGCCAGAATTTTTATAGATTTGTGTTTGAATAAAGCCCAGCTCTGCGAGTACAGCATCAACTCAGTTACCTTACTATTAACACCCTACTCAACAGCTGGGCTCCATCTCCTAACCTTTAGAGAAAGGAATGAGGCATTGAAGCTGTTCTGTTTGTGCCAGGGTCTGAAGTAAGATACGTGAGACTAACTTGGCCTTTCAGCTGTCCGAGTAATATTGTGTACTCTGAAATCCCATTCCATGTGTATAAACTGATGGCTTAGACCTATTAGTCCATTTTATCTGAGGCCTTTGTGCCCTCAAAAAAAGAATGAAGGCCTGGAGACTCTGGTTTCTTCCAGTGTTGCTTTCCCTTTCCCTTAAATTAGGGACATTTTTGCTCAAGTAGGGTTCCTGGGTGTGAGGTACCATTTATATGACTCTTCATCCCAAGCTTTAGCATCAGAGGGAACTTTGAAGGTTCTTCCTTAGAGGGAAATCTTAGTCTGAGCAGCATCTCTGCACTGCCTTGGCTTTTTGCCCCGCTAGAAAGTTCATTCTTTTGGCAGTTATTAGACCACCACCTAGACTCATTAAGGATGCATCATTAATTAATCTAAGTTCCCTGGAACCTTCTTGAGTCTGAAATTGGATGTGAACCTACTTATTCCCATATACCTTAAAGTCCACCAGGAAGATTTAGACAGATCTTGCCTGGACTCCTCACTCCCCTGCCATATTGAAATGCTTGGGTGATCACTCATGGCTGGGAGGTCTTGCATTTCCTCATCTGTAGTACAGTCTGGTGATTGTGCCATCCTATGCCATGCACTTCCTATCTCCAACAAAAAGCAGCTTTGGGGAGTGGTGGTGGTGGTGGGGATCATAGATGTGCTCCTAATACATCTTCTACTTCCACTTACCAGAATGATGGTGGCTTCCCTAAACTGCATTGCTCTCCAGCTGCCTACAAAGTAGTCAGATTCCCAAGCAGTATAGATAAGTACAGAACGGAAATTCTTCCTCATTCATCATGTACTTGTCATATTCCATTGTGGCACCCTAAGTCCCTTTTACTGTGTTTACTTTCTCTTGGATTCTGTGCTTGGGCTGGAAGATGAAGGGGTGGGAGGAATGTCTATTACTACCTGGAATAAGGCTTGTCTTTAATCCACTAGCATTCAGAAGTACACCCAGGAAGCATCCTCTGCTCATCGTAGAAAGTTTTCAGAAACTCTTGAGAGTCTGATTATATACTAGATTGGAACAAAGAAGCTAGTAAGAATTAATGAAGTCACCTCTGGGAACATTGCCTTTGAAAAACTGTAAGTAATAGTGCATTTGGTCAGGAAGGCAAGGAGTTCCAAGGCAGTGGAGATCCAAGGAGCATTCTCCAGCAGCCCTCAGGTGCTGCGGTGCTTACCAGAGCTCTGCCCATGGATAGGAAAGGAAGAGAGAAGAAGGCATAATGACAGTGCAGGAAGGAAGTTAGAGACTGGAATTCGTGGTTTTGGGGGTTGAAAGAAACCTTGAAAGTCACGGAGTATGAAGATAGAACAGGAACCAAGATCAGCTGAATCAACAGAAATCTAGTATACACTTACCAGGTCCTTGAGCTGAAGTGTGCCAGGGTGCAAAGGAAGTGTTGTATAAGGGCATCATCGCTTTCAAGCGCTTAGGATCTGGAGTCTTCAGTTTCACTACCTACCTCTCTGCCTTCTCTGTCTTATTTGGTTTTGTCTTCCTCCGTGCATTCCTTTAAAATATAAGCATTTCCTAGTGTGATGTGATATTATTCTCTTTTCTTAATCCTCCTTCTTGTCTTGATTGCCCTTACCTCCTCCCAAGATTTCAGCCATCAGACATCTGTTGATGTCTTCAACCCTGACTACTATACAGATCTCCAGATTGTCAGCTGCCTCCCAGACACCCTCACATGGATGTCCTAAAAGCACCTCAAATTTAGCATGTTTAAAACCAAACTTGCAGCTGGGCGTGGTGGCTCACACCTGTAATCCCAGCACTTTGGGAGGCTGAGGTAGGCGGATCACCTGAGCTCAGGAGTTCGAGACCAGCCTGGCCAACATGGTGAAACCCCATCTCTACTAAAAAAATACAAAAACTTAGCCGGGCGTGGTGGTGCTCACTTGTAATCCCAGCTGCTCAGGAGGCCGAGGCACGAGATTTACTTGAACCCAGGAGGTGAAGGTAGCAGTGAGACAAGATCACATCACAGGACTCCAGCCTGGGTGACAGAGCGAGACTCTGTCTCAAAAAAAAAAAAAAAAAAAAAAAAAAAATCAAACTTGCACTGAAACATGCTGCAGCATGAAAGACTCTTAAAAATATGATGCTAAGTGACAGAAGCCAGACACAAAAGACCATATATTGTATGATTCAATTTATATGAAATGTCCAAAATGGGCAAATCTATAGGGACAGAAAGTAAATTAGTGGTTGCCAGCGACTCGGGGCTGAGGGGAAAATTGAGAGCAGGTATAGGTTATTGCTAATGGGTATAGGATTTCTTTTTAGGGTAAGAAAAATATTCTAAAGCTGATTGTGGTGATTGATGGTTGCACAACTCTGTGAATATACTAAAAGGCTACTGAATTATACACTTGAAATGGGTGAACTGTATAGTCTATGGATTACATCTCAGTAAAGCTGTTAAAAATTGTATCAGACTTGCTGTCCTCCCCCAACCACTCATTTTCCCTCAGGTCCCCTAGCGCTCGAAGCTAGCCAAGCCAAGCTAGGAACATGTCCTACTAATTCTCCCAGTTCTCCTTCCAACTTTAATGGTTTCAAGTCTTCTCATTTCTATCACTCATTCATTACTCCATTTGATTCATCCATTTTAATGGCTGCATATTATTCCACTCTATGGATGTATTAATTATTTATTTCAGTGCTCTTCAACCTTTTTGCTCCATACTCTAAAGTTTTGAAAAGTTATCTACCTTCTTGCACATTTGTAAGTTATCTAATATTTTGATCATAAATTATTGTATAGGATACAATTTATGGCATGTTATAAACACTGACAGTCTTAAAACTGTTACATTATATTTTTAAATTTCTTTGGAGGAACCTACATACCACAGGAATTCGATAACTAATACTATCAATTTTTTTTAAATACACAAATTCTTTTAACAGTGAGAAATCTTACATTGTTCCTTTTTTGCCTTGAATTTGGACTTCATTCCACTTCCTCCATATAATTTTTTTTTTTTTTTTTTTGAGATAGGGTCTCACCCTGTCACCCAGGCTGGAATGCAGTGGCACAATCTCGGCTCACTGCAACCTCCACCTCCTGGTTTCAAGTGATTCTCCTGCTTCAGCCTCCCAAGTAGCTAGGACTACAGGCACGTGCCACAATGCCTGGCTAAGTTTTTATATCTTTTGGTAGAGATGGGGTTTCACCATGTTGGCCAGGCTGGTCTCGAACCCCTGACCTCTAGTGATCTGCCCGCCTCGGCCTCCCAAAGTGCTGGGATTACAGGCATGAGCTGCTGCGCCTGGCCCCTCCATAGAATTTTATCTTTAAAAGTATTTTGTTGATCACCAAATCTATTTGGTGCGTAATGTTATTAGATTTCTGTGACTATTAAGTGTTAAATATTTCCTCTGGATTGAATTAATATTACAGTTGATCAAAATGCCATAAATATATTGTAAGTTTTGTTCAGTATTGATGAAACAAAAGAAATTTTATTGCAAATGCAATTTTTCAATTAGTTTATGTATTCATAGATACTGTTGCTAGTAGAATAATAGAGTATTCAAGTATTCTATTTTTTTAATAGATATAAGTGCTGAGAAGCCCTATTTATATGATTATATAGATGGGAATTAAGGAACTTCTATTTGTAGGAATGCCACTCAGTTCTTTGGACTCACTCTGAATTTTAGGCCAAACAAATCACGTACTGATCTATCATCAAAAAGTATTTTGAATGTTCTATCACTGATAGCTTGATTTTGTCATCCTTCAATTTTATTAAACAAAGAGCAAAGAATTGGGAACCATCTGACTTGCAGAAGTATGCTATTTATTGCTAGTTGTTAATGTTGGTTCCCTTTCTTGACACCAAACCAGTGTTTCAAATTACCCCTTTCCTGGAGGTCTGCAGGTGATACACAATACTAAGATTCAAAGTGAGAAGAAGGTGTATCTTTCTCATGTAAGGTGGGAGGTGAGGAACTAGCCTTAACCAATTGCGCAGGCAGGATAATTTTAGAATGTGAACATTGGGAATTTAATGATCTAGAAATTAATTCTCTAAAACTATCTGTACTCACATACTCCTTGAAAAGTCTTCATATACTCCTAAGGGTACACATACCCCAGTTGAACCTTTGCCGACTTACTTAACCAAGCCTCTAGTGATGACTTTGGGATAGCTTCCAGGTTTCTGTTATTTTCAGTAATACCACCTGGTCACATGGACATTTTGGTACCTTTCCATATTGCCCCTTTTACTGATTTATGGTTTCACCAGCAGTACGTGAAAGGCCTGTTTACCTACACCCTAGTTGGCACTATACATGATCAGTCTTTGTTTTCAGTTGTCAGCCTAATAACAGAAAGTAGTTCTCATTTGCCTTTCTTTGATTATTACTGGTGCAAGCATCTTTTTTATGTGTCCATTGGCCACTTGTATTTCTTTCCTCCGTTTCCTGATTTCTATACTTTGTCAGTACTTTGGGGGTGGTACTTTTTCTTATTGATTTGTAAGAGCTCTTGATCTACTGAGGGTATTAACCTGTCATACATTTTGCTGGTGTTTGTCAGCTGTTTATACTGGATTTTATATTACAGAACTTTTAGATGTTCATGAATCTGTCCAGTTTGTCCCATATGGCTTCTAGATTTCATCTCATGCTTATGCTTATAAAAATTCTTTACTGATTTATAAAATTTATAAAAATTCTTTCCTTTAAGTGGTTTATGGTTAACTTTTTTTTCTTTTTTTTTTTTTTTTTTGGAGACTGAGTCTCGCTTTTGTCCCCAGGCTGGAGTGCAATGGTGTGATCTTGGCTCACTGCAACCTCTACCTCCCGGGTTCAAGCGATTCTCCTGCCTCAGCCTCCAGAGTAGCTGGATTACAGGTGTGCGCCACCATGCCCGGCTAATTTTTGTATTTTTAGCAGAGACGGGGTTTCACCGTGTTGGCCAGGCTGGTCTCAAACTCCTGACCTCAGGTGATCCGCCCGCCTCGGCCTCCCAAAGTGCTAGGATTACAGGCGTGAGCCACCATGCCCGGCCTATAGTTAACTTTTAAACAAATTAATATTTAATCCATTTAGAATTTATTATTCATTTTATTATTTTTATTTTTTATTTATTTATTTCAAGATGGAGTTTCGCTCTGTTGCCCAGGCTGGAGTGCAATGGCGTGATCTCGGCTCACTGCAACCTCCACCTCCCGGGTTCAAGTGATTCTCCTGCCTCAGCCTCCCGAGTAGCTGGGATTACAGACACCCACTACCATGCCCAGCTAATTTTTTTATTTTTAGTAGAGATGGGTTTTCACCATATTGGCCAGGCTGATCTCGAACTCCTGACCTCAGGTGATCTGCCTGTCTTGACCTCCCAAAGTGCTGGGATTTATTAGGCATGAGCTACCATGCCTGGCCTATTTTTTATTTTTTTGAGACGGCGTCTCACTCTGGCGTCCAGGCTGGAGTGCAGTGGCATGACCTCAGCTCACTGCAGCCTCTGCCTCCCAGGTTCATGCGATCCTCCTATTTCAGCCTCCCGAGTAGCTGGGACTACAGGTATGTGCCACCCTCCTGGCTAATTTTTGTATTTTTGGTGGAGACAGGGTTTCACCATGTTGACCAGGCTGGTCTTGAACTCCTGACGTCAAGTGATCTGCCTGTCTTGGCCTCTGGAATTTATTTTATTTTTATGATATACTGTAAAATCAGGATCTAACTTTTTTCCCCAATAAATAGTTTTTTAAAACTGTTTATTGAAAATTTGTCCTTTCCCTGCTAATTGAAAATGCTGCTTTTACTATATTCTGCATTCTTATGTATCCCTGATCTGTTTTTGGAAGCTTTGGAGTCTTCTAGCTTGTTTCCTTGCTTCTTGTGATATTCTTATTTAGTCTCTTCAATCACAGTCATTGTCCTGAAACACAGATCGTATCATACCCCTCCTGCACAAACACCTTCCAAGTATTTTATTGCCTGCAAGAAAAGAGACCAAACTTGTTAGCCAGGTCTAACTCTAAGCTGTCTTACTAGCTGCATTTCCCCATGGACTCTCTGCTTTTTGGAGCATACTGTATTTTCATGTATTTGTACCTTTTTGCCTACTGTTCTCTTAGCTAGAAATAGCCTCCTGAGTCCCATTCTTTTCTTATTAAACCCTACTTTCCTTTTAAGACCCACTGTAAAGCATATCAAAGCCCCCACTTTAACTTGTGTTTCATTTAGTCTCTAATTAGTGTCATTTGCCTTCCTATTTCCCCAAATAGATTATCAAATTCTTGAGGGTGTCTCGTTAAGCTTTTTATTTTTTAAATTTTATTTATGTATTTATTTTTAGGCAGGGTCTCACTCTGTCGCCCAGGCTGGAGTGCAATGGTGTGATCACAGCTCACTGCAGCCTCCACCTCCCGGGCTTAAGTGATCCTCCCACATCAGCCTCCCAAGTAGCTGTGACTACAGATGTGTGCCGCCACACCCGGCTAATTTTTGTATTTTCTTGTAGATACGGGGTCTTGCCATGTTGGCCAGGCTGGTCTCGAACTCCTGGGTGCAAGCGATCCACCTGCCTCGGCCTCCCAAAGTGCTGGGATTACAGGTGTGAGCCACTGCACCTGGCCTCATTAGTCTTTTATCTTACCTTATTACCTTTCATATAGTCAATCTTCAGATAATGCTTATTGAATAGAGTTGAATTTATTCATACACACACATACACATCCATCCACATGCTCTAAACTGTTAGTGAACAAAAGCCATTGTGTCAGGGGTCCCTAAGACCACCCCCAGGTTTTGCTAGGACTCAGACAACTTAGCATATAGTCATTCTCATGAAAGAATACAGAGCAAAGTCAGCAAAAGAAAAAGGCATATAGGACGAAGTCCAGAGGAAACTAGGCGCAAGTTTCCAAGGATTCTCTCCCAGTGGAGTTACACAGAACATACTTAATTTCCTCATCAACGAGTTGTGACAACACATGTGATACATTATCACCCTGGGAAGTTTGCTAGAGACTCAGTACCGAGAGTTTCTTCTGGGGGCTGATCACGTAGGCATCACCTGCCAAGCACATACCCAAATTCCAGACTGCCAGGAGGAAAGCAAGTGCTCAGCATAAACCATATTATTTACACAAACAGTTTCAGCACCCATCAGTTAATGGTGGGAACCCTTTTGAAATCTAAGTTACCAGATGCTGGCCAAGGGCCATTCTGTAAGCAGGCCTTTCCAAAGATAGCAGTCAGATCTGCTCTGTTAACCGTTTTCTGCACAACCTTTTTTTTTGGTGGGGAGGGTCGGAGTCTCACTCTGTCACCCAGGCTGCAGTGCAGTGGTGCCATCTCAGCTCACTGCAACCTCCGCCTCCCAGGCTCAAGCGATTCTCTTCTCCTGTCTCAGCCTCCTGAGTAGCTGGAATTACAGGTGTGTGCCACTACAGCCAGCTAATTTTTGTATTTTTAGTAGAAGTACATGGTTTCATCATGTTGTCCAGGCTGGTCTCAAACTCCTGGCCTCAAGTGATCCGCCCACCTCAGCCTCCCAAAGTGCGGAGATTACAGGTGTGAGCCACCACGCCTGGCCAACACAACCATATTTTTGTTTTGTTTTTGAGATGGAGTTTCACTCTTATTGCCCAGGCTGGAGTGCAATGGCACGATCTCGGCTCACTGCAACCTCCACCTCCCAGGTTCAAGCGATTCTCCTGCCTCAGCCTCCTGAGTAGCTGGGATTATAGACATCCACTACCATGCTCAGCTAATTTTTTTGTATTTTTAGTAGAGACAGGGTTTCACCATGTTGGCCAGGCTGGTCGCAAACAATCATATTTTTGAAGAACTTAATTTCACAGATGGTTAATGCCTAAAGGGAAGAGAAAATCAGTATGGTAGGAATGGTCAGGAGATATATGCTAAGTACTTTCATTGATACACTCTTCTCAGAGGAGATGGATTATAAGCTGAGGCCTGGAGAAGAGCAAGACATAGAAAGGGCTAAAGCCAAAAACCCATGTTTGGCAGTAGATTGTGAGGTTGGGGAGAAATGGAGGTGTGCAAATTATAGGGGGCCCCTAAAGCTGGGCAGGATATTTACCGTTTGATGTAGTGGCACTAGGACATCTTCCTAGACTGGGGAGAAACTGGTACTTTAGGATGGCTACATAGTTAGCAGTGGGTGGGGAGGTTCTGGGGAGAAGAGATGAGGTGCAGGAAGACCAACAAGGGAACATGTGCAGTGACCCAGACGAAAACCTAGATAAGAAGTGCTCATATATCTAGTTCAGCATTCTGCTTAAAAATGGGCTTTTATGGCCAGGTGCAGTGGCTCACACCTGTAATCCCAGCATTTTGGGAGGCTGTGGTGGGTGGATCACTTGAGGCCAGGATTCAAGACCAGCCCGGGCAACATGGTAAAACCCTGTCCCTACAAAAAATACAAAAATTAGCTGGGTGTGGTAGCATGTGCCTGTAGTCCCAGCTACTCAGGAGGCTGACGCAGGAGAATCGCTTGAACCCAGGAGGCGGAGGTTGCAGTGAGCCAAGATCGCACCACTGCACTCCAGCCTGGGCAACAGATGGAGACTCCATCTCAAAAAAAAAAAAAAAAAAAAAAAAAAACAGAGGTGGGGGACGCTTCTAAATCATTGGAAGGGTGGAGGGATCAAGTGGAGATAGGTTATGAAAGAAGCTATGTCAAGGGTGAATGTAACTCAAAATAATCACACATTTAACAAGATATTTCAACTAAATTTTATTTTAGAATTATTGTAGTTAGAATTTCCTTTTAAAGTTGTAAGTAGGTAACATATTTTATTTGAAGATAAATTTATATGATTTTTATATTGTATAATGAGTAAAGAACTAGGATGCAATGAAGTCTACCTCTATTTAAAGGAATGATGTTGACAAATACATATGTGCAAGTATTTTGAACATTTCATTAACCAAAATAGAAGAATAAGAATTTTCTATCAGCACTGTTTTTTGTTTGGAATTAAACATTTCCATACTAATATAAATGCCAAAAAATAAATCAACTTTTACATTTCTTTCAGTTTTAATAGTGTAAGATCCTAGTGAAAGGTAAGGATATGTATATTAATAAATTTTTATTTTTTAATGTCCCTGAAAAATGTGCCATTCTACCATGTTTGCTCCGTTATTACTTGCATGGTCTTACGTCCAGTTTGTGGTTGGTAATTGAATATTGTGTATAGTATCACAATATAGAATCCACGTTCATTATCCTCTAATCATAGTCTTATTATTCATGTAAATTCTTCTTCCTGTATTTATTGAAGCCTTACACCTTTTTATACTGTAGTTAACCATCCAAAAGCAAGAAGGTGTTTCTCCCTCTAATAACTTTCTCTGCAGTTATCAGTCAGTTAGAAGAGCCCATGTAGTTTTAGAATTAGAGATGTAGGATGGAAAAGATAAAATACTAATTTGAGATGTGCGTGTGCAGTATCAGGCTCCATACTTGAGAGCCAAAGGTTTAAGAGTCTTGATTTTATGCCAGGGATGCCTTCACTGAAACTCACCCAAATAGCAGAATACTGTTTTCATCAATTTACTAATACAGGTGTTATCTAGCGCCATATGTTTTCTTTGTCCTATTGATTTATCATGTGATATTGCTTTGATGTGTTCTGTTGTTACTTTGCACCTTTGGGGTTCCACATACCTTTGTGGGAATCTCAGGGTGCAAGTAACACTGTATAAATGAAAATACTTTGAAAATTGCAGTGTAAACTAGCTCAGATGTTTGACACTTTGTTTGAAGTCTTTGTTTCTCTTGTTTTCTCTCAATAGGAATATACAGATGTTGCCACAGGAATCTAATCTGAAATCGTACAAATGGAAATGACACTACAGGAGAATGTTTGGGAGCATCTTTCTCTTTTTGTCAGGAGTTAGAAGTGACACTAAGGCACTAATACTGTAACTTCTTGATAAAATAACTTTATTTTTTAGTAGTGGAATGCTGCAACTTTTTTACACCTAACAATTGCTTTTAAATTACGGTATTCAATTTAAAAGTTGTATTAACTACAGTTTCCTTTGCAAAAAGTCTCAAAAGAATCACTTGACGGGCATTATTTGTTGATGCATTTTTCTCTGAGCATGGTTTCATAGAGAGAACTTCACCAAGTTATATTCAGACGTTTATATGTTGAAAGTTTTGCTTATGTAATAAAAACAAAAACAAGCATCTGAATTGTATAGTGTCTGTACATGAAAGAACTTTAAACAGTGGCCTTATGGTAGAAAATTTTATACCGGATTTTTCTTTTTCTGATGACATTTTGGCTTATAACTCAAAGTTTTCTTAAGTTTCTGAAGATCAAGGCCTATATAATTCATACATTTCATATTATAAGAAGGCAAGAGACAAGGTGCTTCAAATATTCCATCAGGTAGTTATGAGTGCACTGAATTTTTAGTAATATGTTCATTCAGTTTTTTCCCACAACTATTTGCTCTTTTCCAATTTCAAAATGCTATTGTGGAAAATATGTAAAGATTTTGTAATCTGTAGTCCATCTTATTTTTCCCTCAGGGCAAGCTTGTGCATATCATATTTTTAAAGGCTTTTTAAAAATCTGACACACAAAATCTCATATTTGAAAATTGTACTTTACTACTACAGCATTACACATTTTGCAAGCACATCTTATAGAGTGTTTACTTTTAGTTCAGTTGATATGTAGTGCGTACCTACTATGTGTAAGAGCAAATGGATGGGATTTTAAATGAAATTTTTAGGTCCCAATACCTTATTTCTTTATGTTTTCTGTGTTCTGCTTAACAGTACATATACATTCCCAATTACATTTTTGTGAAATGTTTATTTGTAATAAAATAAAATGTTGTTGCTCTTTCTGCTTAAAGAAGTTACTTGCCAGTTTGTGAGAACATTATTTTAATGTTGTATGAGACTTATAGCCTTGGATAGCACCTGTTGATGTTTAAAGCCCTGTTCTGTGCTTACAAAGACAGAGCTTTCAAAATTAAAATGTGAAGGTTGATAAGAACTTGGTTTTTCATGACTGGATGTGAAAAATCTTAGTACATTCAGTTTTCTTTTCCATATCTTTAAAAGATAGGGCAGCCTTTTCCTTAAGTGAGTTCATGATAAGGGGGGCAGGTGCACTTGATTCATTGCTAAGCAGGTAATAAATTTAGGTAGATGGCCTGTCTTGTACTGTGTACAATCTCTGTAGGTCAGGTTTTCCAAACATATTTAGCATTCCATTTATGGTAAGAAAGAAATGCATGCACACAGGTAGTATGGCAACTTTATATTGTGTTAGGTACTTATAAAATCTGTCTTAAATTTTAAAATAATTGATTTCATTTACTCCCATATTCTAGGGGACAGTTATGAGCCTTGAATATTTAATCATTTGATTGACAACTATGTATTGCACAAATACTGTACTAAAATTACAGCAATGAACAAGAAGACAAGACACATGGACCCTACCTTTATGGTACAAAGAGTCTAATAGGAAAAATGGACATTAAACAGAAATATAACTTGGTAAATGGCCTTTATAGCTCAATTTTTATTTATGATAACACATAAAGGTAAGATGGCCGATTTACTATTATTCATTCCACAACTGATTCCCTATTTGGATATTCTTTTGGCACTGTCTCAAAATGCAAAGCATGTTATCTGCAAAATACCTATGCAGAAAACATTGTGTGTATAAGATCTAAAGCCTAAAAGGAAAAACCAACTTGATAATTTAGAGTATAAAATAAGGACAGGGACCATGTCTGTCTTGTCCACCATAGTATCCCCAGCACCCAGCTTCCTATTTGACATGTGGTAAGAGTTCATTAAATATTAGTTGAATAATGAATGAATAGGGAATAATAGAATATGTTTATTAGGAACTACATGTGTAATTTTCATATGGAGGTTGAACAAAAGGTTATCCATAGCATTTTGTATTGACTTGAAAGAATTTGAATTATTGAATGCATAAGACTTGAGAAGACAAGCTTTTTTGTTTTTTTTTTTTAATAAGTCCCATACCATTGCCTCCTCCCCTTCCTCCCCTACGTGCTAGGCCCTTCGCTGGTACTGGGAAGACAAAGATAATAAGACACAGTCCCTGCTGTGAGGAAGCTCATGCACTACTAAAGAAGAGAATCACAAAAACAATGAATCACAATGTAGAGTAAGTACTTTAGTGGACATATATACAAAAAGTTGAGAGAAAAGTTGGCATTTCTGGTTCAGCATCCCCTCGTCATGTTTTTTCCTATTGGTTTCACCAACCTCAGAAGGCACTATTCTTCTGGTGGTTTTGCTGGTTTTAAAAATTGATGCATTGGGGGAAACTGGGTAAATTGTACACGGGATCTCTCTGTATTAATTTCTTTTATAGCTGCATGTGAATCTAGAGTTATTTCAATATAAATTTCAATTTGAAGAATTGCCCATAGTCTTATCACAGAGAACACTATTATAAATATTTTGGATGATACATTTTCATTTTTTTCTATTGGAAAAAAACTCGCTACATTTACGTATAACAGTTTATGTAGATGTATACTATGTACCACACTTTACCTAATAAATCCTACATTTTTGAATAGTTTTTTAAAAAAAAAAAAAAACGATGGGGATACTTCCAGGCAGAAGCAAGAAAAGTAAAGCTGGATGAGAAACTCTTATCATCTTTATTACCCAGCAAATTCAATAACCACCAGGCACAAATTCACCAAGAGCAACCAAGCAAGGAAGGAAGGAGAAGAAGCTGATGCAACAAGGTGTGGTATGACTTCATCCCTCACCCATCCCCATAAGTAGCACTGAGTAAAACAATGGAGATGACAAAAATCTTGGTAACAGTGGGCCCCAGTATGGACGAAGGCTCTGACGAGGCGACCAGGCCACGTGGAGGAGAGTCAAGGAAAACTCTTGGGACAACAAAGTCTTTGCTACCATCTCAGGACCTCAGCAGACGGGGTAAGATTCACCAGGACTAGGCATTTCCCAGGTCTTAGAGCAGCCTGGGAAAGCCAAATCCTGCAGAAGTCAGAGACACCTTTGACTGGGTCTAGTGAGTTCTGGTTCTGGACATTTAATGGGAACCTAGAAGAGAGGGGATACCCAGGTTCCCCAACAAAGTTCCATCAAATATGATGATTATGAGCTCTGAGTCCATTAAAATACAGAATGAATATTTAAGAACTGAGGAATCATAGATGTAGAATAGGATGTAAATGTTATAAATCTTGACAAAGAAGAATTAATGTACATTGACAAATTCAGACATGGAGGAGGTAAAGTGGGATAAAGACTAAGAACTAACCGTCTCATCATTCATGGCCAGGTGTCATGTCAAGTCATGTCTTAAGATTATAATATGGGGAAAAACTCTAGTGACCAACCTTAAGTTTTTCCACAATCTTTTGTTTTTTCTTGACCTTAATACAGTGGTTCTCAAAGTGTGGTCCCAGACCAGCAACATCAGCATCACCTGAGAACTTGTTAAAAATGCAGATTCTTGGCCCCACCCCAGACCTCCTGAATCAGAAACCCTGGGGGTGGGGCCAAGCAATCTGTGATTTAACAAGTCCTCCGGGGGATTCTGGCACATACTTGAGTTTGAGAAGCACTGGCTTACTTACTCCTTTTAGGAACCAATGAAGAAACATTTATCTGAAGTTCAGCAGCCCCTTCAATTTCATTCCTAATTTTTTTTCTATTGCATTCAAATAAAGTTAAATCTAAAACTTGTTAGATGGCCGGGCACGGTGGCTCATGCCTGTAATCCCAGCACTTTGGGAGGCCGAGGCGAATGGATCACTTGAGGTCAGGAGTTGGAGACCAGCCTGGCCAATATGGTGAAACCCCGTCTCTACTAAAAATACAAAAATTAGCCGGGCGCAGTAGCATGCGCCTGTAATCCCAGCTACTTGGGAGGCTGAGGCAGGAGAATCGCTTAAACCCGGGAGGCAAAGGTTGCAGTAAGCCGAGACCACGCCATTGCACTCCAGCCTGGGCGACAGAGCGAGACTCCATCTCAAAAAAGAAAATAAATAAAACTTGTTAGTATAAAAAGTTTAGGGATTCCCACCATCAATCCTGTCTGTACATATGAGTGAATTGAGAGGTCTGGAAACATACCCACCCACTGTTAACACTGTTGATTTTTTTTAATGGTGGGATTATGAGTGACTGTACTCGTCTGTATCTATCAAATATAATGAATGTTGTATCATTTTTATAAAATAAAGTCTTTCTTTTTTAAAACAGTGGTAAGAACATTTCATCCATCCATTATATATCCGCTACCAAAATCCAGATAAACAAGCTTTTACCTCTATAGGCTGGCTACTTCACTATAGTCCACTGGGGTTTTACGGCTGGCCATTCCTCCCACATCATAAAAAGTAGGTAGGCTTATTTTAAGTATGTATTGTGTTGAATTTTAAATACAAATTATTGATTTATAATATTTAACAGTAATACATAAAAAATTAAATTTGGCTGGGCATGACGTAATGCCAACACTTAAGGAGGCTGAGGCAGGTGGATTGTTTGAGCTTAGGAGTTTGAGACCAGCCTGGGCAACATGGTGAAACTCCATCTCTACAAAAAATACAAAAATTAGCTGGGTGTGGGGCCGTGCACCTGTAGTCCCACCTATTTGGGAGGCTGAGGTGGGAGGATCACTTGAGCCTGGGAGATCGAGGCTGCAGTGAGCTGTGACAGCCTGGGTGACAGAATGAGACCCTATCTCAAAAAAAAAAAATAATAATCTTACTGCTTTTCTTTTTAAAAAGAAAAACAACTTTTTTTTCCTGATCAAAAGTTGTTAAAGAAAAGACAACAGGCCCAAAATGGAACTCATGCTGAGGTTCCATATCACCAAACAGAAACCTAAGTTGTTTGCTTGGAAGATGTGACCTTCCAACAAATCAGAAGAGACAGTAGCCAAATTCCATGAAGCCAGCAAGATTTCACATCCCTGTAAGGAAAGTAACCTTGAAATGGCCACTTCTCTGTTTGTTCCTTGTTCCTGCTTTCCTCCACTTTTTTTGCCCGTAAAACTCACCCACTCTGTTTAACTCTTTGGAGCTCCTTTCTAATTTGTAGATTGGATGCTGCCTGGTTCATGCATCACTAATGAAAGCCAGTCAGATCTTTGAAACTCAGTTTGTTGGATTTTTGTCCTTGACAAAGTAGATAGACTAGTATGTAAAAGAGAGAAAAATTTTGTCTATAATCCCACTGCACATAACTATTTAGTATAGACTAACATTTTGGTATTTTCTCATTAGTCTTTTTTCTAGGCTTTATTGTTTTGGTAGTTGAGATTATACTTTATTACATATATTCAGTCTTTGTGGGTAGTCACATGTTTAAATCATGTTTAAAGTTTATATGATATTCAAACATACCTATTGTAAAGGACAAGGAATAGAATCTCATTCCCAGGAAACTAAAAATGTTTGTTTGTTTGTTTGTTTGTTTGTTTGTTTTGAAACAGAGTCTCACTCTGTCACCAGGCTGGAGTGTAGTGGCGCAATCTCAGCTCACTGCACCCTCCACCTCCCGGGTTCAAGCAATTCTCCTGCCTCAGCCTCTCGAGTAGCTGGGATTACAGGTGCACACCACCACACCCGGCTAATTTTGGCATTTTTAGTAGAGACGGGGTTTCACCATGTTGGCCAGAATGGTCTCAATCTCTTGACCTCGTGATCCGCCCGCCTCAGCCTCCCAAAGTGCTGGGATTACAGGCGTGAGCCACCTTGTCTGGCCTTAAAAATGTTTTATAAAATCCTGAATTATATTAAAATTGAGGGGTTTTGGCTGGGCACAGTGGCTAACGCCTGTAATCCCAGCACTTTGGGAGGCTGAGGCGGGCAGATCACCTGAGCTCAGGAGTTCGAGACCAGCCTGGCCAACATGATGAAACCCCATCTCTACTAAAAATACAAAAATTAGCTGGGTGTGGTGGTGCGTGCCTGTAATCTCAGCTACTCAGGAGGCTGAGGCAGGAGAATTGCTTCAACCAGGGAGGTGGAGGTTGCAGTGAGCCCAGATCACACCACTGCACTCCAGCCTAGATGACAGAGTGAGACTCCATCTCAAATAAATAAATAAATAAATAAAATTTAGGGGTTTTGTTTGTTTTGATGTACTCATCATTTAAGATGTTAAAAAGTAGATTAAACTTTACAAATATTTTTCTAATGTAAATTCTCATCCCAGATTCTAATCCCTTCTAATGATACTCATTATAATATTTAGTAAACAAGAAATTGACTTTAATGTTGAGTTCTCCCTGATGACAATTTCTGCAAGTGATTGCAGGGAACACGATGCTACTAACTTAATGGTCTCTTAACAACTATGGTGAAAAAATGTTCCCAAAATAATGTTCAAAAAGCTAAACATAGGATTACCATATGGCCCAGCGATTCCTCTCATGGGTGCGTTCCCCCAAAGAATCGAAAACAGGGACTCAGACACTTGTATGGCAACTTTAATTGCAGCACTATTCACAAGAGCCAAAAGGTGTCAACAACTCAGGTGAACATCTGGATAAACAAGACTCAGATTGGTGGCCTTCCCAACCTAGCCTCGCTGAGTTAGCTGCCCCTCCTCTGGGTTCCCAGAATACCAAACACACCCCTGCTTAAGATCAAGCATGTCAAATAAGGACCTGTTTATCTCTCCCCTCTATCTAGATCAGTGCCTGACTCAGAACTAAGAGAGAAAGATACTTGCTGAATGACTAAAGGACCAGCTTTTTTTTTTTTTTTTTTTTATTTTGTCAACGTTGACCAGGTTGACCTCGAATGTGTAGCCTCGTCTACCTCTGCGCCGGGACATCCAGCCTGAGCCACCGTGGCTACCAAGAGCCACCTTCTTAAGCAAAATCTTATAGTGGCTTCCTGGTACCTACAGAAAAAAGAAAAAAACTTCAAATTCTAGCACCTGGCTTATGAACTACTTGAAGAGAAAGGTGGGGAGGTGGGCTGCCCTTCAGGTTTGCTATTACCCAACCTTGTCTCCCAACAGCTCTCCCAGGAGACCTTTGTCTCATGGTTTCCTGAAGATGCAGGGATGAACCATCAGGCTCTGTACATCTGCTCTGGGCCAGGTACTATGTGAGAAGAAGTGTCATTGGCCACCCCTCGGTGGGCTTCCTTCTGACCCAAGCCTTGGCTTATTCATTCACCTCCCCAGTCTCTTCCCTCCCTGCCACTGATCCACATTCTACCTATTTTTCCATATGAGCGTTTCTACCAATATTTTAATTCACCTTTTTCCACTTCAAATTCTTAACATTTCTAGAACAGAGGTCTTGTAATTTTCCTTTTCACTAACAGACTTGGAGGTTAATTATAGTCACCCTATTATGCTATGGAACACTAGGTCTTACTCCATGTATCAAACTATTTTTGTACCCATTAATCATCTCCTCCTTACCTGCCCCTCCCCACCACCCTTCCCAGCCTCGTAACCATCATGCTACTCTAGCTCCATGAATTCAAGTTTTGTGTTTTGTTTAAGCTCTCACATTTAAGTGAGACCATGTGATATTTGTCTTTCTGTGCATGGCTTATTTGACTTCACATAAAGTCCTCCATTTCTATCTATGTTGTTGCAAATGACAGGATTTCATTATTTTTATGGCTGAATATAGTCCATTGTGTATATGCACCACGTTTCCTTTATCCAATCAAAAGGAAAGAGTGGAACTGGAATGTTTCTTTTTTTCTTTTTTTGTTTGATACGGAGTCTCACCCTGTCGCCCAGGCTGGAGTGCAGTGGCAATCTTGGCTCACTGCAACCTCTGCCTTCTAGGTTCCAGCAATTCTCTTGCCTCAGCCGTCCAAGCAGCTGGGATTACAGGCACGTACCACCATGCCCAGCTAATTTTTGTATTTTTAGTAGAGATGGAGTTTCACCATATTAGCCAGACTGGTCTCGAACTCCTGACCTCAAGTCATCCACCCGCCTCAGCCTCCCAAGGTGCTGGGATTATAGGCGTGAGCCACCGTGCCCAGCTGGAACTGGAATGTTTCTAACACAAAGAAATAATAAATGCTTAAAGTGATGCATATCCCGGTTACCCTGATGTGATCATTACACATTGTATGCTTACATCAAAATATCAGTTGTTCCCCACAAATATGTACAACTATTATGTATCCATGATAATTAAATATATATATGTATGTATATATATATATATTTTGGCCAGGCGTGGCGGCTCATGCCTGTAATCTCAGTACTTAGGAAAGCTGAGGCGGGAGGATCACTTGAGGCAAAAAAAAAAAAAAAAAAAAAAAAGTAGAATCATCAATAGATACTAAATATATGAGGCAATTTTGATGAGCCGGACATTTCAATGTGTAAAAGTGTTTTCTCACAGATTGCTTATTTATTGCGAGGCAGGAGAGAAAAACAGCAATTATACAGTGGAGAGAATGGACAACTTGATGAGGGGATGAAAACATCACCGAGGAGGGGCAGATGGACATCAGTGTGATACTGTTACAGTAGGTAGCTGTATGAGCAGAGCAGGAGAGGGCTCCCCCGACCCACATACCAGGAGTGTCAGGCAACCATCAGGTGATAGTCAGGCGGTGGTTAACTGTCTCTCTAAAATATTGGTGATGATCAGCTTCCCGATAAGATCTCGGGAGTTGGGAGGAGTAACACAAGACCCCAGAAGTATGCCAACCTATAAAACCCCAAGTCAAAAGGTCAAACCGTGCACTTGCCTTTCAGGTCGTCTGCTTGGCTCTCTTCCAAGTATACTTTCCTTCCTTTCATTCCTGCTCTAAAGCTTTTTAATAAACTTTCACTCCTGCTCTAAAACTTGCCTCCATCTCTCCTTCTGCCTTATGCCCCTCAGTCCAATTCTTTCTTCTGAGGAGGCAATAATTGAGGTTGCTGCAGACCCATACAGGTTCGCTGCCAGAAGATATTTTGGTGCCGTGTGACATGGATATGGATTCTCCACCGCTAACAATAGAGAACACAGCATCACTAATATGGTATGTTGGCTGGGAATGCAGCACTTGAATATAATCATAAAGAATCATCAGACAAACCCAAAATGAAGACCATTCTGGTTTTTAAAGAGGGCCTCCATTCTTTCTTTCTTTCTTTCTTTCTTTCTTTCTTTCTTTCTTTCTTTCTTTCTTTCTTTCTTTCTTTTTTTTTTTTTTGTTGAGACAGAGTCTCCCTCTGTTGCCCAGACTGGAGTGCAATGGCACAATCTTGGCTGACTGCTGTCTCAACCTCCTGGGCTCAAACGATCTTCCCACATCAGCCTCCCGAGTAGTTGGGACCACAGGTGCATGCCACTGCACCTGGCTATTGTTTTTTTAGAGATGCGGGTCTCCCTATGTTGTCCAGGTTGGTCTTGAACTCCTGGCCTCAAGCAATCCTCTTACCTTGGCCTCCCAAAGCGCTGAGATTACAGGTGCGAGCCACCACACCTAGGCACATTGATGATTCTGGTCCAAACCGATCTTCATGGCTATGATGGCAAAATGATGATTTTCTAATTTCAGTGCTCCCTCTACACTTACCAGCTGGCATGGGCATTCTGTAAACGAGAACCCTCCCTTCTTCCCTGTTTGTTTATTTGTCTATTTATTATTGATATGGATTCATTTCTACTTTTTCAATGGCTTATAATTCATTATTGTCCTTGATTATTTGGGAGCTCAAATGATCCTAGCTTTGGCCAGTGGGAGCCCCTTTAAGCTGATTGCTGTGTCCTCTTGATATAGACCTATCATTCCTTTTTTGACTTTATCTTTTTTATTTCAATAGGTTTTTGGGAAACAGGTGGTGTTTTGTTATGTGAATAAGTTCTTGAGTGGTGATTTCTGAGATTTTGGTGCACCCATCCCCGAGCAGTGTACACTGTAACCAATCTACAGTATCCCTTGCCACCCCCCACCCTTTCTGTCAAGTCCCCAAAGTCCATTGTATCACTCTTATGCCTTTGCATCCTCATAGCTTAGCTCCCACGCATGAGTAATAACATACAATATTGGTTTTCCATTCCTGAGTTACTTCACTTAGAATAATAGTCTCCAGCCAGATGCAGTGGCTCATGCCTGTAATCCCAGCACTTTGGGAGGCTGAGGTGGGTGGATCACCTGAGGTCAGGAGTTTGAGACCAACCTGGCCAACATGGAGAAACACCGTCTCTACTAAAAAAAAAAAAAAAAAAATTAGCTGGGCGCTGTGGCTCATGCCTGTAATCCCAGCTACTTGGGAAGCTGAGGCAGGAGAATCACTTGAACCCAGAAGGCAGAGGTTGCAGTGAGGCGAGATCACACCACTGCATTCCAGCCTGGGTGACAGAGTGAGTCTCTGTCTCAAAAAAAAAAAAAAAAAAAAGTCTCCAATTACATCCAGGTTGCTATGAATGCCATTATTTCATTCCTTTTTCATTATTTCATTCCTTTTTATGACTCAGTAGTATTCCATGGTGTGTGTGTATGTGTCTGTATACCACATTTTCTTCATCCGCTCATTGACTGATGGGCATTTGAGCTGGTAACGTATTTTTGCAATTGCAAATTGTGGTATGCACCTATCATTTCTTTTTAGCACTTCTTTATTCTGAGGCATAACAAAATGTTTTGGTCTTTATCTTGTACATTCCTGCCCCAGGCTTGAAATTAGTCATTTTTCTAAGGAGTCCTGGTTCCTTTAAGTGGAGAATGGTATTAGAGTCTAAGACTTGGGCCCTAGTGCCATTGCTACTGGAGTATCTTTGCTTATAAGCCTTATAAGCCTTTTCAGCAGTCATATCTAGGAAATATACACACATACATGCATTTTAGAAATGATGAGGTCACACTGGCACCTACCATCCGTCTCCATAGGATTCTTCCTTGCCTTCTCCTATTTGATATTTGTATGTCCCTTCCTCCACAGTGAGAACCCTGGCTCCCAACATCAAACGATTTAATAATTTGCTCAATCCTGTAATATATCTAAAGTAGTTTCAGAATTGCTTCACTTATACCACAGCAGGAAACAAACCTACTAAAAATAGTTCAGGATTTGTTTGCGGTTCTTCAGTGCCGTGCCCCAAAGACAGAAGGTATATGGACAAATACTGTGTACATAAATGACTTGCATTAGTCTCCTCCGCTTCTACCCCTGTGATATGGTCATGTTCTTCATTAGAAATACAGTTTTTATTTTTCAACTTGTTTTCAGGGTTAGCTCTCCCCGCCATCCATGTTTATTTGATTTGATTTTTTTTTCAATATGTAGAACATGAACATACTTCCACAAATCAAACTATACCAAAAGGTGTACTCAGGGAAGTGTCACTTCCTTCTGCATTCCTTCAACACTATTCCCTCCCACTCCTTGTAGGTGACCAACTTCGGGTTTCTCATTCCTGTGTATTTTTTGGTATAGACAAGCAAATATGTGTATGTTTTCTTTTTTCTTTTCTTTTTTTCTCTTTTTTGAGACAGTCTCACTCTGTCACCCAGGCTGGAGTGCAGTAGCACGATCTCGGCTCACTGCAAACTCCGCCTCCCAGGTTCCCACCATTCTGCTGCCTCAGCCTCCTGAGTAGCTGGGACTACAGGCACCTGCCACCAAGCCTGACTAATTTTTTTTTTTTTTTTTTGTATTTTTAGTAGAGAAGGGGTTTCACCGTGTTAGCCAGGATGGTCTCGATCTTCTGACATTGTGATCCGCCCGCCTCGGCCTCCCAAAGTGCTGGGATTACAGGCGTGAGCCACTGCGCCCGGCCAGATATATGTATGTTTTCTTATTCCCCCCCACCTTTTTTCCATATACAGAAGGTAGAACTTTGCTTTTTTCACTTAAGAAATCTTGGAAATTGTTCCATACCAGTTTGTGAGATTGTCTTTTTTTTTTTTTTTTGAGACGGAGTCTTGCTCTGTCGCCCAGGCTGGAGTGCAGTGGCACAATCTTGGCTCACTGCAACCTCCGCTTCCTGGGTTCAAGCGATTCTCCTGCCTCAGCCTCCCAAGTAGCTAGGATTACAGGCACCTACCACCACACCCAGCTAATTTTGTATTTTTAGTAAAGACAGGGTTTCACCATGTTAGCCAGGCTGGTCTCAGACTCTTGACCTCAGGTGATCTGCCTGCCTCGGCCTCCCAAAGTGCTGGGATTATAGGCGTGAGCCACTGCACCTGGCCTCATTCTTCTTTATAGCTGCATAGTACTCCACTGTGTAGCTGTACCATAACTTATTCAACCACACTCTTATATTTGGACATTTAGGTAGACATTTTGCAATTACAAATCATGCTGTAATCAATAACCTTGTGCATATTTATTTTCATATTGTTGGAGGTGAATCTTCAGAGTAAATTCAAAACAAAAAAATGAGATTGCTGGGCTGAAGGGTAAAATGTATATGGGATGTTGTTAGATATCACCAGCCCTTCTCCATGGCAGTTGGACCAGGGTGCATTTCCCCCAGCAGTGGATGAGAGTGCCACTTACCCAACAGTCTAGCCAGCAGAGTGTATTGACAAGCTTTTGAATTTTGCCAATCTGACCCATGAAAAATGATATGTCAGCATTTCAACCTGAGCTATTTTAATTTCAAATGCTAGAAAAAAGTCCTGGTTACGGTGTGATTGTCAGGTATTGAAACACATTTTACAGACTCTCAACTTGGTATTCTCTAGAAAACTCTCTGGAAACAGTTTTCACCCTAGGAAAATTTTAGCATACATCCCATCCAACTGGATGGGGATGACTTCTGAACCACTCTAACTGCTTTTTCTGCAATTTGGTATCTTCCTGTTCATGTTTTAGCGGGTAGGGACTCTTCTAAAGCTTTCTTGCCCCACCTAATGGGCAAGAAGGGGAATTGAGCTGCCTTTCTAAAATATTGCCTAGAAACCAGATGACATGCAGCGCCTGCCAAGATGTTCTGGCCTCACAGACCTTAGTTCAAAACAAGAATCTAAAGAGAACAAGATATGTAGAGTTATAGCAATGGCTCTAACATACTTCTAGAACATGTATAGCTAAACCACATTCTGGAGAGCGTTAGTTAATAAAGATAGTTGACATATTTTTTCTTAGCTGTTCTGACTCCTACATGTGTAATTTTTGGTGACAGCTGCTTGCTGCAGTTAGTCCCTAAGGTCTCAGATGCTCATTTTAAAAAGTTACTTGTTTACATGAAATGGAAGTAATTATTTTCTGGTTATGAGTAATGCATGTTTGATACGGGAAATCCTAGAAAATATAGGGAAGTATAAAGAAGAACATTAAAATGACCTGTATGCCTACTACTCAGTGGTAAGCACAGTTAACAGTTTGGTCTTGGTCCTTGTGTGCAGGCACAGTGGCTTACGCCTATAATCCCAGCACTTTGGGAGGCTGAGGAGGGGGAGGATCGTTTGAGTCCAGGAGTTTGAGACCAGCCTGGGCAACATAGTGAGACCCTGTCTCTATAAAACATTAGGAAAAAAAAATTAGCTGGGCATGGTGGTGTGCACCTGTGGTCCCAGCTACTCAGAAGGCTGAGGTGGGAGGATCACTTGAACCCAGGAGGTCAAGGCTGCAGTGAACCGTGATCATACCACTGCACTCCAGCTTGGGCGACACAGTGAGACCCTATCTCTGGGGAAAAAAATCCTTGTGTACTTTTGTCACATATATACCCACTTTGCATTCACACACACACTTTTCTACTCTGTTTCTCTCTGTCTCTACATATGCATATATACACATAATATATAGGTGTACATACCTACATATACAAAAATGCTCATTTTTCATCCGGGTGTGGTGGCGTACCTGTAGTCCCACCTACTCTGGAGGCTGAGATGGGAGGATTGCTTGAGACTGGTAAGAAGGTTGAGGCTGCAGTGAACCATGATCATGCCACTGCACTCCAACCTGGGTGACAGAGCAAGACCCTGTCTCAAAAAAAAAAAAAAAAAAAGCTCATTTTCTTACGCATTATACATGCACACTTTGTAAACAAAAATTGAAGAGTTGTTGGCCAGGTGCAGTGGCCCATGCCTGTAATCCCAGCACTTTTGGGAGGCTGAGGCAGGTGACTCACTTGAGCCCAGGAGTTTGAGACCAGCCTGGGCAACATGGCAAAACCCCATATCTACCAAAAATACAAAAAAATTAGTTGGGTGTGGTGGTGTGCGCCTGTAGTCCCAGCTACGCGGGAGGCTGAGGTGGGAGAATTGCTTGAGCCTGGGAGGTGGAGGTTGCAATGAGCCGAGATTGTGCCACTGCACTCCAGCCTGGTGACAGAGCCAGACCCTGTCTGAAAAAAAGAAAAAAAAAATTAAATGGTTGTTAACATACCATTTTGTAATTTGCTGTTGTCACTTTTTCCATTCATTAAAAAGCTCTATGACTGGGCACAGTAGCTCATGCCTGTAATCCCATCACTTTGGGAGGCCAAGTAGGGAGGATCACTTGAGGCCAGGAGTTGGAGACCAACCTGGCCAACATGGCAAAACCCCATCTCTAATAAAAATTTAAAAACTATCCAGGTGTAGTGGCACACACCTGTAATTCCAGCTACTCGGGAGGCTGAAGCATGAGAATTGCTTGAACCTGGGAGGCTGAGGCTGCAGTGAGCCGAGATCACACCACTGTACTTCAGCCTGGGCGACAGAGCCGGACCCTGTCTCAAAAAAAAAAAAACTCTATAGCAAACGTTTGTTACATAGTAGTCTTTTATTTTATTTTATTTATTTTATTTTATTTTATTTTATTTATTTATTTATTTTGAGATGGAGTCTCATTCTGTCACCCAGGCTGGAGTGCAGTGGTGCGATCTCAGCTTACTGCAACCTCTGCCTCCCAGGTTCAAGTGATTCTTCTCCCTCAGCCTCCCAAGTAGCTGGAATTACAGGTGTGCGCCACCATGCCCGGCTAATTTTTGTATTTTTAGTAGAGATGGGGTTTTGCCATGTTGGCCAGGCTGGTCTCAAACTCCTGACCTCAAGTGATCTGCCCACCTTTGCCTCCCAAAGTGCTGGGATTACAGGCATGAGCCACCACGCCTGGCCTGCTGTCTTGATTTATGAATTTTAGGCACTATCTATTGAGTTTCTCCAGTAATAGATAAGGATTTTGCTGTCTTACTCCCTTGCCTTCCAACCCCAAAGTCTCCCAATTTATTATTATCATATTTTTTGGTTAATCAATATTAATTGCTTGACATTATACAACCACATAAATATTAGTTTTTCTGTCTTTTTTTTTTTTTTTTTTGCTATTTTTTCTTTCTTTCTTTTTTTTTTTTTTACAACTTAGTTTTCCCCAATGTCAATAACTGCCTTGCATTTTCTTACTTGCTTAATTTTGGACACTTATTCAAATCCTCTGTGTTAGTTCCCTATGGCTGCTATAGCTAAGCCAGAAGTTCAAAGTGGGTCTGACTGAGCTAAAATCAAGGTGCTGATAGGGCTGCATTCCTTCTGGAAGCTCTAGAGGAGAATTCATTCCTTGCTTTTTCCAGCTTCGAGAGGCTTCCACATTCCTTGGCTGGTGGCTGCCTTCCATCTTCAAAGCCGGCCATGGCCAGTCGAGTCTTCCTCTTGCTGCGTCATGACTCCCACACTCTCTTCTTCCCTGTTCCATATTGAAGGGTCCTTGTGATTACATTGAGTCTACCCGTGCAACGCATGATAAATTTCCCATCCCGAGAGCAGCTAATTGGCAACCTTAATTTCAATTGCAACCTTAGTTTTTTTCATATAACAACATATTCATAGGCTCCACAGATTAGGGTGTGAACATGTTTGGGGGGCCCATTATTCCGCCCACATCTAGATCCTCCATTAAATCTGCCGAGGCTTATCAATAGCGTGTTCCAAACACTCAGTTAAATCAGACTTCCCTCCTAGAGTCTCCATTCAGTTCCAGCTGAACTGACCTGCCAGACAGTGCCATCCAGGGATTTCTCTCTCACTGCTTTTGTGTATGGGATCCCTCGTTTCATGAGTCTCATGTTTCTGCTGTCTTAACATACTCCTTTTTTTTTTGGCTGGAGCACATCCTTCTGACATTCTGTAAAAAGAGGACATGGGAGGTATGTATTTGGAGTCCTTACATGTCTGAAAATGTCATTATTCCACGTTTATATTTGATTGATGGTTTGGTTGAGTATAGACTTCTAGGTTGAAGAGCCCACTTTGGTGGTGTCCTGCTAAGCCTGTTACCCTCCCTGGCTGCTGTTTGAACCCCAACAGTACCTTGAGATGCCGAGCCCTTTGATGCTTCCTCTCCTGTTCTCCTTGTCCTTGTTGGAGGATTTCCCTTTAATTAATTAATTAATGTATTATTATTAGTTTTGGAGACGGAGTCTTGCTCTGTCGCCAAGCTGGAGTGCAGTGGTGCAATCTTGGCTTGCTGCAACCTCCACCTCCCAGGTTCAAGAGATTCTACCGCCTCAGCCTCCCCAGTAGCTGGAATTACAGGCGCCCACCACCACGCCTGGCTAACTTCTGTAGTTTTTTTTTTTTTAGTAGAGATGGGGTTTCACTATGTTATCCAGGCTGGTCTCAAACTCCTGACCTCAAGTGATCTGCCCACCTCAGCCTCCAAAAAGTGCTGGGATTACAAGCATGAACCACCATGCCTGGCCTCCCTTTTATTTCTTTACTATCACTTTACCAGGATTTGAGAGGAAGAGATGATAAACACAAGTAGTCAATGTGCTAGTATTGAGCAGAAGTGTGTATTTTTTAAGACTTTGCTATGAATTGTCAAATTAGATGCTCACTTCAAAGTCCTGTGATAATTTTTAAGTGTTTATTTGTTCAACTATATTCATTACTTATTCTAAGGTATTCAAGAAAGGAAAGTCATAAATTAGTAAAGGTATAATAATCTTTGAAAGCAACCTTTTCCATTATTAAAATTATGCTCTTTGAAGAAAACCTGGAACAGTGCCGGTCACTATCCTGGGCACTTTGCAAGTATTAGCACATTATTGCCTCATGACAACCCTATGAAGTAGGCACTATTCTCCCCATTTTACAGATGGGGAAACTGAGTCACAGGTTAAGAAACCTCCTGGCCAGATGCAGTGGCTCACACCTGTAATCCCAACACTTTGGGAGGCCCAAGTAGGAGGATAGCTTGAGCCTAGGAGTTCAAGACCAGCCTGGGCAACATGGTAAGATCTCCGTCTCTACAAAGAAATATGAAAATTAGCCAGGCATGGCAGCGGGTGCCTGTAGTCCCAGCTACTTGGGAGGCTGAAGTGGGAAGATTGCTTAAGCCCGGGAGGTGGAGGCTGCAGTGAGCCATGATTGCACTACTGCACTCCAGCCTGGGTGACAGAGTGAGGCCCTATCTCAATAACAGCAACGACAATAACAAAGAAACCTCCCAAGGTTACACAGCAGCTAGTACTAGGTGAAGCCTAAACTCATCATGCCCAGGCCGGTGGCATAGACACCTCATAGCCATGCTCTGCTGGCTCAGAAAATAGAAGGAAAATGGATCAACAACAGTCGCATGGCTTTAGGATGACCTTTTAACCTTTTGGAATATTTGCTTGCAAAGCTTTTAATGTATTTTTTAAGTTAAAAGGCAACTGGGAGCCAGGCGCGGTGGCTCACACCTGTAATCCCAGCACTTTGGGAGGCCGAGGGGGGTGGATTATGAGGTCAGGAGATCGAGACCATCCTGGGTAACACTATAAAACCCCGTCTCTACTAAAAATACGAAAAAAAAAAAAAAAAAAAAGCCAGGCCTGGTGGCAGGCACCTGTAGTCCCAGCTACTGGGGGAGCTGAGGCAGGAGAATGGTGTGAACCTGGGAGGAGGAGGTTGCAGTGAGCCGAGATTGTGCCACTGCAGTCCAGCCTGGGAGACAGTGAGACTTCGTCTTTAAAAGAAAAAAAAAAAAAAAAAGGCAACTGGGAGGCAGGCACAGTGGCTCATGCCTGTAATCCCAGCACTTTGGGAGGCTAAGGCAGGTGGATCATTTGAGGTCAGGAGTTCAAGACAACCTGGCCAACATGCTGAAACCCCGTCTCCACTAAAAACACAAAAATCAGTCAGGCGGTAGTGGCGGGCGCATGTAATCCCAGCGCTACTCGGCAAGCTGGCGGTAGATAAACCCAAACCGGGAGGAGGGTTGCAGTGAGCGAGATACAGCACCTGTACTCCAGTCAGGTAACAGAGTGAGACCCTGTCTCAAAAACTGGTGGAGATGTATAAGTAGTAGTCGTTTATCATGAGTATTTATATACCATGAGCGTTTTATATGTATCCAGATTTCATACCAAGCAAAACACGAAGATCCACTGACATTTTATTAGACCATTGACTGGCAGGCGGTAAAACCATGCCTGGTGTCCAGCACTTTGGGAGGCCGAGGCGGATCTGAGGCAGGAGATCGAGACCATCCTGGCTCACACCGTGAAACCCCATCTCTACTAAAAGTACAAAAAAAAAATTAGCCGGGTGTGGTGGCGGGCGCCTGTAGTGCCAGCTACTCAGGAGGTGTGAACCCGGGAGGCGGAGCTTGCAGTGAGCCGAGATCGCACCACTGCACTCCAGCCTGGGTGACAGAGCGAGACTCCGTCTCAAAAAAAAAAAAGACCATTGAATAGGAGTTCTAAACCATGAAAACAAATGAACTGTTTTGTCCAATTTCAGACGATGTCATCATTTCTAATGGAATCAGACACAGCTGACTTTACATTCCCAGGACTACTCTTTCCTGCTAAAGAACATTGATTGAGCATGACATTTAGCCTCTCTGAACTTGAGTTCCCTCCCTTGTACAGTGTTAATACTAACATATAACTGACACTGTTGTGAGAATTTAAAAGCAGATCAGAGTATCGCAGCCCCCTCCTCCATAAATGGTAGCGATTATTATCTTAAGATCATCCTTTTTGCCCAGAGAGACTTTCAAAAGACCCATAACACTATTTTATGGCAGGTCAAACCTTTTTATTCCTTTATTCAGGCACTGAGAAAAGGTCTAGTCCATATCTGATAGTTTGTGTGTGTGTTGTTTACAGTTATGAAAGACTGAGGCATACATAAAACTTTTCAGAAAATTTAATTATGAACACATGTCAAAGTCAAAGTTTTGTTTCAAGATTCCCTCTTTTTTTTTTTTTTTTTTTCTTTTCTTGAGACAGAGTCTCTATCGCCCAGGCTGGAGTGCAGTGGCACAGTCTCAGCTCACTGCAACCTCTGCCTCCCGGGTTCAAGCAATTCTCCTGCCTCAGCCTCCCAAATAGCTGGGATTACAGGTGCCCACCACCATGCCTGGCTAGTTTTTTTTTTTTTGTATTTTTAGTAGAGACAGGGATTCGTCGTGTTGGCCAGGTTGGTCTTGAACCCCTGACCTCAGGGGATCCACCCGCCTTGGCCTCCCAAAGTGCTGAGGTTACAGGCATGAGCCACCGCACCCAGCCCCAAGATTCCCTCTTATTCCCTCTTGGTTGGGACATTTTCTGGGAAATGAATGGTCAGATGATCATTGTCAGACTGGACACAAGGTGAAAGAATGTCTGGCTAAACATCACTAGATTTCTGACCTTAGGTCAGCTGAGAGGGGGGCGGGGGGTAGAGGGAGCAGTCTCCCTGACAAGGGCTTAATCTCATTAAAGAGTATCAGAGAATTGCTTTAGCATTTTTATCAGGAATTCTAATTTCTTCCCAGAAGAAGGTTATGAAATGCATTCAAATTTAGGAAAAAAGAAAAAGGTGATTTGAGAGTCCTCCAGGGAAAATAGTACCCCATCTTCAAGGTTCTCAATTTCCATCATTAGAGCACTAAAGAGGAGTTACTAGCTCCCAAAAATTACAGTGATAATAGGTGGAAATCATCATATATCTTAGTATCACTACACACTTTAAAAAATATCTGGAAGAATATTCCTTCAAGAGTTAACAGTGATTATCAATTATCTCTGCAGCAATTGGTAATTGTGAGATGATGGAAGATTTTCACCTTATACACTGTATCTTTAATGTTTTATTTTATTTTATTTTTGGGACAGGGTCTTGTTCTGTCACTCAAGCTGGAGGACAGTGATGTGATCATGGTTCACTGCAGCCTCGACCTCCTAGGCACAAGCAATCCTCCCACCTCAGCCTCCCGAGTAGCTGGGACTGCAGGTGTGTGCCACCATGCTTGGCTGATTTTTTATTATTTTATTTTTGTAGAGATAGGATCTCACTATGTTGTCCTGGCTGGTCTTAAACTCCTAGGCTTAAGCAATCCTCCTGCCTCAGCCTACCAAAGTGCTGGGATTATAGGCATGAGCCACTGTGCCTGGCCTGTTTTATTTTTAAAAATACTGAGAAGAGATTACTTTTGTAATGATAATGATACGAATATATTTCGCAAAACATCAAGTCAGTTTTACTAGCTCAGGGCTGTGCGTCACTGGTAGCTCCCTTGAGCCCATTTTCATTGCCAAGGACCGAGCAGTTCATCAGATGGCAGAGCTTTTGCCTTGGCTCTGAGGAGCTGAGGTACAGTGGGGATTCTCACACCTGAGCTGCTGATCAAAACACAGGTTACTGGGTCCCAGCCCCAGAGATCCTGACCCCGGGTGGGGTCCCCAGCGTGCATCTCTAACAAGTTCCCACATGCTGCTGCCACTGGGCTGGGAACCACACTTTGAGAACTTCTGTGGTCCAGAAAAGAAAACTTCAGCTGGGGAATAGAATCCTTAACCCAGGGCTGGCAAGCAAAACAAAGAAGATGAACTTGACTGACTTCCCACTTTTGCCTCTGGCTGGTCTGTAATTATTTTTGAGAAAAGGAACTTGATTTGACTGACTCTATTTAATAAGAAGTCGTGCTAGAAAAGGGTTGTACCATCTCTTATTAAGTGACCGCCTGGTTCAGAGACTTCTCAATTAAGTCCCATGGCCTCTGGGGCTTGAGGATGCATCTGAGGTTGGCTGTCTGCTTTGAGGCCTTCACAGTCTAGGGGATGGCTGTGGCGTTTCACCGTCAACTCAGGCCACTGGTCCTGGTTTCTCTGAACCCCGAGGTGATGGGGTGGTGGTTATCGTAATTCTGATTTCCTGTTTGGGAAGCAGTGTGGGGGTATTATTGGAGGAGTTAAAACACAGGGAATATCGTCCCCACCCAGCCCCATATAACCCACCAATCACATATGTATTCATTCTCTTTTGGTGCTAAAATATACATAACAACATCTCCCATTTTAACCATGTATTAATGTACAGTTCAGTGGCATTAAATACATTCACATTGTTGTGCGACCATCACCACCATCCATCTCCAGAACCTCTGCATCTTCCCATACTGAAATGCTGTAATCATGATCACTCTTTTAAAGTCTTTAACAGCTTTTATTGAGATATAATTTGCATATCATACAATTCACTTTTCTTTCTTTCTTTTTTTTTTGAGACGGTCTTGCTCTGTCGCCAAGCTGGAGTGCAGTGGTGCGATCTCGGCTCACTGCAACCTCTGCCTCCTGGATTCAAGCGATTCTTCTGCTTCAGCCTCCCAAGTAGCTGGGACTACAGGCACACACCACCATTCCCAGCTAATTTTTGTATTTTTAGTAGAGACAGGGTTTCACCATGTTGGCCAGACTGGTCTCAAACTCCTGACCTCAGGCAGTCCACCCGTCTCGGCCTTCCAAAGTGCTAGAATTATAGGCGTGAGCCACTGTGCCTGGCAATTCACCCATTTTAAAATGTATAATTCAACAGTTTTTAGTATATTCACAGAGTTGTGCAACCATCAACACAATCAATTTTAGAATGTTTTAGGCCGGGCGCGGTGGATCACGAGGTCAGGAGATCGAGACCATCCTGGCTAACACGGTGAAACCCCGTCTCTATTAAGAAATACAAAAAACTAGCCGGGCGAGGTGGCGGGCGCCTGTAGTCCCAGCTACTCGGGAGGCTGAGGCCGGAGAATGGCGTGAACCCGGGAGGCAGAGCTTGCAGTGAGCTGAGATCCGGCCACTGCACTCCAGCCTGGGCGACAGAGCGACAAACAAAAAAAAAAAAAAAAAAAAAAAAAAAAAGAATGTTTTGTCACCCCAAAATGAAACCCTGTACCCATTAGCTGTCACTCCTCAATTCCCCCAGCGCCTGACAACCACTAGCCTACCTTGTCTCTATGGATTTGCCTGTTCCGGACATCTCATATACATGGAACCATATAATAGGTGGCTTTCGACAACTGGCTTCTGTCACCTAGCATCATATTTTCAAGGGTCAACCATGTTGTCGCATAAATCAGTACTTCATTCCCTTTCGTATTCACTTTTTTTTTTTTTTTTTGAGACAGAGTCTTGATCGGTCACCCAGGCTGGAGTGCAGTGGTGCAATCTTGGCTCACTGCAGCCTCAACCTCCCAGGCTCAAGTGATCCTCCCACCTCAGCCTCCCATGTAAGCTGGGACTATAGGCACGTGCCACCACGCCTGGCTAATTTTTGCATTTTTTTGTTTTTGTTTTTGTAGAGACAGGGTTTCGCTGTGTTGCCAGGCTGATCTTGAACTCCTGGACTCAAGTGATCCACCCACCTTGCCCTCCCAAAGTGTTGCGATTATAGGCGTGAGCTACGGAGCCTGACTGTATTTGCTCTTAATAACATTCAAATGTGAATTCATTATCTCCTCCACATCCCTTCCCCAACAAAAACTTCCTTCTCCACTTAGTTGATTTCTCCACTTAGTTGAAACTCCATTATCCAGCTTCCAAGCCAACTAACAAAATATTTCCATTGAATCCTCCATCTTTGCTCCCTATCCTCTTCCCAAATCCACTGCCTCATCAGAGCCTGTCAAATGTATTTCAAAAATGGCTCTAGAATGTAACCTGTCCTCTTTGTCAGTATCAATGCTATCATATTTCTTGCCTTTACCACCTCTAGCCTGTTCCTGGCCTCCCACCTGCAAGCTCTTCCTCTAGTCCTTTTTCCGCAGAGCTCACCAGTTACCTCCCTAAAAACAGCCTGCTTAGAAATCTGTGCTCCAGGCCAGGCACGGTGGCTCATACTGGTAATCCCAGCATTTGGGAGGCCGAGGTGTGTGAATCACTTGAGGCCAGGAGTTTGAGACCAACCTGGCCAACATGGTGAAACCCCGTCTCTACTAAAAATACAAAAATTAGCCACGTGTGGTAGTGCACACCTGTAATCCCAGCTACTCGGGAGGTTGAGAGAGGATAATTGCTTCAACCCAGGAGGCAGAGGTTGCAGTGAACCGAGATTGGGCCACTTCACTCCAGCCTGGGCAACAGAGCGAGACTGTCTCAAAAAAAAGAAAAAAGAAAAAAAAAGAAAAGAAAAAGGAAACCTGTGCTCCTACCCATTGCCTGCAGGGTCTTGTTTGATCTGGCCCTGGCATAGAAACCATTTAGAATCACACATTTCACTACACTCCGCCCCTTCCACAGGAGACCCCTTGAAAATGCCATCTGTTCCGCAGACTCTGCACATCCTCACTTGTTCTTCCCTCTGTCAGGAACGCAGGCCAATGTCTGTGCAGCCTGGAGGCTGAGCTCCAAAGGAACCCAGCCTGTGAAGGAGCCCCTCAGCGTAGCTTCTCCTGAAGGTTCAGGGACAAAAAGAGAAACTATGTTTGCAAGTCAATTCCTACTTTTAAATTTTCATTACCAATGAGATCAAAAGCCTCCCATGGTAATTTATGAATTTTCATTTTTAAAAATTGGCCTGTTGCTACAGTTTATTCCTATGTTAAACGCCATGGTTCTATTTAGTGTTAACGTTTATTTATTTATTTATTTAGACGGAGTCTTGCTCTGTTGCCCAGGCTAGAGTGCAGTGGCACAATCTCGGCTCACTGCAACCTCCACCTCCTGGATTCAAACGATTCTTCTGCCTCAGCCTCCTGAGCAGCTGGAATTACATGTGCGCACCACCACACCCGGCTAATTTTTGTATTTTTAGTAGAGACGGGGTTTCACATGTTGGCCAGGTGGGTTGTGAACTACTGACCTCAAGTGATCTGCCCAGCTAGGCCTCCCAAAGTGCTGAGATTCTAGGCGTGAGCCACCATGCCTGGCTTAATGTTAACATTTATTACAATACATATTTCACACATATGATCTTAATGTCTGGCGCTTTGGGAACTTTTTTGATTATCATTTGATTTGTCTTTTAATTGTGAAAATGCAATTCCTTACACATGACCCCTTGTGATTTTGGTGGGGGAGGAAACCAGCAGGATGTGTAGAAAACAGCAGAAACCATGGTTTTTTGTTAATCTCCTAGGACCGTTCTCCCAATTTACTATTTTCTTAGACAAAGCAGTGCTGTGGAAAAGGATGGAAAAATGTTCTTGGCAAGTTCGCCTGTGCACCAGGGCTCTTTTTGCGCACTTTAGATACAAGCTCGTGTGACTGGTCAGCTTGGGAGTTGATTACTCAGGCATTCTTTGGATTTTTAAACGAGGACACCCTATTTTTGTAGCATTGTGGACATGCACGTCTCACCTTCTAGTTGCTTCCTTTGTGTTTTCCTTTGTTTACAAAGCAAGGCTTTCCCACAAACCTTGTAAAGAAGGTCATGGTTTAGCTGTTTCATAAGTGATCTAAACCCAGTCCTGTTAGATTTGTTGAAAAAGATTTACTGAAAAAGAAAAAGAGGGAAGGGAGTGGGTCATTCTAAGAGAGGCTATCAAGTCAGGTAAACATAATAGAGCAAGACATTTGTTATTAATATTTTTGTGACTTTTGATCTAGACATCAGTTACCTTTAACCCGGTGTACACGAAGCAAAGGAGGAATGGAAAAGTCTGCCTCAAAACCATCAGGCCCAGCGAGGTGGCTCACACCTGTAATCCCAGCACTTTGGGAGGCTGAGGCAAGCAGATCACTTCAGCTAGGGGTTCGAGACCAGCCTAGTCAACATGGCAAAACCCCATCTCTATTAAAAATACAAAAATTAGCTGGGCATGGTGGTGCACACCTGAGGTACATGAATCTCTTGAGCTTGAGCTCAGGAGGCAGAGGTCACAGTGAGCAGAGATCGCATCATTTCATTCCAGCTTGGGTGACAGAGTGAGACTCTGTCTAAAAAAAGAAAAAAAAAGCCATCAGGATAGAGCCATGACTGCCTGCTTAAAGTGAATAGACACTTCTCAAAAGAAGCACTATTCACAATAGCAAAGACTTGGAACCAACCCACATGTCCATCAAAGATAGACTGGATAAAGAAAATGTGGTACATATACACCATGGAATACTATGCATCCATAAAAAAGGATGAGTTCATGTCCTTTGCAGGGACATGGATGAAGCTGGAAAACATCATTCTCAGCAAAGTAACACAGAAACAGAAAACCAAACATCGCATGTTCTCACTCATAAGTGGGAGTTGAACAATGAGAACACATGGACACAGGGAGGGGAACATCACACACTAGGGCCTGTTGGGTGGTGGGGGGCTAGGGGAAGGATAGCATTAGGAGAAATACCTAATATAGATGACAGGTTGATGGGTGCAGCAAACCACCATGGCACATGTATACCTATGTAACAAACCTGCACATTCTGCACATATATCCCAAAATTTAAAGTATAATAAAAAAGAAAGAAAAAAAAGTGCTGTTTGCCAGAGTTCTCCAAGTAAAGTTACTATTTCCCCCATTTTAAATATTAAGACATATTTATTTCAGGGAAAATACTTTGAGGCTATGCAAATATCCTGTTTCTCCTTAAATTTTCACCCACTCATTTGTGAATGGTAGTTGGATCATGCCTATATTAGCAGTCACTGTGATGTTCTAATGATGCTTTTCCCTTTCTCTCATTTCTCTTACACTTTAATTGGAATTCCTCTGAAAGGAAGACTTGTCCCTTCTCCTTGATATTTTCCCCTAGTCAGTTATTTAGTTGTATTTCTATAGACTCAAAGATATTAATTTTCTTCAAATACAATTATTAATTATTTTGTCGCTTGAATTGCTCCAGGTTTGGCCTTTGGGAACCCTTTGGGGCTGGCTCCTGTGCCCTTCTGCTGTGCCCTGTCACCTTTGTTCAGCACATCTTTACTTTCTGGCACTGTGAGATTTTTACATTTCCCCATAAAGCTCATTAGAAGCACTATACAATGACTGTCTTTTGTATAGCACTCAGCACGTAATTTATATTAATATAAAGATGATATTAAAGGTTATCAAAGTATTGTTCATTATATGAAAATTACAGATGTTAAGTCCCAGTACTCAGAGATAGGAAGTATGAAAGGCAGAAGCTCACCCACCTTCAATTTTCTATTTTTATTTTTATTTTTATTTTTTTTGAGACAGGGTCTTGCTCTGTCACCCAGGCTGGAATGCAGTAGTGTAGTCACGGCTCACTGCAGCCTCAACCTCCTGGGCTCAAGTGATCCTCCCATTTCAACCTTCTGAGTAGCTGGGACTACAGGTGTGTGCCACCTCATCCGACTAATTTTTGTATTTTTTGTAGAGACAGGATCTCACTATGTTGTCCAGGCTGGTCTGAAACTCCTGGGCTCAAGCGATCTACCCACCTCAGCCTCCCAAAGTGCTAAGATTACAGGCATGAGCCACCATGCCTGGCCACACCTTCAGTTTTTATCCAAAAATTTGTTACTACTACTGAGCAACATAGCAGTGCCTTTTAAGTCATATGATATCATTTTAAGTGTAACAGCTCCAATACTTTCTATTTCCAAAATGCATAATCTCCTCTGGTGGAAATGGGAGTTCAGTGGGACAAAGATGTGGTATTAAATAAAATCTTATTTCTCTAGAAATATTCATGAGATGAATTTACATCATTTGAAATATTGCATTAACCATTGTGTTAAAAGATATTCTTGTAAGAGGGAGGCAGGATGAGAAATTATGCATCTATTCATGTCAGCAGCTGGATCTGAATCTTGATATTAACTTCCCTTGTGCTGGTCAGCAAAAGTTTCTCCAAGGAAAAATGAAAGGACAATAGGAACAATTCAGAAGAACTAAACAATAAGTGAAAAAATGGAATGTTCATTTTCATAAGTCAGAGAAACTTAAAATGAAAAATAAACTATAGTGTTTCGGATAGAATCACCACAACTTTGTTTAGTTAAGGCATTAAAATTAGGGTACATGGCCCAGTGCGATGGCTCAAGTCTGTAATCCCAGCACTTTGGGAGGCCAAGGCGGGTGGATCACCTGAGGTCAGGAGTTCAAGACCAGCCTGGCCAACAAAGTTGAAACCCCATCTCTACTAAAAATACAAAATTAGCCGGGCGTGATAGCGCATGCCTGTAATCCCAGAAACTCGGGAGGCTGAGGCGGGAGAATCGCTTAAACCCAGGAGGTGGAGGTTGCAGTGAGCCAAGATCCCGCCATTGCACTCCAGCCTGGGCAACAAGAGTGAAAGTCCATCTCAAAAACAAACAAACAAACAAAAAAATAAAATTAGGGTGCAGTTCAGGGATTTTCTAAAATGTGTTGCCATCAGTCTTTCTTTTGTGGTAACGCAAATTTGACCACGCAGGAAGCAGATCAAGGAGGAGCGACACCGCATTCCTGTCCAAGAAGGAAAAGGTATGCCTTGAAACAGACCAGAGAATAAACAAGACTCAAAACTTCAAGCGAGTCAGGTGCAGTGGCTCAGCCTGTAATCCTAGCACTTTGGGAGGCTGAGGCGGGGGAGGATCAGTTGAGCCCAGGAGTTCGAGACCAGCTTGGGCAACATAGTGAGACTTCATCTCTACAAAAACTACAAAAATTAGCTAGATGAGATGGCACATGCCTGTAGTCCCAGCTATTTGGGAGGCTGAGGTGGGAGGATCACTTGAGCCCAGGAGGTTGAGGCTGCAGTGAGCCATGATCACACCACTACCCTCCAGCCTGGGTGACAGTGAGACCCTGTCTCAGAAAAAGAGAGAGAGAGAGAGAGAGAGAGAGAGAGAGAGACAACAAAACAAAACAAACCTCCCAAATTCAATGAGAAGACTGTCTTCTCCACATAGGACAGAGAGACCAAGCAGGACATAAGACAAACTGCTGATTTTTTCTTTTTCTTTGAGCCGACAGAGTTCAGCACCCCATCTGCTGGCTTAGGCCTCTGTGATGCCCGGGTAAGTTTAGCTATGGGAAGGTATCATTAACAATGTTCAAAGACTTTTGACTCATCACTGTGAGAATGCACTGGGCAGCCAGCCAAGAACCACTACAGGGCCGGCACAACTGTTTCCATGTCGAAATGTACTCCATCACTTTCAGGGGTCTGAGGTTCTTTGAGAGAGGGCTAGGATGACCCACTGATACTGGCCTTAGCAAAGAGAACCACCTCTGGAATTGAGCAGACACTCATACTAGTTCTTCTGCCGTTGGGGAAAAAAAAGCCCCAGTAGCAGAGGGTTTATCCAGACTCTGTGAGTTTCAGTGTTTGTCAACTCTAAGATGGTATCAGAAGGCCTGATTGCCCTGATTATAACAAGACATGTAATGAGTGAGGCACCAGGGTGCCTGGAGCAGGAATATTTGAGTATTCATCATCCCTGCCTTCAAGATTTCACATTCTTTTTTTTTTTTTTTTTTTTTTTGAGAGAGTTTCGCTCTGTGTCCAGGCTGGAGTGTAGTGGCGCCATCTAGGCTCACTGCCACCTCCACCTCCCAGGTTCAAACGAATTCTTGTGCCTCAGCCTCCCAAGGAGTTGGGACTAAGGTGTGTGCCACCACGCCTGGCTAATTTTTGTATTTTTCATAGAGAGAGGGGCTCACCATGTTGGTCAGCTTGGTCTCGAACTCCTGACCTCAGGTGATCCGCTCACCTTGGCCTCTCAAAGAGCTGAGATTACAGGCGTGAGCCACCTTGCCTGGCCCACTTCACATTCTTTTCTTTTCTTGAGACGGAGTCTCGCTCTGTCGCCCAGGCTGGAGTGCAGTGGGGCGATCTCGGCTCACTGCAAGCTCCACCTCCCGGGTTTACGCCATTCTCCTGCCTCAGCCTCCCGAGTAGCTGGGACTACAGGTGCCCGCCACCACACCTGGCTAATTTTTTTTATTTTTAAGTAGAGACGGGGTTTTACCATGTTAGCCTGGATAGTCTCGATCTCCTGACCTCGTGATCCGCCCGCCTAAGCCTCTCAGAATGCTGGGATTACAGGCGTGAGCCACCGCGCCCGGACTTCGCATTCTTAATCTCCGTGTTCTCTGATCCCTTCTTTAGGAGTCTGATGTTGACGACACTAGGACTTCAACTGCAGCCTCTGTGTGGATGGGCCTCTTGTCCCTTGATTAGCCTCCTATTTCGATCGGTTTGGCACACATGAACGGTGTTTAGAAAGATGATGCTACTGATTTCTTGTTTGTAAGACCCTGACTTTGAGGTTTTTTGAAAAACTCATGAAACAGTTATAAGAACAATTTTCTACAGAAATCCCAGGATGGTAACCAATTTACAAGAGTTGCCCCACCAACATAGGTGAGGTATGGAGATAGCCCCTCTCTTGGGTAGGGGGTCGGCTTTCATTTGTCCCTTTTGAGTCCACTAGCCTTCAGCCCCCTCCATTTCCAGGGCCACTGATCTAATTTCTCTATTGTCTTACTTGCTCTTTGCCTAAATGTCTCCCATGTAGTTCACTATCGTTTCCTACCACCAGATGGTGGAAAGGGAAAAGGAAATAACGAGCCGGTAGAGGAATGTGGTGGCAGGCAGAGTATCTATGGCGAAAGGTGTGGTGGTGAATGGACCCAAAACGGAGCTTCTGAATTGCCCACGAATGCCCACGGATTCCCTGTTTCCATTTTAGCGCCCACTCAAGGGTCGGCCATTCAGGTCTGGGAGTCAGTAAGGCACAATGATGCCTGCTGGGGAGGGAGCCAGACCTCATCTCAGCGGATTCCTGGGAACATCAGACCTCGGGAACATTCCTGAACACCCGAACCCCACCTGGCCCAGGCACTGGGGCGGGGCTTAGGCGGGTCCCTGCGAGGCGATGCGTCCCCTCGGCCCCGCTGCGTCCTTCGCTCGTTTTTCCCCACGTCGGTGCCACCGCCTCCTCTGTGCGGAACTCGCACCTGGCCTGCCTGCGTTCCCACGCCCCACCGAAGGGACGCCGCGTTTCTCTCCCTTCCAAGGGACCCTTTTCCTTCCCCCAACACCCCCCCCCCCCCCGGGAAGTCTCATTCCGGATTGCCTCGATGCCCCAGGGTCACCTGCCATCACCCTGGGCAGGCGTTTGGCCCCGGGCCTGCCCTGGTCTCCATCCCCAGCCCGTCTTCCACCTCTTGTCGCCCCCTCCCGCTCAGCCCCCTTCTCCTCCTTCTCCACGTGCCCCTGCACTCCCACGCCCCTCCCCCACGGAGCCCCTCTCCTCCGGTCTCGAGGAGTCTCGCGGCACTTCCCGGGGCGTCAGCCCAGCCGCCGCGGGTGGGTGGCAGCCGCGCGGAGCGGGGTCCCTCTGGCGAGGGCGGTGAGGAGGGCGCCCAAGCGCCTCAGCCGCAGGGACGCCCCCGGCGCCTGCCCCGACGCGGCCCGGGCCCCGCCCCTCTCCGGCCCCGCCCCCGCCCGGCGGCCGCGCGTCCCCGGCAGGCGGAGCTGCAGGAGCCTCGCGGCAGCGCTGAGGAGGAGGGGAGAGCGGGCGGCGCGGCCGCGGCTGCCGGGCGCTGGGCTGGGCGGCGCTTTTTTTTTTTTTTTTTTTTTTTTTTCGCAATTTCCACTCGCGGGGAGCAGGAAACCCGGCGCAGCCGGGCGCATTGGGCCGCGATGCAACAGCAGCAGCAGGAGTCGCCCCGGGGCAGCAGCAGCAGAGGCAGCAGCGGGCGGCGCTGAGCCGCCACCGCAGTCACTGAGGAAGAAGCCGGCCCAGCAGCCGCCGCGTCCGGACCCCCGCGCCTGGATCCTAGCGCCCCGATCCCGGCGCCCCGAACCCCACGCCCGCCTCCGCCAACTTTCACGCTGCCTCGGCGGCCCGGCCCGGCTCGACGCCAATGGGTGAGTGAGGGCCGCCCGCGTCCGGGCGTCCACTTCAGCCTTGAGGGCGTCGCGCCAGTCCCAGAACCGCGGAGCCCGGGAGGGCGCCCCGGGGGCAGGGTCCGGACGGGGGACACCGCAGTGGGCGCCCTCGCCTGCTTCGCGCACCCCCATTCACTCCCACTTGCGCCGGTGTGCCCGCCGAGCCCGCGCGCGGCGCCGACGGGAACCCGCGGGGGCCTGGGCAGACGATAACGGGGGCTGGCCCCGGACGGCTCGGGCTGAGGGATGCAGGGGGTGTGGTTGGCTTTTCGGGTGGGCGGGGAGAGTTTCGTCTTGGCCATTTTTGCACCCGAGCGCGCCCTCCTCTGCGCTGCGGACACAGGCACCCGGACTTGGTGGGCTCCGGCCCTGCGCGGGGCTGCTGGTGCCTTTCTGGTCCTGCCTTGGGGAAAGCTAGAACCTCGGGGTCTTGGATGGGGCTGGGTTGCCTTTGCTAGGGGCTGACAGGGGTTGGGGGGTGGGGCGGGAAACGCCCCAGTGCCTGGCCTGGCTTGCAGTCCCGGGGTCCAGAGCACCTGACGCTCCTCTTTTTGCGCCCCCTTCCTCCGGGCCCCGACCCTTTCGCTGCTGCCTTCCTCCAGCCTGGCGAGCTGTCTGCTCCGTGATGCTAAAAGGCCACTTCCCATACCATCCTTTAAGTCTTCAGGGTCTGGGACCTGGAAATGGTGATCTGGTATTTGATTTACTGAGTAAACATCAGTTCGAAGTAGCCAACTAACCTCTTGACCCCCTGGGTCCCATTTGATATAGACCCCGGGGCACTGGAACCACCTTGCTGCCCAGAGAAGCTGCCACTTTATTGGCAAGGGACTTATGATTACTTGGGCTATTAAATGTTTGGTCTACCCAGGTAATGTTCTTGCTGACAGCCAGCCTCTGTTTTTCAGCCTCTGGCAGATTATTTTTGGATGTTCCTAGGCCAGGCATAGGAAGGCTGCAGATAATAATAAATCATAATAAAGTGAGACCTTTCTGTGTTCAGGTAATAGGATTCCAGTACACTAGTCAGGATGTTCAGAAAGCCTGAAGGATTGGAAAAGAGAAGGTTTAAACCAGTCCGTTGGTGACAGGCAAAGTTAAAATCCCATTTGTGGTCATTTGCCAAAAAAGGTTTTCCTTTTCTAAAGTAGTGGTGATCTATTGTCCTCTTGGCTTAAATGTCACTTTTTTCACAGTGCCCTTCTCTCCCACCTCCAGTCTAAATTGGTTCCTGTTCCATTTTCTCATACAGCACCTTTTTTTCGTAGCAATATTCCATATTTGTGCGTAACAGCTATCTCCTCTACTGTAAGCTCTGTGACCACAGGGACAGCACAATGTTGCATAGTTTGCTCAGCACTTTTGGTGTCTGGCACAGAGCCAGACCTGAATATTTGTTGAATGAATGAATGAGGGGCATGAAATCCTCCTACTCTGCTGGGGACAGAACACTTAACTCACTCTTGTTTTGCTCTGGCCCATAAGATGATTTAGTTCATTGGCAGAAGTATATACTTTAAACCTTACAGGCCACTTTAGTAATGGATTAATTTCTTCCGAGGTAACCAACAATTCTGTTTTGATCACCTTTCATTTTGGGTGGGTCACCGACAGGGTTATGCACAAAAAGAAGTTAGATCCAAATGTCTTCTGCCATGGCCAGACTGTACTTTCTGTATCTCAATGAGAAGGGGACTGAGTCTCATTTAAGAAGAATCAGACCTATTTTTCAGATTTGAACTGTTTTCGTTCTTCAGAACTTCCTACGAAAAATAGAGTGCTCCTGTAGCTTTTAGTCCTTTTAATCTTTGCTGTAACCATTATTGCAGGGGGAGGGGGCACCGATTTTCATTTATTTCAGAAGTTAATACTTAGAGGTGATAATATCAAAACAAATGTAATTTAATTCATATTTATAATGGGATTTAAGGTGCTTGTAGTAGTTTGTGGCTAAAGATCACCTGCTCTTTTGAAAGCATCTCCAGCAGTATATTTGTAATGAAGTGCAGTTATTTAACCGTTCATTCTGTATGTCTTCCAATGGAGTGATCTAATGGGCTGAGGTTGTGTGTGTGCACACAGAGGCACATCTCTTCCCCCCAAGTCTCTGGTTTTCAGATTTATTCAGTTTATCAATTTGATGCAATTTTGTTCTTTTTTAAGAGGGAGGGTCTCGCTGTGTTGCCCAGGGTGGATTCGAACTCCTGGACTCAAGATCTTCCCAAGTAGCTGAGACTCACATCACTGTGCCTGATTCTGATATACTTATATTCTTACCTGGCCTGATAATGAGTTTTCTGTTAATGGATAACATAGTAAAACTGTATCTTATAGTTTGTTTTCTGAAAAATAACAGAAAAGAACCAAATCCCTAACCCTGAAGTGAAGCTGGTTAGTTGCAACATGGCCTCTTATAAAAGCCCACGAGAATGTGCCCTCTGAACTTGCTAGGAGATGCATGCCTACAGTGCCAGACACAGAGAAAGCCTCTTATAATTACAATTACACAAATATTATGGTGACCCAAATCTGTGAGTAGTGAAGGGTTTGCAAGCCCAGCAAATTTCTGTTTAATTCCAGAGTAACAACAAAGTTTGGATAGCCTTTGGCAATGTATTTATTGCATTGGTGGTAGACTGTTGTATGCTAAACTAAAGCTAAAATGAACATAATGTGTTGGTATCTACAAATGTCTTGAGTTAGAAATGGAAGAAAAGGCTCCCACCTTAATTGTACATAACCTTTACCTACTTCTGTCCATCTTGGCATGAGCAAAAGCTTGCTATGGCCCTGGTTGCACAGACCTTGGTGGTTTCTTCTCTTACTACTTCAGTTCTTTTGGTGTTACTGACATTCTCTCATCAACTCTTGAGTTTGTAGTTGTTTTCAATGTATTTTGCATACAGTAGTAGTTGTTCATCCATCCATCCATCCAATGTTTATTGATCTGTTTTGCATACGCACTGTGCTAAGAACAGGTGCAGAACAGAGACATGACACTTTGGGCTTCTCAGTCTAATGGAGGCTGACTTAAATGCAATTCTCATGGCAATATGTAGCCAAAGCCACAGTAGAGCGCATGAAAGATGAGTGAAGAAGGCCAATCTGACTTAACCTGGAGAATGCTAAGGACAGTGTCTTAGAGGAGATCATGTTTGAGCAGAAATCTGGTTGAGCATGAATCATCGCTGCCCTCCAGCCACACCTGGTTGTTGTGGCAGAGACTGAGAACGAACACCGTGGGAACTGCGGGGCATCTCAGTAAGACGGTACAAGGAAGGATGACTTAGAGGACTTGCACCTGTGTCAGGTGGCTTGTGGGAGTGTTTAAGGAAGCTGGGCATTACTTTGGATTGGACGCTACCGGGGGAATTTGTGATTGGGTATTTTAACAAATGTTCTCTAGAAGCAGGGAACATTGGAGGCAGGCCACATCTATGGCTGGTAAAGCAGCAGCAGTCATTTGCATTAGCCAGGATTGGGGGATGTTTGGTCATATCTGTGGTTTGGACAAGGTGCATGTTTTGTCCGTGTTCAGACATGATTAATGTGTGGTCTTGTTTTCATCTTATTCCATCCTGCTCACAGAGTGGCCTTGTCTGATGTTGGTTTTCTAGGGAATTGTTTCTGTTCAACAGGACACCCTGGCCCAGCTGTGAGTGCCCGGCCAGCTCCCAGCCAGAAGAACTGCTCTTTCTCCGAGTTAACTATGTGATGGGGAGGGGCAGGGAATAGGAGGCAGTGGGGGAGGAAAATGGCTTTCTAGGTATATCTGTCGCTACTTCATATCAACCAGGTCTAGCCTGGACTGTTGTTCAATGTTAAGCACGATGGACATCTGAAATGCTATACTAAGGGAATGGAGAGTGACAGAGCAAGAGCAAGCTGCTGAGAACCAAGAAGTCAGTGCTAATGGGAAAGATGCAGAACAGGAAAATACCCCAAATCCTTAGTGTTAGAGAAGGAGAGCCTCTAATGCAGCGCTTCTCAGAGGGTGGCCCCCAGGCCAGTAGCACAGCCTCCCCTGCAGCCCGATAGAGATACAGATTCTCTGGCTTCATTCCAGCAGACCTCCTGAATCAGGAATGCTGGGGGCGTGGCCCAGCAATCTGTATTTTCATGAGCCCTCCAGGTGGTTCTGATCATGGTCCAGTGTAGAACCCCTCCTTGCCTTACAGTTGAGAAAGCTGACGTCCGGAGCTTGTGGTTCACTAGGGTACACATGGCACATTGATCATAAGATGAAGTACTGTTATAAGTGACACATTACCTTAGAGAAGGAGAATGACATACTCCTACTTCAAAACAAACTTCTTGTGTTAAGACAGTACAGTGTGGATTCTTCCATGAATCCGGTCCAACCCAGACCTCCAACACCTAGGCATTAGTGACACTAGCCAGCTGATCTCAGTGTTAGTCTCTGGGACTTTTACCAGAGTATCACACAGGCACTTTCCAGAATCCTTTACCCTCCATTCTCTTTAAAGGGGACTTTAAGATACACTGTTTGCATTATTCCAGTGTGTAATATTTGTTCATGATTTTCGATACTGGTACCTGTATTCGTTTCTGATTGCTGCTGTAACTACCACAAACTTAGTACCTGGAGACATCACAAGTTTATCATCCGTCACTGGGCGACAATCACGAAGTCAGCAGAGCTGCATTCCTTCTGGAGGCTGTAGGAGGGAATCCCTTTCCTCGCCTTTTCCAGCTTCCAGAATTGGCATTCCTTGGCTTGTGGCCTCTTCCTGTCTCCAAAGCCAGCAATGGCTGGGCAGCTCTCTCTCCCATCACATCATTGTTACTGACTCTTCTGCCCCTCTCTTCCACGTGTATGGACTCCTGTGATGACATTGGGTCCACCTGGATATTCCAGGCTCATCGCCTCATCTCCAGGTCAGCTGATCAGTAAATTTAACTCACCTTTGCCTTGTAACCCAACATTCACACATCCTGTGCTTTAGGATGTGGGCATCTGGGGGCGGGGAGGGAAAGTTATTCTGACCACTACACTGCCCTGTGGTGGACCTGACTTTTCCTGGTTTCTCTTGGATAACCGTGTGTTCATAGTCAACTGCCCTGTCCCTCCTTGAGAAGATTCCATCTTTGGTTCTATTTAGATTTCTACAGTTTATTAATAAAGCCGTCTTAAAGTTACATCTTGCATTCACCTTTCTCTCCTCTTCACTGCTGTTTTTTTGAGATAGCTTGTCCCGCTCTTCCCCTTTCCTCACATAGCCTGCCCCACACCTACCAGGACTCTGGCACTGCCTTGATTGTGTTCTAGAAACTGATCATGCTGAGGTTATCCTGAATGATCCTTCTCCAATCACGAAGTACATGGTCTCAGGCCTCACCATGTTTGACTTCACTGAAGCTTGAGACTGAAGACTGGAACTCTTTGTTTTCTAGAACACCCTGTTTTTTCCTGATTTCTCCTACACTCTTCCCTCCTTTTCTTCCACCCCTGTCCACCTGTGGAATGCTGTCATCCCTGGTCCCCTTATGTTTAGTGTGTCCTTGAGTGATTGCAGCCACTTTGCCAATTCAGGTGGCACCTATTGACGATGCCCACATCTGTCCCAAGTCTTGGTCTCTGTTCTGAGCTCAGGACCCACCCACTATAAGCACCACAAGGGCAGGAACCTTGTCAGTTTGGTCATCGTGTTCCTGTGCATGGCACACGGTAAGCCTAAGATTAACATTGGTTGAGCTGATTATCATTGGTATCCTCTCCTAGCTAACTTCACCCAGGTGTGTCTTAGACGCCTCAGACTGAGCATGTTGCAAACTAAGCTCAGCATTTCTCCTTGCTAATACCTGTCCTGCCTCTTTTACTTCCCATTTCGTTGAGGGTATCACCATTTTTCCTGTCACTTCCATAGGGACGCTGCTGTTGTTCCTTCCCCTTTCCCTGCCCCTTCTGATCTACAGTCAAGCCCCAAATGACTCTGGAATTGACCCCATGTGTCTACCCTTCTGCAAATGCTTTAGATCCTGAATGCCTTAGTGAAGCCTTCGTAAAGCTTGGCAGGCACCCGATGCTTTTGCTCGTTCTAAGCTCATTCAGATCTCTGAGACTTTGCCCACGTAGTTCCCTTCGTGGGGAACAGATATCACTCTCTTCTCTGCCTTGTAGACTCCCTGTATCAGTTTCCTATTGCTGCAGTAACAAATCACTGTGAACCTAGTGGCTTGAAACAGCACAAATGTGTTATCTTATAGGTCTGGAGGTCGGAAGTTCAAAATGGATTTTACCGGGTTGATATCAAGGTGTCAGCAGGGTTGTGTTCTTTTTGGAGGAATTCATTTCCCTGCCTTGCCCGGCTTCTAGAGGCTGCCTGCAGTGCCTGTACTTCCTTTACTCGTGACCCCAGCCCTCCAACCTCTGCTGCTGTCCTCGCATCTCCTGTCTTTCACCGAGCCACCTGCCTGCCTTTTATGAGGACCATTGTTTGACACTGGGCCCACCTGGATAATCCAGGATTCCCCTCCCCTTCTCAAGATGCCTAGTGAATCACACCTGCAAAGTTCCTGTTGCCATGGAAGGGGACATAGTCACAGGTTCTGGGGATTAGGATGTGGCCATCTTTGGGAAGTCATTGTTCAGTCTCCCACACCCCTTGTGCATCTGTGGGAGCCTGCTGCAAAGGTGTGCTGTACCATACTTTGTTTAAAAATTTTTTTATTTTTAATTTTTGTGGGTCCATAGCAGGTGTATATATTTGTGGGGTACATGAGATGTTTTGATACAGGCATGCAATGCAAAGTGATACAACATTTCTTCTTGTATTAAGTCTCCATCTCCAACTGGATCTGCTCAACTCCATTGCCCTGGCACATTGCCTGGCATACAGTAAGTGCCATATGTTAATGAATGAATATATAACCCTTTCACCCAAGTACGGTTACAACTTGCAATTCTCCACAACTATGGACCACCAGGAGTGCGTGTGCAATTCTTAAGTCCCCTGGGCAGAGCATGTTGACAAGGTCGGTTTGCTGACAGTTCCTGGTGGCCCACACTGTAATGGGTGAGAAGGGTGATGCTGCATGTATTACATGGCTTCAACAAAGAACTGCACATTTTAAGACAGAAAATTCTCTCTGGCAATGGTTCTTAACTTGGGGCAATTCTCCCCACCAGGGGGACACAGCACTATCTGGAGACACTTTTGGTTGTCACAGCTGGTGGTGGGGGGCAGGGGAGTGGAGAGTCATTCTACTGGCATCTACTAGGTGGAGGTCAGGGGTGCTGCTAAACATCCTACGATGCACAGGCCAGCCGCACCCCGCACTACCACAACAAAGAGTTATCTGACCCCAAATGTCAGTCATGCTGAGGTTAAGGAAGCCTGCGCTGGGGGAACCCCAGGGGCTTATTAACACAGATGGCTGGAGTACCATTTCCTTACTTCATTATCAGTCCTTCTGGAACATAAGGTTTTGTATGTAACCACAGTCTTCGTTTTATGCACGAACTTACAAGTCACTAGAGAACAGGACTCTTTGGGACTTTCACCATTTTGTTCTTTGAACGGAGAGTGTCTTAACACAACTGTTGCCTCTCTTCTGTTGATACCTGGGTCGTTAAGCTGGGGAGAGGCAAGGGCTTTGGGGCACGAAGTTGTTAAACTTGCTTCTGATAGTGTTTGGGCCCTGTAATGTTTTATCTTTGTATTGGGATGTGCTTTTATGTGGGGGGACAGGCGATGGGTCCTCTGCTGCTCACATATTGGTTCCTGGCATTGAAGTGCTGGAAGGAGCCTTGGCAGTCATGGCCCATGACATCAGATGATGAGACTGAGCCTCAGAGAGGCAGAGTGACAATGGTCCCCTAGTGGCAGAACCCAGCTGCCTTCCAATATGGAAGAACCAGCCCCGCCCAATTTCTGTAGGGGCTCAGAAAATGTCAGGCTCTTGCTTCCCCTCATGAGGCTCTTGCTACAGTCTCTTTCCCTTGTAAGGTTTTTGTTTTTTTATTTTGTGAGACAGGGTCTCACTCTGTCGCTCAGGCTGGAGTGCAGTGGTACAATCAAGGCTCACTGCAGCCTCGACCTCCTAGGCTCAAGCAATCCTCCCACCTCAGCCACCCAAGTAGCTGGGACTACATGTGCGTGCCACTACGCCCCGCTAATTTGTGTATTTTTTGTAGAGATGGGGCTTCGCCATGTTGCCCAGGCTGGTCTCGAACTCCTGGGCTCAAGTGATCCACCTGCCTGGGCCTCTCAAAGCATTGGGATTAGGCGTGAGCCATCACACCAGGGTGTAAGGTTTTTTTAAACAGATTTATTGATATATAATTTACATACTATACAATTTATCCATTTAAGGTGTGCAATTCAATGGGTTTTGGTACATTATTAATTTTATGCTAAAACATGTAACGATTTGCAATTTTCAGCACTTTTAAGTGTACAGTTCAGTTATACTGGGTATATTCACAATGCTTTGCAACCATCACCACTATCTAGTTCCAAAACTTTTTTTAAAAATCACCCCTCCCTAGTAAGTTTCTAACTTGAAGGTCAGAATCCATGTCCCCTAGGGGTTCCTGGACCAGCCAGCCAATTTGGAGAACACTTGGAAGCCCAAGGATCCCAGTTGAAATTCCAAAGGAAGATAGGAAAAGGGAAAGCGTGGCTTTTTTTTTTTTTTTTTTTAATGTTTTTGGTTGATATTTCCTTTGGGAGGCCCTTTATTTTCTCTCTCTCTCGCGCGCACACACACACACACACACACACACACACACAGACACACACACACACACACAAATTAGCCAGGCATGGTGGCACATACCTGTAGTCCCAGCTACTCAGGAGGCTGGGGCAGGAGAATCACTTGAACCTGGGAGCAGGAGGCTACAGTGAGCCGACGTTGTACCACTGCACTCCAGCCTGGGCAACAGAGTGAGACCCTGTCTCAAGCAGAAAAAAAAAGTCTACATCATGGGAGAAAACACTGCAGTGCCAAACAGATCCTTTGAATTCACAGACACGGTTGATATCATTCCACGTTTCTTCACTTAAATTCCTTCAGCTGGCAAAGGTCCACCAGCAACCTGGTTGATCATGAGCACTTGGTTTTCAACTTGATCATTATCTTATGGATAAATATCTTGCAGGCAGTTCTATAGTTTTCATTAGGGGACACTTAAGGCAAAAGTTGGCTCATGGGTCTGAACTCTGTGATCAACTGTCCTTATATTTAGCCATACAAAGAAAAAATACTAATAACAAAAATCCTGTGATATTTGTCCTAATGGAGCACTATCCAGTTGGCAAGAAAAGACCAGAAAAAGCCTTTGCTTATTTCCTTTCTTTGGCCACGGAAGTGGTGGGGGCACTGCTGGAGGCTGGTCTGTCTCTAGGTGTGGGTGACAGAGTGGCAAGATGAAGTGCAGTTCAGTTCATACTGTTATTTCTGTCTTGGATTAAATACTATAAACATTTCAATGCTTATTAATGACTCATTTGGCATAACAAATTTAAGTCCTTGAGCACCCAGGTACAGCATGTATAGACAGTTTAAACAACCAGCTCCTTACACTTGAGCTTCTTACCAGCCAGTATGCAAACACCAGCCCTTGTGTTTTTGCCAGATTTTTCTGGACTGTTCTAGACTTGGAAGACTTGGGGCCATGTTCTAGGTCTGGTCCTCTGGGGCTGCACCAGTTTTATCCATCACATGCCACCTCCCCGTGTGAAAAGTCTTTAATTAGCTTAGTGTCCTGTCTAATTATTCCAGCTAGTTCTTAGGTTTGTGCCTGGAGCTAGACGGAGACGCTTGGCCCTCATTGGAGATGCTTGGCCCTCATTTTGGATGAAGACTGGGAAAGACCATTCTTGCTCTGCTCCCCCCTCCTCTTAGCTAGCATCATCATGGACCTCAATTTTCTTCACCAGGGTGTTCTGGGTGCTGTCTTCTGATGAGCATTTTACATGCTAGCTTCTCAAAGAAATTCATTTGACACGAATGACTTCATAAATGAGCTTTGCCTTTCTCCTGTTTTGATCATCACAACAAAACAGGCAAAAACATCTCTTCACAACTTGACCGAAATGGGACAGTTTTAAACCACTTAGCCAGTGATTTCTAATTGCCCCTTTGTTCTCAACAAACTATTAGATGGCAAAGAGAGGTGTCAACTCAAATACAGTAGGTCAATGAGCTCATCTGTGATCCATGAAGCAGGATGGGCAGAGCAAGCGTTTGTTAATTGATGCTGATTTTTTTTAAAGCTTAATTGCTGCTTTTGACTGTCAGAAAACAAATGAAAGTAATTGGCTTGCGGAGGGTGGATTGTGGGGGGAAAAGTGAGGTGGAAGATTTCACCAAGTGAAGAAAAAATTGGAAAGGGGGAAGCAGTTCACACTGTGTTCATCTGTTTTTTTGAGGGCATAATGACTACAGCTGCTTGCTTGAGACATTTTTAAAGTTAGTGTTTGGAATAGGTTATATATCCTCAGGATTCGAAATTCAAAAGGTGAAAAAGTGTTTACAGGAAAAAGTCTCCCTCCCAACTCTGTCCTTCAGCTGTGCAGTGACCCTCCCCATAGGCTGCTGCTATTTTGTTTCTCAAGTTTTCTTCCAGGGAACTTTCATACATATACCAACACACAGGCATTTCTGTAATTTTCCTCTCCTTTAATGTCCTGATTAATTGATGATGGGCGAACTTCTATCTAGCTGGGGAGTTTCCCCCCCGGAGATGTGCATTGGAGCGCTATGCCTAGTCCTTCCATCTGGTTTTGATGGAGGGATGGGTGGACTTCGGAAAAGTTCTCCAGGAGACTGCTCTATTGTCCTGAGGCTCAGCTGATCTGGGTTATTAATTGACAGAAACTTTGTCCTGGATCTTAACCCATCTAGGTGTTTTGTTTTGTTTTGTTTTTTGACAGAGTCTCACTCTGTTGCCCAGGCTGGAGTGCAGTGGTGTGATCTCTGCTCACTGCAACCTGTGTCTCCCAGGTTCAAGTGATTCTCCTGCCTTGGCCTTCCGAGTAGCTGGGATTATAGGCACCCGCCACCATGGCCAGCTGATTTTTTTGTATTTTTAGTAGAGATGGGGTTTCACCATGTTGGCCAGACTGGTCTGGAACTCCTGCCTCAGGTGATCCACCTGCCTCAGCCCCCCAAAGTGCTAGGGTTACAGGCGTGAGCTACCACACCTGGCCTTAACCCAGCTGGGTTTTGAACTCAGGAACAGTCTTCCCACTCTCATGTCGTGTGTATAGTAAGGACTTTCTTCAAATGATAGAAGCCAAGCAGGGCCCACTAACCTGAGCAAAAAGGATGCTTATTCTGGGGCCGCAGGGTCCTCTCGTGCAACCCAAGGGTGCCTGCTGGAGGAGCCGAACCCCAAGAAACAGCAGCTGGAGCTAGGTGTGGGCTGGCTGCCCAGCGTGCCCTCTGGCCATGCTTCCTCCCTGTCCCCTTTCTTCTGTGTGACTTGTTCATGGGGCACATGCCACAGTTCCAAATGCCTGTTAAGTGTCACTTGATTTGGTCCCAGTTCCACATTTTTGCTTGTGAGACTGAGCCCACTGGAGCCAATGTCTCCCCCCAGCCCACCCTCCATATACACAGGTGGCTGCTCCGTGCCCACATCAATGGTGGGTGGGAGGTGCTCAGTTCCAGTCTTGGCGTAAATGTTGAAGGAAGGCGCATGGAGGACCCAAATGAAGCCCTGCCCCATGGAGGAGGAGGTGCTATGGGCCGGCCTTGGGCCAGGCACTCTCAGTGAGGATGCTAGACCGCCTGCCAGTGTCGGTGCTCATTTTCCCTGTCCTCCTCTTGACAAAGGGGTGACTGATGTGAGGCCGCGTGGCCTCTCCTGTGCTCTAGCCATCCAGGATGTTCATTCCATCCTCACAGAGTCCCTTCCATGAGGCTCCCTGAGGAAGGGCCCTTGTCGGAGCTGAGAACAGTTGTGCTTCAGAGTAATGGGGCTATTTTCATCCTTTAAGCTGCTGAACTGTGTGACTAAGCTCCGTGTCACCTATTGAGTTGGCGGCCCTTAAAAAGTGTGTCTGTGCCTCGGGGGCCCTTGGATAGGTTGGTGATAGCATGCCGTGGGGGAAGGGTACAGTTGTGACATCGTCTGGCTCTTTTAGGGAACCTGTGGGTTTTTAAATGGAGGAAGAGATGTAGACATTGTAAAAAACAACCACCGCCTGACGAGTTAACCCCTGAGGTAGAGATGCGCTCCAGAAAGTGGCCGGGGGGCTCTTACGCTAATGCCTATCTCCTCCCTTCTGCCTTCTCCCTCTCTTTTTCTCCTCTCTCTCCCCCTACCTTTTCTCTCTCTGCTCTCTCTTCGTCCCCTCACCCTTTCTCCCATCCCTCACTCCCCTTCACCCTCTCTCCCTCACTTTCTCTCATCCAGATCTATCTCCCCTACCCTCTCTTTGTCCCCTCATCTCTCTCCCATTCCCCTGCACCCCCTCTCCCCTTCCACCCTCTTTTCCCCACCCCTTCTCCCCACACCTTCTCTTTCCCTCCCAGTCTCTCTCTCCTCACCCTCACTGTCCACCCCCAGCCTCCTGACCCTCCCCACTCCTGCTCTGCCTTCCTCTCAGCCCCTCTGTGTTTGGCCCCATTCCTCCCAGCCCGTTTCTCTTATTTTCTCTCCTCCTCACCCCTCCTCTCCTGGCCCCTGTGTCTTACGCTTCTCATTGCCCACATCCCTTCTCCACTGCCCCCTTCTCCACACTTCCTCTCCTGTTCTTACTAAGCCCTTCTTCCTTTCTTCCTACCCCTCCTCCCTCTCTTTTCTTACCCCTCAACACCCCCAGCCCCCCACTTCACCCCACTCTCTCTCCCTCTAACTCTTCCTCCCCTCTCTCCCATCCTCTCATCTGTCCCCAACCCCCCTTTTCTGTCTCTCTGCCCACTTCTTTCTCCCCCAACCCCAGCTCTCTCCCTGGAACCTCACTCTGGCCCCAGCGCCCACTGTCCTTCAACTCCTCTTCTCTCTTGCACTTCCTCCTCCTTCCCACATTCTCCCATTTCTTCCTTCAAACCCAGTATTGCTGCGTGCCTCAGATTTTCAATCCCAGAGGGCAGGAAGAGCCAGGGACAGGGTTATTGGCCTTCTCCAGCCCACAGCCAGCCATGGGTCCCTACTCTAGAACAACCACGATTTTTATTTTAATGTACTTCTTTTAGAGTTGTGTATATATATTATATATATATATCTTTTTGAGATGGAATCTCACTATGTTGCCCAGGCTGAAGTGCAATGGCATGACTTTGGCTCACTGCAACCTCCACCTCCCCAGCTCAATAGATTTTCCCACCTCAGCCTCCCAAGAAGCGGAATTATAGGCACGCACCACTATACCTGGATAATTTTTGTATTTTTAGCAGGGACAGGGTTTCATTGTGTTGTCCAGGCTGGTCTCGAACTCCTGGCCTCAAGTGATCCACCCACCTTAGCCTCCCAAAGTGCTGGGATTACAGGTGTGAGCCACTGTGCCTGGCACTATTTCTTTTTTCTTATGAACTCCTCTTATTATCATCTTACTACCATTCCGAAATATTTTGGTGTATTTCTTTTTAGGTTTTTTTTTTTTTTTTTTTTTTTTTTGATAGAGTCTTGCTCTATCCCCTAGGCTGGAGTGCAGTAGCATGATCTCGGCTCACTGCAACCTCCGCCTCCTGGGTTCAAACAATTCTCCTGCCTTAACCTCTCGAGTAGTTGGGATTACAGGTGCCCACCATCACATCCGGCTAATTTTTTGTATTTTTAGTAGAGACAGGGGCTCACCATGTTGGCCAGCCTGGTCTCGAACTCCTGACCTCAGGTGATCCATCTGCCTCGGCCTCCCAAAGTGCTGGGATTACAGGTGTGAGCCACCATGCCCAGCCAGGGTTTTTACTATTAATATATACTTGTTGCTATATGTACATGTATTTTATATATACATATGCATATTTATGTGTATATATATGTCTTTGTTTTTTTCTCACTTCATAGTCATCTTTGAAGCCAGTGTTTTTAGTTGCTGAGTATTTGAGTTCATACATCTTAATGTATGTAACTATTTCCCTGTCATTTGAGCATTTAGGTAGTTTCTATGATCTTGATATTATATAGATGAGGATGTGATGGACATATGTCCCCTTTCTATCCTGTAAGGAAATCACGTTGTAGACAGGGTGGCATTTTATATCCATTCTTTATCTCCATAGATTCCCATATGACTGGACTGGCCCCTGATGATGAGAAGCAAGAGGAGTTCAGTCCAGGGGGATTGGCACATGGGAATTGGCAGGGTACTTGTCCTCCATGTGTTTGCTTTTAGTTTTAGTTCTAGAAACTCTGCTCATATGGCTTATCATCCCTTTTATATGTGCGCTCTGTGTGTGTGTGTGTGTGTGTGTGAGAGAGAGAGAGAGAGGTGTGTGTGTGTGTGTGTGAGAGGATGTATGTGTGTGTGTGTGTGTGTGTGTGTGTGAGAGAGAGAGAGAGAGAGGGGGGGGGTGGCTGTTTTTTTTTTTTTTTTTTTTTTTTTTTTTTTTTTGAGACAGAGTCTCACTCTGTCGCCCAGGCTGGAGTGCAGTGGAGCGATCTCGGCTCACTGCAAGCTCTGTCTCCCAGGTTCACGCCATTCTACTACCTCAGTCTCCCAAGTAGCTGGGACTACAGGCGCCTGCCACACGCCCAGCTAATTTTTTGTATTTTTTTAAGTAGAGATGAGATTTCACTATGTTAGCCAGGATGGTCTCGATCTCCTCACCTCGTGATCTGCCCGCCCCTGCCTCCCAAAGTGCTGGGATTACAGGTGTGAGCCACCGTGCCCGGTCACCATTCTTTTACCTGACTGGCATTTAAAGGAATTTTATTTCCCAGAACTGTAGGGAAAACTGTGTCCTGAAGGCCGTGAGCCATCCATGTGACTTCATGTTTGGCTGAGATAGGGTCCAACTCCCTTGCTGGCAAGGGAAAGGTCATGACTATAATAATCCCCTTGTGGTTTCTAGCTTAGCTTTGTGTCATCATGCACTCCTCTGAAAAAATTGTGTTTTTAGCTTTTAAGGGCACCAAGTAAGGGTGGCTAGAACCCCCAGGAGCCAGGCTGGATGAACCATCTCAACGCCTTGGCCTTTTTAATTCATCACTTTCAGTAATGGACAGGATTGTGGAAAGTATTCATTCTTCAGCCACCAAGTGTACATCAAATGTCAGCTCATGTACCTGGGAAAAAAATTAGTTGAATATTTATGATGCCGTCTCGGGGCAAGTTTCGGTGAAAGTTCTAAAGTTCATGATAATAAATGTTAGAAAGCATTGGTAGCTAATATGTACCATATACTTTCTCCCTTTGGTATCTTTTCAAATTGTGAATATAACCTGACTTGAATTTGTAGGACAAACAAAACAGTTGACTCAATACTGCTGTATGTTGGAATTCAATTAAATTCTCTAAGTGTTTATTGAGTGCCTGTTAAGTATAAGATCTGATAACCAGGGGAACTCCTCAAAGACATCTCGAGTTTCACTCAATTATTCATTTTTCTTAACTTTCATTTCCCTAATTGGGAGAAGATTGTGATGTGGTCATTTTATGAACCGCCCAACGGAATAAGCAGTTAAAGCAAAGGGTGTTTGAGAAAGTTCTGTTTATCCAGAAAGAAGGAAAGATATAAATTTTAGCAACACACATCAAATTAGAAGACAGCTTTCTGAGATAGAAAAATGTCTAGTCAGTCTCTGAAACTCCCTCCTCACTGGTAGTTTAGAGAGGAACAAAACAGAATGGGGTTTCTCAAATGAGTGCTGAAGTTCCCCTTACAAGGAAAACATTTCCCGAGAATTCCTGCTTTGCCTTAAACCCACTATCACGAAGATCAGCACTAACAGGAGACACGGTGGTGTGCTTCGGCCATGAGGTTGTTGCTTGGTGATGTGACAGGCACATACTGCTTGCTCTGGTGCAGTCTTTTGTGTTCACTTGGTTCTCCCGTCTCTTTTCTCTCTTCAAACCACTGTGAGAATCCCTTCATATAGTTCTTTCTGAGGCCTTCTCATGTGGTGCTACACGTTAAAATCAGTTCTGGAAGCTGATATGATAGTTGATGTCATGTCTGTCTATGCCATCAAACATCATTATAAAATGTATAGTAGTGGGCTGGGCATGGTGGCTCATGCTTCTAATCCCAGCACTTTGGGAGGACAAGGCCAGAGGATCATTTGAGCCCAGGAGTTCGAGACCAGCCTGGGCAACATGGCGATACCCTGTCTCTATTTTAAAAATACAGAAAATTAGTCAGGCATGGTGGCACGTGCCTGTAGTCCTAGCCACCCAGGAGACTGAGGTGGGAGGATCACCTGAGCCTGACAGGTCGAGGCTGCAGTGAGCCATGATCGTGCCGCTGCACTCCAGCCTGGGCGACAGAGTGAGACCCCCAGCTCAGAAAAAAAAAAAAAGAAAGAAAGAAAGAAAGAAATGTGTAGTTGTGGACTCATCTTTTGATGTAAGAACTAAAACACTGTGCTCCAGCTCTGTCCCCTCCCTCCCCTTTCCCTAGTGGAAGCAACCACCCTAAGTCTTTTTAGAATCATCTTTCTTCTTTTTTAAGAAATAATTTTATCGTTTCCATATGTATCTCTTAAAAACAAACATACTGTCTGGTTTTGCTTGTTTTTGGTTTTATAAAACTGGGACCGAAACTGCAGAGACTTGTGACTTGCTTGTTGTCTCTGATTTTGCAGTTCATGTGTTTTTCCTGTCTGGTATTCCATTGTTTGAACATGCCACTGTGTACTTACCCTTTCTCCCCCGATGGACTTTTGCTTTGCTTCCAGTTTTTTGCTGCTATGTACAGACTTCCCATCACCATTTGAATAAATGTCTCTGGTGTATGTGTGAGGTGTATTTTTTTAAAGGTTCATAACAAGGAGTGGTTTTGCTGGATTTTAAGTTGCTGGATTTCCAAAGTGTTGTGCCAGTATATGTTCTCAAGAATTGAGTGAATGAACAAACTAATGAATGAAGAAGATAACATATTCATGGAAGGAGAGAGTATATGAATATTCAGCTTTAGACGAGAATGCCTAATTGATTTTCAAAATATGTGTTCCCAGAGTGTAAACATCTCTGCTGCTCCCTATTCTCACCAATATTTGGTATCACAGATATACTGGGACATAGACTAAACTGCCATCACAGAGACCCCAAAACAGCATAGCTGTTTCCCTCTCAGGCTATGACCATTGGACTGGTCAGAGTGAGTGAATTGCTTTGCTCAGGTTCCTTCTCTCTTGTGGACATGGTTGGAGCTGGCTCACCAGCACTGTGTCCACCTTCCAGCCCATGGCAGAGGGAAGTAGACGGGGAGTAGCTTCTCTTTGTTAAGGACATGACCTGGAAACTGCTCACATCACTTCCACCCACACCCCATTGCAAAGAACTTAGCTACAGACTCACACCCAGCTGCAGGTGAGTCTGAGGAAACAGGCTCCAGCTGTGTAACCATGTGCCCAGCAAAAGCTGAAGGCAGAGGAGTATTAGTTTCCTATTTCTGCTGTAATAAATTACCACAAATGTAATGGCTGCAAACAACATACATTTGTTATATTCTAGTTTGTGAAATCAGAAGTCCAGAATGGGTGGGCAGGGCTGAGTGCCTTCTGGAGGGGAGGATCCCTTTCCTTACCTTTTGCAGCTTCTAGAGGTCATCTGCATGACTTGGCTTCTGGCCTCTTCCTCACATCACCCTGACCCCTCCTCCCTTCATCTCATTTCCTTTTCCAGCTCTTCCATCTTTTAAAGATCCGTGTGATTACACTGGGATCTGCCAGTTAATTCAGGATACTGTCCTCATCTCAAGATCCTTAATCAAATCTGTGAAGTCCCTTTAGCCACGTTATGTAACATATTCACAGGTTTGGGGAATTAGGACATGGACATACTTTGCAGGCATTGGGGAGCATTATTCTGTTTACCATGGGGGGAGGGATGGGTTCTACAGACAGTCCCTGACTTATAATGGGTTGATTAAATGGTTTTCTGATTTTACAATGGTGGAAAAATGACATGCATCCAGCACATTCCTGATCATGTCCTCATAAACCCATTGTGAGTTGAAAATATCCTAAGTCGAAAGTGCATTTACAACTTAGGATATTTTCAACTCACGATGGGTTTATGCAGGTGTAGCCCCGTGGTTAGTTGAGAAGCATCTGTATTTTTTAAAAGAGGAAGGGGATAATGGGTACTAGAGAGAATGATCAGTTTCTGCCATATCATACCATCACATTTTTGCCAATCACATGGCTGTGGATATATTTTAAGTGTTAAGTTGTCAGAACTGGTGAATTTGCTGAAGGGAGGACTTTGTTTTCTGATACTTTGTGATTGTCAGGATTCAAATGTTGAAGTACTCCTAAAAAACAAAGCATATTTTTGGGGTCTTTCTCATGAGTGACAATTTCATCCATCAGTCTTCTGTTTGCCACAGTCCTTTTGCAGAGGGCATTCCCATCCACTGTTGTACTTGTAGCTTCCTCAGCGAAGCTGACAGAGCAGCTAGCATCCCTAGAATTAAATGACAAAGATCCCGGTGCACAGTAGGGGCCCAGATGTGTTACAAATAAACAATAACAAAAGCCCACACTAGCACATCGTGCCCAGAGCCCTCTTGTGTGTGATAATCACCTCATCATACATTACATGCACATAGTAGGTAGACAAATCAAACCCTCCTTTCCTAATATCCTCTGGCCCTCCAGCTTGCTGTGGACTGGACGTTCGTATCCCCCTCTTATTCATTCCTGTGTTGCAGCCCTAATCCCTCATGTTGTGTTATTTGGAGATGAGGTCTTTGGGAAGTCATTACAGGTCCCTATTCCTTTAGGCAGCTCGATTTAGAAGTCTTTATTCTTTTTTCTTTCATCAATTGTTTTCCTCTGATAATGGGGGAGGGTAAGTCACTAATTTGTCAAATTTATGTGCACTCATTTTTGTATATAAGATAGTACAAACTTTCTGTGGTGATAACTTAGGAGTCTGCAGGGGCCAGCAAGACTCATTTGTCCTTTGCTGGATCCAGCAGCACCATCCTCGGCCCCTTTTCATTACCTCCCTGGGCTTCGCTAAGACTGTGCTTGGACCCTTCCTTCCCTCCATGTTGTCCTAGGCCCTGTCTTGAGAAATCTTGGCTCTCAGCCTGGAGCTAACAAATTCTTGCTTAGGAGGTGGAAGAGAATCGCATGTCTGACTAAAATAATTCATACACACTGCAGTTGCAATTTCACTTTCCTGGGGTTTATAAACAGGAAGACGCCACCAATTGGGGATGAGTTATTTATTTTTGAGGGGGGATCGTGAGACATCTTATTTATCTTTGTTTTACTTGGTCTGCTGGAAAATGCAAGGAAATCCGATTTGTTGTAGCCAGACATAATTCCCTCTTCCCTTTCCTCCCTCCCCACCCGTAACTTGGCTGCTTCCTGAAGCACAGGAGAAGGGTCACCACTTGAGGAGAAGGCGCATGCTGGTTCAGGAAGCCCCAGCAGGGACTGCAAGGACTCCAAAAATTATGCTCTGTGAGCACTAGTTTCCCCGGTGCCCGGGCCAAGACCACAGCCTTCTCAGGTCTTCTTGTCTATGCTGGTATCACTATGCCTGGCACAGTGTCTCACCAACAGGCAGCAAAAGAAAAATATTTGTTGGAAGAGTGAAAACAACATATGACTTTAATGCCAGCCTCATTTTCCCCAACCAGTTCAAAAATTGATATTTATTTTTGCATATTGATTTCTGCTCAAATGCATGTTGCCTATGGTTGGGGCGACCGAGAAAGCCAGCACTACTCAGTCTTCCCTACTCTTGGCCTTATCGTGTTGTAAGGTTTGTTTACGTTTAGATAGCATTTCTCTCAAGAGGCCTAAAAAATAGATAAAATCATCAGTGACGCCATCCATGGGAGAATTTTGGCAACACAACAGCATTTGTGCCTAGACCACTTCTGCTGTATGTATGAGAATCTTTCTGTGGCCTTTGATTAGCCATTAACAGAAATTTCTTTTTGTTTGTTTGTTTGTTTGTTTCTTTCTTTCTTTCTTCCTTTCTTCCTTTCTTCCTTTCTTTCTTTCCTTTCTTTTCTTTCTTTCAACGGGATCTCACTCTGTTGCCCAGGCTAGAGTGCAGTGGTACCATCATGGCTCATTGTACCCTCAAACTCCTGGGCTCAAGTGATCTTCCTGCCTCAGCCTCCCAAGTAGCTGGGACCACAGGTGCGCACCACCATACCTGCCTAATATTTTTATGTTTTTTGTAGGGATGGAGGTCTCGTTATGTTGCCCAGGCTGGTCTCTAACTCCCGGCATCTTGACCTCCCAAAGTGCTGCAATTACAGGAATGAGCCACCACACCCAGCCCTCAGAAGTTTCTTTTGCATTGAACTTGCCAAGAAAAGACCCATTTATGATCAGCCCCTTGTAAAGCGCGTGCCCTGTCTTCAGGGTAGCTGAGGGGCTAGCTTGTTATACTGTCCCCTCCAAAGTTTCCCTGCCATGGTTCTACCATAGAAGAAATCTTCTTTATCTTCCTTAGTTGTGGTCAGCTTTCAGGCTTGCCACACTTCCTCCTGGGTGAGTAAAGAGGCACATCTGGGCGCCCTGGGTTGGGCGCAGTAGATTTGAGATAAGGGAGCCAGAGTGCTCATTTCTGCAGCAGGGCTCTCATCCTGCATTTTAGGGAAGTGTCTCTGGCCCCCTGCAGTGCAAGATGTTTTTCTTCTTTTTTCCTCTTGCTTTATGTTAGCTTGAACCAGTCCCTGGTGTTTTGCTTCAGGATGCTTTTCTTCCTCCCTAGGGAGTAATTGCTTAGAAAATGCCCTCCTGTCAAAACCATAAAGTCTTCAATATCGTAAATTGGTAGTGGAAACTCCTCCATCATCTGGCTTAATATTTGAACCATTGCTAATGGCTAAGAGACTGCAGCATGATGGTGGGTCCCTTTGGAAGCCTGTTGGGTCAACTGGGGTGTTGGCTGTCTCCTTTGGTCAGTGTGTGTACAGTCATTTGGGGACCAGCCCATTTATCGCAGGCACTTCAATCTTTTAATGCGCTCACGCTTTGAAGAATTATAGGAGCCATATGCCGCTTCCCAGGTAACCGAGACTTGCTAAAAATAGAGCTTAAATGGCCCCACTGTTCTGGCATTGGAAATCGTTGCTTTTTATTTTTAGGCCAGCTTGTGTGATCCGTAACTACTTTCAAGCCTGAGCAATAAGAATCACTGAGCAAGACCTTTGTCAGTTGAACACTGTTAAGGTTTGAACCTCCACTCCCAGCTAGTTGGAAGGAGAATCCAAATCTATTGAAATAGGGAGTGCTGACCTCCACATGGCTCCCCTCCTCCACCTCCACCCTCTATTAAGCAGGATTCTGTTTCACTGTGGGTTTAGGGTACTTACCACAAGAAAAATACGTTGCAAAGAATGAATTCTGGCTGTGAGTTTATGGCACCAGCCAAACAACCAGAACAGATTGGCATAAAACAGCTTTGAGGCCATTAAAGAACACCACCAAGGCCGAGACCCACGCACTGTGGATTTTGGGTGGTCTGAAATGGAAATTGTCATCACCATACTTAGATGCAGATTAATGCATTAAATGATAAATAAGAATAGGCCTAACTTCCATTGCTCATTTCATAAGTAATAGTCTCATTTTACTATCCCCATTCTTGCCCACCTTCAGTTACAGAAATAACTCTGAGTGGGTTTGCTTTTTAAAGATCTGTGTCAAGCAGATACCTCACAAAAATGGCACAGGCAAAGTGTTCTATTTAGAAGTTGCCCTGTGACACAAAACCACAGTGTGTTTTCTGTCCTTGGGCACTGGTTTCTTTGGACGTAAGTGCTAGGGGCATGGCGCTGGCCTTCCGGGGGAAGTGACTTGAAAGTGCTGTGGGCTCCGCATAGAGAGTTTTACTTCATTAACAGTCGCTTATCCGTCAGGTCCAGAAGACGCAACGGTGGTACTGGTAACCGGGTATATTCGTTTCCTATTGTTGCCCTAACAAATTACCATAAAATGAGTGGCTTAAAACAACACAGATTTTACTGTCTTACAGTTCTGTAGGTCAGAAGTTTGATGTGGGTCTCCCTGGGCTAAAATCAAAGTGCCGACTGGGCTGCATTCCTTTTTGGAAACTCTAAGGAAAATCCCATTCCCTTCCATTTCCCATCTTCTAGAGGCAGCCCGTATTCCTTGACTCATGGCCCCTTCCTCCATCTTCAAAGTCACCAACAGTGACCCAGGTCTTTTTCAGGTTGTGTCACTTGATCTTCTCTCCTGTGCCCTGCTCTGCTTTTAAGAACCCTTGTGGGTACATTGGGTCCATCTGGATAATCCAGGCGACTCTTCCTTTTGTAGGGCCAGCTGATGAGCAACCTTAATTCCATCTGCAACTTTCATTCCCTTTTGCTTGGGATTGGGATGTGGGCATCTTTGCAGGGGGTGGGGGGTGTTGTTCTGCCAGCCCACAACAGGGACTTTGTTTTCCTAAATCTCCATGTCAAGTAGGGCCAAAGGGGCAATCATTTTGGTGGCAGCCTACGTGGAAGATGGCTTCTATATTTGCAGAGTTTCAGGAAGTCGAGAGGGTTTCTCTTAGACCACTGGACGGTGAAGTTTGTCAGATACGTTGTTTCTCTGTAGGGTTGTCCTGGAGTTTTGATGATCCCAGCTGAGACTCTTACTGGGGCTGCTAGAGCCTGGGGATGGACAGCCGTGAAGGGGAGCGGGGAGTTAGGATGACTGGTAGCAGCTGGGCTGGCCAGCGAGCGAGGAATGAGGAAGCAGGGGGATGAGGACAGGAAATGATAGACAAGTCTGCCCCTTGGGAGAAAGAAAATAGAAGATGGGGTTGATTACATCTGGCCCCAAAGAAAATAAAAGCATGGGCCTTTTTGTTTGTAGGCTTTGTGATTGATTCTACTGTTGAGTCAACTTAGACGCTGGGCTAAACAAATTTATTTGCTCACTTTTTGGACATCCAGTGCACTCTTGACACTAAAAGCCTCAGGGGTTCAGTGTGGCCACTTGGGGGTTGGGGGGTGTTGGGTGTCACTGCCCAAACAACTCTCTCTGGAGAGAGCAGCAGCCCAGCTGGGGACCTCATCCCAGGAGGGCTCTGCTCTGGGAAATGTAAACCCTTCTGGCACAGACTTACAGAGGCTTAAATGCGTTCTCAAGAATTCTAACAAATAATCTGTTGTGAACTTAAACTGGTTTGGACTTTGAAGAATTGACAAGTTCTTTTAAGAAATAGTACGTGGGAGCTTTGTGCATCCTTTCCCACGGTCCCATGACTGAGAGGTATGTTACAGTGAAAGCAAGTCTCAGACATGTTTTGGCCACTCATTCAGACACTTATTAGTACGCAGGCATGAAGAGAGCCCTGCTTTAGCTGGGCATGTTGGCACATGCCTATAGTCGCCATTACTTGGGAGGCTGAGGTGGGAGGATTACTTGAGCCCAGGAGTTCAAGGCTGTAGTGAGCTGTGATCCTGTCACTGTACTCCAGCTTGGGCAACAGAGCAAGACCCTGTCTCTTTAAAAAAAAAAAGAGAGAGCGCCCTGCAGGCTGTTTTGTAAGCTCAGCAAAGCTTGAGCCCTCTGGCCAGGCCCCTTTTGGGAAAGAGATATTCAAGGCAGATGGCCACTGTATTCCAGTGCCAGGATTCAGCTAACCCCCAGGGAGGGGACAGGGTCCTCCTCTAGTGGTTGACAATGGCCCCTGACAGTCCTGGGCCTCTTCTCTGAAGGGGGCAGACTGCTGTTATTTCTAGATTCTTCTGTGCAGTTCTTCTGAGGATGGAGATGGTGGCACAATATTTTCACCCAATTCCTAGAGCAGAGAGCCACTGCTTGTTTTCATCATGCTAATTAACCAACTCTGGTGCAAATGGACTCTGATTAGTCTTTCAAATGCTGATCCACCATCCCTGGAGTGCTTGTTTTTCGTTTGGTTACTTCAGTTGTGAGCTGACCTCTTTTAGGGTAAGGATCAAAGCCAAGTAATACAGAGCTATATGAGGAGACTTCAACAAGTTCATGGAAAATGGGTATTATGAAAAAACTATGCATGGATTTACATTTTTTTTGCACCAAAATAAACTCACACTAACTTGGCTGTAACATGTCTGAATAGTATCTAGTTTGAGGCACTAAGAAAGATAAGACACCAGTTTGGAAAGAGCCGCTATCAGAGCAACATGAATTCTGCTAAAATTGAAGCAAGAACAAACATCAAACTTACAGTGAAGCTTGAGTGGAAGAATGGTGAAATCACTGATGCTTTACACAAAATTTATGGGGACAATATTCCAAAGAAATTAGCAGTTTACAAATAGATAACTCATTTTAAGAAAGGACAAAGCAATGTTGAAGATAAGGTCTGCAGTGGCAGACCATCCACATCAATTTTTGAGGAAAAAATTTATCTTGTTTATGCCCTAATAGAAGAGGACTGACAGTTAACAACAGAAACAATAGCCAACACCACAGACATCTCAATTGGTTCAGCTCACACAATTCTGACTGAAAAATTAAAACTGAGCAAATTCAATGGGCGCCAAAACCATTGCTCCCAGATCAGGTACAAACAAGAGCAGAGCTTCCAGTGGAAATTCTAAACAGGTGAGATCAAGATCATGAAGCATTTATTGGAAGAACTGTAATGGGAGATGAAACACGGCTTTCCCAGTGCCATCCTGAAGACAAAGCACAATCAGAGCAATGGCTACCAAGAGGCAGAAGTGGTCCAGTCAAAGCAAAAGCAGTCAAGAGCAAAGGTCAGGGCAACAGTTTTTGGGGATGCTCCAGGCATGTTGCTTGTTGACTTCTTGGAGGGCCAAAGAACAGTAACATCTGTTTATTATGACAGTGTTTTGAGAAAGTTAGAGCATGAGCAGAAAAACATCCAGGAACAGTTTACCCGAGAGTTCTTCACATGAGAGTGCTCCTGCTCATTCTCATTCCTCTTATCAAACAAGGGCAATTTTGTGAGAATTTTGAGGCGAAATCATTAGGCATCCACTTCACAGTCCTTATTTGGCTCTGACTCCTTTTTTGTCCTAATCTTTAAAAAAATCTGTAAAGATCACCTATTTTCTTCAGTTAATAATGTGAAAAAGACTGCACTGACATGGTTAAATTCCTAAGACCCTCAGTTCTTTAGGGATGAACTAAGTGGCTGATGTTATCACTTACAAAAGTGTCTTAACCTTGATGGAGATTATGTTGATAAATAAAATTTATATTTATAATTTTATCTCTTAATTATATTTTCCATGAACTTTTTGAAGTCCTCATATAGTACACTGTTTCTTTTTTAGTGTGGATTGCTATTTTTATTTATTTATTTTTTATTTTTATTTTATTTTGAGATGGAGTTTCGCTCTGTCGCCCAGGCTGGAGTGCAGTGGCATGATCTTGGCTCACTGCAAGCTCTGCCTCCTGGGTTCACGCCATTCTCCTGCCTCAGCCTCCCAAGTAGCTGGGACTACAGGCGCCCGCCACCACGCCCGGCTAATTTTTTGTATTTTTTAGTACAGACGGGATTTCACCATGTTAGCCAGGATGGTCTCCATCTCCTGACCTCGTGATCCACCCGCCTCGGCCTCCCAAAGTGCTGGGATTACAGGTGTGAGCCACCGTGCCCAGCCTGCTATTTTTAATTTTAACTTTTTATTTTGAACAAACTTTAGACTTATGGAAAAGATGGAAAAATGGTATAGTTTCCATATATCCCTTTCCCAGCTTCCCATAATGTTATTATATAATCATAGTACTATTATTAGAATCAGGAAAACAACATTGCTATCATACTATATATCTAAATGCTATATGCTAAATACTGTACTATGCTATACTATATCTAATACTGTACTAAAGATCTTGTTTAATTTCATCAGGATTTCTGCTAAGGTCCTTTTTTTTCTTTTCTTTTTGTTCTTGGATCCTCTTCAGAATCCATGTTGCATTTAGTTATTTCTCCTAGTCTCCTGCAGTCTGTAACAGTTCCCCAGTCTTTCTTGTTTTTCATGACCTTGATGCTTTTGAAGAGTTATTTTGTTGATTATCCCTCAAATTGGGTTGGACTGGGGTTATGCCTTTTAAAAATCATGGCAAAATATACATATCGTAAAATTTACTATTTTAACCATTTTAAGTGTACAATTCAGTGGCATCACGTACATTCACAAGGTTGTGTAACCACTATCTGTTTCCAGAGCTCTTTTATCATCTTAAACAGAAACTGTGTACCCATGAAGCAGTTACTCTTCATTCCTCCTTCCCCCAGTCCCTGGTTACCACACTTATACTTTCTGTCTCTGATTTTGCCTGTTATGGGTACCTCATATAAGTAGAATTATACAATATTTATCCTTTTGTGTCTGGCTTCTTTGACTTAGCTTTTGAGGCTCATCCATGTTGTAGCATGTAGCAGTACTTCATTCCTTTTGTTTTTTTTTAAGAGATGGGATCTCATTGTGTTGCCTAGGCTGAAGTGCAGTCACTATTCACAGGTGGGATCATAGTCCATTACAGTCTTGAACTCCTGGGCTCAAGTGATCCTCTTGCCCCAGCTTCCTGAGTTGCTGGGACTACAGGTGTGTGCCACCGTGCCTGGCCTGTTCCTTTTTAAGGCTGGGAATAATATTCCATAGTATGGATAGAGTACATTTTGTTTAGCCATTCATCTCTTGGACACTTGGGTTGTTTCTGCCTTTTGGCTAGTGTCAATTATGCTGCTATGAAAATGGGTGTATGAATATTTGGTTCACATTTTAAAAGGAACTTGGAGAAACTGGAGAAGGAACAGTTTGGAGCATGCAGGAAAAGGTACTATTTTGTGTTTCCCATCCCTGACTAAGGCTTTCACAGAAGTAAGGGAGATTGAGATGCAGTGGGGCAGGGAGATGGCAAGTGGACTCAGAGACAGGTGCCGGATGGTTGAGAGGCCAGGAGGGGACAGGGACCTATTATACTTGTCCAAAGGTGCTGCCACTAGGGGAATGCCTAGAAGGTGCAAACAAGCCCACTGGACAGGGTCAAAGGCCTAGGAACCAGTAGGAGAATGGGTTAAGACCATGATTTGCTGCAGAAAGCACAGTTTGCTCCACACCACCCAGAGCCAGGCAGGATGGTATAGGCACAGGCTGGGTTGAAAATTAAGTCCACTTAGTATTTCTTCCTGATGTTTTTCAAATTTGGGGGACTATCTTCCAGTAAGAAATATATCTTACATTGCAACCTTGTACACACACCTGTCTTTAGTTATGATTGAAATAGTAATTTCAGGCTGGGCATGGTGGCTCATGCCTGTAGTCCCAGAACTTTGGGAGGCCGAGACAGGTGGATCACCTGAGGTCAGGAGTTCAAGACCAGCCTGGCCAACATGGTGAAAGCCCGTCTCTACAAAAATACAAAAATTAGCTGGGCATGATGGCGGGTGCCTGTAATCCCAGCTACTCGGGAGGCTGAGGAGGGAGAATAGCTTGAACCCAGGAGGCGGAGGTTGCAGTGAGCCGAGATTGCACCATTGCACTGGGCAACAGAGCAAGACTCTGTCTCAAAAAAAAAAGAAAGAAAGAAAGAAAGAAAGAAATAGTAATTTCACAGCAAACATTTGATGTGCTCTGATGTTTTCTATTCAGTTCTGTTTCATTAAAAAAATGCTTCTTGTGACCTGGGTTCCTGGGTTGCCTTCATCTTGAAAACACTGTACTACGCAAAGCCTCATATGCGAAGTTCTTTCTGCCAGTTACTTTTCTTTCTCTATCAAGTTTTTGTCCCTTCCAGTTGGAAAATGTAAACCACATAATTGATCACGTTTATCTTTTTGTTTTGGCTGTGAAGCAACACAAACCTTGGCTTGACCAAGCGATGGGTTTCTATATGGTGGTTATATACTGTACATGCTGATGCCTTAACTTTTCCTAGCTCTTGACCTTCTAGCTGTATTTTTCCTGATTCTAATTGTTCATATATTTTTGTTTTGTTGAATTCTTGGGAGCTGCCACAAATCTATGTGGAGTGTGATGATGGAATATATAACAAATCATTGAAAACTTTTGATCTTGACAGAGATAAATTGTGGAGTAAAGTCTGCATCTTTAGAGATTTTTTTTTTTTTTTTTGAGACAGGGCTTTCCTGTGTTGCCCAGGCTGGAGTATAGTGGCATGATCATGGCTCACTGCAGCCTCGAACTCCTGGGTTCAAGCGATCCTCCTGCCTCAGCCTTTGGAGTAGTTGGGACTACAGATATACACCTCACCTAGCTAATTAAAAAGAATTTTTCTTTTTATAGAGATGGGATCTCACTATGTTGGCCAGGCTGGCCTTGAACTCCTGACCTCAAGTGATCCTCCTGCCTTGTCCTCCCAAAGTGCTGGTATTACAGGTGTGAGTCACTGTGCCTGGTCAGATTTTTGTTTTTTTTTTTTGAAGCACAGTGTGGACGATATGATTGTCTTTTAGCTCTATGATTCTCTGGTTTACTTTTCTGGCTTTTGTTTCAGATTACCTAGAAAGCAGCCTCTTCCTTTTTTGTTTTATTTTATTTATTTTATTTTTATTTTATTTTTTAAGACAGAGTCTTGCTCTGTCACCCCTCCTGGAGTGTAGTGGTACAATCTTGGCTCACTGCAACCTCTGCCTCCTGGGTTCAGGTGATTCTTCTGTCTCAGCTTCCTGAGTAGCTGGGATTACAGGCATGCACCACCACACCCAGCTAATTTTTGTGTTTTTAGCAGAGACAACGTTTCGCCATGTTGACCAGGCTGGTCTCGAACTCCTGACGTCAAGTGATCCACCTGCCTCGGCCTCCTGAAGTGCTGGGATTACAGGTGTGAGCCTCTGTGCCCAGCCCCTTTCCTTTTTTAAAAAAGGAATTTAACATAGTGGCGAAGGTAGAATTCAAGGAAGTTTAGAATTAGTGTGGAGGGAAGGTGTCATTTCATCTTTAATTAAGGCCATTTTTACTTGTACTCACATTGGGTAGAATTCCATGTGTTTATGCAGGTGTTTTTTTTTTTTTTTTGTTTGTTTGTTTGTTTTGTTTTGTTTTGTTTTTTTGACAGAATCTCGCTCTGTCATCCAGGTTGGAGTGCAGTGACACAGTCTCGGCTCACTGCAACCTCCACCTCCCAGGTTCAAGCGATTCTCCTGCTTCAGCCTCCCGAGTATCTGGGATTACAGGCACATGCCACCATACCTGGCTAATTTGTGTAGTTTTAGTAGAGACGGGGTTTCACCATCTTGGCCATGCTGGTCTCAAACTCCTGACCTTTGATCCACCCATCTTGGCCTCCAAGTGCTGAGATTACAGGTGTGAGCCACTGGGCCCAGCCACCGGAATGTCTCTTAATCAAGCTCCTTGTCTCTGTTCCCCTGCCTCATCTCAAGTTCCCATTCCCCTACTTGGTCTACCATGTTTGCTGTCTAACTGATATCCCTGCCACCTGCAGCCTCTGCCCATGAGTCCTTCTGCTGCAGGTGTCATCAGAGAACACGCATTTATGGTTATACTTCCTCTCTGCTCCCAAACCTCCAGTTACTCCCCAGACTTGCGGATAATGCAGTCTTTTGAGCTTGCATCAAGGACAGAGCCCATTTTGCCCATTGATTAGAACACCCCAGCTTTCACCTTGCCCTCCCCACCTCCAGTCCTTAGGTTGGAAAGCTCCGAGAGAGGCTGAAATGGACAGACCATCTGATGCACATGGACCTCTTGAGTGATGATTTAGACCAGGGAGGATGAGTTTGGAGTTGAATCCATTTTTAAGTGAACTCTCCACTAAGCAAAGGAATAAAAAAAGACTAGTATTAGCTCTAGTGGAAAAGAAATTAGGAAAGAAACATAATCTTGGTGTACCATGTGGCTAGGCTTTTAGTAATGTTTGTGTAGTCATAAGTGATGTAAATACTTGTGTTAGTTTTGTAAGGCTGCCAGAACAAAGTACTATGGATTGGGCTGCTTCAACAACAGAAATGTGTTGTCTCACAGTCCCGGAGGCTGGAAGTCTGCGATTAAGGTGTTGGTGGGGTTGGTTCCTTTTGAGGGCCATGAGGTTCCTTTTGAAGGCCGTAGTTGCCTCTGGGGAGGGAAAGTTGGGGAGCGTGGAAGAATGCTTTTTCCATGAGACCTTTACAGCTATTTGAATCTTTAACTGAGTGTGAGGGTGACTTGGGTGACCTGGGTCAGCATAGCCTGTGCCGCCTGCACTGAGCTGCTCTTGCCTTCATTCGAGGTGAAAAAAGGAAGTGGGGATGTTATCAGCCTTAAAGGTCACTACTGACAAGAAGCGAAGTCTTGGGCTTTCTGAGGCCCATTTATCGTTTCATTCTAAAAGAACCCAATAGTTACTTTTTAGTTCCTTATATGAGATCTACTTTAACATATTCCAAAGCAGGGCTTTTTGGGGGAGGGTGGTGTAGTTTATTGCATTTTTGAAATTCTTCAGAAGATATCTACTTTCTTCTCTCTGTTGCAGTTATTGATTTAGAAGCAAGCTGGGAGCATATGACAGAAACTGTTAGTAACCCACTCTGAAGTTAATTTTGTTTTGGTTACAAGTAATAGTTTCATGTCTACCTACTTCTGTGGGGTACAGCAGTGATAGATTTCCTCTCCTTTTTTTTCAAAAGCTTTCCTCTTACCTGTGCAAACCTCTCAGTCTCCCCATGCTCCCATGATGTGATGGGGGAGACACTGAATACTCAAATGGGCATTTATATCTGCAGAAAGCCTCAGTTCCTTCCACTGATGTTAAATAGCTTGTGGAATGTGTTAGTCTGTTAAGTAGCCAGTGGAATGAATGTATTAGGTCATCTGTGGAAACAATTAGAAGAAAAAAATCTGGCAAAGGAACAGACCAGGAAAGTTTTTTAAAAAAATCTTTTCTGGCACGCAGTTCAATTAGATTAGTATGAGTTGTTAGAAATTAATGTTTGCAGTGTCAATGAGCACACTTATACGACAAAAAAGAAGCTCAATTGCAGTATGTGGCACATCATTAAACATATATTCAGATGTTTATTTAAAAAGTATAGATCTGTATTTCTTGTATGTGTAGCAATGAGCCAGGTAGAGGCAAAGAGTAAATGAAAATATATAATACCTGGTCCTTTCTTTTAAGGAGCATAAATCTGTTTGGAGGTAGCAAGACATAGAATGTAAAAGATAATGAAAGGGTTAAAATAACAGTCTGAGACAGGGATCAGCAAACTACAGCCTACAGCTAAAATCTGGCCTTCTGATTATTTTTGTAAATAAAGCTTTATGGAATACAGCCTCACTCATTTGTGTTTATTGTCTGTGGCTGCTTTAGTGCTGTAAAGGTAGATTTGAGGTGTTGGAATGGAACATTGGTCCCACCAAAGCTAAAATACTTACTATCTGACTCTTTAAGAAAAAGCTTACTGGTGGGGCATGGTAGCTTATGCCTGTAATCCCAGCACTTTGGGAGGCTGAGGCGGGCGGATCACCTGAGGTCAGGAGTTAAGAGACCAGCCTGGCCAACATGGTGAAACCCCCTCTCTACTAAAAATACAAAAAATTAGCTGGGCATGGTGGTACACGCCTGTAATTCCAGCTACTCAGGAGGCTGAGGCAGAAGAATGACTTGAACCCAGGAGGCAGAGGTTGCAGTGAGCCAAGATTGCACCACTGCACTCCAGCCTGGGCAGCAGAGTGACACTTCATCTGAAAAAAAAAAAAAAAAAAAAGAAAAAGAAAAAGAAAAAGCTTACCAACTCCTTGTCTAGGATAATAATTCAAAAGATGTTACAAAGCAGTGTATGAGGAGTATAAGTGATTTAGTGAACACTATAGTTAGTAAGTCTGAGAATGATGGAATGACAGGTGGCCTGAAAAAGGGTTTTGAAGGTGGCCTCAGACCAAGAGATTGGAGGGCATTTTGTGATGTAAAGACTTGGGAAGGAGATTTCATGGATGGCAGCATACATGGAGCTCTTGGGGGAAGAGTGTGTGGGGAGATGGGGACCGGGACTATCCAGCTGGACTTAGGGCCGGGTATAAATGCAAGTGACGTTGTCAATGTCAAACCTGTATCAGATTGAAGTGGCCTTTGAGTTCCAGGATCAAGACTGGGAACTTCCTCAAACCCATGATATCTTTCAAAGGCAGCACTCATTTACCCAATCAATATTCATTCCAGACCTGTTATGTGGTTGGCCCCAAGGGGAAGTTAACATACACGAAGACACATTGCTCTTGTAGACTGGTGAGTCCAGCTTGTTTGATTTGGTGCTAGTTCTAGGTGTGTTTAAAGAAATAGCTGTCGGCGCCTGTAATCCCAGCACTTTGGGAGGCCGAGGCGGGTGGATCACAAGGTCAGGAGATCGAGACCATTCTGGTTAACATGGTGAAACCCTGTCTCTACTAAAAAATACAAAAAATTAGCCGGGCGTGGTGGCAGGCGCCTGTATTCCCAGCTACTCAGGAGGCTGAGGCAGGAGAATGGTGTGAACATGGGAGGCAGAGCTTGCAGTGAGCTGAGATGGTGCCACTGCACCCCAGCCTGGGTGACAGAGCGAGACTCCATCTCAAAAAAAAAAAAAAAGAAAAGAAAAAAAAAGAAAGAAATAGCTGTCGGCTGCCAGTAATCCCAGCACTTTGGGAGGCTGAGGTGGGCAGATTGCTGGAGGTCAGGAATTTGAGACCAGATTGGCTAACACAGTGAAACCCCGTCTCTACTAAAATTACCAGAAATTAGCCGGGCATGGTGGCACGCGCCTGTAGTCCCAGCTACTCAGGAGGCTGAGGCAGAAGAATTGCTTGAACCTGGGAGGCAGAGGTTGCAGTGAGCCGAGATCACACCACTGCACTGCAACCTGGGCACTAGATCAAGACTCCATCTCAAAGAAAGAAAGAAAGAAAGAAAAAGAAATAGCTGTCGTTTCCAAGAGAGGTTTAACTTCAAGACCCTCCAAAGGCTGCTAATGCCAGGAGACTTGTATGGACAGGTAGTCTCCTATTCTGTGAGGACAATGTTCTAGAGAGTCTTTGAGAAGGGACTTCTGGTTGTTTTTTTTTCAGGCGGAGTTTCGCTCTCTCTCGCCCAGGCTGGAGTGCAGTGGTGCGATCTTGGCTCACTGCAACGTCTGCCTCCCAGATTCAAGCGATTCTCCTGCCTCAGCCTCCCAGGTAGCTGGGACTAGAGATGCTTTACCACCACGCCCAGCTAATTTTGTATTTTTAGTAAAGATGGGGTTTCACTGTGTTGGCCAGGCTGGTCTTGAACTCTTGACCTCAAGTGATCCGCCCACCTTGGCCTCCCAAAGTGCTGGGATTATAGGCATGAGGCACCGTACCTGGCTGAGAAGGGGCTTCTGAAAAGGAATGTTGTATAGATGAGAGATGTGCCAGGGGGAAGGGAGGAGGAGAACCCCCACCCATCTTTAGACACTGTATTGTCCTTCCTTCCTTTTAGGGCTTCTGTGCTGTCTACCTTTTTTTTTTTTTTTTTTTTTCCTGGGTCTGCAAAGCTCCCTGCACATATCCTCGCAGGGTGTACCTTCCACCCTTTAGGTACCCAGCCCTATGCAGTTGATGAGACATCATAATGTTTCTGCCTGTCACTATCTCCTCTACTCCCTGACCACCCCCTCCAAGCCTGTATCCTGCTGTCTTGGCATCTGTTAGGCACTGAGCTTTCCCACTTTCCCTAGATCAGTCCTGCCACAGGCCACTGAGCTCACTACAAAATCCTTTCTCTCCTACCTGGACACAGTCCTGGGGCACCTGGGCCCTGCTTGTCTGTGTGGCCCTGCAGTGGTCCTCATTGTCACCCATTAATGCTTCCATTTACTTCTCTCTCACTCTTTTTTCTTTTGTAAGTTAAAACACACACATGCTCACACACGTGTGCATGCACATACACACACATACACAGAGACAGAGCGAGAGAGATAAAAGAAAATTCTGTAGTGCATTTTGCACTGAGTTTATTCCAGACTTTCTCTTCTCAAGTTCTTCAAATTCTCTTCTCACCTGACCCTAACCAAGAGATGACCTTGATTCCTGTTTAAGAGAAGGTGTCAACTCGCTTGTGTACTCTCATCTTCATGTCTTTATATCACTGTTGTAATGTTGATCCACTTTTATCCAACACCAGAGAAAGATACCCTTCCTTCTTTTTTTATTGTTCTCTGACTTCTCTCTGATCATGCACTCCTGACTCATCTGCCTGTTGTCCAGCACTGTGACCCTGTCCCCGCATACCATCAGTAAATACTTACTGGATCAAAGAGCCATTCTGTCTGAGAAAATGTCAGTTAAGAATGTAGAAGGGCAGCAGGCCTAATTTGGCCTGGTTTCATATTTGAACCTACTGCCTATATTCGTGTGTACACTTGGGTATGTTCATGTGTGTGTGTATGTGTGGTATGTGGGTTTTTTTTTTTTTTTCGTGCAGCCACAGTATCTGGAACATCTGTCTCAGAAAATCTTTATTGATTGCAAAAAATATGAGCAGGAACAGGGGCAAGAAGATGGGCTTTGAGTCCAGACTGGTTGGCGGCTGGAATATTATCTGATCTCTCTGGGAATTGGATTCTTTCCTAAACCAGGAACAATAATAGGCACCTTGTAGAGCATATTCCAGTTCCTGTTGCTGTGTGACAGATTACTCCAAAATTTAGCACCTTCAAAAAGCTATTTTATTATGCTCACCATTTTTGTGGGTCAAGCATTTGGACAGGGCACGGTAGGGAGGGCTTGTCTCAGCTCTACAATGTCTGGGGCCTCGGCTGGAAAGGCCTGAGGTTGGAGTGGACGCGACAGCTGGGGGTTGGAACCATCTGAAGGCTGGGTCCCTCACATGTCAGGCCAGGCTGGGATGACTCAGTAACTAGGCATGCCAGCTGGTGTGTCTCAGTGCAAATTGGCTTCCTCACGGCATGGCTGTCTTGGGGTATTCCAGCAAGTGAGTTGGAAACTGCATAATACGGCCCAGAAGTCACACAGCATCACTTTCCTCCACTCTGTTGGTCAAAGTGGTCACCAGCCTGCCCGGGTTCCAAAGCCTGGGGAGGAAGGTTAGATTTCTCCTGTTGACAGCTGGATCACATTCTAGAAGAGCTCAAGGGACAGGAGATGTTGCTGTAGCCATCTTGGAAAACACAATCGGCTACAGAGTGATCGTTACAGTTAAATGATACAGTGAGGATAAAGGCAACTGACACAAGATTTTAAGAGTATATTTTCTGCTGGGCATGGTGACTCATGCCTGTAATCCCAACTACTCGGGGTGCTGAGGCAGGAGGATCACTTGAGGCCAGGAGATCTAGACTAGCCTGGGCAACATAGTGAGACCCCTTCTCTACAAAAAATAAAATAATTAGCTGGGCATGGTGGCAGGTGCCAGTAGTCCCAGCTACATGGGAGGCTGAGGTGGGAGGATCTCTTGAGGCCAGGAGGTTGAGGCTGTAGTGAGCCATGATCGTGCCACCGCACTCCATCCTGGGTGACAGAGTGAGACCCTGTCTCAAAAGAGTATATTTTCATTCGGTAAATATTTATGAAGTTCCTACTATATGCTAGGTATCAGGCTGGTCCTGGGTCTACAGAGGCAAACAAAGCAGACATGCTCTCTGTCCTCCTGTGGCTTTCAGTCTAGTGGTGGACACAGGCAGTAAATTAACATGTAATTAGATCTGGAAATTCCTCCTCCTTTTCTGGAGAGGGACTGGTGAAACATCTGGATTTGTGTATTGCATTTTAAGTGTTTTTCCCCCCTCAATGAATGATGAGGAAGGGGATCTGCCCATTGTTAATGTGGAACCTCTTGCTGCTGTTTGTTTTGTTTTGATGCTTCTGCAGACCTGGAGGCTCATAGCCCTGAAAGGTGCCTTGTCAGGCTTGAAGTCTGCAAGGATCCCCTGACCCTTTTGTTCAGCTTCAGACTTATGTTTCTCTTTCTGCAAAAGAGATTTAGAAGAGTGGTAGGGGTACATAGACTCACCTGGGAGATCATCTTCAGCATAGACATGACCCGCCTTACCCCCTGCCCCATTCTGATGGGAACCAGGGCGTGGAGGAGACAGGGATGAGAAAGTTTCACAGGGGATTCTGACACCTCTGGGTGAGGAACCCAGTGTGAGATGGGCCAGCACTTCCCAAACCATACTGTGCATGTGAGTGCCCTGGGGATCTTATGATGCAGTCTCAGGTTCAGTAGGTCTCGGGGAGGCTGGGGGATGCCTCTGAGTAGTGAGGGTATATGGAGTACCAGGCAGGTACAGATAGAGATGCCTGTGGAAGTTTGCTGCACCCTGACAAAAGGGCCAGTTCTCAGAGAGTAGGGTGCTGAGGGCTAGCCAGGTGAGCTACCAGGTTTCTGTCATGTTTTGGCATGCATTTCTTTCTTTCTTTTTTTTTTTTTTTTGAGACAGAGTCTCGCTCTGTTGCCCAGGCTGGAGTTCAGTGGTGCGATCTCAGCTCACTGCAAGCTCTGCCTCCCGGGTTCACACCATTCTCCTACCTCAGCCTCCCAAGTAGCTGGGACTACAGGTGCCCGCCAACACGCCCAGCTAATTTTTTGTATTTTTAGTAGAGACGGGGTTTCACCATGTTAGCCAGGATGGTCTTGATCTTCTGACCTCGTGATCCGCCCGCCTCAGCCTCCCAAAGTGCTGGGATTACAAGCTTGAGCCACCGCACCTGGCCTCAGCACGCATTTCTTACAGATAATTACTCCGCTAAAAACCATAATCACGATATCACTTTTACACCTAAACAACCCAAACAACAGTCTTCCTTATGTAAAACACATCTCAAGAAATTCAAATTCAGAATGTTGGCAGAGGTGGCCTTGTCCAAGGTCCACACTCATAGATGTGTAGAACACACTTTTGATTGTGCTACTTGCTCATTTTAAAAGTAACTTATATATATTTTTAAAGTAGCTTATATATCCCAGTACTTTGGGAGGTCGAGGCAGGCAGATCACTTGAGTTCAGGAGTTCGGGACCAGTCTGGCCAATATGGTAAAACCCCTTCTCTACTAAAAATAACAAAAATTAGCCAGGCATGGTGGCACATGCCTATAATCCCAACTATGCAGTAGGCTGAGACATGAGAATCACTTGAACCCAGGGGTGGAGGTTGCAGTGAGCTGAGATCGCACCTCTGCACTCCAACGTGGGAGACAGAGCAAGACTCTGTCTCTAAAAGAAAAAAAAAATTATAGATGCCCAGTACCCTTTATAAAAAATTCAAACATTGAAACATACATGCATATATAATACACACATACTTTAATATTTTGTTGCCTTTAAAACCCCCATCTTCCTTTCCAGGTGCATTGCTGTGCCCAGCATGGTCAGCTGAATCATTTGTGAAATAGTGATTACACCAGCTAGAGTTACGCCAGCATAAAGATTTGCATGTTTTCAGTTCAGTGTGGGACATTATTCTACTTGCACATGTAGAGCATTTTAACAATCAGGAAGTGTTTCAGCATATATTTTGTAAAGATAAGGACTCTTTTGAAAACAATCATTTTTACACATATACAACTAACAATGTTTCCTTATCATCAGAAATTTAGTTCAAATATCCGATTTTTACATGTAGTTAAAATATTTTAAAAGGTGTTTGAATCAGGATTTGTAAAGTCTGTACTTTCTAATTGGTTGGTTGTCTCTGAGTCTGCTTTTTTTTTTTTTTTTTTCCCCACTCTGCCACCCAGGCTGGAGTGCAGTGGCGGTCTCAGCTCACTGCAACTGCAACCTCCACTTCCTGGGTTCAAGTGATTCTCCTGCCTCAGCCTCCTAAGTAGCTGGGATTACAGGCAGGTGACACCACGCCTAGCTAATTTTTGTATATTTTGCGAAGACAGGGTTTTCCCATGTTGGCCAGGCTGGTCTCAAACTCCTGACCTCAAGTGATCCACCCACCTCAGCCTCCCGAAGTGCTGGGATTACAGGCATGAGCTACCACACCTGGCCTCTGAGTCTGGTTTAATCTAGGTTCTGTCATCTCTTTTTCCTTGCTTTTGTTGGTGTTGTTGAAGAAACTAAGTCATTTGCCTACAATCCTACAGCCTGGATTTTGCGGATTGCCTCCTTAGAGTGCCGTTTAACATATTTTCGGACATTCTTTGTCCCCTGTAGACTGGTGGTAAATCCAGAGGCTTGATCTGATTCAGGTTCAGTTTGTTGGCAAGAATATTTTACCAGTGGTGACACACACTTCCATCATGAGGCTCCAGATGCCTGGTTGTCTCTTTTTTTGTAATGTCCACAGCTGGCCAGGCACAGTGGCTCATGCCTGTAATCCCACCACTTTGGGACACTGATGCCAAAGGATCATTTGAGCCCAGGAGTTCGAGACCAGCCTGAGCAACATAGTGAGACTCTAATCTCTGAACAAAAACTTTTAAAAATTAGCCATGAAATTTAAAAGAAATTTAAAAAAAAAAGCTGGATACAGTGGCTCATGCCTGTAGTCCCATCTACTTGAGAGGATGAGGCAGGAGGATCACTTGAGCCCAGGAGATCCAGGCTCTAGTGAGCCATGACCATGCCACTGCACTCCAGCCCACGTGACAGAGTGAGACCCTGTCTCAATAAATAAATAAATAAATAAATAAATAAATAAATAAATAAATATCCACAGCTGCTGGTGACCATTGCTCAGGTTCTTGATTGCATTAGAGGTTGCAAAATGTTGATTGTCCAATTCTCTCATTCCTTCTTCATTTTGTTAGCCAGAATATTCCTATACAGAGAAATTTCTCATCAACCATTTGGTTATCTTGAATTCATATAGGAAAGGTAGGACAAATGTTTGATTCTTTTTTAAAATTTACCAGTTTTCAAAACAATGAGTCGGCTCCCTAGCATCTTCCAAAGGTGGCCAATGATTTTTTAAAAGTATCACTGTGAAAGATATATCACATAACATATGAGACATCGAATTAATTTGATGTCTTTCAATCCAGGTATTGTTACTAATGCAGTTATTGTTTCAGTGCGCTTTCAATGCTGTTTCAAGGCAGTTATTGTTAATCATGCTCATGTTGCCCTATTTGTGGCCAGTGGAAGCCTCTTCAGGTTCACTTCTGAGTTGTTTTGACATGACCCTAGTAGTGTTTGCTGGCCTCTTTGCTTTCTTGGTGTGACAAGATGGTCCAGGCTTATCACCTTTCCTGCCCCAGAAATGGAATCAGCCATTTCTCTAAGGGTAGCTGGCTTCCTTTTTGTGAAAAACGGTATTTGGAGACTGAATGTGATTATTTCAGAAAAAAATGTATACATTGCTCTTCATAGATCATTATTCTTAGGAGTCTTTTGGTGTGAGGCTGTTTATCTTTTTAATTTTATTTACTTATTTTCATTAACTAATATTTCAGTTTTGGGAAAGGTTTCAAAAATTTTAAACCCAATCCAGTTTATTTAGGTCTTATTCTCTTTTTCCAACTTTAAGCTATAACCTTCAAAGGAAAGCGAATGTTGGGTTTTAACTTTACTTCTTTTTTGTGTTACTCTATATAGACACTTACTTACTAAGTGGCTTCCTGATACTGCAACAAAGTATTTACATGTAGTTGATTAAGAAAACATTTGTGGAGTAGATACTTGACTAGCAACTTTTAGTTCAAATTATTGTTCAATATTAAAAAGTGCCAATCCAAATGACTTACAAACGTTGGTAGTTACTGTCTTGATAGACTCACAGTTACTATGTGACATCATTGGTGAAACTTAGGATGAAACCATTAAATGCACCCTCCCTAATAACCTGCACATTATGGTGTTGCAAATATGCTAGATGGTATCTCCAGATTAGATGTCTGGGAGCTTAAAGTAGTTATACTTACGACAGTTTGAAATTCTAGACTGCTTTGAAGAACTGTTATTTTGCTGTTATCTTCTGCTTTTATCCCTGTGCATTTGTCTCAGATCTCATCTTCTCAGATTCTCAGCTTCTTGTCGAAATCATCCTTGCAAGTTTCTCGCCACTCGACAACAAGCATTTCTTGAGTGCCGGATGGGCCAAGCACTCAGTCAAGCACTTGAGGGAAGATGCATTGGGCATATGACTTTTCTTTCAGGAGGCCCATCAGCTTCCATTTTACACATCCCTTTTGCCTTCTAGGGGCTCGCGGTAGCAGGATTACTACACCTGGGAGTATAAATGAAGCCTGAAATGGGACATTAAATCTGCTGGGGGTGGGGGAGTGGGGAAGCAGTGAAGATTCACTGTGGTTTCCTCTCACGTACCTCACTGTCTGCTATCTCTCTTATGAGAAAGTATGTTTCTTAACAGAAGGCCATGCAGTGAGTGACTCAGCCCTTGCCCACTTCCAACCATGCTGACCAACCACATTTTTCTGTGGAATCGTTCTTCCCTCCTTTTGACTTGGTCCCTGCCTCTTACGGCTGATTCAGCTTAGCCACACTGAAATCAACAGGAAGGCTTTTGCTTTTCTTCTTTCATGTAACATGTCCAAGTATAAAGCCGGCCTGCCCCGCCTTACTATCCTATCCTCAAGACAAGCAGGAGTTGCTTTCCATTACAGTCCTTACAAAGTATCCTGTACCATAAGGACTCTATGAATTTATTTTGAATAAAATAGTTCAAGCAAATCCTTCAGATACCTTATCCATAATAAAATTGTTTCATGAAACGAGAGAGTGTTAGGGGGTGGGGAGCGATGTTTTCTAATTATTTTGTTTCACATAATCTGTAATTACATTAATACATAGAATAAGCAGACACTTGACTGTTTCTTCTTCTGTTTTGAGGTTTACGTATTCAGGTTAGCCCACAACCTTTTGAATCTTCTCACTGAGAAAAATAGGGGATCTCTTTTCTAATCAGACACTTGTCTGGGTGTTTTTTGAATCTGAGAACTAGGCTATCATTATAAAGTCAGGAAAATCTCTACTCATTCTCAAGCCATTTTATTATGTAACACTGTCAAATATTTATATAAAGCAGCATACTTTCTTCTCCATGCACAAAAAAAGGTTATATCTTCTTTAAGTGGCTAAACTATTTTGACTAAGCAGACTTTTTATTAAATTTTTTCTGGCCAGATGTGGTGGCTCATGCCTGTAATCCCAGCACGTTGGGAAGCTGAGGCTGGCCGATCACTTGAGGTCAGGAGTTTGAGACCAGCCTGGCCAACATGATAAAACCCCATCTCTACTTAAAAAAAAAAAAATTTAGCTGGGTGTGGTGGTGCGTGACTGTAATTCTAGCTACTCAGGAGGCCGAGGCAGGAGAATTGCTTGAACCTGGAGGTTGCAGGGAGCCTAGATCATGCCACTGCACTCCAGCCTGGGCGACAGAGTGAGACTCCGACTCAAAACAAGAAAAGAATATTACTTCATAAACAGTTGTGCCTAGTAGCTCAGGAGACTACAATTAAGTCCATTTAAAAAATGTGGTTTTCTGAGATTTCATGTAACACTACCTGAAAAAAAAGTAGAATGATAGAAATTAATTGGAGGCTCTAGAAATTAAATAAGAATATCGGGCTGGGCACAGTGGCTCACCCCTGTAATCCCAACACTTTGGGAAGCTGAGGTGGGTGGATTACTTGATACCAGGAGTTCTAGACCAGCCTGGCCAACATGGCGAAACCCCATCTCTACTAAAAGTACAAAAATTAGCTGGGCATGGTGGCACACGCCTGTAATCCCAGCTACGCAGGAGGCCAAGGTAGGAGAATCACTTGAACCTGGGAGGCGGAGGTTGCAGTTAGCTGAGATGGCGCCACTGCACTCCAGCCTGGGCAACAGAGCAAGACTCTGTGTCAAGAAAAAAAAAAATGGTTTTCTAAGATTCCACTGATTTTTTTCCCCTCCATGATTGTTGTATAGAACCATTCTCTACACAGGCTTATCCAGCTTTAACCTGTTTTCTTTATTTTTTACCAGCTTTTTTTTCTGTTGTTGTTTGTTTGTTTGTTTTGAGACGGAGTCTTGCTCTGTCATCCAGGCTGGAGTATAGTGGCGAGATCTCGGCTCACTGCAAGCTCTGCCTCCCAGGTTCACGCCATTTTCCTGCCTCAGCCTCCCTAGTAGCTAGGACTACAGGCGCCCGCCACCATGCCCAGCTAATTTTTTGTATTTTTAGTAGAGACAGGGTTTCACCGTGTTAGCCAGGTTGGTCTCGATCTCCTGACCTCGTGATCCGCCCGTCTCAGCCTCCCAAAGTGCTGGATTTACAGGCTTGAGCCACCGCGCCCGGCCTGTTTTTTAACCTGCAAAGTCACCTGCCCACTTTCTCTGTTCTTTCTTTTTCACTTAAAAAGTCTTCTTCTGGTCAAGTTATTTTTGTCCAGTCTATGTAATGCATATTCTTTCTTTTTTTTTTTTTTTTTTGTTTTTTTTGAGATGGAGTCTTACTCTTTCGCCCAGGCTGGAGTGCAGTGGTGCCATCTTGACTCACTGCAACCTCCGCCTCCTGGGTTCAAGCAATTCTCTGCCTCAGCTTCCTGAGTAGCTGGGAATACAGGCTCCCGCCACCACGCCCGGCTAATTTTTTTGTATTTATAACAGAGACAGGGTTTCACCATCTTGGCCAGGCTGGTCTTGAACTCCTGACCTTGTGATTTGCCCGCCTCGGCATCCCAAAGTGCTGGGATTACAGGCGTGAGCCACTGCGCCCGGCCTCTAATGCATATTCTTAAAAGGGCTGTGTGTTAGGTTTGCAAAGGTTAATTTCAGTCAGGAAGTGTTTGATAACTCTTTGTTTTTGCTCCTTGAGCTTTTGTTCCAGGGACAGCCCCTAGTGAGACAGAGGCTTCAGAAGGCAAGTGGTGGAGGATTCAAGGCCCTCAGGTTTTGTGAATGCTTTCCCATCCAGGCCCTGCATCTCATTCTGATCTTTGATTGAATGCCCCTTTGCTATCAGAGGCATTGGTTGTGGTGGAGGTAAGAGTGAAATCAAGGCTGATCACAGTAACTTGAGAGGCCTGGACCAGTGGCATATACTTGTTTTGTGGCCAACTGGTCGTGTTAATCATCAGCTTTCTCTAGCCTTCAAGTTAAATAACAAGGCTCACATTTGTGACTGCATTTCTTTGCGTTGAATGGTAAGGTATAGTTTGAGGTCAGTACTTTCTCAGGACACTCCTGGTGTCGTATGGCACACTCAGTCACCAACATTTATTGAGCACCTACTATGTGCCAGACACCAGTTGAGGAGGAGAGGATGCTCAGATCTGCCCTTTAAGGGCTCCCGTTCCAGGGTGTGTGTAGGGAGGGCATGTGGGGGAAACCCTCACAGCATACTGTGATAATGGCCTGCAAGACTAGCATCTGGCATTAATGGAGCAGCTTCTGTATACAGTTTACAGATATCACCTCTCACCCTTGCCACAGATCATCTTCCGATTTTAAACACAAAGAAAGTGGGTTTGAGCTAAGAGTCTCACTCCACGTCACATAACCAGTGAATGTCTAAGCTGGAATTTGCTCCCAAGCCTGCTGGGGCTTTCTCCTACACCTCATGCTTAGAGGTGACAAGAGAGGAGAGATGGGCTGGGAGACTCAGGTTCCTTGGGCCGTCGTGGAAAGCAGCAAGTGACAAGAGTATCCTTAATAGTGTCTGAGGCAGGCAATGGTGGGCCTTTCTTTCCTCTCACACAGTCGGGTTGTTTTTTTCTCTTCTTTCTTGATTCATCTCTTTTCCGCCTTCCCTGCTGCTGCCCAATTCTTTGAGCTGCTACTGTGCCTGCTACAGACATCGTTGAACCCTGCCAGAGGCCATCCAGCCACAGGTGTGCTGCTGCCCAGGGAGAGAGTTTGGGTCCAGGGACTGTCTGTTACTGGGGTCCGTGTTCTGAGCCTGTCTTTGTTGGGGAAGCTGATGTTCAGTTTTTAAGATGCAGGTCATGGAAATTTCCTGCTTGTTGAGTTGGTGTCCCTTAGTGGTGTGTTTGTGAAGACACCAAAAGGAAAACGTGGCTGGTATGTTAGGTCAGCTTTATTGTACACAGAGATCCCCACAGTACCTGTGGCCTTCACCTGGGAAATTCAGGCCCCCAAACCCTTTAGCCCTGACACTAATGGGAAGGCACTGAATGGTGAAAACTTGGTCTTGTGCAGACTTGCGTAGAGAAGAGTCTGTGTGTATGTAAAGTTGATGCATGGCTGGGCATGATGGCTCACGCCTGTCATCCCAGCACTTTGGGAGGCCAGAGTGGGTAGATCACCTGAGGTCAGGAGTTTGAGACCAACCTGACCAACATGGTGAAACCCCGTCTCTACTAAAAAATATAAAAATTAGCCAGGCGTGGTGGCAGGCGCCTGTAATCCCAGCTACTCGGGAGGCTGAGGCAAGAGAATTGCTTGAACACAGCAGGTGGAGGTTGCAGTGAGCTGAGATCACGCCCTTGCACTTCAGCCTGGGGGACAAGAGCAAGACTCCGTCTCAAAAAAAAAAAAAAAAAGTTGATGCATGAATATCTGTCATGGTTCTCTGGTTTTAAGTAAAAGAAACCAACTCTTCCTTAACTAAGGTAGCAAAAAGGATTTATCAGAAGGCATTGGGGTGGTTTATAGGGTAGAAGCAGAAGCTAGAGGATCAGGTCTCAGAAAGATGGCAACTGGGCAGCTTCAGGGATCTCACTTCTGAGAGTCCTGGTGGGGGAATCTGCTCCAGCCATCTCCAGTGTTTGTCACATTGCTTTGATCACAGTTGGGTCCTATGCCATACATTGGCTGGCAGAGGGCAGGGCATGTTGATGGACAGTCCCATCAAACTATCTCATCGTGGAGGGGAAGTTCCCCCAAATAGTTCCCCTCCCTACATGGGGAGTGTTCTCCCGCTAGGGCACAAACACAGTCTACCACCCCAATGACTGAAAATCTACAATAATAAATTCTTAAATATATATTGTGTAGACTTTTAATTTTAATTGTATTATTATTATTATTATTATTATTATTAGAGACAGATTCTTGCTCTGTTGCCTAGGCTGGAGTGCAGTGGCATGATCTCAACTCACTGCAACCTCCGCCTCCCGGGTTCAAGCTATTCTCCTGCCTCAGCCTCCTGAATAGCTGGGATTACAGGCACGTGCCACCACACCCAGCTAATGTTTGTATTTTTAGTAGAGACAGGGTTTCACCATGTTGGTCAGACTGGTCTTGAACTCCTGACCTTGTGATCTGCCCGCCTCGACCTCTCGAAGTGTTGGGATTACATGCGTGAGCCAGTGAGCTTGGCCAATTTTTATTTGTAAGAGCTGTATTGAGGTATAAAATTTCACCCATTTTAAGTGTACAGTTTAATACTTTTCAAGTAAATTTACAGCATCCTGTAACTCTCACCACAGTTTAATTTGAGAATATTTCCGTCACCCCAAAAAGATTCTTCATACCCATCTGCAGTCCATCCCCATTCCCATCCCCAGCCCTAGGCAGCCACTGATCGGTTTTCTGTCTTTTTAGAGTTGAACATAGGTTTTTAAATATGTTCCTGACTGGTGTAACTTTTTCTGGGTATTTTGGAAACTATGTTATACATGAAAGAAAAAAAGAGACCCCCTCTGCCCGCATCAATGGTTTGAAAGTCTGTATCTCACTGGTCTTAGGTTTCTCTGCTTTCTCTTTTAGATCCTTCCTTCTCTCCAGTGGACGGTAATTTAGGAGAGCGTAGCCCCGGGCTTGATGCTGCCATTATTAACCTCTCAATCTCTCTAGGCCTAAGTCATGGAACCTTCTAGGACTCAGTTCCTCATCTGTAAAATTCAGAAAAAAAAAAAATAGACACGATGATATCTGATGTTCTTTCCATCTCTAATGCTCAGCACTCATGATCTTTTTTGGTGAAGTCTTTTTTGGCAAAAAATTACTTCTTGATTTTCTATGCTCTTCAGAAGACTAAAACAAAACACTAAAATTAAAAATTTATTCTTCAGAACTCACAGAACAGAATAAGTGCAAAAGCAGTAAGTGTGTAACATTTCTACTTTTGAAATGATTAAAGCTTATGGCACTGAGACCTCTGCGACATTGTGTATATGTGTGTACAGCAGAGGAAATTAATTGGAAACTTTCATTCTCCTTCATGCTTTCTGGTTTATTCAAATATTTATTGAAGCAGACAGGATGCCAGGTGAGGGATTTAGAATCCTGGCAAAGATAAGGGCTTTTCCCGGATGAAGGTTGCAGTCTGGTTGGGGTAAGTCAGTGTGAAATTATAGCAAGGTGAACTGGTCCTAGGAGAGAGGAAGGACAGTGAGCAGAGGGAGGTAGGGAGGGACTGGGTCACAGAACAGGGCCACGGATATACCACCACCACCACCTCCGCCACTGTGAGAAACTGGCCCTGAGAAGCTGCTAGGCAGCTGGCTTAGCCAACCCACAGTTAAAAACCACCCATTTCATCTTTGAGGGAGGAGACATTCCAGCAAGTTTGAAGGTAGAGATAGGGGAGGGTGAAGTGTTTTGCGTTTCTAAGCAGATCTCTTATCTCCCCTGGCTCTATCTTTTTGTAACATGGGGTTAACTGTAGCATTGGTTTTTGCAGTGACTGTAGGTATAGCAAACTTGTGGAGGCTGGCTTTTGGCACAGCAGACAGCTGGAGGGTGGTATTTTTCTGATGGGGAGATGTTCTTAAGTTTTGTAATTTATGGTGTCTTTAATTATGGGATTTCGTTTACTGTGACCCTAATTACACCTCTGATGTATTTTATTTAGCTTAATGCTTTAATTTTCTGCTCATGCCCAGAGGTAATTTCTCAAAGGGTACCACTTAAAAAAAATCTTAGGTAATGTTTCATCCTTCCTGCAGTTACCTGCAGCCTCTTGAAGGCAAGGAAATGGATTTTGAGGGCACAGACTTTCTTCTGGGCTCTTGTGATATAATTTTGGTTGTGTTTGTATCATCCAAGATCTTCACCACCTGTTTGCCAAGTATCATCCTAAACCATTTTGTTCTATAGGGACATGATACAAGCCACATGTCATTTTAAATGTTCTAGTAGTCACAGTAATAACATTTTTAAAAGGTAAAATTAATTTGAATAATATATTTATTTAACCCAGCAGATCTAAAACATCACTTCAACATGCAGTTGATATGAAAATAATGAGCTATTTCACATTATTTTTTTCTAAACAAGTCTTTGGAACTTGGGATGTATCTTATAGCACATGTCAGTTCAGACTAGCCACATTCCAAGTAGTCATTAGCCACATTTGCAGTGACACTGTATTGGACAGCAAAGTTCTGAACCTCTCAGAGGCTTGCAGAGGGCCCTGGAAAGAGCCCTTAGAGTGGGTAGGAGAGACATATCCTCATGATTTATAAGCTCTTAACAAAGCCACAGGTTTCCTCTTCTTAGAGAAACCTGATATGTAAAAAAAAAATTCATCTTGACAGGAAAGGTAAAGCAGGAAGTAATTATTCATGTTACAAAAGAATTAACCACAGGATCTTTTAAATAGCAAGCTCCCTTAGTGCACGGAAGAATATGACTCAATTTGCAAAATGTGATTGACACTTGACATTTTAGTAGCACCTTTGTTGGGCTGGGAACGGTCTATCATCATAAAATGCAACCTGAGCGGTCAGTTGATCAAGTCTTTATTGAGCACCTACTGCATGTCATGGATCCTTATAGGGGCCCCAGCAGAACTAAGGGTGATCCATACCCAGAAGGCATTCAGGGGCTCACGGGGAAGACAAGACACAGCTTGGGATTGCTTCAGTGGCAGGGGCCAGGGAGGTCTTGGGTCTAGAAGAGCTTAGAAGGTGATGTGGAGGCAGTCAGGGCCCAGCTGTGGCCAGAAGGCCAGGAGGCTGTACATGATTACTTAAGTTTAAAGAGAGGGCAGTGGCCGGGGTGGTCGCTCACGCCTGTAATCCCAGCACTTTGAGAGGCCAAGACAGGCAGGAACATTTGAAGTCAGTCTGACCAACACAGTGAAATCCTGTCTCTACAAAAAATACAAAAATTAGCTGGGTGTGGTGGTATGCACCTGTAGTCCCAGCTACTTGGAAGGCTAAGGTGGGAGGAACACTTGAGCCTGGGAGACGGAGGTTGCAGTGAGCTGAGATGGTGCCACTGTACTCTAGCCTGGGCAACAGAGCCAGACCCTGTCTCAAAACAAAACATCTTTTTTTAGTATCTTCTTAATTATGTATAGATTGTATACATATATTACTGTACTAATTGAAGATCAAGAAAACCCCAGAGAAGCTCTTACACTGTTATTATTAGGCTTAACAAACTTTTGAAACACATACAATTGAGTATTGTATGCCTTTAGACATTGGTGGAAAAATGAAGACATTTTCTTCATGATTCAGGTATATAGTTTTAAAATATCTTGCTAATCCTGATGGTTCCACACCAATGTCAAGGGTGGAAGGAAACCCATATTACAAATGATCTTGATAACTGAAAGTTTGGGGGCCATCTCCCCATAAGATCTGATGTGTCTTCCCCATGTGGCGGGCAAAGAGCTCCCAGCAGAAGCTGAAGTGACACCTCTATTATTTTTTCTTCCTTCCTTCTTTCCTTCCTTCCTTCCTTTTTTTTTTTTTTTTTTTTGATAGAGTTTTGCTCTTTCACCCAGGCTGGAGTACAGTGGCACAATCTTGGCTCACCGTAACCTCCACCTTCTGGTTTCAAGCGATTCTCCTGCCTCAGCTTCTGGGGTAGCTAGGATTACAAGCACCCGCCACCAAGTCCGGCTAATTTTTGTATGTTTAGTAGAGATGGGGCTTCACCATGTTGGCTAGGCTGGTCTCAAACTCCTGACCTTGGCCTCCCAAAGTGCTGGGATTACAGGCATGAGCCATTGCGCCTGGCCAGCTCTACCATTTTCTTGGCACTTGGCCTCATGTTGTCTACAGCTCCTACTTTCTTTACACAAATCTTTTCAAGCAGCTGACCCACTTTGTGAGGGTGATTTCAGCAAGAAGGGGTCATAGCCATAAGGAGGCTTTCCCAGGAGGCACCAGAGAACTGCAGGGCACCCCATGGTGGGGCACAGTCAAACCATATCAGATGAGAATTATTAGCTTTGACATACACCTGAGACCTAGAGAAGTTAGCATCATATAGAATGCTGGTGCTTGCTCTGGTGGTACTCCTTGGTTCCACTGTCCCTCTGGCTGCTTCCTGCCCCTTGAAGGATCCCTGACTGTGTGTCCTGGAGGCTAGGTGAAGGAGCCTGTGCCATTCTGTCAATGGAACAATAGATAAGTTGAATTATTACTTTTTAAAAGTTAAAACAAAATGAATAGAATTGTAATTTTTTTCTCCCATCGTCTCAATGGATGCTTGAAGCAAACACATCCCACTGGAGAGCACTAGGTCAGAAAATAAGCTTAGCTTCTTTGCTGAGCTTTAGGCTCTTTAACTGGGAAGATAGGCATCAGAATGTTGGGAGGGTTAAGTGAGATAGTGTAGGAAAAAGTATCTGGCACATGAACAGTGGTTACTGTAATCTCAGTTTCTATAGCAAAGCTTTTTTGTTTGTTTTTGAGTCAGGGTCTCACTCTGTCACCCAGGCTGGAGTGCAGTGGTGCAGTCATGGCTCACTGCAGCCTCAAACCCCTGGGCTCAAGCCATCCTTCTGCCTTACCCTCCCCAGTTGCTGGGACTACAGGTGCGTGTCACCACGCCTGGCTAATTTTAAAATTTCTTTTGTAGAGATGGGGTCTTGCTATGTTGCCCAGACTGGGCTCGAACTCCTGGCCTCAAGTGATCCTCCCACCTTGGCCTCCCAAAGTGTTGGGATTACAGATGTGAGCTGGCAAAGGTTTAATAGATCACTATCTAGGCGATCTGAGGAAAGCTGTGTTTTAATTGACCTGTTTCAATTGTTATGATGGCTCATTTTAACTGCTGGGGTTAGGGGCGTAGCATGATACCATAAAGTTAGAGTGTTCATGCCTGCGTATTGTCAGGAACACAGAGAAATCTGCAAAGGTTGCCTTGTTCATGTTCTTCCACTCCTCCTTTCTGTTAATAAGTGATAAGAATGGTTCACAACGCAACTTCATCCTGGGCAGATTTATGCAGTAAAGTCAGCCAGCTAACTTTGGAATACAAAAATGATATAGGAAAGGAATTTCCACTTCGAGTTGCTTATGAACTGTCTGGTTTAGCAGATGTTATGAGTGGACAGACAGAGCACACCAACTTGGGTGGATAGGATGTTTGGAACCGGAAGTGCTTTGGGAATGTATCCCAAATGGATATGCAAAGCCCATGTGATGGGCACCCACTCACCTACCAGTGTTTTTCCTTGAAAACCTATCTCAGTTTATTGAAGTTTGTTGTTGTTGTTTTTAACTCATTTATACTTTTTGTCTCCTATTTAAGAAATCTTTGCCAAACCTAAGGTCATTAAGATTTTCTCCTATCCATTCTTATAAAAAGTTTTACAATTTTACCTCTTACACTTAGGTCTGTGATCTATTTTGAGTTAATTTTAGTATATGCATGCTTTACAGAGCTCATTTAACTTTCCCTCTTCCATTATTTTATCATAATTTCTGAATTGCTAATTCACCACTTGGGGTTTTATCTAATTTTTGCTATCCTTGTATTCATTCATTTGCCATTCATTCATTCATTCATTCATTGATATGGATCTGCAAATAAAAAAGGAAAAGGTGGCCGGGCACGGTGGCTCACGCCTGTAATCCCAGCACTTTGGGAGGCCGAGGCGGGCGGATCATCTGAGGTCAGGAGTTCGAGACCAGCCTAGCCAACATGGTGAAACCCCGTCCCTACTAAAAATACAAAAATTAGCTGGGTGGGGTCGCATGCATTCAAGGAGAATCGCTCGAACGTGGGAGGCGGAAGTTGCGGTGATCTGAGATTGCACCACTACACTCCAGTCTGGGTGACAGAGTGAGACTCCATCTGAAAAAAAAAGGAAAAGGTTATGAAATTGGTTCATATTGAGGTGGTCATGAGGAGAAGCCCAGTTTAAATGAATTGCATAATTCATATATGGATAAGTTAACTAATTTTTGGATTGGTTATGCTGCTAATTTGCATTGGCACTTTGTCAATGAGAAGACCCACCTTTCTTACCTGTTGCTCGTTACCAAGTATGAGAGGTTGCCGTAGATCAGGAGAACAATGTAACATGGAATTGATGTGTAAGAGCTCATCTGTTGAGAGGGCAGTTGTGGTTTTGATGTAGGCAGTCTGAGACATTGGCTTGGCCAGCCGGGCCCTCTATACCAGCTGTCTTTACACGTGTTGTCACTGCAAGATGAGTGTTACCTCCGTAGGATGGTGTTATTAGTCTGTTCTCATGCTGCTAATAAAGACATATTCAAGATTGGGTAATTTATAAAGGAAAGAGGTTTAATTGACCCAGTTCAGTATGACTGGGGAGGCCTCAGGAAACTTACAATCATGACAGAAGGGAAAGCAAACACATCCTTCTTCACATGGTGGCAGGAAGGAGAAATGCCAAACAAAAGGGGGAAAAGCCCCTTATAAAACCATCAGATCTTGTGAGAACTCACTATCACAAGAACAGCATGAGGGTAACTGCCCTCATAGTTCAATTACCTCCCACCGAGTCCCTCCCACAACACTTGGGCATTATGGGAACTACAATTCAAGGTGAGATTTGGGTGGGGACACAGCCAAACTTTATCAGATGGGGATTATTAGCTTTGACATTTTGTACAACTGAGACCCAGAGAGGTTAGCATCACATGGTATTGGCGGGGGATGGGAGAGCCAGAAGTTAAACTGACATCTGTTGTCTGTACACTGAGCTCAGGGAGACAATGCTGGACACCCTCTGGGTAGGGCAAATGTTGTTAGCTGGCTGTCATCATGCAGCTTCCCCTCTCAAGCGCCTGCTGGCCCCAAGACCTGTAGGCCACCCTGCCTGTGCCTGACCACGGACCAGCACTTTGTGGTTTCTGTGCTGTAGGCTTCAGGTTAACCAACATTGGGTTACTGTGTGTGGCCCTGTTATTTTGAATATTTGTAGAGGGGAAGTCCCTTTAATGTGACTTTACTGGCCTTCAAGGGATACTGGGCGTCAGCCTTCTCCAACATCTGACCTAAATTACTTTGTTTTCCCTGTTCCTTCCAGTGGAGGCCATAGTGGAGTTTGACTACCAGGCCCAGCACGACGATGAGCTGACGATCAGCGTGGGTGAAATCATCACCAACATCAGGAAGGAGGATGGAGGCTGGTGGGAGGGACAGATCAACGGCAGGAGAGGTTTGTTCCCTGACAACTTTGTAAGAGTGAGTACAAAGCAAAACCCTTTTCCTGTCTCCTGTGTGGGCTCTGCTGACCAAAGGCTATGGGGGCGCTTGAGGATGAATTGTATGAACTCTCTTAGGGGATGGCTTGAACTCCTTTGTGATATCAAGAGAAGCATGTATAGTTTTGCCCTTGGTATCTGGGATACTTGTTTTGAAATTGCTTTTTTAAGGCTCAGGATGATCTCTTTCCACTGTGTATCACTTCCTAGAATATGCTAAGGCTGGGCACAGTGGCTCACGCCTGTAATCCCAGCACTCAGGGAGGCTGAGGTGGGCCGATCACTTGAGATCAGGAGTTTGAGACCAGCCTGGCCAATATGGTGAAACCCCATCTCTACTAAAAAAAAATACAAAAATTAGCTAGGTGTGGTGGCATGTGCCTGTAGTCCCAGCTACTTGGGAGACTGAGGCAGAAGAATCGTTTGATCTCGGGAGGTGGAGGTTTCAGTGAGCCCACATTGTGCCACTGCACTCCAGCCTGGGCAAGAGAGCGAGACTGTCTCAAAAAAAAAAAAAAAAAAAAAAAAAAGTAAAGCTTGTTAAATTGTTGTATGTACTTGTTTATTTGCTTTGGGAGTTTAAAATAATTTTACTTTTTTCTATTCCTTGCAAAATGGAGGTAAAACTCAGTTTTGACCACTTAAATGAAATAACAATTAAATGTAGAATTCAGCCAGACATGGTGGCTCATGCCTATAATCCCAGCACTTTGGGGGGTTGAGACAGGAGGGTCACTTGAGCCCAGGAGTTTGAGACCAACCTGGGCAATATAGGGAGACCCCTGTCTCTACAAAAATAAAATAAAAAAATTGGTCAGGCATGGTGGTTTGCACCTGTAGTCTCAGCTACTTGGGAGGCTATGGTGGGAGGATCACTTGAGCCCGGGAGGTTGAGACTCCTGTGAGCCATGATCATGCCAGAGCACTCCCTGTCTCTAAATAAATAAACAAATAAATAAATGTAGAATCTAAATTATGGAATGCCTTTTTTTTTTTTTTTGAGATGGAGTCTCGCTCTGTCGCCCAGGCTGGAGTGCAGTGGCATGATCTCCACTCACTGCAAGCTCCGCCTCCCGGGTTCACGCCATTCTCCTGCCTCAGCCTCCCGTGTAGCTGGGACTACAGGCACCCGCCACCACACCCGGCTAATTTTTTGTATTTTTAGTAGAGACAGGGTGGTCTCAATCTCCTGACCTCGTGATCCGCCAGTCTCAGCCTCCCAAAGTGCTGGGATTACAGGCGTGAGCCACAGCGCCCGGCCTATGAAATGTTTTAAGTGAATGAATGAATATAGAATTCAAATTATGCAATGTTTTCCACCTTTGTATTCATATTGCCTTTTTTCTTTTTTTTTTTTTTTTTGAGACAGAGTCTTTGCTCTGTTGCCCAGGTTGGAGTGCAGTGGCATGATCTTGATCTCAGCTCACTGCAACCTCCACCTCCCAGGTTCAAATGATTCTCGTGCCTCAGCCTCCCGAGTAGCTGGGATTACAGGCACGTGCCACCATGCCTGACTAATTTTTGTATTTTTTTTTTAGTAGAGATGGGGTTTCACCATATTGGCCAGGCTACTCTCAAACTCCTGACCTCAAGTGATCCGCCCACTGCAGCCTCTCGAAGTGCCGGGATTACAGATGTGAGCTACCACGCCCGGCTCATATTGCCTTTTTGATAGGAGCAATATCATTTTACCTTACCCTTTTATGTCCATGAAGCATTGAACAAAACTTACTTCTTCAGTAATGTTTTGAAAATTATGCCTTTTGGAGAAGTCATTTACAGGTTAATTATAAAAATGTAATTCATTCATATTAATAAATTACCACACAGTTGTAAGTAATACTTTGAATTGTTGGGTAGAAAAGAATCACCTGGAGGCTGTTCCTCATGGGGAGTATTAACTGGGTCTAAAAGTCCCCATGCCATAAACTTTCTATCTCATACTGGAGAAGAATGGATTGTTCTCAGAAGAATGGATTGTCCTCAGTAGGAAGACCTGCATGCAGAAGTCCCCAGGTCCCCTGCTGTAGTCTCCGTGTTACCAGATAATACTTAAGAGGACTGTGCCTTGGATACAGGGAGGCAGGTAGTATGGGGAACCTTGGGCCCACAGAAGCAGGTGATCCCCACCAAAGGAGCCCTGAGGGCTGGGTGGGAGGGGTTTTTTTAATGACAAGGGGTTGTTGATGAAAAATGTGTGATGTACACTGGACTTCCAATCACTATCCTTTCAGAGTCTAAAATGAATAGAAACCTGTTTAAGTCTTTCTTTAGGATCTTGTCTCAGGGTGATCCCGCTAGCATTTCTGTTTTCTTTTCTCTTTGGTGTGAAAAGGCTGGGGAGAGTTTTGTAGGGAACATGCTACTAAACATTGCTTTCTGGAGTTGTAGGAATATAGGCTTTCCCTGCACTGGACTACACTTGAATCCAGCCTCTCTCTCCCATTTTAAGAGTGGGAAAGTGCTGCATCTGGGCCACCACAGATCGACTCTGTGGAGGTGTGAATGGGAGTTCTTTTGCATATCCAAACAAAGACCCCAGTTTTAGGAAAGGAGCATCCCTGAAGTTGAGCTGCATTCTAGTGTGGAAAGAGGGTTTTTCCAGATAAAAGGGGCAGTTGTTAGAGTGAAGATGAAGGAGGAAGGAATGACAGAGGAGGACTTTGGGAAAGAGAGAAGACCCTGGGAAGGAGGGAAGACTGTGGGAAGGATAGCAAGATTGTGAGAAAGTGAGCAGGACTGTGGGGAAGAGAGAGGAGGGCCCTGGGAAGGAAGGAGGACTGTGGGAAGGTGAGGTGGACGGTGGGAAAGAGGGAGGAGGACCCTAGGAAGGAAGGAGGACTGTGGGAAGGGGAGAAGGATCATGGGAAAGAGAGAGGAGGACCCTGGGAAGGAAGGAGTACTTTGGGAAGGCGAGGAGGACTGTGGGAAAGAGGGTGCAGGACCCTGGGAAGGAAGGAGGACTGTGGGAAGGGGTGGAAGACTGTGGGAAAGACAGAGGAGGACCCTGGGAAGGAAGGAGGACTGTGGGAAGGGGAGAAAGACCATGGGAAAGAGATAGGAGGACCCTGGGAAGGAAGGAAGAATGTGTGAAGGCAAGGAGGACTGTGGGAAAGAGGGAGGAGGGCCCTGGGAAGGATGGAGGACTGTGGGAAGGAGAGGAGGACCGTGGGAAGGAGAGGAGGACCATGGGAAAGAGAGAGGAGGAGCCTGGGAAGGAGAAGGGACTGCAGCATCAGCTCCAGTTTTGAGGGTAGGTAGTATTTTGAACACCTTTATGTGTCTTATTGGCCTAGTGTCACCTCATTTTAAACCATGAATCTACAGATTCAGAAAACTGAGTTGGAAGGCACTGAGAAAGCCTATGGAATTTGCTCATAGCATAGGGCTGGCATGCTGTCAGTGACTGTGGAGGGAACCAGGGCAGGGAAATGCAGTGCAGGAACTGCCCACGCGAGAGCTGGAACCTGACCCTCCCCCTGCTCAGAGAGGACTCCTTGCTGTGAAATGGAGGTGATGTCTTGACCAGAAGGTCTCGCCATTGCCTCATCTGCTCTGCTTTGGGCTAGGCCAGTGTGGGCATGGCAGCAGGCTCCTGTCCTGTGGCTTCCCATGGGCTTTGGCTCAAGGGAAGCCCTGGTGGGAGATGGCAGGGAGGGAGGGAGGCGAGTGAGATTGGGAGGCGGGGGAAGGCGGTTATCCCGCCAGCTCCCTGCTCATGTGGATTTTGGGCTGGCCCTGTCCCTCACAGGATGGGTGGCTGCTCCAATCAAGCTCACCTTCCTCCTTACCCATCTCTCCTCTTTCCTTCAGGTCTGGGGGCTCCCTTGTTTCAAGTCCCAGGCTACCACCTTGGGCTTTCTTTATACCTCACCCATCCTGTGAAAGTCTATTAATCCTACCCGAGATTACCCTAATTCGAGTGGGCCATCTGTTTCCTTTTGAGAACCCGACTACCTCATCGGCCTGTTCAGAGGATTAAACCAGAGAATGCTGGAAATTGTTTAGCACAGTGGCCAGCCCCCCAGTGAGTGTGCCGCAGTGCTGGTCACTGGGTGAGGGAATGGGTCCTCTCCTCTGGGCCTGAATTGCCCTGCACTCACCTGCTCAGGTGTCCTCTAGTTTCAGCTGGAGCACTTCAAGGGAGGGGAAGTCATGCTCTTGAGAGATGCTTGTTCTACCTAGGGCAGAAAGGATGTAGCAGGAGTGGCTGGGGCTGCGCTACTTGTAGCTGTTACATTTGGCAGAAAAAGAAACTTCTATTCTTTCAGATGGCTGAGTCTATTTTCAAGTCTTCACCCACTGGAAATGTTTTAGGCCTATTATTGAAAATTCAGTAGGTGGATGCAGTGGAGTTTAACAATAACCAGGACTCTGTAGAGAATTCTAAAAGCTGAAAAAGCATCTTTAGGTAATAATTATCATATTGGCATAGGTGTGCACTTTTGAAAGTAGCTTTATGCATGTCCTATTTGATGTAAGAATAATGTGTCCCCAGATTGAATTGGGTAATCTTGTGGAATCTCATTTATTTATTTATTTATTTGAGATGGAGTTTCACTCTTGTTGTCTAGGCTGGAGTACAATGGTGCAATCTCAGCTCACCGCAGCCTCCGCCTCCCAGGTTCAAGTGATTTTCCTGCCTCAGCCTCCCGAGTAGCTGGGATTACAGGCATGCACCACCATGCCTGGCTAATTTTGTATTTTTAGTAGAGACAGGGTTTCTCCATGTCGGTCAGGCTGGTCTCAAACTCCCTGCCTCAGGTGATCCGCCCGCCTCAGCCTCCCAAAGTGCTGGGATTACAGGCGTGAGCCACCACGCCGGGTCAGGAATCCCGTTTTTATACCCACATGCCTTTCTGTCCATGTTACCACTGTCAGAGAGCCTACCTTAAGCGTTTGTTTGTTTGTTTTTTTTTGAGATGGGTTGTACTCTGTTGCCCAGGCTGGAGTGTAGTGGCATGTTCACGCCTTAGTGCATGTGTCTGCCTCCTCTTTTAGGGGACATTTGTCTGTTAGGGGACATTTGATAAAGTTCAACAGGACACAGGCCCTCAACATTTTGTAGCTCACAGATAGACATGTGGAAGGCAGGAAGCTATGATAGGGGTTAAAAGAATATGCTTGTTGATCTTTAAATTTATCTGACTCTGTCTGTGAGGAAGTGAACTGTTTTCTCTGCCTGTTTTTGTATGTGTTCGGCAAAAGTACATTTTCCCCTCTGCCTGCCCAGTTGTTGACGGGTGAAGTGTGTAAACTTGCAACTTGCATGTCCTATGTGTGCTGAGCATGACCATTTGCAGCTCACTTGCCGTGGCCTCAGCTTTCATTTGCTAGGTGTTTTAGATCTCTCTTTTACACATTTAGAGCCCATTTTGATATTTGTTTAAAGTGGTTGGTGAATGTGGCTGTTCTTTTTTGATCCATGAGGCGAAAGGCCAGTATTTTGCAAAATTGTACCACTCCGAGATAAAGCTCACAGTTACTTTGTTCTTCTTGATTTAGGAAGGGATCACAAATCTACTTCTTCAACAAGTGTCATAAAGTAGATTTTTAGGTTACTGTTCTACATTCAAAGACCCTGACATGGATCTCTTTAATCACATTTCACTTTTCTTTAAACTTTAAACTCAAGGACCATTAATTTTGTGAATTATATGGATGATTATTTTCAAGATGTTTGTCTCTCTTCACAAGGTAGCAGTAATTTTTCTGGGTGTGTTAATTAATTAATTAATTTATTTAGAGACAGTGTGTCATTCCATCACCTAGGCTGGAGTGTAGTGGTATGATCATGGCTCACTGCAGCCTCAACCTCCCAGGCTCAGATGATTCTACCACCTCAGCCTCCCAAGTAACTGGGACTATAGGCATGCACCACATCACCTGTTTTTTGGTTTTTTAAAAAAATTTTTCGTAGAGATGGGGGTATCACTACGTTGCCCAGGCTGGTCTTGAACTCCTGGGCTCAAGTGATCCTTTCACCTTGGCCTCCCAAAATGCCAGGGTTATAGGCGGGAGCCACTGTGCCCAGCCCAGGTATGTATTATAATGTGCAGAGCCTCATCTTGCTCACAACATTTAGTCCTGGTGTCCTTGGGCATGTGGGCATCTGCTGTGTGTTAGGCACCAGAGGATATAAATTCAAATGAGACAGACTGAATGGAATATTGTCACAAATGTAACTTCTCCTAGAGGATGATAGTTTTAGCTCCTATGACCTGCCTTTGGGAATTCAGTGCTTTAAACATTGTTCTACAAAGATACTCTGTAAAGATGGTCCAGATTAAAATGCCACTTGAGAAATTTCTGGCTGAATTCATCCAGCAACTGTTAGAATGTGCTAAATGAACCTACAGTTAGCTTTTTGGCCCTGATGGCTGTGTTACTTTATGGAGTAATAGTGGCTGCATTCTATTCAAGACTTATTGGCTGCCTGGCATTGTATGTATAATCTACCCATGTCTGTCTGTGTACAGTGACAAAAATTTGTTAAGCACTTACTGTATGCCAGGCAGGAATGAGGCCAAGCCCTTTCCATGTTTTTTTTTTTTGTTTGTTTTTTGAGATTGAGTCTCACTCTGTCACCCAGGCTGGAGTGCAGTGGTGCAATCTGGGCTCACTGCAACCTCTTACTCCCAGGTTCAAACAGCTCTCGTGCCTCAGCCTCCCGAGTAGCTGGGATTACAGGCGTCCACCACCATGCCTGGCTGATATTTGTATTTTTAGTAGAGACGGGGTTTTGCCATATTGGCCAGGCTGGTCTCAAATTCCTGGTCTCAAACAATCCACCTGCCTCGGCCTCCCGAAGTGCCAGGATTACAGGCATGAGCCACCATGCCCAGCCCCTTTCCATGTTTTTTTAATCTAATTAAATTCTTCTACCACTCTATGACAGGTAACTGAGGCATATCAGTGTTAAAAGCCATACTCACAGTCACACAAGCTAGTGAGGAGCAAAGAGAGCATTGGAATCCGGGCCAACTGGCTGTGCAACCTGAGCTCAAGCGGGCAGCATTATCTGGGTGTCTGAATTGTCCTGATAGAACTGTGCTCCTCACCGTTATTGTCTGCTGTATTATGCCTTCCCCAAGTGTCCAGTCAGGTGGAATCATGGTATTTAACTTATTTCTGTCTGCATTTTAAAGAATTCTCTTCAGAAGTTGGCTATTTCAACTCAAAAGAACAACCTTTGCCTGGATTTATGGGCTTGCACTGTTTTTTCCTACAAATTCTGAAATTAAGTCAATTAGGGAAAATATTTAGTTATTATTAATTCGTAAGCAAACTTGTCGTTTTGCAGTGTTCAGCAGGCTATGCTTTCTAGAAGGAGCTTGACTGTCTTTTCTATCAGTGGTAAATAATCAAGATGTATGACTATCCAGTTGTTCCCCATCCACGGGGCCCTCAAAACCAATCGATTCCAGCTCAAATTATTCTTGAAACTTCAAACATACAGTTTTCTTTCAGAAAAACAATTTCTAAAACTAACAACTGGAACCTGTTAGATTCTGTTGTGAGAAATGTTATTCCAAGTAGGGTCTGGAATAATTAAGTACAAGTGTGTTACCAATAAGAACCCACATCATCTGGCGGTTTCTTCAGGCTTTGTAACTGTTGTAGTGCAGAAAATGTGGTAGAGGGGGGCAGTCTTGTGACTCAGGGAGGGCTGTGACCTCAGTGAGTTTTAATCCCCTGACTGAGTTGATCGTGGTGATTATGCATAATAGAATCTTATTTTCTTAATGGCAAGATTATTGAATCTTAGCTTGGAAAGGGACTTTAAGATCATGTGTTTTAACCCTTAGCTTTCTACCAGATCAAAATCTAAACCATCTGAGATATCGCTCTGATCATTATTGGATATTTAAACTTGTTAAGCTTGGGGCTCCCACAGCGACTCCATGTCAGTGTGTTTCTAACCTGGTCCTGCTCCAGGTGCACTACAGCATCAAAATTTTGTGATGGGGGCAGGAGTAGGGATAGAAGTCTTAGAAGCTTTTAAAAAGTTCAGGTGATTCTGCTGCTTGATAAAGCTTGGGCATTCATTTTGCACAATGGTACTGATAGGGCAGTACCATGTTTTTAATTCTAGTTTCTTTTCTCAAGAACATGAATTGGTAGCTGGTGACTTCAATTTGAAACTATTTTCATCTTATTTCTAAAGTAGCTTTATGAATAAAGTATTACTAGCTATGTTAGTGAATATATAAGTAAACACAATCATGCTGGAAATTATTTTAAAAGTTTACCATAAATACACAAAGAACATAGTGATACGTAAACAGTGCTCGATTTAAGTCCATTAGAATTAATACATTCTGGCTGGGTGTGGTGGCTAACGCCTGTAATCCCAGGACTTTGGGAGGCCAAGGTGGGCGAATCACTTGAGGCCAGAAGTTCAAGACCAGACTGGCCAACGTGGTGAAACCTGTCTCTACTAAAAATACAAAAATTAGCCAGGTGTGGTGGTCCATGCCTGTAGTCCCAGCTATTCAGAGGCTGAGGCACAAAAATCGCTTGAACCTGGGAGGCAGAAGTTGCAGTGAGCCGAGATTGTTGCACTGCACTCCAGCCTGGGCAACAGAGTGAGACTATCTCAGAAAACAAAAACAAAAACAAAAGAGAATTAATACATTCTAATTGCAGAACTTCTGGACTCAATAATTAACTCCATCCCACTCTCTACCTGGTGGTGGCAAGGTAGGCACAATTTCTAGGAATGGTCCTCAAGATTCTACTCCTAAGTCCCCACAACTTGTACATGTGATGAGCTATCACTCCAGTGATTTTGTTATGTTATATGGCACAATTGATCTTTAAGCAGGGAGGTGATCCAGGTGGGCCTAACATTGAGTCCTTAAGAGAAGAGAACTTTCTCCTGTCTAATGGCAGAAGAGAAAGTCAGAGGAGGACTTGCTGCTTTGAAGAGGGAGGGGTCATATGAGAAGGAAATGGGCAGCCTATAGGAGCAGAGAGTAGACCTTGGCTGGCAGCCAGGAAAGAAATGGCGACCTTAGACCTACGGCCGCAAGGTAGTGGATTCTGCCAACAACCTGAGTGAATTTGGAAGTGGGTTATTCTTCCAAGCTGCCAGATAAAAGTCTAGCCTATTCACATCTTGATATGTGAGACCTTGAGTGAACAAAGAACCCAGCTGAGCCTATCAGGACTTTTGACCTACAGAACTGTGAGATAAAAAATAGGTGTTGTTTTAGGTAACCCATGGCAGCATTCCCTCATCTGCTGGCATGTCGTCAGTGGAGACTGACTGGGGATTCAGGACTTCCATCCCTATCCTCCCACTCAGCAGTGGTAGGCAGCTCCTCCTCCCCACTAGAGAATGGGGAAAATCTTGGAGAGGAGGGAGCTGAAGAAAGGAATTAATTAAAGGAATATTCCCTGCCTGCATTAGAAGTCCTGGGCAAACAACTCCTAACCCACCTACATGTGAATCTGACTAGAACAAACATGTCAAAAAGTTTAGCAATAGAAACTTTAACATGGAATATCACCCAGGTTTTCAGAATGACCTCTAAGTAACAGAGATGAAGCAGACCAGAATAGTACTGCAAGGGCTCTGAAATTAAACTACCATTAAAACTGTAGCCAACAAAAATAGCCCAGGATGTGCACACTTAGCCTCAATAGGGTTAATGCCTGCTAAAATTTAAATAGTATCTAGAGTCTTGTAAGATAATAACCCAAATGCCCAAGATACAATTCAAACAATCACTTGTCATACCAAGAACCAGGAAAATCTCAACTTGAATGAGAAAAACTAGTCAACAGATACTAATACGGAGAAGACTCAGATGTTGGAATTACCTGACAAAACTTTTAAAGCATCTATCATAAAAGTGCCTTAATAAGCAATTTCAAACACTCTTGAAACAAATGAAAAATTAGAAAATCTCAATCTCAGCAAATAAATAGGTTTTTTAAAAATGGAAGTTATTGAACCAAAAAATAAACAAGTTATAAAGCTCACCAGATGAGCTCAATAATAGATGACAGAGGAAAGAATCAGTGAACTTGAAAATGGATCAATGAAATTTACTCAGCCTGAACAACAGATAGAAAATAGTCTGTAAAAAATGAACAGTGCCTCAGAGGCCTATGGGACAATAACATCAGATCTAACATTTGTGTCATCAGAATTCCAGAAGGAGAAGAGAAGGTTATGATAATAAACAATATTGAGTGAAATGATGACTGAAAACTCACCACATTTGGCAAAAAGCATAAATCTTCAGAACTGAGAAGCTGAGCAAAACCTAAACAGGATAAACCTAGAGAAATTTATGCCAAGATGCATAATAATCAAGCTTCTAAAAATGAAAGGCAAAGAAAATGCAGCAAGAGAGACATGACGTATACTTACAGGGAAGAGTGATTTGAATGACAGTGAATTTCTCCTGTAAAATAATGGAGTCCAGAAGGAAGTGCACAACATTTTCAAGGGCTGAAAGAAAAGAAAGATGAACTCTGATTTCTTTGGTGAAAATATCCTTAGGGAATGAAGAGAAAATGAAAACATTCTCAGATAAAGGAAGACTAAGAGAATTTATCAATAGCAGACTTATCCTTAATGCCTAAAGAAAGTTTTTTAAACATAAAAGAAATGGCAACAGAAGAAAGCTTGGAATTTCATAAAGGAGAAAACAGCAAATGGATAAAAATAGGGAGTATGTATAATAGGCCAAGTATACAGTATGTGTCATTAATTTTTGTTTCTTTTTGTTGAGACGGAATCTTGCTCTGTTGCCCGGGCTGGAGTGTAGTGTTACATTCTCGGCTCACTGCAGTCTCTGCCTCTCAGGTTCAAGTGATTATCCTGCCTCAATCTCCTGAGTAGCTGGGATTACAGGTGTGCACCACCATGCCTGGCTAATTTTTGTATTTTTAGTAAAGACGGGGTTTCACCGTGATGGCCAGGCTGGTGTCAAACTCCTGGCATCAGGTAATCCACCCGCCTTGGCCTCCCAAAGTGCTGGGATTACAGATGTGAGCCACTGTGCCCAGCCTGTATCATTAATTTTTAAAAACATGTTTGATGGTTAAAGCAAAAAGTATATCATCTGGTGTGGAATCCAATATATATAGAGGTAATATGCAAGAAAATTATATTTAAGAGGTGGGGAGGATGTAAAAGAACCTAACTGGAAGTAAGGTTTTTACACTTCACTGAAATAGGAAAATGTTGATCCAAGTAGTCTGTGATAAGTTACATATGTATATTGTAATAACTAAAAAACTCTAAAAATCACTAAAAGTATAACTACACAAAGAGATATACTAAAACTGACTATAAATAAAAGGAAATTCTAAAGAATGTACGAGTAACCCACAGGAAGACAAGAAAAAGGAAACAATGAAAAACAGAGTGAACAAACAGAAAACAAATAATACAATGGCAGGCGTAAGTCCTAACATGTCAGTATGTTTTTTTTTTGTTTTTTTTTTTTTGAGATGGAGTCTCTCTCTGTTGCCAGACTGGACTGCAGTGACACCATCTCAGCTCACTGCAACCTCTGCCTCCTGCGTTCAAGTGATTCTCCTGCCTCAGCCTCCCGAGTAGCTGGGACTACAGGAGTGTGCCACCACGCCCAGCTAAGTTTTGTATTTTTAGTAGAGACGGGGTTTCACCATATTGGCCAGGCTGAGCCTCGATCTCTTGACCTCGTGATCTGCCCGCCTCAGCCTCCCAAAGTGCTGGGATTACAGGCGTGAGCCACTGCACCCAGTCGTCAATATGTGTTTTAAATATACCAATTAAAAAAATAGAGATAATAGATTAAAAAAAAACTTGACTCAACTATATGCTGTTTGTAAGAAACTCACTTCAAATATATTGATATAGGCATGTTGGAAGTAAAAGGTGGAAAATGTATACTATGCAAATATTAATTTTAGAAAAGCAGAAGTGGCTACATATAATATCAGATAAAAACACATTTTTTTCAAGTACCCATGAAATATCTGCCAAGTTAAACCATATCCTGGGTCATAAAACTAACCTCAATATATTTAAAGGAATTGAAATAATATAAAATGTGTTATTTGACCATAAGTAATCAAACTAGAAATCAATAACGGAAAGATCAGAAAATCTCCAAACACTTGGAAATCAAATCACACACTTCTGAATAATTCACAGGTCAAATAAGAAGTCTCAAAAAGATTTAAAAATTACATAAAACTGAATGAAAATGAACATACAGCATATTAAAATGTGTGGGACACAGCTAAAGCAGTACTGAGAGGAACATTTATGGCACTAAAGTTTACATTAGAATGGAGGAATGTTCTCAAATCAATAATCTAAGGCCCTACCTCAAGAAACTAGAAATAGTGAAATAAGCCCAAAGCAAGCAGAAGAAGGAAATAATGAAGATAAGAGCAGTAATCATTGAAGGTGAAAACAGAAAAACAACAGAGAAAATCAATGAAAAAGCCAGTTCTTTAAAGACCAATAGGCTGGGTGCAGTGGCTCATGTTTGAAATCCCAGCATTTTGAGAAGCGGGAGTGGGAGGATCACTTGAGCCCAGGACTTTGAGACCAGCCTGGGCAGCGTAGCAAGACACTATTTCTCCAAAAAAAAGAAAATAATAATAATAATCAAAAACTAGCTGGATGTGGTGGTGCGTGCCTGTGGTCCCAGCTACTCGAAAGGCTGAGGTGGGAGGATTACTTAAGCCTGGGAGGTTGAGGCTGCAGTGAGCTGTGATTGTGCCACTGCACTCCAGCCTTGGTGACAGAATATGATCCTATTTCAAAATAAATAAATAAAAATATCAATAAAATGGATAAACCTCTAAAAAGACAGGCAAAGATGAAAAAGAAGACACAAATTAGCATATTAGGAATAAAACAGGTGATATCACTACAGATTCTGCAGCTATAAAAGGGACAATAAGAGACTACTAAAAACAATTATATGTACATACATTTGACAGCTTAGATGAAATGAACCAATTCCCTGAAAACCACAAACTACCAAAACTTACCCAAAGTGAAATAATGTCAATAGTCCTGTAACTAACTGTTGAAGTACAGTGATGCATTGCTGAACAACAGGGATATGTTCTCAGAAATGCATTATGAGGTGATTTTGTTGTTGTGTGAACATCATAGAGAAGTGTACTTATACAAACCTAGGTGGTGTAGCCTACTACACACCTAGCTATATTGTATGGCCTATCACACCTAGGCTACAAACTGGCACAGTGTGTTACTGTAGGCAGTTATGACACAATGGTAAGTATTTGCATATCTAAACATATCTAAATATTGGCTGGGCACTGTGGCTCACACCTGTAATCACAGCATTTTGGGAGGCCAAGGTGGGTGGATCACTTGAGGTGAGGAGTTTGAGACCAGCCTGGCCAACATGATGAAACCCCATCTCTACTAAAAATACAAAAATGAGCTGGGCATGGTGGCCTGCGCCTGTAATCTCAGCAACTCAGGAGGCTGAGGCACGAGAATCGCTTGAACCTGGGAGGTGGAGGTTGCAGTGAGCTGAGATCTCACTACTGTACTCCAGCCTGGGCAACAGAGCAATACTCTGTCTCAAACAAACAAAAACAAAACCATATATAAATATAAAAAAGGCACTTAATACAGTAGAAGTATGGTATTATAATCTTATGGGGACCATTGATGTATATATTGTCTATTATTGACCAAAACAATGTTATGCAGCATATGACAAAACAATGTTATGCAGCATACTTAGGTATAAACTTAACATATACAGGATGTGTATGCTGAAAACAGCAAAATGTTGTTGACAGTATTCAAAGAAGATCTAAATAAATGGAGAGACATACCATATTTATGGATTGGAGTCAATGTGGTAAAGATGTTGATTCCCCCAAATTAACCTATAGATCTAATGTAATTTCTATCAAAATTCCAACAAGATTGTTTTTGTAGCTATAGACTAGTTTAAGATTTATAAAGGGAATTTATAACTATAATTATAATTATAACTAGAATAGTCAAAACATTTTGAAAACAATTTTGAAAAAGAAGAGCAAAATAGAAGGAATCTACCCAATTTTATGACTTACTTTAATAGCTATAGTAATCAAGACAGTGTAGTGGTGACACAGGAATAGACACATAGATAAAGGAACAAACTAGAGAACCCAGAAATAAACCTACACAAATATGCCCAAGTGACTTTTTGACAAAAGGGCAAAAGCAATTCAGTGGGGGAAGGATAGCCTTTTCAACAAATGACCCTGCAGTATTTGGACATCCATAGACAAAAAAGTGGACCTCGGCCTAAATCTAACATCTTATTAAAAAATTAACTCAAAATGGATCATGGATTTAAATGTAAAACATAAAACTATAAAAGTGTTAGAATTAAACATAGGCAAAAGTTTTGGGGACCTAGGCCTAGATGAAGAGTTCTTAGATATTATACCAAAAACACAATCTTTTTTTTTTTTGGGTGGGGGGGGCAAGAGTCTTGCTCTGTCGCCCAGGCTAGAGTGCAGTGGCACATTCTCAGCTCACTGCAGCCTCGACCTCCCAGGCTCAAGTGCTCCTTGTGCCTCAGCCTCGCAAGTAGCTGGAACTACAGGTGCGAGCCACCATGCCTGGCTAATTTTTTGTATTTTTTGTAGAGATGGAGTCTCCCTATGTGTTGCCCAGGCTGGTCTCAAACTCCTAGACTCAAGCAGTCCGCTGCCTTGGCCTCCCAAAGTGCTGAGATTACAAGTATGAGGCACCATGCCTGGCCAACACAATCTATTAAATAAAAAAAGATCAATTAGACTTCATCAAAATGTGAAGAGGATGGAAAGATAGGTTACAAACTGGGAGTAAATATTTGCAAACCACATGTCTGACAAAGGACTTGTATCTAGAATGTGTAGCGCTCTCAAAATGCAACAGTAAGAAACCAAAACAATCGAATAAAAATGGGTGAAATACACGAACAGACATTCACTGAAGAGAATATGCAGATGTAAAATAAGCACATGAAAAGATGTCCAACATCATTAGTCATTAGAGGAGTGCAAATTAAAACCACAACGAGAAATTACTATGTATCTATTAGAATGGCCATTAGGATGGCTAAATTAAAAATGGTGATAACACCAAATGCTGGCGAGGTTGCAGAGAAACTGGTTCTCTCATATATTGGTGGTGGGAATGTAAAGTAGTTCAGTCAGTCTGGAAAATAGTTTGGCAGTTTCTTATATAACTATGTGCTTGCCATAGGAAACAGCAGTTATACTTTTGGATGCTCATCCCAGAGAAATAAAAACTTAAGTTCACAGAAAAACCTGTACACAGATGTTCATAGCAGCTTTATTTGTAATAATTGCAAATTGGAAACATCTTGAATGCCTTTGAGTGGATGAATGGTTAAACAAGCTCTGGTCCATCCATACCATGGAATACTACTCAGCAATAAAACAAAATGAACTGCGGATACACACAACAACTTAGATAGATCTCAGGGGCATCATGCTTTGTGAACAAAGCCAACCTAAGATGTTACACACTGTATGATTTCGTTTATATTACATTCTCAAAATGACAAAGTTACAGACTTGGAGGGCAGGTTACTGGATGCCAAGGGACAATGACAGGGTGTGGGGAAGACTGGTACCACAATAAAGGGGTAGCATGAGGGAGTTCCTTTTGAAGATGGAATAGTTCTGTATCTTGATTGTATCTTGATTGTGATCCAGTGTGTAGATTTGTGCAAATCTACACATTGGATCCAGTTGCAAAGAGTTACACACAAATCAGTGTATGAAATGACTGGTGAAAACAGAATAAGGTCTGTAGTGAATGGTATTGTACCAATGTCAATTTTTGTTTTTGATATTGTACTCTAATCATATATCATCACTGAGGGAAGCTAAGTGAAGCGTTCATGGGACTCTGCACCATTTTTGTAAGTTCTTGTGAGTAGATAATTACTTCAAAAAAAATAAAAAAGAAATCTCCAATGGATCTCAACCTTGGCAGCACATGAGTATCATCCAAGGAGCTTTAAAAATCCCGATGCCCAGGCTGCATCTTAGTCTCATCTTTATCTCTGGTTGTGAGTCTCAGCATTAGTATTTTTTAGGATTTCTAACTCTTGTCCTTTTTGTTTTCCATTAAATTAAAAAAAATAATAACCATCACCAGAACCATACCATTTTCCCATACACTGCAGTTCTCCAGCCCTTTGTGGGTGATGGGTAATCGATGACAAGTGTTTCAGTTCTTTCTCAGGAGGTCAGACTCTGTCATCCTGTTGTCGTGGCTGAGGCTTGGATTTGGGGAACCCCACCCCCAGCTTTGAGCAGGTCCAAGGAGGCATTACCACTTGGCCTGTCTGTGGTTGGCCTGGAAACTGGAGGGCCAATGACAGAAGTAGAGTTGGGAGGAGAAAAGAAGGATGGAGGAAGAGAAAAGTGGGGGTGGAGTGTGAGGGAGATGTGGGTCTCAGAGACCCTGTTGAGCCTCACACTGGGCCTAGTCTCTTGGGGCAAGCATGTTTGAGGAGGAGAGAGCAGGGGAGGGGGAGATGAATGTTGGGTGTGGGATTGCAATTTATGATAGGGAGGTCAGGAAAGGCCTTATGAAAAAAGTGATTTAAGTCAAGACTTCAGGATGTGAGGAAGAGCTTTGTGGGAATATGGGGGAAAGAGCCCTTCAGGCAGTGGGAACGGCATGTGCAAAGGCCCTGCAGAGGGCAGTGTCCCTGGCTTGTTGGAGGAACAAAAGAGAGACCAGTGCACCACCACTGCCTGAGGGAAGAGGACAGGGGAGAGCAACAGGAGAAAGGGTTAGAGGTCATAGGGCTCCAGATCAGAGAGGGCTTTGTGACTTGTGAGTCTGGGTGAGATGGGAAGTAACTGAGGAGGTTGATGTGACCAGAGACGTTTTAACAGGTTCCCTCTGTCTGCCATGTTGAGAACAGACTGCAAGGGGAAGGGTGGAAGCGGGGAGAGCAGTTTGGAGGCCCTTTGCAGGAATACAGGGGAGACCAGGGAGTGGCAGTGGGAGGGTGAGAAGTGGTCAGATTCTGGATATTTCTGTAAGTATAGCCAACGGGATTTGCTGGTAAGACTGGGGGTGTGGCAGGAGAGGGAGGAGGGAGAGATGACTCTAAGATTTTTGTCCTGTGCATTGGGAAGCATGGTAGGGATGTGGGTCTGGAGTGTGGGGGCCAGGTCCAGGCTATAGATAGGAATTTGCACAGCTGCCTGGCTGTCAGCCCAGCCCCACCACAGAACCACCTCTGGCACTGCAATTCCTGTTTGATGCAAGGATGACTGCTTTTCTTACCTGTCACCCTGTGATGTGAGATGCATGCAGAGCAACTTGGTAAATATTAATTTGTCAACAAATATTAGCTATTAATATCAGTATTAAGCCACTCCAAGACACTGGAGAAATACTTAGATGGTGTTTAGCAGTTTGGTACTGTAGGATTCGGATGCTGAGATGGAGTTAGGAGTACAGGAGGTTTGTTTGGGGGCTGCGGGGGATAACACCCTTGAATGATGAGAGGGCAGGGGAGCAGGGCAGGGAGAGCCTCAGGTGGTGATGCCAGTCTGTCCCAGCCAGCCTAGCAGGGGGCTCCTGGACAAAAATTGCTCCATGGAAGCAAAGGAGAGATGCTAGCCAAAGGGCACAAACTTTCAATGACAAGATAACTTCTGGAGACCTGCTGTGTGGCATGGTAACTGGAGTTAAAAATCATGCGTTACATACTTGCAATTTGAGAGTAACTCTTGCGTGTTCTTACTACAAAAAGGGAACTCTGTGAGGTGATGAATCTCTTAATTAGCTTGATTGTGATCATTTCACAGTGTATACATAGATCAGCACGTTGTACACCTTATATTAATACAGTTTTTCTTTGTCAATCATACCTCAGTAAAGCCGAAAAAAAAAAAATAGGCAGAAATGGCCAGGCTCTAGGACTGCACTCCCCAGATTAGTGACCAGCTGTGGGCTCCTCAGTGAGAGCATGGCCTCTGCTAGAAAGAAAGCTGAGGGAGATCCCGAAGGTGGAGGTTTGTTCTTTCCTTCTTGTTTTTTTTTTGTTTTTTTTGTTTTTGTCTGTTTTTGGAGACAGGGTCTCACTCTGTTGCCCAGGCTGGAGCGCAGTGGCACAATCATGGCTCCCTGCAGCCTCAAGCTCCAAGGCTCAAGTGATCCTCCCACCTCAGCCTCCCAAGTAGTTGGGACTACAGGCGCGTACCACCACATCTAGCTAATTTTTTGTTGTTGTTTTTTGAGACAGGGTCTTGCTCTTTCACCCAGGCTGGAGTGCAGTGGTGTGATTTTGGCTCACAGCAACCTCTGCCTCCCGGGCTCAAGCGATTCTCCTGCCTCAGCCTCCTGAGTAGCTGGGACTACAGGTGTGCACTAACACACCTGGCTAATTTTTGTATTGTTTGTAGAGACAAGGTTTCACCATGTTGCCCAAGCTAGTCTTGAATTCCTGAGCTCAGGTGATCCGCCCACCTTGTCTTCCCAATGTGCTGGGATCACAGGTGTGAGCCACAGTGCCCAGCGCCAGCTATTTTTTTTTTTTTTTTTTTGTAGAGACACGGTCTCACTATGTTGCCCAGGCTGGTCTCAAACTCCTGGGCTCAAGCAGTCCTCCTGCCTTGGCCTCTCAATGTGCTGGGATTACAGGTGTGAGCCACTATGTCGGCCAAGTTCTTTCTTGAAGGAACATATGGGCAGTACATCTCTAGGGCTACCCAGAAGACATTTTGTTTCACCTTAGCTTCTTAACTCACAAAGGGATTTGAAATAGTATATTGCCCCACTCCCAGGCTAAGGGGTAAATTTCATCATCTTTATGACACTGAGGAAGATGAGATAAATTCTTGAGGAGAGTTCAGGGAGAGTGAAGGTGAAGATGTGAAAGTCTCTTTAATGTGTAGTCACAACATGTACTAGCACAAAAGTCACACAAACACCCAGTTATTTGTGGGATGAGGTGTATGAAGTCAGCCCATTTTTGCTCTTAGCTGCCTGTTTTGCTCGTCATGAAGGAACAAGCTTTTCATTATTGTCGTACTTCCTCTGGGACCACCAAGATTTTCTCATGAAGACTAACAAAGATGATATCATGTGTCTGGGAGTCAGGGTGAAAAGCAAAGTGGGTTTGCCTGAGTTTGTAAGCTGAGAAGTTGTTCGAGTCAAACCACATCCTGCCCTGGGTTTCTAGAGGCAGGTGGTCCCAGATGGAGACCCAGAGCTGGAGGAACCGTGCCAACGCTTTCCTAAGAGACGTGCTCAGTTCCCAGGAGGTGTGGCGGAGGCCCTGGTGACTATGTCCTCTTTACACTGAAGTTTTCTTCTAGGGAGGCCACAACTCACTGGTTGCCAGTAAAGGTTGTGAAGTTGGTTCCAGTTCCAGTTGTGGCTGTGCTGTGAACCAGCTGTGCCACTGGTGGCCATGCTGAAGTTCTTGGGGTTGTACTTTTCCTGGCTGTCAAATGAAGCCATGGTCAAGATCTGAGATAGCTAGTGCAGGTAGCTAGTATCGGCGCAGTGGGGGCCAAGTCAAAACCAAAGAGGAACTGTTTTGCATATCATGGAAGAAAAAATAAATTAACATTAAAACCATATTTAAAATATTTATTAGATGTACATTTTAGTTGTGATTATACTACAACATAATTGGAATTGATGAAGTATTAACATGTGAACATATTCTTAGCAAAGCTGGACATGTTTGGAGAGTACCTTGTCAAGAGTGTGATGCCTGCTGCCGAAGGCTTTGGTGCAGTGGGATCTGCTTTCTGACCAGATAAGATTTTGTCTTAGAGACAACATCCAAAATCAATAGGCTGACAGATTATTGGCAAAAGATACGTTGCAGCTGTTTAAAACCATAAACGCTATCAGGTTCTAACTGCTAAGCCTGTAGTCATACTGTAATATTGGGACCCTTATGGCCACAGATAGGAAAGGAACAGGATGGTAGCTGTCGTTCTGTAATTGCTGTTTAACAGCCTGGCTTATATTGATGATTCAATCTTTGTTTTTCTTCTTGCTTCCACAATTCAATCCTTATTTCTCTCAGCTGCAAAATCGTGAGTGTGCGCACAAGTTTTTTTCTCCCCCAGTCTTGAAACTGGAATAATTGCCAATCTGCCTATTAAAAAAATACATCTGCCCTATGAAAGTAGTTTCAGCTACTCTGTGTTAAATGAGTGATTACAACATTAGGCTCTGGTGGCACGTAATACTAATGCTGAAACACTTGAATATGGAGGTTCGTGTGGTTTCAGATGTTGAGAAATCACTGCTTTGTGCTTATTGACATTTTTCCAAGGACTGCTCTGTTATTTGGTTTAAAATGTCACATGACAGCTGATCTCTTCGGTGCATATAATCCATGCAATTATAGTGTGAGCTTCTGCTGTCAGTGGTGGTTAAAAATCCATATACCTCGCGCCTTTTTTAGCCTCTGATTTTTTTTTTTTTTACTCAATTTAACTCATCCTTTTATTTTAAAACTTGAATTTGAATGAGTTCCATTAACAGATATTTTAAGGTGACAATCAAGTCTAGGGCGCTGCCAGCTTGAAGCTGAACACAGTCCCTAGCCCTCAAGCTGGATGTGAGATCTAATTTCGGGCATGTTGCAATGCAGAGATGTAGCTGATTTGTAAACAGCCCTTGTGACAACGTAACACGGTTGACAAGTGATGGTCCTCAGGCAGGGTGAAGTGTGTTATCTAGCTGTCTGAGTGATCACCCTGATTGCAGTTCCACATGGGGTGCATCTCACAGAGCCACACATGATCATTAAAGCCACAGATTCATCATTGGTAGATTCAGCCCATTTTAGTCTCATTACAGACAAATTTAGTCCTGACTTCATTCATTATAATGAAAGTCACACGAAGATTCACTTTACTATAAACTATATTCTTTTTCCCTTTTAAATGGAACTTACAAGTTAATGTTAAAGCATAAAAGTACTTGCAAGTCACTTGCTTTGCTAATGAGAATACATGCAAATGTGGTGCATGTGTGCTTTTCCTGGACTCAGCCCTGTGACCTATCCCTGTGTCTGTCCTGATGGCAGGGATTGGCAGATGATTTATGTTGGCCCACCTCTTCCCAGAGTGGCTAGAATGGTCTTACGGACATAGAAGGACATGTTAAATATTCATCTGGTTTAATTGAATTTAATACACAATCCTTAAGATTAATCTGCAGTTCTGGAGTTATTAAATGGCTCACTTTTTAGTAGCATATCATTTATTTGCTATTATCTAAGATAGTGAATTATTTAAGTAAAAAGGGAATGTTCTTTCCATGAGGTAGATCTTACCAAGCTGCTGCTGCTTTCATTTACAGGCAATTACCAATTATATTAAATTAGGAATGTGGGTAAAAGGAAGCGTGGCAGCCTGAAGGTTTAAGATGTTTGATTACTAGGTGTTGCATAATATACCACAATCTGGGATCTGGCACTTGCTGGTTGACCTATGGTCTGCTGGCACATCCTTTATTAATTTTCATTTTCCATGAATATTAATGATGGTTGGGTATCAGTTTAAAGAATAGTGAATCAATTAACATGTAATTTTCATATACTTTGATTTATAAACATGCACATTTTAAGATACATTTGTTCTCTTTGAGAACACTAATTTTTCCATTTCAGTTTCTCCTTTCCCTTCTTTGATACTGAGTTTTTTTTTTTTTTTTTTTTTTTTTTTTTTTTTTTTTTTTTTTTTTTGAGACAGAGTCTTGTTCTGTTGCCAGGCTGGAGTGCAGTGGTGTGATCTTGGCTCACTGCAACCTCCACCTCCCGGGTTCAAGTGATTCTCCTGCCTCAGCCTCCCAAGTAGCTGGGATTACAGGCGCACGCCACCACACCCAGCTATTTTTTTGTATTTTAGTAGAGACAGGGTTTTACCATGTTGGCCAGGATGGTCTCGATCTCCTGACCTCGTGATCCACCTGCCTCGGCCTCCCAAAGTGTGGGGATTACAGGCGTGAGCCACCGTGCCTGGCTGATACTGACATTTAATGGTGTGTTAGAGTGATTTATATTTTTTCAGGACAGTTTCTGAAGTGTTGCCAAAAATGCTGGTTGTATTTTAAAATTCAGGTGATTTCTGTAAATTATTGAATAAGAACCAAGTGCTACACACATACGTAAGTCTATTTATATTATAGCACTATTTTCTACCGTGGCCACCTACAACTTAATTTTAGAATTTGAAATGTTACTAAACTATGAAAATATAAAAGAGCGTATAACCAACATCTAGGTACCCACTACCTAGTTCTATCAGATGTTGCCATTTTGTCATACTTACTTCTGATCCTTAAAAAAAATAAATAAGTAGACTTCTGGTTTCAACTCAGAGATGTAGAGAGCTGCAAAGATGTCCCTCCCACGCTTCCAAGAAAAAATCTGGACAGATTGGAAATTAACAGAGAACTGAGTTTGCAGAGCAAACGACCATTTCAAAATCTGGAAAGAGGTGCCTTCTGAGACACAGGACAGGACCTGAGCATTTGTTTACAGGAGCAGAAGCCACCAGACCCCATAGAAGTAGGTAGGAAGATTAAGCTAGAAAATTTGACAAATTGCTGGAGGCTGAGTGTGGGCTAACTTGAGAGTGTGAAGTCTTGAGGGCAGCAGTTGTGGGGGAGGGGGTCCTATCCCTTTGCAGGCTTTTCTTCTAGGAACCCCATTTGGCTCTAACTGGGAGGGTGAGGGAAAATTCAGAGAAAACTCATGGTGCTGGCTCAGGAACCACTGAGCAATCTACTTAGACCCTTCTCCTTTAAGGAGCAAGAGGCTTATTCTGCAGAGGAAGGCTATAGTCTGAGGGCCCTGGTGAATTAACCATTGCAGCTGGGGGATGGAGCGCCCCTCCAGCCCCTTCCCCATCCCATCTCACCTGAAAAAAAGGTCTTTAAGCAGGAGGTAGACTGAGAACATTGGTGATACCTGCTACAGCTGGGGGTATGGGGTGCAAGGAGCTCTATCTCTAGGGCAAATACATTGTGAAGCTTACACCTTCAAGACACAGGCCCACCATGTGTACTTTAGAGACTGAGGCTTGGAATATCAGAGAACTTCCCTTCTTCCCTCACCCCATCCGCAGGCTAGCAAGCCCCCAGGAATAACAACAGTGGGTTACAGCGGGGAGAGCTGCAAGAGACAGGCTTACACTGGGAACAGCATAAAGGAAAGCCCCAAAGCCAAGAGAGGGTCACTAGAGGAATTTGAAGTTTCTCATGTTCATAGGAACAACAAACCTCAAGGCAGCTCAACTCCTGACTAGATTAATATCAATTCCACACTAAGGGCTCATTTACCTCAGTATCTGCTACCCTCTACGAAATGTCTGGCTTTCAACCAAAAATTACAAGGCATGCGAAAAGGCAGGTAAAAGCAGTCTGAAGAGACAAAGCACTCGGTAGAACCAAATGCAAATGCGATATAGCTGCTGCAACGATCAAAACTCACATGTATCTTACCTAGCTCTGTCCACTGAGCGCCCTTTCTGTGACAGGTGCCATTTTAGGAGCCATTTCAGAATGAGCTTAACAAGGTCTGAGCTTTTAGAGAGCTTACACTCCAACGGAGGACAGAGGGCTTAACCACAGACAAGTGAAGAGATAATTATAGATAGTGAAACATGCCATGAAGAAACAACAGGAGAGGAAAAGGCTAGAGTGGCTGGTGGCGTGTGTGGGCTGTTTCGGGTGAGGAGAAGTTGGAGCCTACATGTGAATGATGAGGAAGCAGCCCCTGCCATTACTAAGAGCCATCCAAGCAGAGAACAAGAAGTGTAATTGCCTGGAAGTGTGAACAAGGTTGGATCCTCCCTCGGTCTATACTGTTGCCTTATAAGGTAAAAGCGCTATGGGCATGGTGCTGATTACAGCAAGCTTTACAATTGTGTTGCTGTCATGGCCAACCTCTAGGGATAAAGGGGTGGGTGGGTTTTCTTTAAACATGTGTAAGAATTACCTGTCTTCCTCCATTTTGAGGGACAAGGAGAATCTATTAGACCGTCTTTGTAACCACTTCAGGACCTGGTACAGGGTGAAAAGGAATGTGAATTTGCAATTGTGAGTAGATACTTCATCATTTATCCAGTACAACTGTTTTGTTCTTCTTTGTACTAACTCAGCTACTCCTTACCCTCCATCCTTTTGCCCCAAGTAGTGATTATTCCTATGTTACAGATGGGAAAACTGAAGCTCAGAGAGGTTGCCTGACTTGATGAAGATTGCAGATCTATTAGGGTCAACCCAGTTATTTGAGCTCTGGCAGCCTGACTTCCCAGGATTGTGTTGTAAGAACTAATTAGAAGGACGGGTATTCTTAAAAGTGGAGCCTCTGATGAAAAAGAAAACCAAAAACCAAACATAGTTGTTAAATTCACATAGTAACTCAGTTTGTGTGAAAACATTGGCTGCTGAAAGTGCCTAAGAAAATGGATTTAGTAAATGCATGTTGAACGACCTATCACTTGTTCGTCTTTCAGGAGTGCTTAAAATAGATGAAAATGGGTAAATAGTTGAAACATCCCAATTTTCGCTGTGTCTTACCACTGTGAATGCTATTGTATAGTATTAATACCGTGAGGGCAGTGTTGTCTGACACTTCCCTACTTGGAACATTCTGGAAATCACTTTTTATGCTCTCAATAACTATTAAGTAATTGGTACCAGTCTACTGGGTTGTTTTGTTTTGATTTTGAGATGGAGTCTCGCTCTGTTGCCCAGGCTGGAGTGCAGTGGTGTGAACTCGGCTCAATGCAACCTCCACTTCCCTGGTTCAAGTGATTCTCCTGCCTCAGCCTCCCAAGTAGCTGGAATTACAGGTGCGCACCACCTTGCCCAGCTAATTTTTGTTAAAAATTTTAGTAGAGACAGGGTTTCACCATGTTGACCAGGCTGGTCTCGAACTCCTGACCTCAAGTGATCCACCCGCCTCGGCCTCTCAAAGTGCTGGGATTACGGGCATGAACCACTGGGCCTGGCCCAGTCTACTGTTTTGTAGACTGCATTTTTCACCTGCTCAAATGCTTTTCATACTTTTTCTATAGTAATTATTTTTTGAGAAGATATGAGACATAATATAAATGAACCATATTAAGTACATGACTGAAGAGGGAGACTGTTACGTTGGATTAAGAAGGTGCTTATATCCATTGGTTTTTGTTTTTCACCATTAGGGGAAGAAAAACACTTTCCCGAGTACCTTTCTTGATACACCAAAAGGTTGCTGGTATTTGGTAATGATATATTCATTGAGGGAAATACCAGGTGAATGGAGAGTTCTTCAACCATTAGCCAGCAGTAACTGAGCACCCACTGTGTGCATAGTTCCTTTATCTGTACCATTCATGGGACTGCATATTAGATGAGGAAAACAGCAAATCTTTATATAGCACTTCCCACAGACCAGAGACGTTAAGTAAGTTGCCCAAGGGAGCACAGATTGTAAATGGCAGGTCTAGACTTGGGCCGGTGGGTGGCTTAACTCCGGAGTCTGTGTTCTCTCACCCCTAATTGTACTACGGTACAGCATTGTCTGGGTGGCCTTGGCTATGTTCACAAACCTCAAACCAGACGGTAATTAGCATGAGGGGCACCCAAATCTGTCAGGTTCGGAGAACCTGCTGGGAGTCTTGGCTGAGCTCTGTGATAGGATACTGCGAGTTTTTTTTTTTTTTTTTTTTAAATATGCAGCCACGTCTCAATTGAAACCACAACTTCCTGTGAATGCCTTATGATGTTATGTGAACAAGGGAAATAAGCACATGAATCTTTAAAAAGTTTCAAGTGTATTGATTTTTAAGAATGGATGCAATTAGTAGTTCTCATTAGCTCCAGGAATTATTTATCTTGGAATGCTTTGGTTCCACATAAAGCCCTTTAACGCTAAAAGATTTTGCAGGTTCTGCTGCTTTGACTAGAGTTGATTTCAACTGGCAGCTTTAAACATGCGCAGTAATGCAAGTGTGGATGCTGCCAGCACAAATGGAACAATGTATTGCTTTAATTTAAAAAACAGGCTGTGTCTCATTTTTTACTCCCTTTACATTTAATCTGACTAGTCATATTTTCTAGGAAGATGGTGAGGGTGAGAGCAGGATTTGACCCTGTTGTTCATCAATAAAGATCCTGGAAAAAACTGGAATGTGAATTTTGATTGTGCCCTCCCACTTTTCCGTCTCCCATTTGTAAAGGGGAAACAAACAAAAAACAAAAACCCTAGAAGATTCTGAGGCCAGACGACAGTATAGCCTTAGGCTGCCTAAACTCAGATGTGCCCTTCTTCCTAGGATCTTGTTAAAAGGCAGATTGTGATGGCAGCGGGGGGCTGTGGGGTTGGGGGGCAGGGTTTGGGCTGGGGGCGGGTAGGTTTGGGGAAGCTGAGATTCTGCAGTTCTAAGAAGCTCCCAGTTGATCCTCCTTTTAGTAGCAAGCATTTCTGACACTTTAGACCTAGATGTCTGTCTTCTGGCTGTGTGGATCACCTGGGGGAGTTTAAACAGCAGTTTCTCAGGGCCACACCAGACCTATTGAATTAGATCTCTGCAGGGGTGAAACCAGCAGGTATTTGGGGGGAAAAAAAAAAAAGCTAGAGAAATCATTTGATAATAAATCTGCCAGCTTTGTTTATTGGGATAGGGGAGTAATGACAGCTTTGAAAACTTCACTGTTGGAATCAGATTGAGATGTTTAAAGGTAAGCTTTTTGACATCCTAAGGGCTTCCACTTTGACCAAAACTACATGAGCTATCTTAGCAGCCACCCATCTTGGAAGGGAACTCACTAGTTCTTTATGAGTGTGTCCAAACTGACTTAAATCAGAGAGCGTGGAGAAAAAAAAAAAAAAAAAAAAAAAAAAAAGAGTACTTAATGGTTAGCTTGCTGACCTGCCTAGCATTAGATAATGTCTGTGAAGGCCCCTGGAGTGTGTCCAGGGAAGCCGGGGCCCAAATATGGAAAAGAGAAGTCATGATTATGAGGTAGGACTTGCAGTTACCATCGTGAATATTTGAAGTGTTATTTCAGCTCTTTCCTACGCTCCTGTATTTGGGGTTTCATTTCTTTTCTTTTCTTTTGAGATGGAGTCTTACTCTGTCACCCAGGCTGGAGTGCAGTGGCGCGATCTCAGCTTACTGCAACCTCTGCCTCCCAGGTTCAACTGATTCTCCTGCCTCAGCCTCCCGAGTAGCTGGGATTACAGGCACCCGCCACCATGCCCGGCTAATTTTTTGTATTTTTAGTAGAGATGGGGTTTCACCACGTTAGCCAGGATGGTCTCGATCTCCTGACCTCGTGATCCGCCCGCCTCAGCCTCCCAAAGTGCTGGGATTACAGGCGTGAGCCACCGTGCCCAGCCTGGGGTTTCATTTCTAGCAGTGTGTGGGGAGCCAGGACCAGCTAGAAAGAAGGGCCAGGGGATGTCTTTGTTGTGATGAAGCAGATTCCACCATGGAGTTTTGCCGCTTTCACAGTATTGTTTTATTTTATTTTATTTTATTTTATTTTATTTTACTTTATTTTATTTTAATAACTGAGACACCTCAGCACGTGTCTTCTTAACATTTCGTAAATCCTACTATTAATCTTTTCCCCTGAGGTCAAGCAGGAAGATAAGACACCAGGTGGAGACTTAGCTTCTGCTCTCCTCAAGCTATTGTGTCTCTCTTTTTAACTTGGAGTCTTTCTTCAAAACCAAGCGTTTCCTAATGTTGCATATGTGACTTTTCTTAGCTCCTTATGTAAGGGGCTGGGTGCGGTAGCCTATGCCTGTAATTCCAGTGCTTTGGGAGGTCAAGGTGGGAGGATCACTTGAGGCCAGGGGTTAGAGAACAACCTGGCCCACATAACGAGACCTTGTCTCTACAATAAATTTAAAAATTAGCCAGGTATGGTGGTGTGTGCCTATAGTCACCGCTACTTGGGAGGCTGAGGTTGGGGAGGATTGCCTGAGCCCAGGAGTTAGAGACCAGCCTGGACAACATAGTGAGACAATGTCTCTAAAATAAATAAGGGAAACCTCACAATCAGAAAAATAAAAAAAGTTGGACATTCCCTGTCTTCCTTTTCTGAAGCTTCTACAGTGAGAGATGTTGTGCATTGTCACCATGAACTTGTGTCAGGGAGGGTTGGAGCGGAGAAGCAGAGCGCTAAGCATGATCTGGATAAGGTGATTTCCTGCCCGTTGTGGATGCTGCCAGTGCAAGCTGCCTCCTGTGTCCTGTGCTGAGCCTGAAGCCGCTGGAGGAAGGTGGGTGTGGATGAGAGCAAGGACTCCTGGAGCCTGCCTCTGGCTCTCACGCCTCCAACCTCAATGACACAGTGCCCTGTGGGAGAGATTGGTGCCCTTCCTGAAAGAGAAAGATTAGCTCAGTCTAGTGGGCATCTGTTGAGTGTCTGCTGTGTCTTGGGCCCCGGGGGAGAGCGTGAGGGGAGAGACTGACCTGGAAACACACTTTTCCAAGCCACTGTGGTACGTGCCCAGTATGCTAAGGGAGCACAAAGGGAGGGGGACCTAAGAGCCTGGGACAGGAGAGGAAGGAATTTGATCAGGTGAAGAGGACGGACCAGAGCCCAGAGTGAGTGAGTGAGAAAGAGGGTGTAGTGTGAGTGTGAACAGAGGCCTACAGCTTGATGAGTACCTAGAAATAAGCCTTGCCAGAGTAAAATGGGAAGCGAGGCCAGAAGGTGAGAGGGATCTTGCATACCATTGTAAGGAACTTGGACTTTTGGGGTAATTGGGAACCACTGAGTTAGGATTCTAAGCAGGGGTGTGCCACACCGTCACATGTGGATGGTGGAAAGTTCCTTCAATCTGTGACCTCTCCTGAGTGAGCACCTGCTCTCAGGCAAGGTTTTTATTTTTATTCTTACTCTTGGCTACCCAGTTACTGCTCAGCCTGTTCCTCCCAGCACACTTGAGATTGCATGGAACAGAAAGCTGTCTGGGACTGCCTTAAACACAGACATTTGTTATTTTGCATAATTGGGAGGCTAGAGGTAGGGTGGACCCCAGGGGCAGTGTGATCAGCTGCTCAGTGTGACATCAGAAACCCGTGTTCTTGCTGTCTCTTCCCCCACCGTGTTGTTCTGGCAGTAGCTTCACCCAAGGGCTGGCTTCCCTGTGGTGGTCAGACGGTTGTAGAATGGCATCCATCTGCAGTGGGGCCCTTTGCTTCCGTGCTCACAGCCTGTATGTAGGAGGAGTTATTTCCTGCAGTCTGATTGGGTGAGCTTTGTTTCCACTGCCCACCCTGAAGCAATGTTTGGTTTAGAATTAATTAGGTTGTCCTTCCTAGAGCTGGAAATGGGCTCCATGGGGAAATGGATGAGCACCTGTGACCAGGAGTGGGCTCTGCTGGGGAAGAAGGAAGGGAGCCAGCTCTACTGGGTAGGCAACCAGCAGTACTCGCTGAGGGTTACTGACCAACCACATTGGATTGTTTGTTTCCTTTCACTTGGGGGCCTTTTTTATGTTAAACACAAGCAAGGTGGTCCTCTGATTTTGAACTTGTTATCTGGGGGAAGGTAGACCAATCTGCTGAGTGACAGCAGATTTGATCGTTGATCTCTACAGGCTTGAGAGTAATAATACGTGAGTATTTTTGAAGCTGACCCTAGCTTTACATCTCTGAAAAGTATCAGTTCAGATCTCACCAGTTCAGGAGGTTCTCATAATTTGGTCAAGGAGTTCACTGAAGTTTACCTTTGAACAGTTTTATAGTGAGGGTAATATTGGTGATGGTGGTAATACTAACATATGTGAGAAGTAAATGACTTGAGTAACATTGGAAAACCTGTTTGCTTTAGGATAGAAATATCTAAATATACGACTAGTAGTAAATAGTAGAAATCATTTCTATCTAGTTGTTAAGTTAGTCCCTTGGAATCTCTCCTTGGGGAAAAAATAAAATCCTGCTCTGAATATGTCAGTATTTGAATTACTGTATGAACTTGAAATTAACAAAAATGAACTTTTTTTCTAGTACAGTTCATGCTTCACTGAGCCAAACAGACATTCTGCCAGTTATTTGGACTTTATTAAATTTTACTTTAGTACTTATATGTAATAAAAAATCAAGGTAAGCCTCTGCTTTGCAAAGTCATTTATTTGATTAGGAGCTGTATTTTAGAGTGCATTTTCAGGGCGAGGTTTGTCCACATGTAAGTAATGAGCGTTTGCTGGTGCAGCTCTTAATGGTGAGAACGGATGTTGAAGAAAGCAAACACCATATGCCCTTTGTTTCCCGTGCATGTCCTCTTCTGGAGGCCTGGGTGGAGTGTTTCAGCTGTCTCAAATAATCTCCATTTTGCTGTTACTGCAGACTCTGCGGTTCTCCAGCTCTCTCCTCTCTGATGTTAATTATAACTTCTTCCTAATTAGGTGGCTCTTCCTCCTCCTCAGTCATACAGGTTCCACACTCTCAAGTGCCAGAGGTTGGATTACTTTTCACTTGATTTGTGACAGAAATAAGTGCTAAGAATTACAAAAAAAAACCCACCAGTGTGAGTGTGTAGTGGGAGGGGCAGGCGAGTTGGGTACGGGACAGGATGCTTAGAATAATTTTGCTGCCAAGTGAATCAGAGAGACTTGCAGTTCTCGGAGAGCACAGAACTTACTCCTGCCCAGAGTTCAGACACAGCCAGAAATTACCATTTCATACTTCACAGAATGGAGGTTTCAGCAGCCAAAGCCCCAAGTGCCGCAGACTTGTCTGAGATTGTAAGTAGGCCATACATCTGTTTTGATTGTTACGATGTCTGCATCTTTTGTAGCCTGTTGCCCGACTACTTTGTAGGCCAGGAGGGAGGCATGATGGGGAATTTGGTCTCAGGTCAGTCCTTCCAAGATGGTGACCAACATTGTTTTCTACTTGGCCCCAGGTCTCAGTTTTCTGGTTTGTAGCCGAAGGGTATTTCTTTCACTAAGCCCTTGTCTGTGAGAGAAGTGGATTCTTTTGGCTGAGTTCCTTTTGTAGTGGCATTTATAAAGATTTTGAACAGCTCTGTCATCTGGTTTGGTGGCTCTTTCCTTCTCTGATCACTATAGACAGCCAGGTGAGTTTTCTCCAGGGGATGCTGCACACAGGCAGCTGCATGCAGCCAAACCCCCTGCAGGCATCCATTTCTGCAGTGAGGTACCCCTCTCAGGGGTCGGGAGCAGGTAACATTTCCAATGCAGCTGGCAGTTTTGGGAATCTGGGAGGAAGCCAGGTGTGGAATTTAGCTTTCCTGTAGTGTGAAGAAATAAAGGGAGTGGGGGTAAGAATGAGATGGCAGACAGGAGGGAAAGTCAGCTTGGGGTCAGTCAAGAGTACTGTCCTGTTGCCAGATGCCAATTGAGGTGTCGGGACAGGTTCAGTTCCCCGCTCAGCTAACTGTGCAGCCATGGGCTGCTAACCAAGATCTCTCCGAGTCTTACTTTTCTCATCTGAAAATCTCCCTCCTACCACCTCACAGGATTACTGGATTGTTCGAAGTAATGAATGTGGAGGCACCCGGTGCTTGGTTGCCATCCTTCTCCTTTTCTGTGGCACTCTATGCCATAAATGCAAACAGTGTGCTGGGCTCTATGAGATGCCACCAGTGTTGCTGTCCTGGCTTGTTTCAGGGCAGCTTTTGTGGCCACCAAGTTCTCATGGTCAGTGTCATAGGTTTGATCTTGGGGTCGACCAATTGGCCTTGCTTAAGTACATAGCCCCAGGTTGCCCTTTTAGTCATGGCCAAGTACCCGCCTCCCAAAACAAGGTCCTGAGGAAAGGGTATGAGTGAGTCATGGTTATGTCTCATAGATAACGTTTAAGTTTAAAGATGATGGGAACTGGGGACCCAAGTTAGGAGGCTGTGTTATAGGTCCTTGGGGAGAGTGGTAATTCAAAAGACCCCTTTTCCATCCAGCTTTGAGTTTCCAAGTTATTAAAACCTATATTCAGCCAGAGCAAGGGAGAAGGAAAACAAAAGGTAAACCTTGGCCAGGCACAATGATTTATGCCTGTAATTCTGGCACTTTGGGAGGCTGAGGCAGGAGGATTGCTTGAGCCCAGGAGTTCGAGACCAGCCTGGGCAACATGGTGAGACCCTGTCTCTACTTAAAAAAAAAAAAAAAAAATTAGCCAGGAATGGTGACACACGCCTGTAGTCCCCGCTACTCAGAAGGCTGAGGCTGAAGGATCGACTGAGCCTGGGAGGTCGAGGCAGCAGTGAACCATGATTAGGCTACTGCACTCCAGCCTGGGTGACAGGAGTGAGACCCTGTGTCAAAAAAAAATGAAAATAAAAATTAACCTTGACTGAAAACTGCTGAGCAGTCATCTGAATTCTGATTCAGAAGTACGTGTAGGAGACCGTCATGGTACTTTTCCATTGTGTTGTTTCATTTAATGTGTTTATGAATTTAGGCAGCCACCATGCACGTCGGTCAAGCCCCAATTGCCTTTCGTGTGAGTGTGTGTGTATGTGTGTGTGTGTGTGTGTGTGTGTGTGTGTGTGTGTTTAGGGCACTTTCTAGAGCCTGCTCTGTTAATTAACTGTACTATGTGCTTTATATTTGCTGTGAGTTAATTGCTGATGATAGTGCTCCCTTGCCAGTCACAAGTTCTCCCACCCCTTTCCCCCATTTAATTCCTTGTATTTCATCTCATCCATAGGCTCAAGTTGTTTGTCTTTGACTGGCAAGACTCCTCAATAATTGTGTATCAGTGATCTCTGACACAGTGCTAACTTTTATCACTGATTACAGAGAGACATTGTATAAATCATCAGGACAGTTTGTTTTGCGTATGATGATTTAAGAGCACCTCTTAATCAACATCAAAGTAATGTATCAGAGTGCCAACCTTCAGTACTTTCCTGTTGCTTTTCGTTGAAATCCACTTTCTTTTCTGTGGTCTACTGGGCCTTGTATGGTCTGGCTTTGCCTACCTTTTCAGCCTCATCGGGGTCATCTTCCCACTCAGCCACTGCCTTCTACTGTATCGAGTTCTTGCCTGTCTGAGCACTGTCTCTGGGTCCGGGCACTTGCAATTCTCACTGCTGGGAATGCCCCTTTTTTTCTTTTTTGGCTCCTTGCTTGGCTGGCCCTTTCTCTTCTTTCAGGTACCACTCTACGTAGCCCTCCAAGGCCATCTTGTCTCAAGGGCCAGCCTCCATCTTGAGTTTCCTTTCTCCATTCCCATCACATCACCACATTTATTTCCTTTACAGTCCTTATATCACAGCCTGTAAATATTTTGTTAACTCGTTGATATACTTGGTATTTGATGTCTCTCCCACCAGAATTTTAGCTCCATGAGGGCAGGGGCCTTGTCTGTCTTATCCCTACCATATCCCCAGCTCTTAACTTGATTCTAGATGCATAGAAAATGCTCAACAGATATTTGTTGAATGAATAGTTGCTTTGGATAATTAACACGGTGAATGACTTTTAAGTAGTTTGTGACTGCAAGCTGATAGAGCCAGTCCCATCTTTTATGTGGCTGGACCCCTCTCCATCTGCATCCATCACTGCTCTGGCACTTTGGGAGCATTTCAGACCCCAGGGCACTGTTTCCCTCTCTTGGCCAGCCCCTGGCTGGTGTCTGGGATAACCCTCTGTTTTAAGCATCATTTTTGTTCTCAAAATGAAAACCACCTGTCTTCAAAGTGATTTGCTTAAAATAAATGCTTTATTTCTTTACCGAGACCTTCTTCCCTTTCTGCCTTTCTCCACCTCCTGCCAAGAATAACGTGAAAAACTCCATTATCTTGGAAAGTGGTTTTCCCTCTGGTTAGAATCCAAAGCCAGATGACTTACCACCAAATGTGCTGGGGTAATAGCTTTCCCCTGCCCTGCTGCTCTAAGTTGTTAGTGAGGTCTTGGCCTTGGCACTTCCCTTCTTTGTATATTTCCTTGAAACTTCCTTCCTACAGGTAAAGAAGCTAGCCCAAGGTACCACCTAAATGGCAGTGAGGGTAGGGCCCTTGTCTAAGTAGCACTCTGTGGCAGACTGTTTGCCAGCTCACTGACACCTTACACCAATTCCAGGGAGTTGACAGTTTTTTACCCCCATTTTAGAGATAGCAAAATGGAGGCTCACTGAGGTTAGGTGACTTGTTTTTAAGCACATAGGTTGCAACCAGCCAAGATCAGAAACCAGGCTTGTCTGACTCCCAAATTCATCTTTTATTTGTTGATGTACTCAGGGTCTCCCAGGACTTTATCGACCAAGTTCTGCAGTTAAAAAAAAAAATCTGGCAACCTGGTCCACGGTACACATCCATGTAACTGCAGTAAGTTTCCTGAAACAGTAGCTGCCTTCACTGTGTGCGATGCCCTCTTGTATTCTCCATTCCATTCAACAGATGCTTGTCAGGACCTTCTAAACTGATTACGTGGCCCACTGATTGGTGGCAATCCATTTGAAAACAGTTTGAGGGACATAGTGTAGGTGAGGTGTAAACTATGCTTAGTTTATATAGAGGTTTACATGGTGTAAGCTATTAAAGATAATTTTTATGGCAATATAATATACATATATAAAATGCACGTGAGGGTACAGCTGTTGAATTTTCACAAACTAAGCATGTCTGCATAACTAGCACCAGACCAAAACACACGCCATTGATTTAAGCTTCTTTGAATGAAGACAGAGGCATGGAGTACAACAGAAACTGATAGCCCCTGAGTTTGTTGTGAATTACGCACATACAGCTTACTCCATAGGCAGACTCTTTTTGGAGGTCCATAGCTTGCCTTTCCAGTGATGGGGCCCAGCTGGTGTTTGTTTGAGGATCTAACAATCACCGAAGGAGTCGAATGTGGCTTCTGTAATGGCCTCAGAAATTAGCACAAAAGGAGGGCTGACTGAGAATGTGCCTGGTAAAATGTGAACATAGAGGAAGAAGAAAGGGCAAGGCCCCGTAGTTGAGTACAGAAACGTTAGGGTGTGAGAATTTGTGGTCATAGTAATTGAGACCAATTTTACTGAAATGGAGGGCGGCGAAAGGAGGAAGGAAAAGGAATTTGTGATTACAGCAGCAAGCCCCTAGAGGTTAATGAATGTCTCTATAAAATAAGGAATATCTACCTCTCACGGCGAGTGTTGACTTATTAGAGAAAATTGTTTTAGTATACTGAACTAAAATGCTTAATTCTTGGCAAAAGATATAGATGCATCTCCTTGCAAAAGCAAGCTAAAGCAACTTTGCTTTCATAATGTATGGGTTCTGTAAAGCTGTCTTGGTGGACACTTTACAGTGTAATTCATCATAATGGGGTGTGCATAGAAATGAAAGGGAGCGAATATTGTAACATGCCTTGAAGCATTGAGTGCTAGGTTACAAAGGGCATTAATTAATACAACTTTATGGGATTCATTTATAGCTCACTTTTAGTCAAACTGAAATAGCTTTCCTGAATCAGGGACTTTGGGATAACAATAAATCCTTTTGTCTTTGTTGATCAGATAAGCTCTTATTCACTGACTTCCTATTACTTTCTTGGCACCCAGAGTCATGCCTGAGCACTGAGAACTTGCTGAATGAATGGAAGGAGTAAGGACAAAAAAAAAATCATAGCTAGCGTTTAATGAGTGTATACTGTGTGCTTTGCGTCTTTTATCTGATTAAGTCATCACTTCAAGCCTGTGAGGCAGGCGCTGTTATCATTTTCCTCTTTATTTATTTTTCTATTTATTGAGACAGGATCTTACTCTGTCACCCAGGCTGGAGTGCAGTGGTACAATCACAGCTCACTGCAGCCTTGACCTCCTGGGCTCAAGTGATTTTCCCACCTCTTAGCCTCCTGAGTAGCTGGGACTATAGGTGCACACCAAAATTCCTGGCTGATTTTTTTTTTTTTTTTTTTTTGTGGAGACAGGGTTTCACCGTGTTGCCCAGGCTGGTCTTGAACTCCTGGACTCAGTGATCTGCCTGCCTGGGCCTCCCAGAGTGTTGGGATTATAGGTGTGAGCCACCATGCCCAGCATTATCCCTTCTTTTAGAGCCACCTTATATCCTCTGCTTGCCTGGGGACGGTTCTGGTGTATGCCTGTTGTCCTCACATTAACATTGACATCACCTGCTTTCATTCTCAGATGTCCTGGTCAGATGATAAACCATTTCAGTCTGAAATGTTCTGGTTTGGATAGACAGATGAGGAAACTGAGACACAGAGAAGCCACATCACTTTCCATGCTCACCAATCTAGTGAGATGTAAAGGTGGAATTCTTTCCTGAGAGTCTGATTCCTGGTCATGTCTGATCACTAAGTTCTGGTGCTTCACAATTTAAGCCAAGGGAGATATAATATAGAAAAACCACTCTTTATGTTTTTCAGCTTCACTATTTAGTAAAAATCACTGCCAAGTTAGCATCTGAAGTAGGTTAATGTGACTCAGGGCAGTGGGAATGTGCTAGGTAAAGACTCATTGAAACCCTAAGTGTGTGTTCGTTAGTAAACCTGGACAACTAGTACCCTAGAATGATAATAGCATTCACATGTGCATGGTGCTTTATCATTTACAAAACCTCTTCTCCCATATTATTGTGTTGAAGCTTCTTGTGCACTCAGAGGTGGGAGATGGATGGCCAGTGGTGGGATTCTCAGTTTACAGAGGAGGATGGGGTAATCAGCAGGTTGATACAGTTGCCTGCCTGAGGCTTCACGGCTAGAAAAGAGGCAGATCCAGGATTCAACCCAGGTATTCTGCCTTGGTGATCAGTGCATTCCACTCTACCACATGTGCCTTTTAGTCTTTATATATATATATATATATATTTTTTTTTTTTTTTTCCTCGAGACAATGTCTTGCTCTGTCACCTAGGCCGGAATGCAGTGGCGTGATCACAACTCACTGTAGCCTCGACCTCCCAGGCTCAAACAGTCCTCCCACCTCAGCCTCCCAAATAGCTGGGATTACAGGTGTGCAACCACTATGCCTGGCTATTTATTTATTTATTTATTTTTAAGAGATGGGGTCCCACTATATTGCTCAGGCTGGTCTAGAATTCCTGGGCTAAAGTAATCCTCCTGCCTCGGCCTCCCAAAGTGCTGGGATTACAGGTGTGAGCCACCCATGCCTGGCCCAGACGTTCTTATACAGCCATTTGAGGGTGCTGTTTATGAAGGGTTAGGGAGTCACTTGAAGACTCATTTACCCAGAGTTTCTCAGCTTTGGCACTGTTGACATTTTGAGCCAGTTAAGCCTGTTGTGGGGGCTGTCCTGTGTGTTGTAGGATGTTTAGGAGCATCTCTGGGGTCTACTCACTAGATGCCAATAGCACAGTTGCCCCACCCCCCCACCAGATCCCTCCAAGACAACAAAGAAAAGTGTCTCCAGACATTACCAAATGTCCCTTGTAGGGGCACGATTGCCTTTGGTTAGGAACCACTGGCCTAACATAATAGTCACATTTAAAAGAGGGAAGGACGACCTTGAAAATGTTAGACCTGTCTTCTTCCCCTTTCTCTAGTTTCTAGAGCATCAGAAAAACAGTTGACAGACCTACAAAGGGGCAAAAGAGAGAGAGAACAAGCAACATGTTTCATTTTGAATTCTCTTCCATGGAAGAGCATTGTGTCTGCCAAAGGATAAGATAGCCAACATTTTTTAAGTTAAAAATCACACAGTTAAAAATGTTTTGATAGAAAAGTTAGAATAGAGATCAGCCAAAATATACACATACAGAATCTCCTGTAATCTTACTGCCGAGAAAACTGTGGTTCATATTTTGGTCTATTTCCTTCTAACCTTTTCCAGCATGCATATACAAGTATATATTAAAAAAATAATTTTCCAAATAGAGCCATGCCAAAAGCTGTTATAAACAGCTTTTTAATTTAAATGTGCCACAAGTATCTTTCCACATCTATGATACAGAGTTACTAAGTTTTGTAGTATTTTGTTGTATGGCTAGCATATAATTTATTCACTTAGTCTCCTGTTGTGTACATTTGGTTTGTTTCTAATTTGGTTTTTGCTATTAACATGCAAAACCATGGTGAGTATTCATGTGCATACTTACGCCCTTCCCAGCTTGTTTTTTTTTTTTCCTTCCAGAAGTTACCATCACTGTAATTTTTAGTATCCATTGAGCAAGATATCGAATTCATAATGTTCTGGATTGTATTTTAATTATGTCACATACCTTTACCCCTCAAAATTATGGAAATGTATTGATTAAAAATGTGTTTATGTGCTAGGCTTGCAGAATGGGGTGTGGAAAGTTCTTTGGTTTTCTGATTGAACGATGACTAATAAGAAACCATTTAGGTTTTGTGCCTTGTTCATGAAGCCCACTCTTAACTGTGTCAGGCTACTTCCTGAGTAGGAATCAGCCCAGTGAAGGTTGCTTAACCCTCCCTTAAGATTCTGTTCACTGCTGAAAGAAATTCAAGGCTATATGCTCATGAATTCTCATTGCTCATGGATTTTTCTTCTATGTGTTTTAAATTATAAACTCACGGAAAAGACATTCGGATGGTAGAGACGAGCGTAAAGTTTCCTATTTCACTCCCCTCCCCCTTGGGTTTTTGTTTTTTTCTTCATTCTCTAGGATTTTTGTATATACAAAAATATTGTATTTTTCAATAATTATACAAATATTGAAATACAAAAAAAATTAAAAGCCACAAATTGGGCAACAGAATGCAATGTATGAGCCAAGCAGCTTTTTTCCACTTAATGCATCTTTCTGTATCAGCACCTTACTGTGTTTAATTGGTGCCCTATTTGGGGTTGTTTTCAGCTTCTCCTGCAACAAGTCACCTTTTATTATGAGTCTATCCATGGGATACATGCTTAGCAGTGGAGTTGTTGGGTTAAGAGTTTATGCCCTTATGGTTTTGATAGATATTGCTAAATTGCCCTTCTACCAGCAGTATATAGCTTGACTTGTTTCTATCAGGCATTTTTTTCGTGCCTGGCATAAATTATTGAATAATAAACTGGGAACACAAAGGTAGAACCTCATCTATAGGAAGGGGCATAGTTGGTTAGGAGACCACTATGTCTTCCCTAATGACCATTATGAGGATTGGTTTTCAGCCTTGAGAATACTCAGAGGGTTGTGTATTTACTGGTTTTCTCCTGGGCTTGGCCTGAAACTGGCTTTTACTTTTTTCAACCATGGAGTAAGAATATGCATATAAAGTTGGGAGACAATACCCATCGAATATGCATATAAAGTTGGGAGACAATACCCATCGAATATCTGGGAATATTCGATGACATGCCTCAGTTAGAATTGAGGTGGTTAGAAATGGACTCTCATTACTAAAGAGGTTGTGACATGTAAATATCAGTGGGTCTCTGAAATAGAAGCATAGGTCATTTGGCATTTGGTACAGTGTATCAAATGGAACATAATATAATAAACGTAAATGGAACATGTTATAATCATGTTACAATCGTTAGTACCCCTCTTATCTCTTCAATGAAGTCTTTTCTGATATTTCTTCATTCCCCATCTTCTCCCACTCCATGATGACATTTTTTCACACTGTCCTTTAAAAAATATAGCTGGTTCTGCATTTTGGGCTTTTAATTGTTTTATTATCTTGGATCAGATATGTATCCCTAATCAAATTTTAACCAACACTTGGTTTCTAATCCTCTTCACTCTGGCTGGGTGTTTGGAACATAAATATTTTGATTGGTTGCCCACTCTAGAATTCTTCTGATTTTGTGGGGTCCCTGTGCTTAGTAAAGGAGGGCTCTCTCCTGGACATCTCTCCCTTGTAGGTCCACAGAACGGTACTCATAAAGGACTCTGTCATCTCAGTCTTCAGAGCGCTGCTTTCCTGCCTAGGGAAGGGCACAGCAGGGTGTCAACTTTTATATGATTTGGTATCTGAAGCAGCAGAGGATGGCAGATATTTGAAGATGCTTCTGTGAACCCTGGTGGGTACAGCAGCTGCCAGAGCCCAGGTAACCATGTTAAGGGCTCATGCTTTCTGAAATGTCAGGGCTTTCTGATGGGCACTTTTTAGGGTATTCTTGGCCACAATTTTTTTTTGAGTCACCCTGAAGTGTCCTGAAAGGTGGAAGCTAAAGTCCATGTAGGTTTGGCCTCAGGCTGGGCCCCTTAGAGGAGGTGGGGCAGCTTTCCTCTCCCTTCTCCTTGCGCCCCGAGGGCTGACACTGTGCCTTGGGGACTCTCCCTGGCCTTTCCCAGGGGATGACCTGGAGAGAGTCTTAAAAAGTCTTAAAAAAAAACAAACCAAAAAGCTGTTATTTATTTTTCTTATGGTTCAGATAATATATTTTCTTTTATAGCAAATGAAGAGGGCTTTTGGGGGGCAGGCAGTGTGATCTGAGGAAAATGACCTCTGGGATCAAATAGTTCTGGGTTGGAATGTGGGCTCTGTGGCCTTTTCCCTAAAGGGCTGTTATGGGCCAAATTTTGTCCCTAACCCCCCTGTACCTCATAATGTGACTGTGTTTGGAGATAGGTCCCTTAAAGAGGTGATTAAGTTAAAATGAGGCCATTAGGGTGGGCCTTAATCCAATCTGACTGGCTTCCTCATAAGAAGAGGAGATTAGGGCACATAGGAAGATACCAGGGGCGCGGATGCACAGAGGAAAGACCATGTGAGGACACAGTGAGCAGGTGGCCATCTGCAAGCCAAGGAGAGGGGCCCCAGGAGAAACAGTGTACCTTGATTCCAGCCTCCAGAGCTGTGAGGTAATGAATTTCTATTACTTAAGCCCCCCTAGTCTGTGGTAATTTGTTATGGCAACCCAAGCTGACTAAGGTGGGGGCTTTTAGCAAGTCAAGTCCCCTGATTTTGCTTTCCTAAAGAGGGACCACAACACCCTGAGTTGACATGAAGAGTGGACACAGTGCCTGGCTTCTAGGAGGTACTCTCAAATGGCAGTGGTGGTGGTGACCATAATCATTTAATAATATGATAATAGAAATCACCACCCCCTTCTCTCACCCAAGTTTTCTGACCCCGTCTGGTTTGAGGTTTTTCTTTTTCTTTCTTTCTTTATTTGTATATATTTTTTGAGATGGAGCCTTGCTCTATCACCCAGGCTAAAGTGCAGTGGCACAGTCTCGGCTCACTGCAACCTCTACCTCCTGGGTTCAAGCAATTCTTCTGCCTCAGCCTCCCAAGTAGCTGGGATTACAGGCATGCGCCACCATGCCTGGCTAATTTTTGTATTTTTAGTAGAGACCTGGTTTCGCCATGTTGTCCAGGATGGTCTCGAACTCCTGACCTTGTAATCCGCCCACCTCGGCCTCCCAAAGTGCTGGGATTACAGGTGCGAGCCACCGTGCCTGGCCTCTTTAGTTTTTTAACTTTCCTTTTAAGTCCTTTTCAAAGAGGCTTGCAAAGAACTCATATGATCAGAGATGGGTACTTTATAGGTTGAGTGAAGTATTTTCTTTTGAGTAACTCTTTTCATCCTTTTCATCTGTTAACATATTGGAGGTCCAGGTAAAATTGTATTTAGAACAAGGATTCTGCTGCTAAAACAGATTCAAAGTGACTTTTGGTGTGGTGTGCGTATTTACTGTACCTGACACCCATTGTATTAGTTTGCTTGTGCTGCTGTGACAAAGTAACACATGCTGTGAGTGGCTTAATCAATGGAAATTTATTGTCTGGCAGTTCTGGAGGCTGGATTCAGAGATCAAGGTGTGGGCAGGATTGGTTCCTTCTGAGGGTCATGACGGAGAATGTGCTCCGTGCCTCTCCCCTTGCTTCTGGTGGTTTGCTGACAATCTTTAGGTTGTAGACACATCACCCCAGTCTCTGTCTTCATCTTCACATGGCATTCTCTTCTCCCTGTGTGCAAATCTCTGATTCAAAGTTCTTCATTTTTTTTTTTTTGTTTTTTGTTTTTGTTTTGTTTTTTTTTGGAGATAGGATCTTGCTTTGTTGCTCAGGCTGGAGTACCCTGGCATGATCATGGCTCACTGCAGCCTCCATCTTCTGGGCTCAAGTGATCCTCCCACCTTGACCTCCCAAAGTGCTGGGATTACAGGCATGAGCTACGTTGCCCGCCCAAAGTTCTCCTTTTATAAGGATACCAGTCATATTGGATTAGCGCCCACCCAATGACCTAATTTTAACTTGATCATCTGCAAAGACCCTATTTCTAAATAATGTCATATTCGTGGATACTGGGGATAAGGACTTCCATATCTTTTGGGGAGATACAATTCAACTCATAACACAAATTATATTGGAACCCTATTTACCATCTGTACACCTCTGCCTGTGGCCAGCAGCTTCCCAGGAGAAGTCCCCCTGCCTGGTCTGCTGTTCCTGTTTGCCATGCAGATTTCAGCTAAGAAGTCACCTGCTAGAGAGGCCTTCCCTGGCCACCCTCAATATAGAGTGATTGAATGAATGAAATAGATTGCAGAGTAAAATTAAAATGTGATTGAGAATTATGCTGAGCATAATTTACCCTTAAAAGTGTGAGAGAACTCTCCACCCCACATCAATGTTACTTGTAACTTTTTTGTATATGTTGGCTGTGTCTCCACCACAGATGCTATTTAAATATCATTTTGTGCTTGTGAATTGAGATGTCGGGCACCTTCTGAATGTCATGATGTTTCCTATTCTGTGTGCAGAGCGTGCCAAGAGGATTCAATTTGTTGGATTTAGATTTTTTTTTTTTTTGCAATGAATCACTATTTGATTATGATTTTACAACAATTCACAGAATCAAACTGGCTAGACCCCTTCTCTGAAGGACATCTCAGGTCCAGAAAACCTGTGAATCATGAATAAGGGAAACATTTACTAATGCTAGTTAATTATCAGTGTTTGTTAAATATGTTCTCCTTGCTGAAACTGCTAGGGGCTGTGCAGAATACAGAAATAGAATAGGCAATAGCTGTGGCCTCCATGAACACACAATTCACATCAAACAGCCAAAAAATATATAATACATGCAAAGTTGTGTGAGAATGTGTAGTACAGAAATTAAGAAGAAGTGCTTGTTGTGGACCAGAATGATCAAGGCAGGCTTTGTTGAGGAACTTAGCTAGGCTTGGGCTGTGCCTTAAAGAGTTGGAGATCCCAGGAGAGGAGAGAGAATACCAGCTCAAGACAATATTAACATAATATCATTAAGCTGTATAATAGTCACAGTATATTTTGTACTACCAGGTTTTAATAAAAATTTTCTTCACAAGATAGATGTGAGACGATTTGTAACAGAAAAATATTGTATACATCCTAAATGTCCATCCACTTGGGATATATAAGTTATAGTACATCCATACAGTAGAATACTCTACAGTCAGAAAAAAGAATGAGGATGCTTTTTACTGCTGTGGACCTTCCAAATATATTATTGTTCAGTGAGAAAAGCACGGTGCAGGACAGTGAGTATGATATGCTAATGTATGATATTTTCTTAAAGAAACTAGAAGTTGCTTAAGGAACTAATAACCTATGTGTGGTCATGGCAAACTGGGAGAATGGGAGCTCGATTGTGTATGGGGATGTTTGTGTGTATGTGTGTGATTTGAATGATGTAAATATATCCTATTCAAAAAGTTAGACAGGTATGACGACAATAGTATTTGGTCACACTGTTGCTACTCTTTTTTTTTTTTTTTTTTTTTTCTTTGAGACAGAGTCTCGCTCTGTCGCCCAGGCTGGAGTGCAGTGGCACAATCTCGGCTCACTGCAAGCTCCGCCTCCCGGGTTCACGCCATTCTCCTGCCTCAGCCTCCCGAGTAGCTGGGACTACAGGCGCCCGCCACCGCGCCCGGCTAATTTTTTGTATTTTTAGTAGAGACGGGGTTTCACAGTGTTAGCCAGGATGGTCTTGATCTCCTGACCTCGTGATCCTCCCGTCTCGGCCTCCCAAAGTGCTGGGATTACAGGCGTGAGCCACTGCGCCCGGCCGACACTGTTGCTACTCTTAAATTGACTTAGTGTTTTGCCTTGCTGGGACATAATAAACGAAGATAACCAGCTACACCAGATATCCTAGAGATAAACTTTTGCATTTGCCCAGAGAATGAAATTCCCTTCACCAGCTTTTCACTTTTGTTGGCTGCCACTAGAAAGGTTTCAAACATAACACTCAGTAGAGGGGCTGGTCTAAGGAACCCCTTTTTACCCATCGTCTATCTTCAGCAGTTATCATCTGCTGGCCAATGCTGTTTTGTTGGTTCTCTCTCCTCCTCATTCTTCCCCTTCTTCCCTGTCCTCGATTATTTTGAAGGTAATGCCATTCTGATGGAATAATTTAGAAATATTACTCTGACCTCCTGAGTCCTACCATGGCCCCAGACATGCAGAGTAAATTAGAGCTTAGGTGGGAAAAGCTGTCTTTAATGGAATTTGGCTCATCTCGTTAAACTCATTTGATTTTACTTAAAATTTTTTTTTTAAAATTATTGCGCAATACATATAACATAAAATTTATCATCTTAATCATTTGAAGTGTATGGTTCAAATAGCATTAAGTACATTCACATTGTTATGCCACTAATCTTCAGAACTTTTTTATCTTGCAAAACTGAAACTCTGCACCCAAGAAACACCAGCTCTCCATTTCTCCCTCCCCCCAGCCCCTGGCAGCCACCTTTCTGTGTTCTGTGTCTGAATTTGACTGCTCGAAGTACTTCATGTAAGTGGAATCATATATGATTTGTCTTTTTGTGACTTTCTTATTCTACTTAGCATAATGTCCTCAAGGTTCATCCATGTGGTAGCATGTGACAGGATTTCCTTCCTTTCTAAGGCTGAATCATATCCTCTTGTATGGATATACTACATTTTGTTTATCCATTCATTCATTGATAGATACTTGGGCTAAGTTTACTTTTTGCCCCCGCTTGGAATATAAGGTTTTATGGCTCATAATAATTTCATGCTGTAGCTCATCAGAATGCCTCAGTACACTATAACCCTCCAGTTAAGAGAATAATTCTGAGCAGTTTGAGAATATATATATATATTTTTGAGACAGGGTCTCACTCTGTCGCCCAGGTTGGAGTGCAGTGGCGCAGTCTTGGCTCACTGCAATCTTTGCCTCTCTGGCTCAAGTGATGCTCCCACCTCAGCCTCCCAAGTAGCTGGGACCACAGGTATGTACCACCATGCCTAGCTAATTTTTTTTTTTTTTTGGTATTATTTGTAGAGACCGGGTTTCACCATGTCGCCCAGACCAGGTTGGTCTCCAACTCCTGGGCTCAAGCAGTTTGCCCACCTCATCCTCTGAAGGTGCTTGAGAATTCTTATACCAAATACTTTGACTTGAAAAACCAGCACATTTTCCTTTCTGCTTTTGTGACCAAGGACAGCTTTTTCCCTCAAAGTTCTTAAATTGAATTTTGTCTCTTATTGGACTAGATTATGAATTTAGAGAGACTGGGGCAGGGGGTGGGGTGGTATCTTCATTTGCCCAGTACCTGGCACTGTGCTTGGTGCTGGGTGGGTACTGAGTATGTATTTGTTGGAGGAGGAGTGTTACTTTGGGCAAGGCACGTACCTACACCTGTATAATTAGGAAGTTGAACCAGATGAATTCTAAGACCCCTTTTGGTTCTAACATTGTTTGGGTCTATCATTAAACCTGAAAATTCCAGGCTGGGCGCAGTGGCTCACGCCTGTAATCACAGCACTTTGGGAGGTCAAGGTGGGCAGATCGCTTGAGGTCAGGAGTTTGAGACGAGCCTGGCCCACATGGTAAAACCCCATCCATCTCTACTAAAAACATAAAAATCAGTTGGGTGTGGTGGTGCAGGCCTGTAATCCCAGTTACTTGGGAGGCTCAGGCAGGAGAATTGCTTGAACCCAGGAGGTGGAGGTTGCAGTGAGCTGAGATCGCGCCACTGCACTCCAGCCTGGGCGACAGAGTGAGACTGTGTCTAAAAACTTAAAATAAAATAATAAATCTGATGATGAAAATTTCAGACTCTCTGGAATACTGGAGAGTGGGGGGAGGTAGTGAGATTTTTGGATAGACATATTTTCACTGCCCCTCAAATGATACTCCGAGGTGGTCACCTACAAGTAAAACCATCTCAGGATATAGTGTTTCTTAAAATAACATTCTGGATTTGGGACTTCCTCTTTGTGCAGTGGGTACCATTCTTTGAATAACAAGCTACCATCTAAAAAGTGATTTTAAGTTAAGCTTAATTGTGTACCACATTTCCTAAATATACACGGATAGAAAACAAACCTCCTCTTGACATAATCATCTTTATAATGAATCTCATAGGAAGTCTTAATGGTAATCTTACCATGAGAAGAAGTCAAAGCAATGAGCAACTGAGGAAAATGAAAATTCTGGAATTAGAGAAAAAAATGCTGATAAGAAAGGACAGATGTGGTCTGAGTATTGAATCTTGTTGATTTTCTGAACTTTATGCTAGTTTGTACATTTTTATTTTAAGCCTGGTTTCCAAGTCTCTTGTTAGCAACCAGATGGTCGTTAAATAATTGATACGGGTTCATTTTAAGCCCATTTGGGGAACATAATGGCCTGAATTTTCCAGTAGAAGGATTTAGTAATTCTGCTGGTCTTTGAATGCCAACAGGATTTTTTGGAAATTGAGTTCCCTAATGTCTTGGAAGTAACTCTTGGAAGATAAGAACCAGTGAATTGATTGCATGATGTACTTGGAATAAAAAGTTAAGGATATGGATATGGTTTATTTTGGCTAAAACATCCACCCTTAGAAGTGGTTAAATTTGTAAAATTAGGTGAGGATGTGTGTGTGTGTTGTTTCTTTTCTGAGGCTTGAGTTAATGAATATGAATAGACATTTCAAATACACTGATATTTCCCATTTTCAGACAGCTGTTCAAAACTCTAGGGTCTGTGCATGTTTTTACTTATATCTGGGAGCTAAAAAGTCTGAGATCATAGAAACAGTAGAATTATGGTTATTAGAGGTTGGGAAGGGTAGGGAGAGAGGAGGATAGGGAGAGGTTGATTAAGGGATACAGAATTACAGCTAGATGGGAAGAATAAGTTCTAGTATTCTGTGGCATCGTAGGCTGACTATAAACAACAATTTATTGTATATTTTCAAACAGCTAGAGGAGAGGATTTCAAATGTTTTCAGCACAAACAAATGCTCAATGTTTGAGGTGATGGATATGCTAATTATTCAGATTTGATTATTATGCATTGTATATATGTATTGAAATAGCCCATGTACCCCATAAATATGTACAATTATTATGTGTCAATTAACCAAAACACTGGGGTTTGCTACTCTACAGTCTTACTAAATGCTTTTCAAAGAAAAAGAAACTCCTTAAAGTGTGGTTTGCAACGAGAAAAAGGGTTGTGAGTTGCCTCCAGAGTCAGTGAGCCTCAGTGGTCATTTTGTTGTTGTTTTTGAGACAGGGCCTCGCTCTGTCACCTAGGCTGGAGAGTGCAGTGGCACGATCACAGCTTACTGCAACCTTGACCTCTTGGGCTCAAGTGATTCTCCCACCCCAACCACCCGAGTAGCTGGGACTACAGGCACATGCCACCACGCTGGCTGATTTTTGTAGCTTTTTTTTTTTTTTTTTCTCTTGGTAGACAGGGTTTCGCCATGTTGCCCAGGCTGGTCTCACGCACTCTGGGCTCAAGAGATCCTCCCACCTTGTCCTCTCGAAGTGCTGGGATTACAGGCATGAGTCACCGTGCCTGACCTGTTATTTGAACTGGAGAAAGGCATCAGCAACTGTTTTGGGGGTGCTAGTGAGCCACAGGTTGTGTTGCTGGAAACAGTTAAAGAGGAAGCTGAGATCTGTCTGAAAGAGCCTCATGAACTGTCAGAGTGGTGACAGAGCGGCTGTGCTATGGAGAGGTACTGCTTTCAAGTGCTCTTTTAAGTAGTTCGTATTCTCAGAATGTCACTAGGTGTTTCCAGCAGAATCCCATCTTGCAAAACATGTCTGTCCTGGGCTCTGTTTTGTTGTGTATGTACAAAGCCTTCCTTTCCTCTCCTCTGCTTACGCCACCATGGCTAGCCAGTCTTTGGCTGTCTTGGGATCTGAGTGGAGCTCCTGGTGGGACCAGCCCCAGAGGCCTCATTGATGGACAGATTAATTTTCCTTGGCTGCCACAACAAATGACCACAAACTGGGTGGCTTAAAACAGCAGAAATTTATTATCTCTGATTTCTGGAGGCCAGAAGTCCAGAATCAATGTGCCCTCCAATGGTATTGTAGGGGAGTAGCCATTTCTTGCCTCTCCCAGTTTCTGGTGGCTCCTGGCTTTCCTTTGCTTCCAGCCACATCACGCCTATCTCTGCCTTCCTCTTCACATTGCCTTCTCCTCTGTCCATCTTCTCCTCTGTGTGTTTCATATGAGGACAACACTTGTCATTGGATTTAGGGACCCCCAGGATAATCCAGAATGATCTCTTCATCTCAGGATCCTTAACTACATCAGCAAAGACCCTTTCCCCAAATAAGGTCTTGATTCTGGGAATTAGAATGTTGACATATCTTTTCAGGGGGTTGCCATTCAACTTACCACAGTAGGAGTACCAATTCAGGATGGGGCCTTGAAAAGGAAGCAGAAGAAACAAAAGCCTTCATAATGTGATAGTTTAAAAAATCTGCCTGGTCATTTAAAAAAAGCCTTCAGAAAGTAACTTTATTGAGGCACATTTTAAATATCATGTAATTCACTCATTTCAAGAATATAGCTCAATGGTTTTTAGTAAACATATTCAGTTATGCAACTATCATCATAAAATGCTTTAGAACATTTTCATCAGCCCAATAATATCCACATCCTTCATGCCCATTTATTGTTAATTCCCATTCCCACTCCCAGCTTCACTGCCTGCTGTCTGCTCTCTCTCTAGATCTGCCTTTTCTGGATGTTTCATATAAAGGGTTTTTTTTTTTTTTTTTGGTGACAGAGTCTCACCAGGCTAGAGTACAGTGGTACAATCATGGCTCACTGCAGTCTCGACCTCCCAGGCTCAAGTGATCCTCTGTATCCTTAAGAGATACAGAATCTCAGCCTTCTGATAGCTGGGACCACAGGTGCATGCCGCTATGCTTAGCTAATTTTTTGTTGTTGTTATTTAGACAGGGTTTCACTATGTTGCCTAGGCTGGTCTAGAACTCTTGTACTCAAGCAGTCCTCCCACCTTGGCCTCCCAAAGTGCTGAGAGTACAGGCATGAGCCACCATGCTTGGCCTAAAATTTTATTTAAAACTTAAGAAAACATTTCTGATTGTAAAATATGGAGAAGGACAATCCCATCACCTGGAGCCTGTGAGAAATGCAGAATCTGCATTTTAGCAAGATCCCCAAGGCATTCTATATATTAGACTTAGACACACTGGTACGTTGTATCTGCTATATTGATCCTTTGTCCACTTAATATATTATGAGCACTTCCCCAAAAGTATTATATCTCTTCTGAGAACATTTTAAATCTCATTGTAAGAATATACCATGATCTATTTAACGAGCTGCTTCATGGCAGGCATTGTTTCCCATCTTTTTTGCCCTTGAAAATAAAGCTGCAATAATTATCTTTGTATAGAAATATTTGTGTATCATTTTATATCTGCTATATCAGTAATTCATTTTCTAGGAATTGATTATAAGACAATAATTATAGACAGACTGCTAAAAATTAGGAAGTGCGTATGTAAATACTGATCAGTGGAGTCAGTCATTTAAAATGCTATTTTCCTGGAAACTAGACCTAAAACCAAGCAGATAATAGGAAATATGAACCCTCAATACATGATGTTAGCACATCTTGCTAACTCTCACCTCCTTCTCCTCCTCCTTCTTTTTTTTATTGAGACAGGGTCTTGCTCTCTCACCCAGGCTGGAGTGCAGAGGTATAATCATGGCTCACTGCAGCCTTGACCTCCTGGGGTCAAGCAGTCCTCCCACCTCAGCCTCCCAAGTAGCTGGGACTACAGGTGAGCACTACCACACCTGACTAACTTAATTTCTTTTCTTTATAGAGACAGGGTTTCGTCATATTGTCCAGGCTGGTCTCAAACTCCTGGGCTCAAGTGATCTGCCCACCTCGCCCTCCTAAAAGGTTGGGATTACTGGTGTGAGCCATTGTACCCAGCCACCTCCATCTGCTTGAGCATTGGTTTCATTGTTGAACAAAATGAATGAGCAAATAATGAATGAATGAGTGAATGACAATGGCATCAAAAAGTGAGGTATAGGTTGGTACTGAGCAGCAGTGAAATAGAAAGGAACAAAATGCTGGGCCCACATGTAATCACTTCCTTATCGTAATTATAATTTTATCCTTTTAATTTTATCTTATTGTACTTTTATCCTTACTCAATTTCCAACCTCCACTAGTCGGTTCTGCCCTTGTAAGCAGCCCAGCGTGTCACTCCTGGAAGCCCCTGCTGCTTCAACTGTCTGTAGCTCACTACTCGTAGGTGGAAAAGTCAGTCATGGGAGTGACGGTACCTCCCTCAGATCACACCGACTGGGCTTTTGATTTCGTTTTCCCACTTTGCACAAGGATTGTAGTCTCTAGAATATTTACTGGCCTCCCTAATTCTCAGATCCTTGGGAAGTATGTGAAAAGGTCAGGACTTGTGTTTTCACTTCGTGTCTGCCCGATTGCCAGGCTCGTTAGGTCAAGGAGGAATTGAGTGAGTTCCAAGGAGAGGGTGAGTCTGAATTTTCCTCTTTCTTTCTTTTCTTTCTTTTCTTTCTTTTCTTTCTTTTCTTCCTTTCTTCCTTTCTTTCTTTCTTTCTTCCTTCCTTTCTTTTCTTTTCTTTTCTTTTCTTTTCTTTTCTCTTCTTTTCTCTTCTTTTCTCTTCTTTTCTCTTTTCTTTTCTTTTCTTTTCTTCTTTTTTCCAAGACAGAGTCTTGCTCTGTCTCCCAGACTAGAGTGCAGTTGTGCAATCTCGGCTCACCGTAACCTCCTCCTCCCGGGTTCAAGCAATTCTCCTGCCTCAGCCTCCCATGTAGCTGGGATTACAGGCGCCTGCCATTGTGTCCAGCTAATTTTTGTATTTTTAGTAGAGATGGGGTTTCACCATCTTGGCCAGGCTGGTCTCCAACTCCTGACCTTGTGATCCACCCGCCTCAGTCTCCCAGAGTACTGGGATTACAGGCGTGAGCCACTGCACCCGGCCAAATTTTCCCCTTTCATTTTCTGCACTGCCGTGTTCTCTGAGCTTTCCACTGCTTTAGTGTTTCCTGATAAGACCAGCTTTTCTTTCATCCTGGAGGAGTAGGATATGAAGGAATCCCTGCCCCCGACTTAAGTGCTCATCCCCACGGGGTGGGATCCAACCAGCTGCTCCAGAGGATCTCGGCCCCTCCTGTAGCCTCAACCTTTTTTGTTCCTCTGGATGGTGACTCTCACACCAGAGCACATGTCAGAACCTCCTGGAGGACTTGCTCAAACACAGACTGCTGGACCCCACCCCATGCCTTCTAGTTCAGTAGTCTGGGCTGGGGCCAGAGAATCTGCATTTCTAACAGGTTCTCTGGTGATGCTGCTCGTGTGGAACCCCACTTTGAGAACTACTGCTCTAGTTCACCCCTCATTGCCCCTGTTCCCCTGCAATTGCTTCCAAGTAGGCAAAGTAAGGCGCTGGAGGACTGGTGTGTTTGAGGCCCTTGCATCCAGGGAGCCCATCCAGACCTCTAGGGGCAGCGCCTAGCAGTGGTGTGTGCCTGTTCCACCAATGAATGCAGCTTTAGACAGGCCCTTCAGAGTATAAGAAGCAGTGCCTAATTCAAATTCCTTCAGGTAGTGGGGGTGAGAATTAGGGGGTTAAAAACAGAGCCCTAGGTCCTTAGGGCTTCATGGGAACTCATCCAGTAAGCCAGCAGGTATGGGGAGACTAGGGCCTCAGCCTGCCACATGCCCTTGTGTTTCAGCTGGCCCAAGGCTGTACTGAATATTATAACCTTTCAGCCCTGGCCCTTTCTGTTGACTTCCTCTCCTCTCCTCTTGGTGGGATTTTCCCCTGTATTTAGGGCAGGGCAGTTTCTTCTGGAAGGATCCCTGTGGCTCCAGGCTCTGTGTCTGACCCTCCTACCTGACTCTGTAGCACAAAGCCCTGGCCAGTTGCTGGTGGAAGCTGCAGTCCTTAGTGAAATGGGGAGTGGACTGTGGTTCCTCAAATTGCATTGTCATCTGGAGGCTCAAGGGCCTATCTTTTTTATCCTCAGAGGCTTAAAGACAACTGATGGTAGCTGGAGAGGGTTAAGAGAGATGGAGGGAATCTTCATTCAAGTTTGTCTTGCTCAGTGATCTTTTAATGAGTCTTTCCAGTCTTGGGGTGGTTGTGTGCTCTTTCAGTACAGATTCAGGTGGCAGGTGGTTGGTGGTTTGGTTTAAATCAGAGGTATGTTAAAATATTCAGGATGGTGAGGGTGTCTGTGAAACTAAGAGAGGAAGTGGCTTAAAGAGCTAGGCTGTCAGCCGGGCACAATGGCTCCCACCTGTCATCCTTGCCCTTTGGGAGACTGAGGCAGGAGGATTGCTTGAGGCCAGGAGTTTGAGACCATCCTGGGCAATGTAGCAAGGCCTTGTCTCTACAAAAAATTAAAAAGAAAAAATTTGCCAGACATGGTGGTGTGTGCTTGTGGTCCCAGTTACTCAGTAGGCTGAGGTGGGAGGATCACTTGAGCCCAGGAGTTTGAGATTACAATGAGTTATGATTATGCCACTGAATTCCAGCTTGGGTGACAGAGCGAGATCCTGTCTCTCTCTAAAAAAAAAAGAACCAGGTTGTCAAGCTAGATTTAGAATTCTTTTTTAAAAAATTCTTTTATTTTTTCCATGGGACTCTGCTTGATATGGACTTAATTCTGTTGTCTGTTGGCCCAGGGACATCACTGCCCAGTGGATACCTCATCCACTCCCACTCTTTTTGAGGGTTTTCTCCAGGGAGTTGCATCTGTGAGGCAGTCTTTCCCTCCTGCTTTCATTCCTCCCCTAGCATCTTCTCTTAGGCCCTGCTAGGCCACTTGAGCAAGAATCTCAGGCCATAAAACATTTCCACATCAGATTTCCTCCAACAGCACAGAGCACTTATGGCTCACACGTGGAAGCGTGGACATTGACATGTTATTCTGAGAGTTCTGACTTTAGAGCATTTTGAGGAAATTATCTTCTGAGGTCTTTCTTTCCTGTAAGTTAGCTGTAGCAGTCAATTCCTTTTAGGGGGTGGGGGAATGAATTCTTGGCACACTCTATTGTCCTTTGGGCTAGTCACATTTGTGCTAAATATCAGGTGAGCTCCCTGCAGACACCATGGGAAGAGGACAACATCTTATTCTTGGCAATTTGCAAGGGGCAAATTAGGCTGTGGCGCTTACAAGTAGAATTATTAAATATCAATGGGGGATAATAAATGTGAAGTAGCTTGCAAATCTTCTGATATTATGTCTGTTTCAGTGAAAACACAGCTGCTAAGATACTTTCCTAGCTGTAATCGAGAAGGTAATTTTCCTGAAAGGCCATTTAAAGCAGATCTTTAGTGCCTTTGGCTCATTAAGAAGCATGAATAGGGGTAAGTCTCTGAAAAAGATGAATTAGACACAGAGCAGAGGAGCGATGGTGTCCATGATGCAGGATGATGGTGTCCAGGGCCCGGGTACTCCAAATAGCCCAAGAACTAATTTGTTGTGTGGTTTATTAATGGACTGGAGTCAGTCCTGGACTAATACAACTAATTCTTCCGTTTAGAGTTAATGTTGGCACTCAATTTTCCCCGGTAATGAATGAGTTAGAGTAAGCAGGCACGTGAGTTTAAGATACAGTGCTAATATTTTGTGAGAAACATCGAACAAGGCTTGATGTTTAAATCAATAGTTGAAAGTGTGAAGGGAAAACTTTCCAGAAAAGGCTTAGAGGCTAAATAAGAGCAGTTAATTGAAAGCAAACCAAGCCCACCCAATGTTTAGATTTGTTTAGAAGCCAAGTGAACATTTGAGAAGAGAAACATTTCTGTAGTTCCGTGATGTCATCGGCTTTCCTGGTGTGTTTGGAGCTTTTGACATTGGTGTGGTACTTTACCTCAGTGAGGCTGATGGAACAGAGCGGATGTTGCAGGGCCTCAGTTTCAGAATTCTTGTCGTGTACTCATGAAGACCTGTGGAGAGATTTTGCCTCAAGTCAGTTTGGATGGCTTCTGCCCTCCAGTCTGATAAAATCCCCTGATGTCAAACCACAGATGGAATTTCCAGAGACTGTGCTCTGTGGACTGGTGACAAATCCTTTGTGAAAAGTCTGTGTGACACTACTAAACAGAGACGGCTTTGGGGAGGAGGGAGGAGAATGAGGGGACCAACGTGCTCCCCTCAGAAGCCTTGATGCTCTCATAGAAGGTCTGGCCAGGTGTGGGGGTCTAGCTTTGTAAAATAGGAAGACCCCTTTGATAATTACTTTTTTTGTCTAGTTTAAACTTTTTGGATTTCTCTGCAATTTAAAGAATATAATTTTTAAAATGTAAAGCTGAAGATTCATTTTTCTGTGTGTTAATAAAGTTAATACACACCCCATATTTATTGGGGAAGGCAGTATAAACTAGAATTTCCTTAGGTTTCTTAAAAGTTCACCAAGTGAGCATCACTGAAGATTAACAAAAGGATCTACGCAAAGATTTATTTTTACTTTGCTCAGGCAGTTGTTTATAAAAGGTAAGATGAAAAACCAAAGCACACGTTACAGAGTAGGAAATCAAGTACTTTTATTTTATACCAGAAATAGGAGGAAAAGGATAAAATCAGGGTGAACCCCTAAAAAAAAAAAGACAATCAAAAAAGATCCTGCAGGTAGAAGGGTTGGGAGAGTTTTTTAGCCATGAGGACCATTTGACCTTGGTGACAGTGCAGCTACTGAGTTCCCAGAATTCTGCCTTTTCAAGTCATGTAACATTTGCAAATGCTGACAAACAGCTGCTAATTCTGTTTTCTATGAAAGGGTGACAGGGTGTTCTCAGGACATGAGCTGCTTCTCCCCAGATCCACATGCCTTTCACACAGTGGCACCATCAGCGGGGACCTGGGAAGGAGACACCAGTCCAGAAAATGATGATGATTTTTTTTTTCTTTTCTTTTTGAGCCGGAGTCTCGCTCTGTCGCCCAGGGTAGAGTGCAGTGGTGTAATCTCGGCTCACTGCAAGCTCCGCCTCCCAGGTTCACGCCATTCTCCTGCCTCAGCCTCCCGAGTAGCTGGGACTACGGGCGCCCGGCCACCACGCCTGGCTAATTCTTTGTATTTTTAGTAGAGACAGGGTTTCACCGTGTTAGCCAGGATGGTCTCGATCTCCTGACCTCGTGATCTGCCTGCCTTGGCCTCCCAAAGTGCTGGGATTACAGGCGTGAGCCACCATGCCCGGCCGAAAATGATGATTCTTATGGGTGTGTGTGGGGGGGTGTGTGTGCACGTGCTTGTGTGTGTGAGAGAGAGACTGAATTGCTTGAGAAAATTTGCATTTGAGTTCGGAAGTATGAGCCCACATCTGTGAAAGCAGTAGGTAAAAGACTAGTGAATGCAGATGACTCAGATATGTGCACAAACCTGTGGCTTTACAGTTATAGAAAATACAAATATACTTTGTGCTGAATTTGAATAATTTGAAGTGAGGTACAATTCCAAAGAGCAAGTTGTGATCTAGGACAAAGGAACCTCTGGAATGAGTGACAGCTCGGAGAGCCAGAGGTGGAAGGAGGAACGAAACCTGTGTCATGGGCCACCCTGGAGGCTGGGAGATCTCCTCTTACGGGTTTTTCTCCTATTTGTGTGTCTGTGTGCCTATCTGTATTCTCTATGTGAGTCCCTATGCTTGTGCATCAGTGTCTCTGTGTATGGGGGTTCTGTTTTTTCTGTGTCTATGGGTCTGCCTCTCCCACTCTCTGTAAACGGGCTACCCCAGAAACACTTGCCAGGTGGAGCACACTGGCCTGGGTCAGTGCCACATATGGTTTCTTACAAGTTGCAGAAAGGTTATGCTTGGCAAAAATGGGTGTGCCCCAAAGCCCCACACAGTGAACCGGTTTTCTCATGATCTTGTCACACCTGTCACAAGAGTGGGGGAAGATGAGGAGGAAGAGCCAGCTGGAAGTTTTACAATTGTGTTTAATTTGTGGTTTACATCCTCCTCCCGACCCTTTTCCCTGACAAACCACCCATACACTTTTCACTTTGCATTACATTTGTCCTCGCCCATCTCCATGGGATATTCCCAGAATTCTGAATGCTTCCTTTGACTTTCTCTACTGCAGAGACTATTCTCCCTGGGAATGATTATTACAGCTCCCGTTAATTTTCATGTTCATGTTCAATGTTGGAAAGGAGAGGAAATGGGGGGAGCATGGGTGGTGACTCAGGAAGCTGAGGAAATCGCCCTTATTAGGCCTCAAATTTTCTTCTTAAAAAAAAAAAAAAAAAAACTGGCCCCAGGCTCTTTGGGCCTTATTTTTTCTGATTGCTAGCTTTCCTTTGACCTCCCTCCTTCCATTTCTTTCTCTCCTTGGTTCTGCTTTGAAGGTCACAAAGCTTCCCAAAGCTGTTAGAGGTGGTGCTAACTCACTTTATTGAAAGGTTACTCTTCAGCTGTACCAGTGGATTTCCCCTAACAGCGCTCCCAGAAGATAAACGGACTCTCTTATTGTTGGTAATAACTTTGAGTTTTTAAAGAGGACACTTTCATTGGCAATAATTTAAATGACTTTTCTAAGGTATTTTCCCAACTGTTTTTCTCTTTTTCCTCTTCCACTTTAGCAAATATCATGAATTTCCTTTTTTTAAAACCACCAACACAAGTATTTTTTTCTTTTTTCTTTTTTGTTTTTTTGAGACGGAGTCTTGCTCTGTCGCCCAGGCTGGAGTGCAGTGGTGCGATCTTGGCTCACTACAAGCTCTGCCTCCCGGGTTCACGCCGTTCTCCTGCCTCAGCCTCCCAAGTAGCTGGGACTACAGGTGCCCGCCACCACGCCCGGCTAATTTTTTTGTATTTTTTAGTAGAGACGGGGTTTCACCGTGTTAGCCAGAATGGTCTCGATGTCCTGACCTTGTGATCTGCCCACCTCGGCCTCCCAGAGTGCTGAGATTACAGGCGTGAGCCACCGCGCCCAACCAAGTATTTTTTTCTTAAATAAAGTGTATACTTAAAATTTGTAAAATGCAGGCAGGAACCAGAAAGATAATTCACTTTCTAGCCAGTCATTTGTTATAAGCATGATGATGATATGTGTTTGTTATTTTTCTACAAAAATGGAATCATATTATAGGTGGTGTTTTATAAGCGATTTTTTTGTTTGTTTTAATTGTGGCGAAATACACAGAAAATTGTAACCATTTTTTTTTTTTTTTTTTTTGAGACGGAGTTTCGCTTTTGTCACCCAGGCAGGAGTGCCATGGCACAATCTCAGCTCACTGCAACCTTCGCCTCCTAGGTTCAAGCAATTTTCCTGCCTCAGCCTCCCGAGTAACTGGGATTACTGGTGCCCACTGCCACGCCCGGCTAATTTTTGTATTTTTAGTAGAGATGGGATTTCACCTTGTTGGCCAGGCTGATCTTGAACTCCTGACCTCAGGTGATCTGCTTGCCTCAGCCTCCCAAAGTGCTGGGATTACAGACATGAGCCACTGTGCCCAGCTGTAACCAATTTTTAAGTGTAATATTATGTTACTTAATTTTCTACAGCATCAGTAATGTTTTTCAAGTTTTTTAAAGTTGCAGAACCCTTTCCTCAAAGACCAGAGAGCTTCAAGCAGAGCTGCACCACCACTGAGGCAGGAGTGGGGAGCCCAGGCTACATCTTGTCAATGTTGCAGTTTACAGTTACCCTCCCCATAGCTTTGAGGCCTCCTAGGGATCCCAGTCACACTCAGTAGCCGACTTTGAAAGCACACAGACCTACCTTCTAGTGCCCCAATTGTTAATATCTTAGATTGCTCTAATTTTCTTATAAAGAAAAAATTTTGGACACACTTTAAATCCTCTTTGAAGCACATCTGTGATTACTTCCCTAGGTAAGTCCTTATAAGTAGAGTTACTGGGTTTAGAATATGAGTGTTGTTTTTTTTTTTTTGGCCTATAATCCATATTGCCAACTGGTCTTCGCGAAAGTGTGCCAACTCAGACTCTCACAGTAATGTAGGAGAAGGCTCAACCTCCCATTCCCTGGGTAAAATAAACCTTAAAAATTCAGTCTGTTAGCAAAAGAAACTATCAACAGGGTAAGCAGACAACCTAGAGAATGAGAGAAAATATTTGCAAACTGTTCACCTGACAAAATTCTAATATTCAGCATCTATAAGGAACTTAAATTTATAAGAAAAAAAAAACATTAAAAAGTGGGCAAACGACATGAACAGACACTTTTTAAAAGAAGACATACATGTGACCAACAAGCATATGAAAAAAAGCTCAATATCATTGATCATTAGGGAAATGCATATCAAAACCACAGTGAGGTACCATCTCACACCAGTCAGAATGGCTACTAAAAAGTCAAAAAATAACATGCTGGCAAGGTTACAGAGAAAAGGGAACCCTTATACACTGTTGGTGGGAATGTAAATTAGTTCAACCACTGTGGAAAGCAGTGTGGTGATTCCTCAAAGAGCTAAAAACAGAACTACCATTCGACCCAGCAATCCCATTACCGGGTATATACCCAAAGGAATATAAGTCATTCTACCATAAAGACACACGCACAAGTATGTTCATTGCCACACTATTCACAATAGCAAAGACATGAAATCAGCCTAAATGTCCATCATAGATAGATTGGATAAAGAAAATATGGTACATATACACCATGGAATACTATGCAGCCATAAAAAAGAATGAGATCATGTCTTTTGTGGGAACATGGATGGAGCTGGAGGCCATCATCCTTAGCAGACTAACACAGGAACAGAAAACCAAATACCACATGTTCTCACTTATAAGTGGGAGCTAAAGGATGAGAACACATGGACACAAAAGGAACAGACATGGGGGCCTACTTGAGGTTAGAGGGTAGGAGGAGGGAGAGGAGCAGAAAAAATAACTATTGAGTACTAGGCTTGGTACCTGGGTGACGAAATAATCTGTACAACAAACCCCTATGACACTAGTTTATCTAACAAACCTGCACTTAGTGACATTATTTTCGTATGTCTCTTGGCCACATATGATTCTTCTTTGAACTATTTATTCATAACCTTTGTCCATTTTTAGATTCAGATGTTTGTCCATGAATCCGAGCGTGAGAACCCTTGGTTATACTGCGTGTAGACATTTTAAATGATATTTTCAAGAATCAGCTGTGACACAAAAGGAGTGGGGGATTGTGCGCCAAAAGTCTTACAGAGTTTAGCATGAGAACTTGGAAAGAATAAACTTCTGGACTTTGATCTCTGATTTTATGATTCTGTGATACTAGATAACTTATCTGCCATTTAGGAATGCTCTGTCATATTGACTAGAGAGAAAATCCGGAGTTAAAACCAATGGCTGCATTAAGTTAGGAGATTTTTTCTAGCGGTTTGATTAATCTTTACTGCTCCAGTACCCAAACTGCAATGTGAGAGTTCAATCTTGTGGCTTATTCAACCACACATTGTATTAAACATCTTCTACTTGAGAAAAACATGAAGTGCCCCATGTGCATTTTGAGTACGTTATATCATAAGTAAAGTCGTGGCTGGAAGGTAGTTAAGACAGAATTTCTTTTTATTTGTTTGCCAAGTGATGCTAAATCAACAATAATATTGCTTTGAAAAGGAGCAAAATTATGCCATGACTATTTGCAATGAAAATAAATTATAAGGCCTGGTGTGGTGACTCACACCTGTAATCCCAGCACTTTGGGAGCCGAACTGGATGGATCACTTGAGTCCAGGAGTTCAAGATCAGCCTGGGCAACATGGCAAGACCCTGTCTCTATGGAAAAAAAGAAAAAGAAAAAAAAAAAGACAAAAATTAGCCGGGTGTGGTGGTGCATACCTGTAGTCCCAGCTGTTCAAGAGGCTGAGATGGGAGGTTTGCTTGAGCCCAGGAGGTGGAGGTTGCAATGGGCTGAGATCGAGCCACTGCTCTGCACTCTAGCCTGAGTGACAGAGCTAGACCCTGTCTCCAAAAAAAAAAAAAAAAAAAAAAAAAAAAAAATGCAGCTGTATAATAATATTATTCAATATCCTCTTGTGAAGTGAAAACCTCCTTCTGCTTAACAGGGAGGTGTCTTTATTTCAGGACAGGAAAATTTACATGGAATAAGAACAAAGATCTTACTAATTAAAAAAAACCCAAATATATATATGTGTGTGTGTGCGCGTGTGTGTGTGTGTGTGTACACACACTGAATTTGACCGGACAGGAAAACAAGATTAAAATGTCAGTTCTGTCTTTTCAACCTGAATACCTCCAATAGCTACATTTTAGAAATTTCTGAGATAATTAATGTGTACTCATATGTTCACTCATAAATCAGACCATGGGATTACTGATGAAAGGATGCAAACTTGGGGGTCAGTCTTGGAAATTTTTGACTGAATTTTAATCTTCTTATTGTGAACATCAATTTCATGTTGAAAACTCAGCATTTCCTATTTCTCCTAAACATAGATACCACAATAAATAGTTTGTATCTATTTCTTTTCCTTCAAGGAGAACATAGTTTTTTGCCCATATTATCTAGCTGCAAGATCAATGAAATGCCAGCTGAAATTGTTTGGTGCATCTGGGATGCCCATGGTATGTGCCGTTTGGTTGTGTGGCTGAGTCAATGGCATTAGGTGGACTTTAGCCTCCCCCTGAGTGGTTATTAGGGTTGTGGATGGAATGTATTGAATTCAAATCTCTCATTTATAAGGCGAGGTGTGAATTGTAGAATGATGCTATTAACTTGGGCTGAACCCCAGATATTACTGTGTACTTTTTTCCCCCTTCAACATGTCATGGAGAGTTAAAACAGTCACCCACATGTCCTTTCCATATTTAACCTTTTGGAGGTGCTGTTTTATTGCTGAGCCAGGGTGGTTATAGCCGATTGGCTTAAATGGACAGACAGCAACAAGATAGCTGAGGAGGGTAATAGATCCTGCCACTCTGTTCATTTTGTTTGTATCTGGGTAAAATTCTCGCAAGTTGCAGCCAGTGTGTGTGTTTTTTGTGTCTCTGCATTGTGTTTGCAGTCAATCAGAAAACTGATACCCATGTGGTGCATTGGTATCGGCAGGTCTCCTGTGTGTGACCTAAAACCATTCTGCATTTCCATTTGTCAGGTTTCCCTGTGTGCTCCAGGTTCAGAGCAAATTAACTTCCAAGTCAAAGAAACCACCGAAGCTCTGTTTGAACTAAAGCTAAGCTACTCTACTGGTGTAGGGAAAGGGAGGAGGTTGATCATTAGAGGACAAGGGCAAGTTGAGAAATTGTTCTATATTTCAGTCAGTTAATTATCACAGCTTCCCAGCATGCCTGCAAGGAGAAATGAGAAGAACATCAATAAGTGATTATTTTCCTTTATTATTCTGTTCACCTGCCATTTACTGTGCACGTTCCAGGAGAAGAGAGATTAGCAGGGGTTAACTTTAAAAAATCAGAGTCCCAGAGGACTCACAAAGGCATGCTGTGTCTGCCTTTCTGGTACTGAGTGATGAGGGTGGGACAGGGCTGGTGCTAAACTTTTAGATCTGTTTTTAAGCTTTGAGGACAAATTTTATAAATATGAGCTGCTTCTTTAAAAAAAATTCCCTTTCTACTCTAAAAATAGTTTGCTGGGAAAAAGTTTGTGAATTGTTTAAGACTCAGAAATTCAGCTGAGCATGTTTCCTTATAAATAAACAAAAAAATCACCTCACAGCTACTGTCAAAAAGCAGATGTGGCTTCTTAGGAAAGAAACAAGATTTCTGGGATGTTAATGCCAATGTCAGAATGTGAGAGAAAATTCAGAATTTTCCCTTCTGGCTTGCTCTTTTCAGACCTTCTAAATTCTTCTCATTTCTTATGATCAAGTTGGTATGTTGTCCCTTTTGGAAAGAGTTTTCCCAGGCAGAATGAATGGCCTTAGTTTCTGTTCTTACCAGTACCCTTAGCAACACTTGTCTCTTTCCTGTAACACTTTATGTTAATGACAATTGCTAATATTTACTGTATGCCAGGCACTGTTCTAAGCTCAGTTCATGTGCTATTTTATTTTGTTGTCATAACTCTTTGAATTAGATACTACTATTCTCTTTTTTTTTTTTTTTTTTTGAGACGGAGTCTTGCTCTGTGCCCCAGGCTGGAGTGCAGTGGCGCGATCTCGGCTCACTGCAAGCTTCGCCCCCCCGGGTTCACACCATTCTCCTGCCTCAGCCTCCTGAGTAGCTGGGACTACAGGCGCCCGCCACCTCGCCCGGCTAATTTTCTTGTATTTTTAGTAGAGACGGGGTTTCACCGTGTTAGCCAGGATGGTCTTGATCTCCTGACCTCGTGATCCGCCCATCTCGGCCTCCCAAAGTGCTGGGATTACAGGCTTGAGCCACCGCGCCCGGCCTAGATACTACTATTCTCATTTTAAGGATAAGGACTATGGTAGGCAGAATAATGGCCCCTCAAAGGTGTCCACATTCTAATCTTCAGAACCTGTGAATGTTTACCTTATGATGCAGATATGGTTAAGAATTTTGGATTAGAATCACAAGGGTCCTTATAAGAAGGAAGCACATGGGCAACAAAAGCAAAAATACATAAATTAGACAACATCAAAATGTAAAACTTCTATACATCAAACTATACAATCAACAGACTGAAAGTGCAACCTGAACAATGGAGAAAATATTTTCAAATCATATATCTGATAAGGGGTTAATATCCAGAATCTATAAAGACTCCTACAACTGAACAACAAAACAAATAACCCAATTCAAAATGGGCAAGGGACTTGAATAGACAGTTTTCCAAAGAAGACCAACAAGCAGATGAAAAGATGCTCAACATCACTGACCGTCAGGTAAATGCAAATCAAAATCACAGTGAGATTGCACCTCACACCCATTAGGATGGCTGCTATAAAAAAAGAAAAAACAAGTGTTGGTGAGGATGTGGAACTATTGAAACCTTGATATACTGTCAGTGGGGATGTAAAATGGTGTAGCTACCATAAAAAACAGTGTGGCAGTTCCTTGAAAAATTAAAAATAGAATTACCATATGATCTAGCAATTTTACTTCTGGGTGTATATCCAAAAGAATTGAAAGCAGGGTCTCAGAGATATTGTATACCCATGTGCATAGCAGTATTCACAGAAGGCAAAAGATGGAAGCAACCCAGGTGTCTATGCAACAGAATATCATTCCGCCTCAAAAGAAGGAAATTCTGACACATGCTACAATGTGGATGAACCTTGATACATGATGCTAAGTGACAGAAGCCAGTCAGTCACAAAAGGACAAATACTATATGACTTAACCTATATGAGGTATCTAAAGTCAACTTTACAGAGACAGAAAATGGAGTGGTGGTTGCCAGGAGCTCCTGGGAGGGGAGAAGGGAGTTGTTTAATGGGTACAGAGTTTTTTTTTTTCAGTTTTGCAAGAGGAAAAGAAATCTGATGATCTTTTGCACAATGTGACTGTACTTAACACTACTGAGCTGTATACTTTAAACTGGTTAAGATGTTAAATTTTATGTAACATGTATTTACCACAATTAAAAAAAAATTTTTTTTTTGAAAGGGAGACAGTAAGATCAGAGTTAGTGATGATAGAAGCAGAGGTCAGAGAGAGAGTGAGCATTAAAGATGCCATACTGCTGGCCTCGAAGATGGAGGAAGGGAACACAAGCTAAGGAATGCAGGTAACCCCTAGAAGCTGGAAAGGGCAAGAGAACCTCCTCTCCTCTCCTACAGCCCCCGAATGAATGCAGCCCTGCCAACACCTCCATTTTAGCCCAGTAAGACAGTTTCTGGATTTCTAACCTCCAGAACTGTGAGATACTAACTTTGGGTTAAGTCACCAAGTTTTTGGTAATTTGTTAGAGCAGTGGTAAGAAACTATTACTAAGGACTATTCAGTTCAGAGAGGTTATGACCTTGTGCATGGTCACGAAGTGACTGGAACTCTGATTAAGAGCTGGAGCTGGCCAGGCAGGGTGGCTCACACCTGTAATCCCAGCACTTTGGGAGGCCAAGCTGGGTGGATCACTTGAGGTCAGGAGTTTGAGATCAGCCTGGTTTCTCTACTTAACCCTGTCTCTACTTAAAAAAAAAAAAAAAAGAAAAAAGAAATGCAAAATTTAGCTGGGCATGGTGGCGCAGCCTGTAGTTCCAGTTACTCGGGAGGCTGAGGCAGAAGAATCGCTTGAATCTGGAAGGCGGAGGTTGTAGTGAGCCGAGATCACACCACTACACTCCAGCCTGGCAACGGAGCGAGACTCAGTCTAGAAAAAAAAAAAGAGTTGGAGCTCATGTCCACTCCACTCAGAGTTCCAGCATTGCTAGATGGTGAGACCCTAGGTAGCAGTGGCCATCTTTAACACTACCACTGACATAGAACCTGATATATAATTAAGACACTTAGTAATTTTGGCTAAAAGATTTAATGATAATGCACCATCACCTTTTCTTCTGTTCCCCTGATGCTGTGTCCTAGAAGTCATAAGGATTAAACCTAGGAAAAGGTTTTTTAGAAAACATTTCCCTTCTCTGTCATTGTGGGGCTGCTAAGGAATAGTGTCCTCAAGGTTTTAGTGTCACTTCTGGGGGCCTCTGGGTATTTGTTGCCAGGTCCCATGATGGAGTAGAGTCAGGAGTGCTTATAGAACCCAGACAGGGGTCAGAGCCAGGGGAAATATGGATCCTGTTGTTGGTAGATGGGCAGTCTGTTTTGAGAAGAAATGACCAAATTTAGTCATGACCTGTTAACCTGTTTGTTAACATTATTTCTCTTTAAGCTAAATAAAGGCAGATATTTCTAAGCACAAATGAAGAAATTCCTGTGTTAGCTGTGATCAGTGGGCATTTCCCACTCTGAAATGCTTCCTCACCCTCAAACCTAAGCTTTGGAAACCAGGCTCCTAAAATCAGGGCCTTGTAATTCCCCATATGAGTTATTCTAAATTGGGCTTCTGGGTGTTTCTTTTTTTGAAGCAGGAGCAGATGGAGAATGAGAGGCCTTCTAATAATGTGCATTAAAATTATTAGAAAAAATGGGTATTTTGTACTTCTTTTTTTTTTTTTTGAGACAGAGTCTTGCTCTGTCACCCAGGCTGGAATGCAGCGGTGCAATCTCAGCTCACTGCACCCTCCACCTCCTGGGCTCAGGTGGTCCTCCTGCCTCCTGAGTAGCTGGGACTACAGGTGCATGCCACCGTGCCCAGCTAATTTTTGTATTTTTTGTGGAGACAGGGTTTCACCATGTTACCCAGGCTGGTCTCGAACTTCTTACATCAAGAGATCTGCCCACCTTGGCCTCCCAAAGTGCTGGGATTACAGGCATGAGCCACCGCGCCCCGCCTATTTTGTACTTTTAAAATAATCTTTGAGTGGGAAGGCCTTCGCAATCATGTCAGAAATCTGAAAGACCTAAGGGAAAAGATTGATTGATTTTACTACATAGAAATTAGAGACTTCTGTATGGACAGAGATAGAATTAATAGAATAAATAGACAAACGACAAACAGGTAAATTCTGCAACATGTATGACAGCCCCAGGGGTACTTCTTTTATATACGGAGAGCTATTAGAAATGAGAGGGAAAAAAGGCAGGATGCTGTGTAGGAGAATTGACAAAAGACATGAGTAAGCTCATCACAGAAAAAGACAAATGGATAATGGTAAGCATATGGAAAGCTGTTCAACCTTATTTTCTACTAATTAAAGAAATGCAAATTAAATATCATCTTCTGTTATCAGATTGGCAAAAATGAAGATATTTAAAAGTAGTATGGGGAAATCAGCTCTCTTCCATGCTATTGGTGGGAATGTAATTGATAAATATTTTGCCTATTTTTTTTTTATCTGCTAAAAGTAAGGATGCACCAAGTTGTTGACCTGGAATTTCACTCTAGGGAATTTGTCCCTCAGTTACCTTTGTGGTATATGTGCAGAGTTATAGGCACAGTGATGCTCAATGTAGTGTTGTTTGTACTTGCAGAGGACTTGAGACAACTGGATGGTTTCATGTGGGTTATAGTTCTGTGAGAAGAGAACTGTCTCCCACCCAGCAAAATTCAAATAAGTTACCCATTTAATCAGCCAAGGATACAGAAATTTAGAAAGGAGATTGCCTCAGGCAGGAGCAGATGAGGTATATATACAAGGTATATCCCAGACAGCAATCTCCACTCCCAGGTTTCCAGTGGTCTAAATGGCAAGGGAGATTTTGCCAGATCTCAGAAACAGCCATAGTTTGCTGTGCCACAAATCTTTTTTCCATCAGCATTTCAGAAGAGCCAGTGAGGACAACTGTTGTCCCTTCATCTATGGTATGGTGACAAACACGCAGCTCACTTGGTTCACCTTGCCTGCTGCCTAGACAGAGCTGATTTATCAAGACGGGAATTGCAGTGGAGAAAGAGTAATTCCTGCAGAGCTGGCTGTGTGGGAGACCAGAGTTTTATTATTACTCAAGGAATTGGAATTTTAAAAGATAATTTGGCAGGTAGGGCTTGGAAAGTGAGTAGTGCTGATTCAGATCAGGTTGGAGATGGAATTATAGTGGGGGGTCAAAGTTAGGTTTTCTTGCTATCTTATGTTCCTAGGTGGGATCGCAGAACTGGTTGAGGCAGTTTACCAGTCTGGATGGTGTCAGCTGATCTAGTACAGGGTCTGCAAAATATCTCAAGCGTTGATCTTAGGTTTTACAGTAGTGATGTTATCCCCAGGAGCAATTTGGGGAGGGTCAGACTCTTGCCAGGAGCTGCATGACCCCTAAACTGTAATTTCTAATCTTGCAGCTAATTTCTTAGCCCTCCAAAGGCATACTGGTCCCCAGGCAAGAAGAGGGTCTTTTCTGGAAAGGGCTATTATCAATTTTGTTTTGGAGGCAAACCATAAACTAAATTCCTTTCCAAGGTTAGTTCAGCCTACGCCCAGGAACGAACAAGGACAGCTTAAAGGTTAGAAGAAAGATGGAGTCGGTTAAGTCTGATCTCTTTCATTGTCATAATTTCCTCAGTTATAATTTTCGCAAAGGCAGTTTCACATCCATGTTCCAAAATCTACTTCCAGACACAACCAGACTGTCCCTTTTGATACTGGTCTATCCTACAGTTGGATTCTGTGCAGCTATGAGGAAGAGGGACAAAGCTCTAACTGATAGAGAAGATGTCTAAGATGCATTGTTAAGTTGAAGAAAGCAAGTTACAGTATAACACAAAGAGTCCATTTGTGTTTAAAAACAAGTAGGGATGGACACACACACACCCCCCCTCATTAATGGTTCCCAGAGGAGGAGGAATGGGATTTCACTGGGGGATGGGCCACCTTTATCCTTTGCTCCCTACCCCTTTTGTTATTTATTTTTTGGAATGAACATGTATATCTTTAATTATTAATTTTTGAGTGGTTACCCACGCACAGTTTTGAAAGTCATATGGTGCTAAAAGATGTGTGAGTACCCCACAGCCTCTTGTCCCTTCTCTTTGTGTCCTTATCTTCTAGGAGGCAGTCGTTCTTCAGTTCTAGCTGTTGCTTCTTCTATTTGCTGCTGTGCTTCTGAATAATATTCATTGCTGCTCTCTTGGTTTGTCAATTCTAGATATGATCTCTTAACTCTCATGGTAGTTGAGGACTTCAGCTTTTTTCTGTATGCACATATCTCAGGTTTTGCTTTAATCTGTACTTAATGTTTTCATTAATGTAGCAATGTTGATATTGAATATTGAAGCAAGAATATACTATAACTAATTTCCATATATAGCTTTTTGTTTTCTCTCTGTCTTCCTCTCTCTCCCTCCTTTCCTCTCTCTCTCTCTCCCCCCTCCCTCCCCACCCCCGTCCTTCCTTCTTCTTCGTCCCTCCCTCTCTCTCTCCCCTACTTCCTCTCTTCTCTCTCTCTCTCTCCCTCCCTCTCTCACCCCTACCTCCCTCTCCCTCTCTCTCCCTCTCTCTCTTCCCCCTCTCTTCCCCTCTCCCTCCTCCCCCTTTTCTTCTCGCCCCTCCCCTTCCCCCTCTCTACCTCTCTTCTTCTCCTTCTCCTGGAAAAACACCAGAGCCTTCCAACCTCCTGTTCCACTCTGCTGCCCAGCTGTCAGCCAGGAAATTCCCATCACACCTCCCCCGCCTCCTCTCTCTCATTGACTGTCCTGGATCCTGCATCCTTCTCTTTCTTGTTTTACTCACTTGACTTGGTGGAATGCACCCTCCAGTAGCCTTCTGAGGGAGCCAGTGCACGGAAGTAAATTTTTTGAAATTTCTTCAAAACCAACCACATTAGGAGTTGCATACTAAAAAGTTTTTCCTTTTAGCATTCAACTATCCCTTCTTAGCCCCTGGCCCGTGTCTGTTGGCAGGTGGGGTTCTCCCTCCTACTGATGGAGCCAGAGAATCCTGGGACCCAGAGGCTGTGCCATTATTCACAAGACCTTATTTAATCTTCAGAATGGTTTGACAAACTAACAAAATGAGGCACCGAGGTTACGCCCTCAGCGGTATCAGAACCAGGAATTGAAGTGTCAGCTGCTTGGGCCAGGCTGCTGCCTTTTCTAATCTAGCTGCTCCTTACTGGAAGAAGGAATAACAGTACCATGCCATGAGTGACACATGCCAGATGCATGCTCATGGTTATAGGGTGAGTCCAATTCTCGATTCCCACTTGTGTCTGGTTCCTGACAACTTGAGCTCTAGGTAGCCATCCTTCTCTCTAGAAATACCTTACAGTTTTATTATTTATTTATTTATTTATTTATTTAGAGACAGAGTCTCACTCTGTTGCCCAGGCTGGAGTGCAGTGGTGTGATCTCAGCTCATTGCAAGCTCTGTCTCCCGGGTTCATGCCATTCTCCTGCCTCAGCCTCCTGAGTAGCTGGAACTACAGGCGCCTACCACCATGCCCAGCTTATTTTTTATATTTTTAGTAGAGACGGGGTTTCACCGTGTTAGCCAGGATGGTCTCAATCTCCTGACCTTGTGATCCACCCACCTTGGCCTCCCAAAGTGCTGGGATTACTGGTGTGAGCCTCCGCCCCCAGCCAAATTTTATTTTGTGTGTGTGTGTGTGTGTGTGTGTGTGTGTGTGCGTGTGTCGAGAGAGAGAGAGAGAGAGAGAGAGAGAGACAGACAGACAGACAGACCAACATGGAGAGAGAGAGAGAGAGAGAGAGAGAGACAGAGACAGACAGACAGACCAACACCGATTTATAGCTCCTTATGGTAATTAAAATGCCCTGCCTATCATTTGTCTAAACTTGCTGTGATTATTTTTATTGCTACAGTATTTGGTTTCAAGCACTGTAAGAATGTCATCCTCCTCCTCCCATTCCTTTTGTGATGTGAAATGCTTCATTACTTAGGAATTTGCTGCTGATTGTACAGTTTAGCATTTGATCTTTTTGTTAGCCACAGTCAGGTGACCACACATAGGGTAATTAGATTAACCCACCCCTCCTCTTCTCCACTGAAACAATGTAAAATCCAATATTCTATTAGCACATGCCTTCCGTAGATTAATGATCTTGGAGTTGCTGCGTGGAAATTTGCATAGCTCCCTACAGCTCTAAGAAATGAAAATGCCCAGCTGTCTAAAAGCTTTAATCAGGAAATGAGCATGAAATGGCATTGTTTTGTCACGGGCTTGGAATAATTTATTCTTGACAATCGAGTTATCCTGGATATAAATGTGTATAAACATTCTTTCAACAACCAGTAAACAGGTGCTTTTTTGTTTGTTAAAAATTCAAGATTTTCTTGACTTGGGCTTGGCTTTCAAATCGTTGGCCCTCATGCTGGTTGCTGCCAAAAGTTTATACTAAAGTCATTTTCCTTGTCTCTCCTCTTTTAAATGGCAGTTTCTGGAGACTGGCCTTTCAGAGCAAGAACGGTCTTAGGGAGTGAAGGAATGGGGACATGGCCATAGGACCACCTGGGGTCATTCCTCACCCAGCCCCTTCTTGCCTGTGTTCTCACCCCCTCTTGGGACCTACTTTCCCCTATCTGTCAAATACAAATAATAATGGCCCCATCCCTTAATGTGGTTGTGAGCATTAAATGTGTTATGCCAAGTAAAGCCTTAGAAAAGTACCTTGTTCGTGGAATACTCTTCATAATGGCGAGCTAATACCATAAGACATAGGGAAATGAAGATGCGATTCCGTTTCTTTTTGTATTTAAAAGATCCTAGTGCACTTAAATTTTTTTCTGTTAGACTATTAGTCTTGCAGGCAATTGTGACTATAAATGCTTTCATTTATAGTGGCACACTGTTAAAAGAATGATAGAACTAATGATAATGGCTAACATTCATTGAATGCCTGGGAGTGAAACACTGAATGAGGCCTATTCCTGACTCTTGGGGCTAGACGTAAGGACCCATGCTTACAGCCCAGTGGGTGAGGGCACTGTGACAGGCTCTTACTCATCATCAAAGCTGTTAAAAAGACAGCAGAAATGGCCGTTGGACCTTGGATATTGCTTCCTCTTTTTTCTCCTCCAAGAGCAAGCTTTTTATCTAGCACGTGATTTAACAGTTCCTGTGTTGGGGGTACTGTTTCATGGACTAGGTATGATGTAGCAAGAAACATTTAAAAATTTTTCCAGAGGAGACTTTGGTGGGAAAAATGCCCATCCCTTAGGGGACTCAATTTGAGATCGTGTAATTAACCTTTTAGAACATAATTAACCAAACTGTTTAGCTCTTTTTACTTGTACTCTGGACCCCAAAGAAAGCTGGATCCTACCCATGATAAACTTATCATCAATAAGATTTAATGTTGCCTCTTTATATGCATTTTATTTTTCTTGATTGTCATGCCCTTAGTTATTCTTGCATTTCAAGAATCTTTTTTTTTTTTTCTTGAAACGAGGTCTCACTCTGTGACCCAGGCCGGTGTGCAGTGGTGCGATCTCAGTTCACTGCAACCTCCACTTCCAGGGTTCAAGCAATTATCCTGCCTCAGCCTCCCGAGTAGCTGGGTTTACGGACACGTGCCACCACACCTGGCTACTTTTTTTGTGTTTTTAGTAGAGACGGAGTTTCACCATGTTGGCCAGGCTGGTCTGGAACTCCTGCCCTCAGGTAATCTGCCCACCTTGGCCTCTCAGAGTGCTGGGATTACAGGTGTGAGCAATTGCCCCTGGCCTTGAATCTTGAACTTTATATCATATAATTGAAAAGAAACATTGATTATTGGGTTTTGCCTGATTTTCTCCACATCTTAACTTTCCTATCTCCTCTGCTTAATGAAATGTATAGACTGGAGAGCTTTGTATAAATCTTTTGTATATGTTAGCATACACTGTTGGATCTTTAAAACCGGTAGTGGAAATTATATAGCTAAACTCTTATTGGGGCAGTGTCAACTTCTTCTTGTGTCAGTCGAGAAAAATGACGAGACAAGTCTCAATCATTTTAGGAAGTTTATTTGCCAAAGTTAAGGACACGCACCTGAGAGACAGGTCCTATGCCTTCCTCTGAAGATGATTTTGAGGGCTCCCAAACTTAAAGGGGAAAGTGTGGGATATTCAGAAGTATACAATTTTCATGTAAGAGGAGGGTAGGGAAAAATAGTTATTCATGCCTTTGGCTTGGTAAATCTGCATTTTTTTTTTTTAACATAACATAATATAGACAAATGGGGCAGAGGAAAAATGCAGGAAATCTGCGTTTTTACATAAGATAACATAGACAAAATGGGGCAGGAGAGCAATCAGATATGCATTTGTGTCTGGTGAGCGGGGCGACCCATAAAGATAAGCTATCAATTTACATTGCCATGGTGAAATCTTAACAGAAACACCTTAGGGTAAAGACCTTGGAGCTCACTAGGAATTTCTTTGTGGGTAAAATGTGGGTAGGCATGTAGCTTTTCATCTTGTAGCCATTGTATTTAGGAACCAAAAGGGGAGGCAGGTTTGCATGACTCAGTTCCCAGTTTGACTTTTTCTTTTAGCTTAGTGATTTTGAGACCCCAGGGTTTATTTTCCGTTCACACTTGTTTGCAAAAAAAAAAAAAAAAAAAAAAAGGTAGCAGTCAATAGTTTAATGATCAGGAAATAGTAAACATAATTCAATTACTCAATGTTTAAGTTAATTAAAATTTTGAATAGCTAACACAGGCATATGGTGCCAGCTAAAAGGGACAAAATATATGCTTTCCCTGTCCCTCGGCCACCTGGTTCCCCTCCCTGGAGGCAGCCTCAGTTATCAGTTTATTGTGTGTGGCTTCTTTACATACAAATGTATACAAATGCTAGCATACGTTAGGCTTTTTTTTTTTTTTTTTTCTTTAAACCTAGCAACATGTCTTGGTGATTGTCTTTCTTGGTACATACAGACTGGCTTCAGTCTTGGAGAGTGTTGCATGGGATTGATTTATGGCCATTCATCAGCTGCTGTCTACTGATACACATTTATGTTCTTTCAGTCTTTTGCTAATTTAAGCAATACTGTAACGATTAATCTTGTACATATGCTGTTTTGCACGTGTACAAGTATATATGTAGTTTAAATTCCTAGGAGTAGAAATACTGAGTCAAAAGGCACAGACATTTAAATTTTTGATAATCAGTTGTCAAGTTGCCTCCCACAGAGGTTGTACAAATTTATCAATTTATACTCTCCTTAGAAAGTATATGAGGCTTTCTTTCCCTACACCCTTGCTGACGTTATCAATTTTTTTTTACTGTTGACAATCTGACAAATAAAAATATCTCATTGTAATTTAAAAATTAGGTACGTCCTTCCCTAAACTGTCAAATTCTGGAGAGGTTTGTTCTTGGGGTCCTCATAGCCCCCATTCTTTGAGAGGACCAGCTGTGTGCCAGGCACTATGCCACGTGCTGTGAAAACAGACAGTATTCTGAGAGAGCCAGATTCTAGTGCAAGGACACATGTAAACATTATTATAATACAGTATGTAAATGCTACAATTCTAGGTATGAGAAAATAGCCAGAATGATACAGGGTCCTTCTGTGTACTGAGCACTGTCGGGCATCATTGTACAGGAATACCACTGTAATTTTCATTTCTCTCGTTGTAGCAGGACGAGCCGCATACAAAACTCCTCAGACACGGAGTTAAAGAAGGAAGTGGTTTATTCGGCCGGGAGCATTGGCAAGACTGCTGTCTCAAGAGCCAAGCTCCCTGACTGAGCAATTCCTGTCCCTTTTAAGGGTTCACAACTCTAAGGGGGTGCGCGTGAGAGGGTTGTGATCGATTGAGCAAGCAGGGGGTATGTGACTGAGGGCTGCATGCACCAGTGATCAGAATGAAACAAAACAGGACAGGGATTTTTACAATGCCTTTTCATACAATGTCTGGAATCTGTAGATAACAAAACCGGTTAGGTCAGGGGTCGATCTTTAATTACCAGGCTTAGGTCAGGCAGGCCCAGGCCTGGTTTCAGGTCTGGTTCCTAGGCGCTGGGCTACCTGCATTTAGTTTTGCTTCTCTTTCTTTTTCTGAGCGTAAAACAATATGAGGGGGTCTGCCTCTCTTCTCTCATTGTGAATGCAGTTAAGCATCTTTTTGTATGTTTGAGTCACGTTTTTCTTTCTTGTGTGACCTGTCCTTTGCTATTTTTTTGTTGGGTTATCGATCTTTTTGTTGATACTTTGTAGAAGGAGCTCTCTCTATAGAAGAGGCAACATTCCCCTAGTTTGTCTTTTGTCTTCGTTGATGAATTTTGTCGTTGTTGCTGTTTGCTATGTTATATTCTTAGCTTTCTGTAATTTATTTTTATTTATTTATTTATTTATTTTGAGACAGAGTCTCGACCTGTCACCCAGACTGGAGTCCGATGGCACAATCTTGGCTCACTGCAACCTCCGCATCCTGGGTTCAAGCTATTCTCCTGCCTCTGCCTCCCAAGCAACTGGGATTAGAGGCACGCGCCACCACACCCTGATAAGTTTTTGTATCTTTAGTAGAGACAGGGTTTCACCATGTTGGCCAGGCTGGTCTCGAACTCCTGACCTTGTGATCCGCCTGCCTTGGCCTCCCAAAGTGCTGGGATTACAGACGTGAGCCACCACGCCTGCCATTCTGTAATTTATTGACCCTTTCTTTTCCGCCTTCTAAATTCTGTGTCAAAGTGTTAATTTTTTTTTGCCTTTCTGAGATTGTAGAAACATTCTTTATTTTCTTCTAATGCTTTAAAGGTTTAATTTTTAAATGAGTAAATTCATTTTGAATGTCTAAGATTCCCAGTTAAAGAAATAAGTATTGCTTGTTTTTTTAAAAAAAAGTTAGGGACTACATGAATTTTCTTACTGTATTATCTTCTTCCCTCTGCTCCTAAGCCTGATCTGCATCTTGTAAGGTGAGAAGTTGATGGTGATCCAGTCGTATCTTTATAGGGATGATACAGATCTCCATGTTGTTGCAGCTTTGGGCTCAATTGAGAATATTCTGCCTCTGATCACTTGAGGTCGGGAGTTCGAGACCAGCCTGGCCAACATGGTGAAACTTGGTCTTTACTAAAAATACAAAAATTGGCTGGATGTGATGGTGAGTGCCTGTAATCCCAGCTACTAGGCTGACTGAGACAGGAGAATCGCTTGAACCCAAGAGGCAGAGGTTATGATAGAGCAAGACTCCTCCCTCCCCCCCACCAAAAAAAAGAAAATACTCTATTTCATCTGTAGATAGCCGTCTTGCCCATAACAGTCTACTAAATTGGTCATTCATCTGATAGATATTTTTAAGTGTCCAAACAACTGGTTGATATTGACACCCTTTGATCCAGTGGTAATAATCTAGATGTTTAGTGGGGTATGGGCAAACATAAAGGCACCAACAATCATGCAAGTAATTACACTGTACATCAGGAAGCAACATTATCTCTTTGGGACACAAAGGTAGCCGTTCATTTTTGTCCAGTGTCTGTCACTTGTTGTGGTCTTTATAGTGTTCATCCCTTTACTGCAGGTCAAGAGCTTCTTGCTTTTGTTCTCATGTTCTTGTTATTTTCCTATTCGTGTTATCAGTGATTCTTGGGAGATAATACTGCAAGTATATGATATTGCAAATGTGCAGTTAAAGATTGACATAGAACACAGCAATAGACCTGTTACATTTCTTGAAATTTCCTTGTTAGCTTTGAGCTGAAAATACCATTGGAATATTTATCAGTATATATCAAAGCACTTTTCTGAGCATCAGCATATTTTGTAAGTATGAGAAAGCCATTGTGGTGTGAGAACATCAACATGGTTTCGCTATGTAATTTTAGGGCAAATTATGAAATATTTAAAGCATATAACAAATACCTAGGTGCCCACCACCCTTGCTTTATTAAATCCTCATATTTTGCTATATTTACTTTATATATTTTTTTCTTCTTTACAGTTCTCTCTAATGAAGTTGGTGCACTTGGTGGTTTGATAGCATGGGTATTTTCTTTTATCGTGGTAATCAGATATATTTTTTAAAGAAACAGAATCTTATAGCTACAGCTGAAGCTCCCCTTGGTAGTCTGCCATACTCTCAGAATACTTGCTGTGTCTTCCCAGGTGTTCTGAGACAGACCAGCCTTTTGTGAAGACAGCTAAATACTGGGAAGGCACAGTCTCTGCACAAAGGGAACATACTCACGGGGCAGCTGTTCCTCAAACTTGCCTTTTGCTTGGGGCGGGGTGGGGTCAGGGGAGAGACTTGCATGTGGGGGAGCAATGTGCTATTCTAGGATTCTGTGTCTATTCAAAGCTCTCTTGATCAGTAGATTTGGTATAAGTGTTTGTTTTTAGTGATTTTTAAAAATCGCCTGCCAGTGGTAATTTTGCAAAATGGTTTTCTATGAACTAGTGCAGGGGGCACAGCTGTGATCCCACAGCTACGTCTGGGTCTAAAGGAAGCCTTTCCTCCAGAAAGAAATAGAGCAGGATTGAGGGCAGGCTGATGAATGATGTCTGTTTTCCCTGCCCTGCTTCCACCCTAAGCCAAGGGGGCTCTGCCTAACCTCACTCAGCTCTTCGAATGCAGAGAGAAGTACCAGGACCAGCATTCTGGGCAGGTCAGGGTGGTGCCCAGCTTTCCCTGGTGTCCGTGGCCCCAGCCAGCTCTGTGTGCCAATACTGTTGGTGATAGGAGAGAGGGAAATCTGGCAAGATAGGGGGAAAACAGCTGAGGTGGAGAACAAGGATGCCCTCTTGGGAACAGATCCATTCATCTGATTGGATAGGTGAGATGAGACACGCGTGGCTTACCCACTCCATAGAGTGCATCTGGCACATTCCAACCACCTGCCCCATTGATGTTGATCCCAGAAAACATCTCACCACCTGAGATGAACATTAAAATACCCAAGCACTAGCTTTGTGTATTTCTGACCTCCTAGGACGAAATATCAGTACATTTCAATTTAAAAGAATCTATCTTCTTTCAGTTTAAGCATCTGTGGTGTTCTTTTAAGTTGAAATTGCATACAGTGAAGTGCAGAGGTCTTAGAAGTACAGTTCAATGAATATTTTGGTCTGTGTACACCTGTGTAACCATCACCCAGCCTTCGTTATAGGACATTTTCATCCTCCCAGGAGGCTCCCTTGCACGCCTCCTCAAGGGTAACTGCTGTTCTGAGATCTCTCACCAATGATTAATTTTGCCTATTGTTGGGTTTCACATAATTGGAATCATACAGTATATAATCTTTTGTGTCTGGCTTCTGTCATTCAACATTATGACTGTGAATTTCATCTGTGTTGTTATGTATAGTTCTTTTTAAAATAGTATTTGCTATTTAATAATGAGAGTAGATAATCAATTTGTATACTACTCTCTAATTCACTCTTTGATCCTGAAGACACCTCTTGGATCGTGTGTTTATTGTTAGACCTCTTTTACAGATGTCAAAAGGGCTGCATGGAGACTTTAAGTATTGCCCCCAAGGTCACACCTCTGATAAATGATGACGTAGTACTAGTTCTGGTTTTCTGATGCACAGCATCATTCTCCATTCATCGTGAAGCCTGTGCCTTAACCTGTGTTATGAATGGTGAAAGAAGTAAAGGATGAGAGGAGGGAGGGGCCCCCAAACTGATCATATTTTGGTATTTTACTGTGTAGTATTTTGGTTACAGACTGACCAGTTAATTTAAAGGAGTTAACACTGAACCCAGCCAACTCGCCAGTACCTGTAAAGCATGAAATGGATGGGGGAGGGAGAAGAGAAAAAAGGTAGCCAACTTGGCTCAGCAGCCAGCCAGATCCAGGCAACGCAGCTTATCAGAAAGCAGACCCTCCTAGCATAGCTTGCAGTTGCATGCACATCATGTGTTTGCCCGGCGAGGCTGCTGTTTGCAGGCCGCTGAATGCGTCGTGGAAAATTTTTGCCAGAGTGGCATTATTGGGGCTTTTTGGTCTCTGAATGTGGGTGAGCCATCCCAGGCTCTGTTTGGTACAATGCTTTTGGGAAGGGAATGGTGTGAGTTCTCTTCCTTTTCTTAAGTGGTCCTTGTGACATAGCTGAAGTGTCCTTGCAGCATTGATATCTTATTAATGACCTCGGTTTTATTGTACATGCTGAGTTTCCATTGTTAAGAGATCAGATTTGAGATAAAGAGAAGCTGGGTTTCCTTTGCCTTCTGAAGAGGTTTGCTGATACCCTGTCTATTCTATATTGTCTTCAAGCAAGCAAAATCATTGCTGATTTATATATGTGGGCAGTTATGTATGCATTTCCATAAACACTCCTGGTCTGTAATTCTGGTTCAGGGTGTGGCCTCTACTACTGAGATTATAGGACCCAGGTTCTTTTTTTTTTTTTTTTTTTTTTTTTTGAGACGGAGTCTGGCTCTGTCGCCCAGGCTGGAGTACAGTGGCCAGATCTCAGCTCACTGCAAGCTCCGCCTCCCGGGTTCACGCCATTCTCCTGCCTCAGCCTCCCGCCTAGCTGGGACTACAGGCGCCCGCCACCTCGCCCGGCTAATTTTTTGTATTTTTTAGTAGAGACAGGGTTTCACTGGGTTAGCCAGGATGGTCTCGATCTCCTGACCTCATGATCCGCCCGTCTCGGCCTCCCAAAGTGCTGGGATTACAGGCTTGAGCCACCGCGCCCGGCCAGGACCCAGGTTCTTAACAAATGGTAAAAAACACGGGCCTGATGGTCGGAAAGTTGCGATTAAAGACTGGGGGTCTAGGAACCCCCAATCCCAGGAAATCCAGAGTCCCATGACCTGGATCAGAACCTCGGAGAGCTCCAGGTACATGGCTGTTGGCAGCTATGCAGAGGCAGGAGTTGCTCTAGTTCCAAGCCAACCCTCCCCTGCAGGAAGGAGCTCTTTTATGTGGATGGATAATAAGGGACTTCAAAGATTTGGGCCTAATAGTATTGGGCTTTATAGGTAAGGTGATCTGTTACATCATTTAATTGTGGAGGGAAGCTAAGGTTTCCACTGGAGCCATAGGCTGAGTGGTTTTCAGTCTCCCTCCTATAGTCATGCCACTGATTCTTCTTAGGAGGTGAGATGTAGCAGGAGAGCTCTGCCTAGAAGGCTCAGAGTTTGGTCTCGTGGCCAGCTCTGCCCCTTGCTAGCTTTGTGGCCTTCATCTGGTCTTGCATCTTCTCTGACTGGGTCTCACTATTCTTGTATAAAAATGTATGTTTGGCAAAATCAGGTTGGTTTTTTTTTTTCCCCTGACAGTGTTGTTGTTAGGAACAAGTGAAAAAATAGCTGCTAAAGCACTTTAATTTATAAGCCTTTGCCAGTGTACAGTTGTATTATTGCTAGCATCATCACCTATTTTTAGAGCCTGTGGATAGGAGTCCATGACGCCAGGATTCTGTGAACATAAGGTGTTGTCCAAGCAGTGCACCACCCCCCAACTTATATTTGCATGGTAATTGATTCTGTGGGGTCAGCATGCATGTCAGATATTTTTAGCCAGAAGCAAGTACACAGGGACTTGTGGTTTGCTGTTCAATTTGTAAAGTGTTTGAATGAAAGCTTGTCCTGCGGTCTTTTGGAAGTAACTGGAGATTTCTGTAGGGACTGACAAGAACAGCAGACATTTGAGTGTCCATTATGTAGAGGCTGAACTGGGAGGGGAGAGATTGGAGGCAAGAAGACATGATTATAATCCAGGCAGGACTCTGGGAAAGAGTGGTTAAGAGATGAGCTCTCGCCTGTAATCCCAGCATTTTGGGAGGCCAAGGTTGAGTAGATCACTTGAGGTCAGGAGCTTGAGACCGGTCTGGCCAACGTGACGAAACTCTGTGTCTACTAAAAAATACGAAAATTAGCTGGGCAAGGTGGCACGTGCCCATAATCCTAGCTGTTTGGGAAGCTGAGACATGACAATTGCCTGAACCCGGGAAGTGGAGGTTGTAGTGAACTTTGATCACGTTGCTGTACTCCAGCCTGGGCAACAGAGTGAGACTGTCTCAAAAGAAAAAAAAAAAAAATGAGAGAGATGAGCTCTGAAGCTAGACAGGTTGAGTTCCAATTCTGGCTCCTACTTGTTTGACCTTGAGCAAGTTTGCTTCGCTCCCTGGGTCTTGGTGTGTGTGTGTGTGTGTCTGAGTAGGGCTATAGTGTAGATTAAATGTTGCAGTCTAGGTGAAGCTCTTAGAGCAGGGTTTGGCACATGGTAAGCACTCAAATGTTAGCTGCTATTCATGTGGGGGTTTTCTGTTCCTTTTATTGTGGTAATATATGTAACACAAAATTTACCATTTTAGTTATTTTAAGTGTACAGTCAGTAGCATTAATTACATTAGAATATTGTGCAACCATCCGTACTATCTATGTCCAAAACATTTTCACTACTCCAGAGTGAACCCTTTAACTATCAAACAATAACTCCCCATTCTGCCTCTCCCAACCTTTCAGGTAACCTCTAATCTACTTTCTATCTCTATGAATTTGCCTATTCTAGATATTTCACGTAAGTGGAATCATACAGTGTTTGTCCCTTTGTGTCTGGTTTATTTCACTTAGCATAATGTTTTCTAGGTTCATCCATGTTGTAGCATGTATCAGAACTTTATTTCTTTTCGAGGCTGTATAATATTCCATTTTGTGGCTATAACCACATTGTGTTTATCCATTCATCTCTTAATGGACACTTGGGTTATTTCCTTCTTTTGGCTATTATGTATAAAGCTGCAGTAAACACTGGCATACAAGTTTGCCTTGGGGGCAAAGCTTTAAATTCTGCTGGAGTTCCTGCTTTCAATTCTTTTGAGTATATACCTAGAAGTGGAATTGCTGGATCACGTGGTAATTCTATATTTAACTTTCTAAGGAGCTGCCATACTGTTTTCCACAGGAGCTGCACTATTTTACATTGCCATTAGCAATATACAAAGATTCCAGTTTCTCCACATCATCAACACTTGTTTTCTTTTAAAATTCTAGCCATCCTAGTAGGTACGAAAGGGTATTTCATTGTGGTTTTCATTTGCATTTCCCTAATGACTAATGATGTTGAACGTCTTGTCACGTGCTCATTAGCCACTTGTATGTTTTCTTTGGAGAAATGTCTATTCAAGTCCTTTGCTTGGCATTTATGTTTTTTCCCCTTTATGTTTTTAAGATATTACAGGAGGATGAGAAAGAAACAGAGAGACTGAGAAAGTAGATGCAGCCAGACTGGGTGACTGCTTAGATAGGGGGATAATACTGAGTTTTCTACTCTGGGTAAGTGGGTGGATGATGGGGTACCAAACAAGACAGGCTGCCCTTTCCTGGGAGAAGGGGCAGGTTGGAGAGAAGGTATTGGCTTTGGATGGGGCTGCACTGAGCCTGGGTGTTATCCAGGTGGGGAGCCTATAGAATTAACTGCCACGGCCATGTGTCCGATTGGTTTCTGTGAAAAAAATGCAAGACATATTTTAGGTTTTGTCTCCTTCCTGCTCCCACCTAAAGAAGCAACTTAAGCAATTCAGTTATCATTCAGCTTCTCTATTTGGCAAATGTAAACAACCACTGGGGGAACAATGGAGTCTGGAATTTATGTGCCAGCCTCTCTCTTGGTGCCAGTTTCTCAGCCCTTCAGCACCTGCTCTTGATCAGACCAGTCCTTCCCAGCCAGCTGCTCCCCATGTGCTGCTCTGAAGCATTGGGGAGTAAGGGTGAGCCGCCTTGAGAACCATGGCTTCTGAGGCTTTCTCCAGGGACCACCCCAGCCTCACAATGCTGGCGCTGCTTCTCTCACCCTTCCCCGGCTGCATGCCATTAGCAGTTAGTGCTAAGTAGACACTTGCTATGTCGTCCTCAACCCACTGACTTTCTCTGAATTACTCCTTGGCAAAGTTGGGTGTTGTGCTCTGTTGTGTTACTGCACCACGTTGTGTCTAGGTGGGGAATTTGCGCGTGCACAGTCATACCCACACTGCGATGGAAAGTGAGGTTTGAGCAACTGTTTTTCCCCCAAAGAAGCAACCGGTGAGGAAATGAGCCCACTTGGTGACTTGTTGTCTTTACTTTCAGAGCCATAGCAGGCTGGCAGCCATCACCAAGTTAGCATCCTGTCATGTGGCTCAGGCGGGCAATGTTTGCAGATTGTCCCCTGATGCCATCTGCCTGTGAGGCTACAGGAACCCCCAGCAACTGCTGCTCTAGCAGGTGCTGGGGCTGCTGAGGTAGGTGTCCCTGTACATAAATGCGAGCACACACAGCTTTGTGTGGTGTGCAGAGGTACCGGTGTTGGCCTAGGGCTGAGCTTCGCCTAGTTAGGCCTCTGGGACGCCAGTTGAAACGCTCAACCTAGCAAAGCGCCAGCCCCAGTTGTTGGTTTCCGGTGGGGCCCTGGTAAGGGAGGAAGAGAGGGGTGAGGCTGCTGTGAACAGAGCCAGCAACTGGGGAATTGGATATGGTAACTAACACACTCTTGCGTGTGCAGGAAGCTGCGGGGAGTGGCATTGTTTTGACAAACTTTTGTTGCTTTCTTTCTGCCTCTGCCCTCTGCTCTGGCCTAATCATGGCCCTCTACCTTATTTAGCATCTCTGTTCCTTCCAGAGGGGAGCCAATCCCCATTGCTTACCTCATGGGCTCTTTTTAAGGAACACATTCCTCATCTTTGAGCTTTTCCTGACATTCAGCCATGCTTTGGATCAGCCCCTAAGCTTTCACTTTTCCCCAAGTTACTGTGATTATGAATTCAGGCAAGCCTAGAAACTCCTTGCTCCTTTGGGGGGAGTTCCTGTATACAGACTTACACTTTGTGAGTCACTATTACCTTGGTCTATTAATGCTTTTGAAAACAATTATGTAAATTATTAAAGCAATTTGAAATAATTATATTAGCCATCAGATTTTAGACATCTAGATCTTAATGGAGCTTTGATTAAAAGTCCACCTAGAGCAGGGGTCAGCGAACTTTTTCTGTAAAGGGCCAGATATTTTAGACTTTGATCTCTGTTACAACTACTCAATTCCGCTGGTGTAGCATGAAAGCAGCCGTACAAAATACTTAAATGCCTGAGTATAGTTGTGTTCTAATGAAACTTTATTTACAAAAGTGAGTGGTGAGCTTTCATTTGCTGACCCCTGATCTAGAGTGATAAGCCGTCCTTATTTTTTTTCTTTGTTGAGAGTTGAAAAGGCAGAGGAACTTGATGACTATAAATGCATTAGAATCATCTTCTTTTGGGTTTAGTATCCTTGTGAGCACAATGGTAATTTGGGAATATGCTTCTTTAAATCTCTGTTGAGAAGAAGAGAAATCAGAAGCCTTTTTAAGGGGGTGAGTCTGCTTGGCCAAAGCTTGTCATTGTTTAACAAGAACAGGCTGTCACTTAGAGCTGTATGGTGGCTTTTATGTTTCACTCATTCTCTTTATAATCACATGGAATGGCCATAGTTACATAAGGTCGCCTCACCATACTGGGGCTTATTCCATTTTATAGGACCAGGTGCTTCTCTAATAAATGTAAGAAAACTACAAAAATACAGAAAATGGTGTTTTTAAAACATCATGTTATGCTAAGTTGGCATTGCTATAGTTCATTTCCAGAAAGATGAAGCTTAAGATAGTCCAAGAGGCATTCTAAAGTTTCAAACTATAATCTTGTTTTCCTTTTATCTGTCCTCACAGGAAATAAAGAAAGAGATGAAGAAAGACCCTCTCGCCAACAAAGCTCCAGAAAAGCCCCTGCACGAAGTGCCCAGTGGAAACTCTTTGCTGTCTTCTGAAACGATTTTAAGAACCAATAAGAGAGGTATGGAAAAGGAAAAAGAGGTCCCCTCCCTGCACACAAAAACTGGAAACTTCTGGTGAACTGTGTCAAACTTTATATTGCTGAAAAATTGAATAGAGTTTGTCCTTTTGGTTTTTGGTATATATTTTGGAGAGACACACATACACACACACACTTGGCAAGTGACTGTATGTATAGTAACTGTAATAAAGGGAACTAATAAAAATATTTTTTGACAGTGGGAAAGTGGACTACATTTGTAAATGATGACTTTTCTGGGGCTTTAGATTTCACTTTCATATCTATTCTTATGGATGAAAGGTGAATTTAGAGAATGCTGTGGTGCAGGCCTGAGCAGTGTGTCTGACCATACTCTCCTTTTAATTTAAGGCAAACCTTATCAAGTTCTTTCTCCAACTGCTAGGCTCCGTAGCGCAGACCCTGCCTGTCTGAGTTTATGAGGCAGAATATGCAAAGATATAGCTAACACATCTGTCTGACCGGAAGACCTTTAACAATCTTGTTTTCTCTCTTTTGAGATCTCAAGGCAGATTTTCAGCTATCAGCTTGTTGGAGTTTTGTTTTTTCTCCCATCCCCTCTTGGTGATAATGGTTTGAAATAATGTGAGAGAGAATAGAAGACTGCAGAGACAACCTCACTCAATTTTATACTGTGGGCACCCTAGGGTCCCTCAGTTTTCCCCAACCTCGGACCAGCCAGGGCACATGCTGAGCATGCCTATAGGTTAGTGCTCGGCTGCCAGCTTTTAGGGGGCTTATTACTTCCTTAAAGAGAAATAGAGAGCTGTTCAAAAGGAGGCACAGGAACTAGATTAGCAAAGGGTTCCATTAACCAGAAAAAAAGAAGGCAGGTTTACATAACCATGGGGAAAAAGAACAGCTAATCTTTCATAAAATTTAGACAGGATAAGAATTTGTCTAGTAAACTGCCCATTGATCATAGCTTTGTGCCTCTCTTCCTTCCTGTCTCTTCCTCTACTGCCTCCAGCTGCCCTGGGTTACATTTCCCTTTTTGAATTATTCAGATCAGATAGTGGCTGGAGGCCCACGTTGGTTAGCAGCTATACGATTTTCTTTCTTTTCTTATTTTGTTAAATTCATCCTACCAAAGCAGGGGATTTCCCATTTTAAGAATTAAGTGCCCTTTGCTGTAAAACTACAGTCTTGCCCAAAAGTGCCTCCTGCGTTCTTGCAAATAAGCTCTCAAACTCCTGAGACCTGCATTCATTGGATTTGGTGAGCTAGAGTTCAGTGTGTCTTCTTTCTGTACTTCCAAACCAATGAGAAGGAGCCCTCCCATTCCTCTGCCTGCCTCTTGGGTCTGCAGGCACGGCAATTGTACACACGTTGACCAGCGGCAAGGCCTCTTTGGCCAGCTCTGGTGTTTGTCAAGTCAATAAGAGATTTAAAGTAATTAATTAATTTAACAAGAGAAGGAATTAATTAAGGTAAGGAATTGAGGTAATTATTTGGATGAGTTTAGTAAAATTACCTGAGAACTTTAAATCAACGAAGGAATAGAATTTTTCAGATGATTATCTCTTCACCACTGAAAATCTGGCCTCTCAGTTCCCCTATGGAATTTTTCATTCACGAGAAATTGGAATGCAGAGGGAGGCTTAACTGCCTTACATTCCATTTTGAAAGCCTTCTGCCTTGGACCTGCAGCCTGGTTATGGCCAACCTTTCACTCTGAGGCATTTTATATATGGAATCTGCTGGTGATTGTGGGACCCGAGTACACGGAGGCATTCTCTAAATATGAAGTCCATAACAAATCATCTTCATTCTGTCCGAGGCTTCACCCTGACCTCCTGGGTCACCTGGGCCTCACATAAATTTCCAGCTGAAGGGAAGCATTGTGTACCAGGCCCAGGGCTGCCTCTGGCCCTCCCCCACCCATCAAGACTACCAGTATTCTGCTCCCCCTTATAATAAACAGCAGGGGTAGATTGATTGGCCTTGTCAGGCCAGATAAATAGTTCATTGTACTGAGCTCAAAAGCTACATTTTTTTCCCACCCAAAATCAATGAAAAAAACACTCCCCCCCCCCCTTAAAACAAGGATCAGAGGCTAAATCTGTGGGATGATTCTAGTTACTTGTAAACACTTCTGTCCAACTAATTTTTAAAGTTTTATGAGTTATCGTAAATGACTGAAAGGGCCTCCTCCCCCTTTACTTCCATCATCAGGCTTTGTCTGCAGCAGCCTTTCGGATGTTTTGGTCTATTACTGTTGTTGTGGCTATTAGGGAAGGATGTTGCTTTCAGGATTTATTAACAGCCTGCTTTGATTAGCTAACGTGGGATCTTAGAGGATATGAGTTGAGCCCACCTTGTGATTCAGCCTTGGACCCTTGTAAGAATTTAACAGAATGAACACAAGTTCTCTTCCTTCAACTTGATCAAAGATGAGATGACTGTTTTCTTTATATGGGCCTTATCATTTGATACATGCTTGAAGTTGGTTTAATAATGGAAGATTGATGTCTGTTTCTATCATGAGTCTGAAACTGAACCACTTCATTGGGTCCTGAACTTGAGATACTCCTAGCTGAAGAAGTTTGCCCAATTGTGTCCAGCTGTTTTTGCATCTTGTGACACGCCTCACTTTGCAGCAACTGCAAACAGGTAGTAGTCCCTCACATTGTGGGATGAGCTCACCCTCCTCAGACACCTGCATAAGGTCAGAAGACATCTTGGGTTTGAAGGAAGCGACTCATAACCTTGAGAAAAAGCCAGGGCTATGGAAACCTTAGTTTGGGGACTGATTAGTTTCAGTTTTCAGCTTTAACATTTGTAAATGTCTGCAGAATTGATTTAGGGAGGTACTGGAATGACTCCATGGGCTTTTCTTTCTTTCTTTTTTTTTTTTTGAAACAGGGTCTCACTCTGACACGCAGGCTGGAGTGCAGTGGCGTGATCATGGCTCACTGCAGGCTCGACCTCCCCATGCTCAGGTGATCCTCCTACCTCAGCCTCCTGAGTAGCTGGGACTACAAGGCACGAGCTACCACACCTGGCTAATTTATTGATTTTTTTGTAGAGCTGGGGTTTTGCCATGTTGCCTGGCTAGTCTTGAACGCCTGGGCTCAAGCAAGCCTCCTACCTCAGTCTCCCAGAGCGCTGGGATTACAGGTATAAGCCACCGTGACTGGCTGGCTTTTCATTTGAGAAGATGATGTGACTGGAATTGAGAGAGAGAAAGTAGGTCCTCCCAGCTGACTTGGCAGCCACTGACTATACATTCTCGCATTAGAACCTTAGGGGTACTTGTGTCTGTGCCCACCTCTGGCCTTTTCTGTGGTCCTTACCTGAGTCACAGTGAAAGAGCTTCCTGTTTAAAACAAGCCTTTCCTGAGGAATAAGAAGTCATTTTTCATTTAAACTTGCAGCATGGATGTTGTATGTTCTGAACTTATCCCAGACTCCAGTATATTAATGAGTTACAGCCAGAAAATGTGAAAACTTTACTTGGAGACAAATGTCATTCTCTTGATGAACCGGACAGAAGAGAGTTGTCTGTTTTCTTCTAAGAATGATTTATTCTTTTGTTTCTTCTATCATTAAACCCATAAAAGAGAATGATGGGCCCTCCTAAATTGGAGCACTGATATAGAGAGACTTTTTAAAAGAAGCATTCAAATGCCGTGATTGCGCCATTGTACTCCAGCCTGGACAACAAGAGTGAAACTCTGTCTCAAAAACAAAAACAAAAACAAAATCAGCAACATTCAAATGTTGAATTTAGAAGAAAAATGGAATAAAATGGAAGTTTGAACAGTTAATAGCAAATATCCTAAATAGGTTCTTGAAAATGAACAGTGGATTTTTGTCCATTTGAATATAGATTTTTATCTACTTGAATTAAAAATGAAATAAAAAATCAAGCTGGACACAGTGGTCATGCCTGTAATCCCAGCACTCTGGGAGGCTGAGGTGGGAGGATTGCTTGAGCCCAGGAGCTCAAGACCAGCCTGGGCAACATAGCAAGACCCCATCTCTCGAAAAATAAAACAATTAGCTGGGTGTGGTGGCATGCACTTGTAGTCCTAGCTACTCAAGAGGCTGAGGTGGGAGAATCTCTTAGGCCCGGAAGGGAAGGTCAAGGCTGTAGTGAGCTGTGATAGCGCCCCTGCACTCCAGCCTGGGTGCCAGAGTGAGACCCTGTCTCAAAACAAAAAACACAAAAACGAAAAAAAAAAAAAAAAGGAAAAAATTATTTGATCCTTAGAAGGATTTCCTGGCTAACTTTATTCATGTGATCAGTTAAGTATCCAGGCTGCCATCAATACCCTGCTGGCCCGTGTGAGTACCAGGTTCCATCTCAGGGTTCTCGTTTACATTGTCAACAGTGCATGTGGAGAAGTGTATCTCAGCCTCCCTCTGAACATCTCCTGTTGCCTGGAATTTTGGACGTTGTTCCTTCCTCACTTTTTGGTAGACATTCATGAACATTCAATAGCACATGTTTTAGTGTATGCCTACTATGCACCTGGCCTTGTGCTTGGTACTGGGGCAGATAAAGACTGGAAAAACATCAGCCAGTCCTGCCTGCAAGTAACCTCAGTCTGTTGTATCCCTTGGGAAACGTTGAGAAAGTGCTGCACGTTTCTTATATCGTTGTGATGGCAAGGTGGGAATGTGTCTTATATTTACTTCTGTCATTCTGAATGTGAAGCCACTCCTTGGGTTTCTGGTTGGCTTTATATGTCCTTGTTTCTATTTCCAGTTTATCATGAATTCAGTGTTTGGTAAGTCTCTATTGTATTTTGCACATTTATTATTTTTTGCTATTATTATTATGCTCTCCTGATATAAAATGTATTTTATAGTCATCTTTTAAAGTTGCTCTGCTACTTTGGCATCTGCCTTCCCAAAGATAAACTGCTTTTACCATCTTTATTTAAGGTTTGTTATGCGTTTGCATTTTACTGCCCCTTCCAAAGATTAATGCAGAAAGATCTGACGGTTTAAAAGATGTTATTTGTAACAGGTCTAGCTCTGATGCTACGAGGTGAGATCGTCTGTCTCATGAGATTCAAGTTAAGATGGGGGAGGGTTGCTCTCTGAATTGATATGTGGGTATGACTGATTGTAGAACATTGCTCTGTGGGTTCATTTCTGGTGTGTTTAATCCTTCAGACAGGTTCCATTCAAAAGTTTTCCTTAACAGAGGGATCAACGGCTGCTCTTCCTCTGGTGACACACTGTTGCTTTAAAAGTTAGTACAGAAGTTCTTCCACATTAACATGGGCCTCGTGTTTGCCACACGGAAGGGCTCTTCATTTTGGTCTGCTGCCTGTAGCTGTCAGAAGAATTTTGCTTAATGTTTACCTTTCTTCTCCTCATAGTTTCAGCGCTGGTCATTCCAATCCCTAAACAGATCTAAGTGACCGGCCATCCTTTTCCCCCTTCCCCTGAAGGGGAAACGTTTTTTCTAGCTTTTAGTGCGTGGGCCTGGAATGCTCCTCATGATGCCAAGGCGGTGGCATGGATCTTGATAGGCTGTGAGCTCTTTGGCAGAAATGAAACTGTAAACAAAGGATGGGAAAAAGTATGTCCTTAATAAAGAAAATGTCAACCTCTTTGGTTTGCCAGTGGTTTGTTAAGGTAAATGTGAGATCTGGGGGTTGGTTTGTAGAGATGAGACTTTGTTTCTTTCCAATTTTCTATTGGAGAAAGAAATGTGAATTCTCGCCAGTTAACTGGGAATCTGAAAATGTGGCATTTGGGGTCAGACTTTTCTTTGAGTTTCAAGATTGCCTGTTGATTTTACTTAAGAAGCTGGTGTTTATGGACAGATAGAATAAAAGTTAACAGAAGACATTACTATTGTATAGAAGCTCTTGGCTGTCACCCGAGCTGGTCTTTCCCAGGGGAAATGAAAATCTGGCAACCTGGCAGTAAATGGGGATGGGTATGGTATATAGTCATTCAGTAATATATAACTCTGTGTGAATGTATCTGTATATGCATCTGTAGTCTTATTTTCCAGTGGGCCTTCATTCTCAAAAGCTCGAGAGTCAAGAGCCTTTAAAGAAGTCTTTTAAAGTAACTGATCCCTGGCTGCGTTTCTGTTAAGTTTTATTGGGACACTGCGTTGTTAGCACCAGCAATTAATGTTAGAGTGTGTGTTGCCCTTGTTCATGTTATTTTCTGAGCCTATTGAGCCTAGAGTGAGGGGTGGTTAAATGCATGGTAAGAACTACATAGAAGGGTATAGCGATCATGTTGCGATTATGTATGGGTCACTGATAAAATTGGTTTTTAGATTTTTTTTCTGTTATATTTAATCTCCTTTCTATCTCTGTGTCTTCTGATTTCAAGACATTAACACTAATGAGTCTCCCATGGATTAGTCGTGGGTTTAAGACTCCCACCATACTCCTGCTGGTGTCCACCCAAATCCACCTAGAGGACAAGCCATGAAGTGGGTTTGTGGTGGTGGCTCCACCTGGTGGCTCTCCTAGGAAGCTCCTCTTTCTGCCCACCTTTTCTTTCTCCTTGGGAGAATCTTGATGGAGGATGCCTTTGATTCCTCTGACTCAGTGTTCATTATTTGTGCAATTCCATCCCAGACCCATGGCTTCTCACATTACTTATGGATTTTTTTTTTAGCCCCTTTGCTTTTTCATCCAAGAATTTCTCATTGAACTCATAGAATCTTCTGTTTCCTGATCCTTGTTCTATCTGTGATACCCCTACGGACCTGGATTATTGTTAATGAGGATTTAAAAAAAAGGACTCCCATAGGCATGACTCTAGGTATAGATATTAATTTGGACAAAATAAAGAATCACACTGAAATCCCTGTAGATATCTATGCCAAAGTCTCCTCCTTAATAGCTCCAAGTACCCTTAACTACTTCTTCACTTCTTGTTGAGCCCATATTTCCTCAAAGGAGCAATATTTTATTACCAATGTTGGTTTCAATTGTCAGCAGGTGGTGAAAGTAAAAAGCCAACTTACTTTGTTGGCTTCGTTATTGTTTCATTATTGTTTGTGAATTCTCTACAGGCAGCCCCTTCTTGCCTGGGCACACACTGCCCCCGCTTGGTATGTCACTGAGCATGAGTATTTTTGATAAATAAAAATGTCTTTTATTTAATCTCATTATTTTTCAGTTTTTAGTTGATAATATTGCAGATGTGACTTATTTTAGCTGCATTATGGGTCAGTCTAGGAACTTAATCACCATTTATAACTTTGCTTCTATGGGAATAATGCATTCAGAGTTCCAAACTCTCTGCATAAGGCACATAGAAGTATTTTTTTTTTTTTTTTTGGAGGCAGAGTCTTGCTCTATCCCCTAGGCTGGAGTGCAGTGGCGTGTCTTGGCTCACTGCAACCTTCGCCTCCCGGGTTCAAGCCATTCTTCTGCCTCAGCCTCCTGAGTAGTTGGGATTACAGGCACCTGCCACCATACCCAGCTAATTTTTGTATTTTTAGTAGAGAGGGGGTTTTGCCATGTTAGGCTGGTCTCGAACTCCTGGCCTCAATTCATCTGCCCACCCTTGGCCTCCCAAAGTGCTGGGATTACAGGCGTGAGTCACTGCGCCTGGCCAAGTCTGACTTCTTTTTTTTTTTTTTTTGCATTGCTGACATGAATCCTTAAGTACCTTTGTAAAAGTCAGAGTTCATATAATCGGTGCCCACTGAAGTTTGCTCATGTTGCAGAGGAGTTTATAATTCACACAGTATAGCATGCTGGAATTGTGCAAGCTCCACACAGTACACTGGGCTCTGAGGATAACTTTGGGTTCAGTCACTTTGCACCATTGTATATGGTGCTTATTTTCACAAGGCCTGAGTTGGATCTTAGTGTGCCCAAGTTTGAGGCATGTCGTGAAAGTGGGTCCTATTGTATATTTCCATCTACTAGTGAGGAGACCTTGCACCAAGCGTGACATGCTCAGATAGAAACCAGCCCAGCATTTCCCAGTGTGTGTTGGTTGTATGGAATTATAGCCCTTCTGAGTATTCCACAAAGGAGGGGTGCGGGGAGAGAAAATTGCCTCTCTGGTCAAATTTCAGCTACAGCTGCAGCACTAACACTATCTTAGAGACTGACAAGCACATTAGCATAGTACAGGCTCTCAGATGGCCTATGGTAAGGAGACCTGCTAATCTTTGATCATGGAACTGCATGTTACTGAATACTAGTTAAGACTCCACTTTGGGATATGTCAGGCTTTAAGATACAGGACAAGGAGCTCTGTAAGCATCCTCATTTCTTGGGTCCTTGTATCTAAGAAGGAGGCTTAAACACATGAGAGGAAGTCCTAGTCTGGGCTTTGGCATGAAAAGCAGGCTGAGGACACCCAACCTAGCAACTGGTGAGGCCAGGATGTTCAGGTCTACCTGCGACTTGGATCACGATGGAACCTGCGATTCCAGAGGTGATTTTTATTATGACAACAGTCTCTACATAGTCAGCATAGTCTCATTGCCTTCTCTACTTGCCTTGATTGAAAGACAGAAGTCTTAGGTTTTCTTGATGCCATTAAAACACTGAACATTTATAAAGAAGAGCCTTGTTCTTTTCTCCCTATTAGTGAAACAGGCTGGCATTTGAGTTCAAGTAATAAATCCACATGTGGGGTTGTGAGGAAAAACCACATAGCCTGCCTTTTTAGAATTCTGGAATCACAGAGTTACAGAGGTTACACAGGGCCCCACTTACTGACATCCCAGGCGAACGGACATGGAGCCTCTGTCCAGGGAATTGGAAAGGACACTCCTCGGCTCTGGCCTTGGCTAAGCCCCACATGGGAGCCACCTTTCCAAAGGGAAGTTTTTCTGGGTAGGGAGCTGCTAGATTAATGAAAGGTAATTAGACCAGGTGTGATGACTCACGCCTGTAATCCCAACACTTTGGGAGGGCAAAGCTGGAGGATCTCTTAAGCCGGGAGTTCAAGACCAGCGAGATATAGTCTCTATAAAAAATACAAAAATTAGCTGGGCGTGGCAGTGTGTGCATGTAGTCCCAGCCACTTGGGAGGCTGAGGCGGGAGGATTGTCTGAGCCTCGAAAGTGAAGGTTGCAGTGACCTGAAATCGCACCACTGCACTCCACCCTGGGTGACAGAGTGAGACCCTGTCTCAAAAAAAAAAAAAAAAAAAAAGAAGTTAATTAGAGGTAGATGATATTTAGGTGCTGGTTGCATTTGTTGCATTATATGGGGACAGCAGCTATATTCACTTGCAGTAAGCTCTGGAAAAGGGGCATTTTCTTCTAATTATATCTGTTGATCTGTCATCACAGCCTGCTCTCTCTGATGCCCTGTGCAGCCTCAGCTTAGTCTTTGGACTCTTGACTTTTTGTGCTTCTGAAGTCTTAAGACTGTTGTACCCAAACAATGAGGACATTTCATGGCCCACCTCCCTAACCCATGGTTAGGCCAACAGCAGGCCCAGCTGCAGTGCCAGGTGGGCTGCCTTCATTGTTGCAACCAGGAAGGGAAAGAGAGACCAGCCAGAAGCTTCCCCTGCATGTGCCTGTGCATGAAAAAGAGCATTTGAGGAGGAGGACTTGCCTGCTTGTCGCATTTGTGTTTCTCTGGAGACCTGAATAGGCTCAGTGGCAGCAGGACCTTGTCGCAGGGAGGATGGCTGTTGGGAGGCCCCAGACCACTGCTGCTGCACCTCCACAGCTTCTGCAGCACTTTAGACAAGTGCAGATTCCCGCTGTGTTTCCAAGTTTCCCATCTGTAAAACAAGGAAGTGCTCTTGTTAATTCCCTCAGGGCAATTGTGAAGATTAAAAATGAGTAAAGAAAATAGGTTTTGGGATAGGGAGGCAATAGAGTGAAGTGGGGTAGGGTGTCACTCACTGAATACAGTAGTAATTGCTATTAAAAGTAGTAAACTACTAGTAAGACCCCAGAGCATTGGGAAGAAATTAGAGATTTATGGAAAATAATAAAAAGTGTTTTCATGAAGCAACCTGTGATCACATGCGTTTGGAACCTTCTCCAGGATGGACCATATGCTAGGCTGTAAAAGAAGTCTCAGTAAATTTAAAAGGATTAAAATCATACAAAGTATGTTCTCCAATCACAATGGAATTAAATTAGAAATCAACAATAGAAGGAAATTGGGGAAATTCACAAATACATAGAAATTAAGCAGTATGCTCCTAAATAACCAATGGGCCAAAGAAGAATTCACAAGGGAAATTTTAAAATACTTTGAAATTAACAAAAATGAAAACATGACATACAAAAATGTACTGCATGTGGCTAAAGCAGTGTTTCAAGTGAAACTGACAGCTGCAAATGCCTATATACAAAAAGAAAACAGATCTCAAATTAATAGCCTTTCTACTTTAAGAAACTAGAAAAGAAGAGCAAACTAAAAGCAAGCACAAAGAAGGAAACGATAAAGGTTACAGTGGAAATAAATAGAGAATCGAAAAACTATAGAAAATCAATGTAACAAATAGTTGATCCTTAGAAATGATCAACAAAATTGATAAACCTTATCTACACTGATCAAGAAAAAAGGAGAGAAGATTTAAGTTACTATATGAGGAATTAAAGAGCAAACATCACTACCAATCTTAAGAGAAATTAAAAGGATTGTAAGGGAATAGTACGAACAACTCACCCACTGCTGGTGGAAATGTGAAATGGTATAGCCATTTTGGAAAACAGTCACCCATTATGACCCAGTATTCCAGACCCTAGAAAAATGAAAACATATATGTCCACACATAACTGTACATGAATGTTCATAGCAGCATTATTCATAATAACCAAACAGTGGCAACAACCCATATGTCCACCAGTGGATGAATGGCTGAACAAAATGTGGTCTATTCACAAAATGGAATATCATTAAGAAGGAATGAAGTCCTCATTCATGGATGAACCTCGAAAACATTATGCTAAGTGAAAGAAGCCAGTCACAAAAGACCACATATTGGATGATTCCATTGATATGACCGTGCAGAATAAGCAAATCCCTAGAGATAGAAAGCAGATTCGTGTTTGCCTAAAGCTGAAGGTGGGAATGGAAAGTGATTTTTGATGGGCGTGAAGTTTCTTTTTGGGGTGATAGAAATGTTCTAAAATTACACTGCTGTCATGGCTGTACAATCTTGCAGATACATAAAACCATTTAATTGTACACTTGAAATGGGTGAATTTTGTGGTATGTAAATTATATCTAAATAAAGCTATTAAAAAATACAACACAAATGGGGGTTAAAATGCTATGTTTGTCTGTCTGCCTCTTTCTCTTTTATGTCCCCTACTACTAACCCCCTTCCCACAGCTGAGGAACAAGATGTGTCATTCCATTTATTCAAGTGCTTAAAATTATATATTTCTCAGCGAAGCTTTATATTTTTCTTTATTCAATCAGTTGCCTAGGAGATAGTGGGTCTGAGGGATCAAAAAGACACTGTTTTGCTAAGGGTGACCTAAATATTAGATAATCGATTTGAGAAGGGTAGAGAACTGTCTGTGGCATCCTATTGTTCATTTCTTGGAAAAAAAAAAAAAGAGATTCTCTGTAAATCAAAAGCCAAACCTCTTATATTCTAAATTCTGTGCTTTGTAGAAAGAGCCTCTGCTAGAAAGGAAAGAATCCATTTATGTTTCCAATTTGTCTTGCCGTTGTCAGTAACTCTGCATTGGCTATTTTTGCTCATAAATCTTTATCCACAGCTCTGATGATTTCTTTAGGAAAAATTTCTTAGATGTGGAATTACTGGACAAAAGCGTATGTATATTTTGTGGGACTTGGATTCATTATCAAATTGATTTCCTGAAAGCTTGCACTGATCTGTCTCACTACTGAAGTGGGGAGAGTGCTGCTTAGTGTTCTAAGCTTGAATTGCTCAGATTAATCGAGTGCTTGAACATTTTTTCTTCCATCATTTGTTAATAATCTTTGCCCTTTATATTGAGATCCTTTTTTTTTTTTTACTGGTTAGTGTACTTACTATTCCTTTGTCATTCATGGCAAATTTTGCTTCCCAATTTGTTTGCTTTAAGTTTTGTTTACGATTGATTTTGATGCACAGAAGTAGTAAATTTTTACATAGATTAGTATATTGATGCTTTCTTTTGTGATTTCTCTGAATAAATTATCACCTAGCTTATCTCCTTTTTTTCTACTGGCTTCATTTTTTACTTCAAAATTTTAATCTGTATTGGATTTTGATGTGTAGTATGAGGTTAGTATACAAATTGATTTTTATTTTGAAATAGCCACTTTTCCAGGACCATTTATTGAATAGCCCTTCCCAGTGATTTAATGATACCTTATTTATCATGTAATATTAATATATATATGAAAATCTTTGAGCTTTCTATACCATTAATTTGTCTTACCATTCTTAATATGGTTAACTATTATGGCTTTATAATATATTTTAATATATTGTATGGCAAGCTTTTAGCCTTCCTATCACCCTTCATTTTCAAAAATGATTTAGTTACTCTCATTTATTTTAAAATCATGTCATCAAGTTAAAATTTTAATTTCATTAAAATTATAAGTCACTTTTAGAAGAATTAACATTTTTCTAACATTTTTGTTTAAAGCTTTGCATTGCTTCATAAACCAACTTTATATACAAGCATATAAGTGAAAACCTTTTCTTCCTCACCTCTCCTCCCCAAACATCACAGTAAGCTAATTCTTGTAAATTAAAACATCTATCCGCTTCTGAATTCTAAACAGCTAATTCTAGTCAGCCAGTAACATGGGATGTCACTCTGTTGAGTCAAGTGCTATAGTTTTATTTGTGCAGTCTTGCTTATTGATGACGTTATTCCCAGATAGATAGTGGTTATTGTTGGCTTTTGTAAATAGGATCTTTTCCCCCTCATATTTTTTCTATTGCTGATACATAGAAGAATTTAACTTTCGAAGATTTTTTTACAATAGCCCTTGTGGAACACTCTTGTTAATTTAAAAATGTTCCCCTTTTATATTTAGAAAATTGTTAGTACTTATCAGTCACTAGTTTTCAGAAGGCAGATAAGTGGAAATTATAAAATGCTGTATTTGAACAAATGATATTTTAGAAACAAAAATTCCTTGACTTGAATAGAACTCTGTGTGTGTGTGTGTGTGTGTGTGTGTGTGTGTATGTGGGAATTTTATATATTAATTTTATATATTCCAAGTTGAGGAATTTTATATATACAGTTGACCCTTGAACAACACAGCTTTGAATTGCACAGGTCCACTTATATGTAGATTTTTTTCAGCCAAATGCAGATAGAAAATACAGCATCTGTGGGATGACAAACCTGTGTATACAGAGTGCCGATTTTTCCCGTACTTGAGTTCCACGCAGCCAATCACGAAACTTAAGGATGTGTGGATTTTGGGATGCACTAAGGGTCCTGGAACCAATCTGCCGGGAATACTGAGGGACGATTATATATGTATATATATACAGCAGTTAACAATGTTATATTGTATATTTCAAAATAAACAGAAGATTTTGAAGTTTTCACCACAAAGAAATGAAAAATATTTGAGGCGATGGATAAGCTCAATACCCTTACATGATCATTATACAGTGTATGCATGGATCGTAACATCACACTCTACCCCATAAATATGTACGTTATTATGCATCAATTAAAAAAACTTTAAAAAGTGGACATGTACAAACCTCAAAAAAAATCAAAAGCTCACTCTCACTAGTTCATACTATGAAAAAAACTGTTTTTGTTTTGTTTTTCAAATATGACAGTATATTAAATGAAAAAAAGGAAAACCTTAGTCATCTAATCTTAATGGTTTGTAATCTGATCTTAGTGATCTGTTCTTAAATGAATTTTTTGTATACTTGGGGCTGCATTTTATTCTATTAATGCATTTTTGTTCTAATGCAAGTTTTGTGCATGTTTAGGTTTTTATTTTCTTTACTAGATTATAAGGCCCTTGAAGGAAGAAACCACATCTTATCCATCTTGGAGCTCACTTTAATTGTTGAATGAAGTATATGCTTGTGCTCATATACCCTAATCCTTTTGAAAAACAAGTTACTGCAAGGCAAACTACCAGAGGGAGAACAAACTTATTAAGTTACATGTTTAAGGAGAAGCTGTTGAAATTGTGATTCAGAGAAATTGTCTTTGGTTTCTGAGTGCCGAGGGAGAGAGGAGACTTATTAAACATCTGTTTTGAGAGTGGATCATAGAATAAGTACTAAACCTAGCTCTTGGCGTGAACACAGGCGGTTTAGTAGAGAGTGAGGTGAAATAGTTTCAGAGGAGGAAATTTCAACTAGATCTTGAGTAATGAGATTGAAGGTGGAGCTAAATTAGAAGGGGAACGCTGTGCTGCTTCCAGGGTCCTAAAATTTTCACATTCACTTGTGTAACATGCGATGCGAGTGCGAGAATGTATACAAGACAAGGGAAGGTTTCAATTTCATGTGAACATTTTATCTGTATTTGATTTTATACTTTTGCCCAAGGTTTTATAAATGAAAGTATATAGAGTTCAGTTAATTTTCTGTGTAAATGTGTACTTTCCCTTTTTGTTGGAGTACATGGACCAGACTTAGCTTTTCCTTCATTTCTGGGCTTTTCCTTCTCTGATATTTGATTCCTCATCACCTTCATCAGGACCAGGGAGGGAAAGTTAATTTTGGACTATGTGATTATGTGTTAGTTTTGCCTGTCAGGAACCTAGTATTATGAATGATTAATGATTAGTATTGTTCTAAGATTTCAATTTAGGTAAAATATCTCTCTCTAACCACCTGCAGCTTCCTTGTTGAAGATTCTGTAACACTAGAGCAGGGAGGTGACGCCGCCTGTGGGGTGGCCTGAAAAGCTCTTTTCTACCCTCCCACCCTTAGTCTTTTCTTGCTTCTTTTTCCTCTCTGTCCCCTTCTTTTCCCCCTAGGGCCCACTTGGAGGGATTCTTTGGTATTGTCATTCCTTACAAAGGAAAATCAAAATTCCTGGATAGTTTGCCACTGAGTTTTCCCTTTAATTATTTTACCCCTTTGCTAGGCCACATTATTTGAGAGATTAAAGCAAACAAATGAACACAGCATGCTGCTTAAGAGTTATTATTATTTCTCTTATGGAGATGGAGTTCTGCTATGTTGCCCAGGCTGGTCTTAAACTCCTGTCCTCTAGTGATCCTCCCAACTTGGCTGCTCAAAGTGCTTAATAGTTATTTTTTAAAAATATTGTTTAGGGAAAAAATGATACCGGTTGTTTTATATTTGACCTTTAAAAAACTTTAAAGCAGCTCTTTGATAATATCACTAGAAGTAGTTTATTTCTTTTTGAAGAAATTAGCTTCCTATGTAATTTACTTTTGACTAAATCATTGAGATAAAAGGTAAGGCACTTGAAGCTATGTAGAAAAAGGAAAAAAAAATCTCTCAGTTACTGATGTGTCTGACACTGTGTGGTTAGGGATGGGAAAACCAGCATAAGCTAGAAATGAAAATCCTGTTTCTATTTCATACATATACATATACTTTAAAAACTTCGCATGCTCTCTCCTAAGCTTTGGCCCTGTAGCTCTTGGCCTTGCACAGAACTTGTGTGCAATTCACATTAATGTTGAAGAGACTCCTTTCCTCCCTCCCTCCCTCTCTCCCTTCTTCCTTCTTTCCTCTGTTCCTTTCTTCCTCTGGCTCTCTCTCCATCCTTCTCTTGCATGCTTTCTAAGCTCCATCCCATTTTGGAGTGGGCCCTTAGGGTGTGGGTATATTTAAGTGTGTGTCATTAGCTCTTAGTTACCTTTGTACAGAGTTGATGGGAGTAAAATGGACCATTGAAATCCAGGGATGACCCACAGAAATGCTTTTGCAGTTTAACTCTAAACCTTTTTATTAGAAAGGCTTATATAGGATGTGATTTCACTTTTCTCACTACCTGCTGATCCTCTCAGGTGGAGGTGATCATAAATTTAAAAATGACCAAACCTAGGCAGCAAGAAGGAAGAGAGGCAAGCATCAGCTGGGGGGTTTATAGTATCAGTCTCTCTCCTTCCACATGTTCATAAATTATGAACCGTATCGATCTATTCACATTGATGTACGAACTCATTCTGCCAAAAGCCCAAGTTGAAGTGGAAAATGGAAAGCAATCATTTATTAGAGCTGATGAGTGTCAGCTTTATACTGAAACAAAGAAAACAAAACCACACAGGCCTGGATGGCCTCCCCCTCAACCCTAAGATTCTGTGGCCAGAGGCAAGTGGGCCTGGGGGTAACCAGCAAGACTTAGTAACAGTTTACAAATATCCTGTCTGTTTTCAGTGGCTTAGAATCAGACTGTTAGCTCCTTGAGGCTGGAAAACCATTTCTATGCCTTTATCTCCCCACTACTTCTGCCCAGGATGATTCAGACACCCTCATTTGAATTATCTTCATCTGGATAATTCTCAGCTCTATCAGCCATTATCGATGTTGGGAAGGTTATTTCACCTTTTTAAGCATCGATTTCCTCATCTGCAAGTTGAAAGGTTGAGAAGTTTCTAGTATCTCTTAAGCTGGGCCTAGTTTCTAAAAGCTTTTGTTCCTAGCTTCATCAGAACATAACTGGTTCTCCGGTTCAGGGTCATGGTACTGTTTATATAGAGTCCTCAAAGTATTTTAACCTGTGAGCACTCATTTGGCTATTAAGCCTTTGGAAATGTTGAAAAGCTTAAGCATCCCACTTCTCTCTTTGCAAACCCTCCCCAGGGTTCCCAGGAAGAAATATTGGGGTCCGCTCTGTGTACCATCAGCCCATTCTAGCTCCTACAGCTGACAAACATTTGTTGAACAAATCAGGTTCCCACATGACCAGCCAGAAGCCTCTGGAGAGCTTCAGAAGATTCTTTGCTGAGAGTGCCCCATGGTGATTTTGTTGAGTAATGAAGTTAAAATAATGTTTCTGTCTTTGGTAAACCACCCATTCTCGCCCACTGCATGGCAGCATGGGTTTCTGCCAGTCTTTACTCAGCTTGATTGCACAAGGTTGGGCAGGTGGTGAGATGTGTATTCACTCTGCCTTCAGCTCAGCATGCTTCGGAATACAGGTTAGCATCCCAAATCTGAAAATCCAAAATCTGAAATGCTCCAAAATCTGAAACTTTTTATGTGCTGACGTGACGTTTAAAGAAAATGCTCATTGGAGCATTTCAGATATCAGATTACAGATACTCAACTGGCAAGTATAATGCAAATATTCCAAAATCCGCCACCCCCCCAAAATATGAAATCCAAGACACTTCTGGTCCCAAACTTTTCTGATGAGGGATATTCAACCTGAACTGCCTCTTCCAGAGGCTTTTGCATATCATCTCCATGTTTGTTTCAATGGGTGTGGAATAGAATCACAAATTCTAGCTGCCAGTCCCTTCCCCTCAACCTCTTAGATGATGGCTAAAGATTGCTAGCTAAGTGATACTTTTTGGTTTTTTTTGAGAGACGGAGTCTTACTGTGTTTCCAGGCTGGAGTGCAGTGGTGCGATATCGGCTCACTGCAACCTCTGCCTCCCAGGTTCAAGTCATTCTCCTGCTTCAGCCTCCTGAGTACCTGGGACTACAGGCGCATGCCACCACGCCCAGCACATTTTTGGATTTTTAGTAGATACTGGGTTTCACCATGTTGGCCAGGATGGTCTCGATCTCTTGACCTCGTGGTCTGCCTGCCTTGGCCTCCCAAAGTGCTGGGATTACAGGCGTGAGCCACTATGCCTGGCCTAAGTGATACTTTTTAAAGCATGTTTAATATTTCAAAATGAAGTTTTAAAAAGACACATAGAAAGGGATCAACAAGGTTGGGAGGCCGAGACGGGCGGATCACGAGGTCAGGAGATCGAGACCATCCTGGCGAACACGGTGAAACCCCGTCTCTACTAAAAATACAAAAAACTAGCCGGGCGCGGTGGCGGGCGCCTGTAGTCCCAACTACTCGGGAGGCTGAGACAGGAGAATGGCGTGAACCCGGGAGGCGGAGCTTGCAGTGAGCTGAGATCCGGCCACTGCACTCCAGCCTGGGCAGCAGAGCGAGACTCCGTCTCAAAAAAAAAAAAAAAAAAAAAAAAGAAAGGGATCAACAAGGGACTTGAACAAATATTTGCACGCCCACATTCAGAGCAGCATTATTCACAATAGACAAAAGGTAGAAGCAACCCGAGTGTTCATTGAGGATGAACTGAGAAACAAATATTATCCAGCCTTGAAAAGGAAAGAAACTGTGACACATGCTATAACATGGATGAACTTTGAGGACATTATGCTAAGTGAAATAAACCAGACACAAAAAGACAAATACTATATGATTCCACTTACATGAGGTACCTAGAGTAGTCAAATGTATAGAGACAGAAAGTAGGACGGTGGTTTGCAGGGGTTGAGGGAGGGATAATGGGCAGTTATTGTTTCATGGGTATATAATTTCAGTTTTGCAAAATGAAAAGACTTCTGGAGATGGATGTTGGTGATAGTTGCACAATAATGTGAGTGTACTTAATGCCACTGAACTGTACACTTAAAATGGTTAAGACGGTAAATTTTATGTTATGAATGCTTTACCACAATGAAAAAGGATCAAGAATAATATGACAAATACCCAACACCCTTCTTCCCACTACCAGCTAAGAAATTCTATCAATTATCAATTACGGTTGATCTGTCATGTGTGTTACCTTGTCTCAATTGCATTGTGTGTGTTTCTTGAGAAGCGTGATGGATGACTTGGGTAAGAGAATTCTGGGTCAAGAGAGCATTCCTTCTCCTGTTTTCTTTTCCATTTTTATTTGTTAGCTAAAAATAAACATAGTACAATAAGTAGGAAATTAATAACCTTTCCCTGTCCTTTAAAATTAGTGTTCCTAAATCTAAAAAGAAATCTTTCTAGAAACTTCTGTTTACCCTTTGTGCTCTGATGAATATGGAGAAAAGAGAAAGGGAGAGAACATTTAACTCACCAGGAGGAAGAATAAGATAAAATATTTGCAACCTCCTTCCTCCCTGAATGTTGGTGTTAAATGTTTTTTTGAGGACTTGCGCTGTGTCAAGTGTTGTTGTATTAGTTATCTATTGCCACAATATTGATGCATAACAAATTACCACAAAACCCCAGCAGCATACAACATTAAGCTGCTCTGTGTATCTTGCTTGCTCCAGCAGGCCAGCTGGGGCATGTTTGAATGGTGATGGCAGAGGTGCAACAGAGCAAGTAGAAACCTATGAGTTCTCTTGAGGCCTAAGCAAAGAACCACATACTGCCACTTTCATTTCACTTTGTTTTCTGAAGCAAATCACATGGACTGGGGAAATCTATTCTGTCTTTAAGTGAGGCACTCTGGAGTCATGTGACAAAGGGCATGGAGACTGGGAAAGGTAAAGAATTAAGGGCCTTCGTTGTGGAAAGCAGTGTAGTGATTGCTCAAAGAACTAAAAACAGAATTGCCATTTGACTTAGCAATCCCATTATTGGGTATATACCAGAAGAAATGTAAATCATTCCACCATAAAGACAAATCCATGCCTATGTTCATTGTAGCACTATTCACAATAGCATGTGATGTGGAATCAGCCTAAATACCCATCAACAATAGACTGGATAAAGAAAATGTGGTACTTATACGCCATGGAATACTATGCAGCCGTAAGAAAGAACAAGATCATGCTCCTTGCAGCAATATGGATGGAACTGGGGGCCATTATCTTTAGCAAACTAACATAGGAATAGAAAACCAAATACTGAATATTCTCACTTATAAGTGGGAGCTAAACAGTGAGAACACACAAACACATAGAGGGGAACAACAGATATCGGGGCCTCCTTGAGGGTAGAAGGTGGGAGGAGGGAGAGGATCAGAAAAAAATACCCATTGGGTACTATGCTTAGTACCTGAGTGGTGAAATAATGTGTACAACAAACCTCTATGACATGAGTTTACCTATATAACCTGCACACTGCACCCCTGAACCTAAAATAAAAGTTAAAAAAAAAAAAAAGAATTAGGACCTTAATGCAATCAGTACGCCCTAGTTACCTATGCAAAGTGTTGTAGTGGAGACATCTATGCAGTCCTTCAAACAACCCTGAAAAGTAGGTGGCATTGGCCTCATTTTGCAGTTGGAAAAAGCAAGACTCAAAGAGGTTATATGACCTATCTAAGGCCACACTGTTAGTGAGTGGTGTAGTTTGGGTTTGAATCTGGGTCTGTCAGACCCCTTCCTCCATGCCACCTCTGCCAAACTCCATGCAGCACCTTGGATTACCACCTCTGGAAACATTCTGCTTTGCCTTTTGTGCCTCTATTTGCCCCTCCCACTCCCGCTCTACTCCTTTCTCTATTATATTTGATTGACTCCTGTTCTCCAACATCTGAAGTGTAAGCTGTTTCTATAATCCTGTCTTTGGCATCTTCCTGGGTTCAGTCAATGCCATGAAGCATACCATTCCCTAAGCCCAGCCTCTCGGCTGGCCCTCCCTCCTTGCTGCCTTCATGTCCATTCTCAGACACTCTGTGCTGGTTACTGGTTTCTGGACTGCAAGTCACAAGCAGTGTGGTTCCACCTCGCATAGGTCATGAGGAAATACCTGTCTTGTGTAACAGGAAGTTGTACACAGGCAGGACAGGCTTGTCAGGGCCCAGGTTTCTTTTCTGTGCCCTGCGTCTCCTGGAGTTGGCTTTGTGCTGTGACCAGCAAGTGGAGCAACAGTGGACTTCCCAGTTTACATCCAGTTGGGGAAGTGCAGGGGACCTCTCTTCATTTAGATGCTCTGGGCAGACCCACCTTTGTCTCTCACTGTACCACCCTGACCTAAGATTGCCTGCCCATCCCTGAACCAATTTCTGGTGGGAGCTGACCCAGGTCTGGTGGTCTGTGGTGGAGTGACAGATGGGACACAGTCACTGTGTCCCCAACTGTCCCTATGTGGTTGAGCAGAAGATTCTCTCCTGTCAGACTCCTGTTGCTTCTGTATTCTGCATTTTATTTGTTTTTTTTTTTTTTTTTTTTAAGAACTCAACAAACTATTTGTTTTTATTTATTTTTTTGAGACAGGGTCTCACTCTGTCACTGAGGTTGGAGTGCAGTGGCGGAATCATGGCTCACTGCAGCCTCCACCTCCAGGGCTCAAGCGATCCTCCTACCTCAGCCCACCCGAGTAGCTGGGACTACAGGTGTGTGCCACCATGCCTGGCTAATTTATCTATTTTTTTTTGTAGAGACAGAGTCTTGCTATGTTGCCCAGGCTGGGTTCAAACTCCTGGGCTCAAGCAATCTGCTTGATTACAGGTGTAAGCCACTGTACTCAGCCGTGTTCTGCATTTTAGTTGGTGGCATTACCAACCTTCACTTCCTCCCATCGACACTTTGGGGTCATTTTTAATTCTTCCTTTTTCTTCATCCCCTTACTTACTTACATGTTTTTTTTTTTTTTTTGAGACTGAGTCTCGCTTTGTCACCCAGGCTGGAGTGCAGTGGTGCGATCTCGGCTCACTGCAAGCTCCGCCTCCCGGGTTCACGCCATTCTCCTGCCTCAGCCTCCGAGTAGCTGGGACTACAGGCACGCACCACCATGCCCGGCTAATTTTTTGTATTTTTAGTAGAGACGGGGTTTCACCGTGTTAGCCATGATGGTCTCGATCTCCTGACCTTGTGATCCGCCCGCCTCGGCCTCCCAAAGTGCTGGGATTACAGGCATGAGCCACCGCACCTGGCCACATGTTTTGTTCTTCCTTTGTTTATGAGATGATTGTTAAAGGCCTTTTCTGGGCTAGCCTGTAGTAATCCACAAGGAGGCCAGCTGAGTTCGTGTTCACAGAGTCTAGGATCTGAGAATCAAACAATCCCTCAGCAGTGTGGGCAAGGTAAAGAGAGCATTATGCACTGGGTGCTGTGCTTTCTCACGGTTGTTATTGGTGGTGGTGCTTGCGGGGGACCATAACCCTGCCTCAAAGGCAGTCACGGAAGGTGTCTGGGAGGGGGTCACATATAAGCTGATGATTCAGCCTTAGCCATGTCTCTTGTTCTTCCTTAAAAAAAAAAAAAATATTCCCGGGTTTCTGATTTGGACTCTTAATACTTCTTCCTATAAACTAGCGGTCAGCAAATGATGGCCCGTGAGCCAAATCTGGCACTGCCTGTTTTTGTAAGTCAAGTTTTATTGGCACATAGGCACACCCATTCAGTTATATATGGTGTATAGTTGTTTTCGCCACTACAACGGCAGAATAGTTGCTACAGAGGCCATATGGCTCACAAAGCCTGAAATATTGACTCTCTGGCCCTTTACAGTAATAGTTTGCTGAACTCTGCTGCAGACCATTAGAAAAACTGAATTCCTGCCTCCCGGGAAGTTTCATCTTGCAAAAAGAGATATATGTAACATATAAAAATTTTATAATAAAGCCTGTTGAGGTAAAGACATTTAAGTGCTGAATACAATATTTAAGTGCTGACAAAAATTATTGTTGGGAATATTAATGTGGATTTATTTTTCCCTACTTTCTCTATTTTTCTCTGCTCTTTCTCTATTCTGCAAATGAATCTACATTAATTTTTTTTTTTTTGCCTCAGGATTTTTAGACTGACGCTTTCTAGATTTATAACTTCTAAGTTTACACTTTTCATGACACTCACTTTCCGCCCTCTGAGAGGGAGAGGAAAGGTATGGATCAGTTTGGAAAATGAAGTCTGGGTGAGACATAACCCCCTCTTTTAAAAAAATACACCTTTGCACCTTTCCTGTATTTACAAGGAAAGTGGGATTTGTTTAAATAAAGAGAAAAGTCTTTATTTGCTTCGAACAAATAGATAGGATATGCATTACTAACCTGTTTGTTTGGTGGGGTCAGCGGGAGATGTCTGCTTAATAAGCTGCCCTTTTCCGGATGATGCTTATTCCCCACCCCACCAAGAAGGGACTGATTTGTTGTTTTTCCGATCCCCACACAATCATCTGCTCCGTAAGGCAGCTTTTGTGCTATTGGGTTGTTTTCACCTCTCTGCTCTATTAAAACATTTTCTAGTTTGACCTTTTCTTGTAGACTCATCCTAACTTTTCTTAGACTTACTATAAAAATAATACATGTTTAGTGTAAAAAATTAACAAAGTCAAGTTATGGTGTAAAGAGTCACATCAAATCCCTTCCCTGAGTCATACTTCCTGGAAGAAACTTGGTTCCTGGTTATCCCTACAGATCTCTATGTAGATATTAGGAGGAACCATAAGCAGATACAGTTAGTCATTTGATCATAAAGATGTGAATTTCAAACACATAGTGGTATATCATCTTGGCATTTTTTAAAAACACAGATGGGATCATACTGTTCATGCTGTATTGTAATTTTTGTATTAGGTTGATGAGAATCTTGGAAATCTTGCCTTATCAGTTCATTTAGAGCTATGCTTCTCTTTGCTAGTCTGTATGAAGATATACCTATGGCTTAATTAACCAGTTCCCTAATTGAAGGACATTTAGGATGATTCTGGTTTTTCACTATTCTGACTAATGTAGCGGTGAACATTATGCATATATCTTTGTACATTTCATATGAGTTATCTGGAGTATAACTTCCTGAAAGTGAAATTGGTGTTTTCTTGATTCTTTTAACATCTTTTTTTTTTGAGACGGAGTCTCATTCTGTCACTCAGGCTGAAGTACAGTGGCGTGATCTTGACTCACTGCAGCCTCAACTTCCAAAGCTCAGGTAATCATCCCACCTCAGCCTCCCAAGTAACTGGGATTACAGGCGTGTGTCGCCATGCCTAACTTTTTTTTTTTTTTTGTAGAGGTGGGGTTTTTCCATGTTTCCCAGGCTAGTCTCAAACTCCTGAGCTCAAAAGATCTGCCTACCTTGGCCTCCCAAAGTGCTGGGATTACAGGCATGAGCCAGCATGCCTGGTTTAAGACGGTTTTTTTAGACTTTTTTTTTTTTTTTTTTTTTGAAGAGCTGGTCAGATGCCTCTGGTCCCAGTTGGCCATGCTGACCATAGGGTCCTTCATCCTCTAGTGATACCACAGAAATGGACCTCAGTGGAAGTCAGGCAACCCCTCCAGGCAGATCCTGTGCAATTATAAACATTAGCATCAACCTCTCTCCTTCTATGGAATATTTCTGTGCTTGCAGCCCAGCAGGCACTGGGGACACACGCACACATGTGCGCGCGCGCGCGCGCACACACACACACACACACACACACACCAGTGCAGCTGAGTAGGGCTGGGAGCAAGGGGTGTGTATGAAGCCATGTGGGTACATGGAAGCCCTAGTGACCTCTTTATACTTGAAGGATAGGGGGGAAACTTGTAGTGCTTTCCAGAATTTAAATAGTCAGACAAGGGAGAGAAAAGTAGGGCTGAGTTGGGGGAGGGTGATGAGGCTGTGGCAGGTGTCAGCCTGCAAATTAGCTGTGCTGGCCTCCCTGGAAGAAATCATGGGCATTGAGCTCAGCCAAGCCAGGGCACCAGATGACAGAGTGGAGCTCTCGCCAGCCACTGACCCAAGTAATAAGAGGGCACTTGGCAAGCAGCTTCATGAGCACTGTGCCACGTGGCCATTTGTGGTTTAGGACTTGCGAAGTTGCCCAAAGTGGCTCTTTTGTTATAATGTGTTACTCCAAAGCTTATGAAGCATTCCAATGAACAGAGTCCAAATGTTATGTTTACTGCTTTGTTAAATATAAATAGTTTACCTTTGTACCTTTGAGTTTCCTTGGAAACTAATTTTTTTAAAGACAGGTTCTTGTGCTGTTGCCCAGGCTAGAGTGCAGTGGTGCAGTCATGGCTCACTGCAGCCTAGAACTCATGGGCTCAAGTGGTCCTCCCATCTCAGCTTCCCGGGTAGCTGGGACTACAGGCACACATCACCACGCTCTGTTAATTTTTTTATTTTTATTTTTTCTAGAGACAGGTTCTCGCCATGTTGCTCAGGCCTTGAAATTCTGCCCTCAAGGGATCCTTCCACCTTGATCTCCCATAGTTCTGGAATTATAGGTGTGAGCCGCTGCACCCAGCCTGGAAACTACAATCTTGAAAGCAGGGATTTGGGGTTCTTTTTATTTAAAAGATTTCCATGGAACCTGTTTGCTAGTCTGGTGAAGCCTGTGGACCCCTTTTCAGAATAATGTTGATAAATGAATAAAAAGGGAACCAAATAATTACAAAGGAAACCGATTATGTTAAAATAGTTGTCAAAATGGTGCAAAAATATAAGTAAGACATATTCTTTATTATAGCAACATCCAGCAGTGGGTCAGGAAGTGATCATAATTTTGAAGTAGGGGTGAGTGTAAATGATAGTTCAAGGCCGGGCGTGGTGGCTCAAGCCTGTAATCCCAGCACTTTGGGAGGCCGAGACGGGCGGATCACGAGGTCAGGAGATCGAGACCATCCTGGCTAACACGGTGAAACCCCGTCTCTACTAAAAAATACAGAAAAACTAGCCGGGCGAGGTGGCGGGCGCCTGTAGTCCCAGCTACTCGAGAGACTGAGGCAGGAGAACGGCGTGAACCCTGGAGGCGGAGCTTGCAGTGAGCTGAGATCGGGCCACTGCACTCCAGCCTGGGCGACAGAGTGAGACTCTGTCTCAAAAAAAAAAAAAAAAAAAAAAGATAGTTCAAGATAACTGCAACTGTGAAATGAAAATATCTATTCATGTAGTGGGATATAAATAAATTTCATAGATGCTGCTAGTACCAATGTGGTTTGTTGCTTAGATTCACGGTGGGAATAAAGGCCAAATTTCAGAAGATAGTAAAAGATGTATTTTTTCTTTCCATCTAAATTTAGACCCCTTGAATTCTATCTACACACCCCAGTTAAGGACCTCTGCTTAAGGGGTTTAGCCTTTTAGATTATGAAGAATGAATTACAGGGATATAAACTCCCATTTGCATCAAGAAAATTCATAAATACCTAGGCTTCCTTCTTCTTTATTTTGATGGGGATGAGAAGGGAAACTATGTTAAAAATGAGTCAAAATTTAAAAATATTATGACTACCTGCAATGAAGATTTCTCCCTACCCCCAAAAGAGAGGGTATATGTGGAATTCTTTGACACTTTCTAAATCTCCTAGTACAGTGGTCATTTTTGGTACTGATTCTAAAAACTGAGAAACCCTAGATTTGTTTATGGTGTGTATCTCCCACCGCCCTCCCCCCCCCCCCTCCCAGTAATTCTCTAAGATTAGGCAAAACAGAAGTCTCCCAGATGCGGGTCTTTAGGATTTTCTAGACCTTTGTTACAGTTCTTCAAACATTTGTGTCTTTTTTTCTTCTCTCCTACCCCTCATTCCCTCATCTTTTCCCCCTCCCTGCCCACTCCACCTTTAACTGTAAAAGTTAGGTGTCTGATATATTCATTTGTCAGCAGCAAAGTTTGAGAATGCCTTTAAAAATAGATATGTTAGAGGGAGTGTGTCGGATAAAAAGGAGAAATCTTGTTTATGCTCAATAAATAACTTATATTTAGAATCTTCCTTCAATTTTTCCTTTGAAATTCTGTATTCTCATTTCACTTGAATGACTCTGCATGGAGCATTTAAAAGTAGATCAAACAAAACCCTATAAATATGTTGAGTTCTTTTGGGCATTTTGCCAAAATTAGCCTTGCAGGGAAAAGCAGTGTGCTTTATGTATTGGATTTTCTCCTCTGAAAATCCAGGCTCCCTCCCCTCTGGAGAGCTAGCTGCCAGAGTTGGGGAAAGTCAAGCCAGGGACACATTAGGGAAGTGTCCCTGGTATGGCCTGCTGAGGTTGGGTTATTTGGGTTGAGGGTTGTGCTGAAAGGACAAAACCAATGCCTGGGACCAGCCTGAAGAAAGATGAAAAGCAGAGGGATGTTTAGAGACGTCACTGATTTTGTGTTTTGATGTGTTTCCTTTATCTCACTCTGATGGGAAGGGAAGGCTGGTGAAAAGAAAATTAACGAAGCTGCCTTTTAACAGATTCCTGAATGTAAAGCCAAATGGAAAAAAGGGAGAGAGTCAGGTTGAAGTAAGCCCCTTGGAAAGTAGGTCTGTTTCCATCATCCCAATTTTGTATGTGAGAGAACCGAGGCAGAGAGCCGCGCAGGGGTTGCAATGCTGGGTGAGTTGGGCCCTTTGTCTCTTCTGTATTGTTAGCTCAGAGTTCTCTTTATTGTTGTTGTTAGTATTATTATTATTATTACTATTATTTAGAGGCGGGGTCTCATTGTGTTGCCCAAGCTGGTCTCGAACTCCTGGGCTCAAGTGATCCTCCTGCCTCAGCCTCCCAAAGTGTTAGGATTACAGGTGTGAGCCACTGCGCCTAGCCCCAGGGTTCTCTTTATGTGCTTTAATGCATTAAATGAAGACCACATATCCATGAGCAGTGAAATCAGAGCCCCTGCATCCTTTCAGATGGCTGATTCACATACCATTTTTATAAGATATGATTGAGGTAGAGGATATTGAGTTCTTTATGCTTGTGGCACCAAAATTACAGATGTGTCTTCTAAAGAAATATCAGATGACAGTGTTAATGTTAAAACATCCACATGCAGCTCCTCTTTGCGGAAACTCAGTTTATTCAATGGATGGCCCCTTTGACTATTACATTGGAAGTAGAAACTTGATTTTGGGGGTCATATGTTAATTGACCAAATTTAAGATGGTTTTCAGTGGCTTCTTTAAATCAGGCATTAGACTCTGAAGTTCCTAGGGCTGAGGAGGGCCTGAGTCAGGAATTTTCTAGATATATGGCACCTGGGTCTACATAGGGATCTAGAGGCGCAGTGGTATCGTCCTAACCATCATAAGGCAGATGTGGGTGTTGGTGAGTGAGTTGAATTAGTTGACACAGATGTGCATGAAAGAGCTGAGAGGTGTCAGGGTTGAAAAAATGGAGACAGACAGCAATTGGCACTCACAGATAACAAAAATACAATGGAAGGAGGACAGTGCTAGAGAAAGGCAATGGTTGTTAGGGGAACCCAGAGAAGGGGCCCCCATGGCTGAATGAATGATCATGTATGTGTGTGTGTATGTGTGTGTTCCCATGAGTGAGGGCGAGCTCAGAAGATGGACACCACAGGGCCCCTCCACCTAGAGAGAGATGGCTGTCTGGGCTGTGTAGTCTGGTGGTGTCTGGCCAGGGAAGATGACCTTGACTTGGTCACTGATGGAATAGTATGGGCTTCCTCACGGTTCTGTAACAGTATCTGATCAGAATAATGACTAATGTGGGCTACAGATGTGGAGCCCTGTCTCTGAGCTCACACCTCCTGCTGTGTTCATAGACCAGCCACAACCAGTTGTCATTGGGAGGTCCGAGGCCCCTTGTCATTCAGCCCCATGAAAAGCACCTTTCTTGCTGATTGAATTGATATTTATTTCTTTCAAAACACCAACTCACTTTACTATTAATGTAATTAAAGTGTGATTGGAAGGATAAGTTTCATAATACAAGGTAATTATTTTAATAGGTGACTGTGATGTTTTAAAAAAGCGATTACAGTGTATTACGCGCTCTTTGTGAAAACAAATTGATATTGTAGAAGTATTTAAATGAGTTTCTACCCTTCCCCCAACCTGCCTCCCCTGCCACTGCTACCTTAGGGCATAGCTTTCCATACCATTTTCTGTGCTTACGCAAGTGTGTCCGTGTACATATACCCCCTTTCTCTCATTCATTTGTATCTTTTTTTGAGACAGTCTCTTACTTTGTTGCCCTCATTCATTTAATTGTATTAGACCTTCATATATTAATTGAATGTTGAATGGATTCATTTATTTATTTATGAACATTTGTTGAATGTATACTCTGTGCTAGGTTCCGAGTTATCAGAAGTATCTAAAATACTACATGCTGCTTAGAGTTATGAGTGTGTGTGTGTGTGTGTGTGTGTGTGTGTGTGTGTGTGTTTATAAAATTGGGATCATAGTATACATATTACATGATTTAGTGTTTTAGTGTACTATGGACACCTTTTCATACTGGTACACATTGAGCTACTTGTTATATTTAATGGCTGCCTGGATATACCTTCCCCTCCCACTAGACATCCACGTTTCACATGTAGATCTCTGTGCATATATGCATTTGCTATTAGAAACAATGCTGTCCTGAACCTTCTTATACATATATCTTTGCCTACTTAAAACAAATGTTTTCTGTCTTTTAAGAGGACCGAACATAAAATCAAATATACATCATTTCTTGTTCATATATAGCCCTGCTCTACCGTTTAGTAAGGTTAATTCACAGGGGGGCATAAGTTTGTAAGAGGAAAGCAGCTAGAGGAATAGAATAGCATTGTTTAGTATTACAGATGCTTCAGACTACAAGGTTGATGGAGAATGAGTTGGTCAATTAACTGACCAACTTTGACACACCAACAAGACTGTAGGGTCTACCATATTTCCATCTCTATAGCATCAACAATTCCAGATGGCATTGACTTTTGTTTGTTCGGCTTATTTTATATTTTTTTAATATATATATATAGAGAGAGTTTTGTTTTATTTTGTTTTGAGGCATGGTCTCTGTTGTCCAGGCTGGAGTGCAGTGGCACAATCATGGCTCACTGCAGCCTTGACTTCCTGGGCTCAAGCAATCCTCCTGCCTCAACATTCCAAGTAACTGGCACTGCAGGTGTGTGCCACCATGCCTGGCTAATTTTTTAATTTTGTGTAGAGACTGGGTCTTGCTGCCCTGTTTAATACCATGTTGAAGCTTTAACTCTCCCTCCACCTTTCAGGATGTGGAATTCATTAGTTCATTCATTTGTCAAGAATGGATTGAGTGTCTACTCAAACACAAACTGAGCTAAGTGCAGGTATCAAGGACAAGTAAAGAGAAGGTCATTGGCCCTCAAAGGAGGCAACAGACATGTCAACTGACAATTGTTCAGAGTATGTCTGTGTCCACGTCTGCTTGTTAGCCTCTCCTTCTCTAGGTGTGTAATTCTTTCCACTGTGTTTTTCCAGCTGTGTCTTTCATTCTTCTGCTGGGCCATCTCCTGCTTCTGGGACCCCTCCCCATTGCCATTCTGCATGTTTCTGACACTGAGCCCTTCTCCCTGGATCACTGTCCTCATCACATCTTGTTCTATGCTTCTCCGTTCAGAAACCTCCTCTGGTTTCTCATTGCCCACAAAATAAAGTCCTCATCCTTTGCTTGGCATCCAGAGTCCACTAGAAGCTCACTCCTAATCTGCCTTCCTGGTATCATCTTGGGTTGGTGGAAGAAGAGAGCTGAAGACCACAACTTATTTAACCCGTGTACTCTGGACAAGTTATCCAGGCTTGCTGTGCTCATCATAAAGATGGGTCCAGCATGCTGAACCTCCTAGAGTTGGCCTGAGGACATGAGGGAAGGCCTGTTATGTGCCAAGCTTGGTTCCTGGCATGTAGCAGTCACTCAGTGTTCATTTCTTTCATTTCCAAGATTAAGGTGATTTTTCTTCTGTGACTTTTGATGTTATCTGCCTCCCTCCCTACCCTCCATGGCTCAAAGGCTCTAATAAATGGTTCCCTACTAGTTCTACATTTTCTCTTATATCCTGCCAAGACTTGGGAGAGAATGAGCACTGGCATAGCTATACCCACTTGTCAGATGCCCTCTGCCTTTGAAGTAGCAGGCAAATGGATTTCCTGTGTTCTGCTGTGCAGAGATGTTGATTATACACGTCCCTATGAGAATCAAGCAGGCTCATCTCCAGGGACCACACAATGCTGGTTAGTTAAATATTATACATTTCTACTGCAACAGTCCAGGTACAGCCAAGAGGGGTTTGTAAAGAAACACCCACAAGGTCCTTTTATTTGGAGTGCCATTGGCTTCTGAAGTGTCCTCCTCTTCCTGTGAGTTGCATTATGTTGAAACAGGATGACGAATGGAAATGTTTCCAGTAAAGAGTATGATGCAGGGGTTCTGCAAGATCAGTAAATCTACCTTCTCTTCTCTTGTACCCGGAATCTACTGGACGTCCCAAGTAAAAATGTGTGAATCTATACATTTAGTTAAGTTTGTATTGTTTTCTCCATCCTGAGATAGGAAACATGGCTTCTTGCATAAATCGAAGTTTCCAACTCAAGAACAGCCTTTTAAAGAAGCTGGCATGCCGCTCAGTAACTGAGGAGTTGCTGACCCCTGCCACCCCCTGAGCCCCTGGCACCCAGCAGTGTTTGTTAGTGAATCATAGCAGAGACCTCCATCTTCTCCACTCCCCTGCCCCAACCCAGGAACACATTTCCAGAGCTAGAAACTACTTAGTGCAACTGTTCCAAAGGTCTGTGAAATAAACATCACAGCACAGCAGCATTCACCTGTGCTATGTATTAAATACTATTGTCAGATATTTAGAAGTCTGGGTTCTCTCCCTTGTGGGAAAAGACACTGAATGTAGGACCTAAAATAACCTGATCCTGGAAAAGTCCCATTTGTTTTTGGCCTGATGCTCTTCTTTGGGCAACAGATCTGTCTAGATGTCTCTGGACCTTGGCTGCACATTAGAAGCACATGGGGATCTTTTAAAATCCAGATGCCCAGGCTGCACCCCAGATCAATAATGACATTTGAATCTCTAGAAGTGGGGCCCAGACACTGGTTCCCTTTTCCCCTTAGAATTTTTAATCAGAAAAAATTTTAATGCACAGAAAACTTGAAACAATAGTATAATGAACACCCACCTAGATTTACCAATTATTAGCATTTTGTCACATTTGCTTTCTATCTCTATCCTTTATCCAGTCTCCACACATACTCTTTTTGATTTCTTCTTTTAATCATTTGGATTTTTAGTGGTTTTTTTTTTTTTGGTTTTTTTTTTTTGAGACAAGGTCTCACTCTGTCTCCCAGGCTGCAGTGGTGTGATCACAGCTCACTGCAGCCTTGACCTCCCCAGGCCCAGACAATTCTCCCACCTCGGCCTCTGGAGTAGCTGGGACCGTAAGCACATGCCACCATGCCAAGCTAATTTTTCATTTTTTTATAGAGACGAGGTTTTGCCATGTTGCCCAAGCTGGTCTTGAACTCCTGGGCTCAACTGATCTTCCTGCCTTGGCCTCCCAAAGTGCTGGGATTACAGTTGTGACTCACTGAGCCTGGCCTGATTTTTTTCCTTAAATGGTTTGAAAATAAATTATAAGCATCAGGACACTTCATCCCTAAATACTTCAGAATGTATCTCCTAAGTATGAGGACATTCTTCTAGGTAACTGCAATAGAATTGACATACTCCGAAAATGTAACATTAACATGCTATTATCTAGAATTAGTTCATATTCAAATTTCCCCAGTTTTCTCAATGTTTTTATAGCCTTTTAAAAATGCATAATTCAATTAGAGATCATACATTATATTTAGTTGTCATATGTCTTTACTCTTTTTAAATCTAAAATAATTCTCTAGCCTTTTAAATATCTTTTATGATATTGACTTAAGAAAAAAAATATTTCTGTGCCTGGCTTATTTCACTTAACATAATGACCTCCAGTTCCATCCATGTTGCTGCAAAAGACAGGATCTCGTTCTTTTTTACGGCTCAGTAGTAGTCTATTATACCACATTTTATTTTCTTTTTGAAATAACTTTTGTTTTTAATTTTTGTAGGTACATAGGTGTATATATTTACAGGATACATGAGATATTTTGATACGGGCATGCAGTGTGTAATAATCACATCATGGAGAATGGGGTATTTATCCCCTCAAGCATTTATCCTTAGTGTTACTAACAACCCAATTACAGTCTTTTAGTAATTTGAAAATACATGATTAAGTTGTTACTGACTGTATCATCCTGTTGTGCTATCAAATAGTAGGTCTTATTCATTCTTTCTAACTATGTTTTTTATACCCATTAACCATCCCCATCTCACCCCCGACCCGCTCCCACTACGCTTCCCAGCCTCTGATAACCATCCTTCTATTCTCTATGTCCATGGGTTCAATTGTTTGGAGTTTTAGATCTTACAAAGTGAGAACATGCGATGTTTGTCTTTTGGTGCCTGGCTTATTTCACTTAACATAATGACCTCCAGTTCCGTCCATGTTGTTGCAGATCTCATTCTTTTTATGGCTGAGTAGCATTCCATTGGGTATATGTACCACAGTTTCCTTATCCACTTTTCTGTTGATGGACACTTACGTTGATTGCATATCTTTGCTACTGTGAATAGTGCTGAGGTAACCATGAAGAGCTAAAAAAGTTGATCTCATGGAGGTAGAGAGTAGAGAGGTTGGTTACCGGATACAAACATACAGTTAGATTGAAAGAATAAGTTCTAGTATTCAATAGCAGAGTAGGGTGACTATAGTTGACAACAATGTTTTGTATATTTCAAAATAGCTAGAAAAGAGGACTTGAAATGTTCCCAATACATAGAAATGATAAGTGCTCAAGGTGATGGACACTCAAATACCCTGACTTGATCACTACACATTCTATGCATGGAATAAAATATCACACGTACCCTATAAAAATGTACAAATATTATGTATCAATAAGAATTTTTTTTTTTTTTTTGGCTAGGTGTGATGGCTCACTCTTATAATCCCAGTACTTTGGGAGGCTGAGGCAGGAGGATCATTTGAGCCCAGGAGTTTGAGACCAGCCTAGGCAACATAGCGAGACCCCATCTTTACAAAAAATACAAAAATTAGCCAGTGTGGTAGCTTGCATCGGTAGTCCCAGCTACCCAGGAGGCTGAGGTGGGAGGATTGCTTGAGCTTGGGAGGTCGAGACTGCAGTGAGCCAATATCATGGCTCACTGCAGTCTCCCAGGTTCAAGCGATTCTCCTGCCTCAGCCTCCTGAGTAGTTGAGACTACAGGAGTGGGCCACCATACCCGGCTAATTTTTGTATTTTTAGTAGAGATCGGGTTTCACTATGTTGGCCAGCTGGTCTCAAACTCCTGGCCTCAGGTGATCCTCCCACCTCAGCCTCCCGAAGTGCTGGGATTACAGGCATGAGTGACCACACCTGGCCAGATCAGTTTTTGTAAACTGCTCCTCATTTTAAATTTGCATGATTGTTTCCTCGTGGTTGGATTTAGGTAAATGTTGTGGCAGAAGTATTCTATAGGTGATGTTATAGAAGTATTCTATAGGTGATGATGTTCTATAGGTCCTTCTCAGTGCAGCCTATTAGGAGGCACATGATGTCAATTTGTCCTGTGATTAGCAATGTTAACTTGGATCACTTGAGTAAGGCTATATCTGCCAACTCTCTTCATTCTAAGGGGACCATTTTCCTTTTGTAACTGTGGGGAGATAATAATCTGTGGGGAGATACTTTGAGATTTTGTAAATATCTTAACCCCCAACAAGCTTTCGCCCAGTGGTTTTAGCAACCATTGATTCTTCCCAGAATCAATTATTACTATGATGGTTATAAAATGACTTTGTCTATTTCTATCATTTCTCTATTTGTCAACGTTCTTTTGTTAAAAAAAGAGAAAAAAGGAGCTTTCACTTCTCACCCCATAACTATCTACCTGATCTTCTTTAGCTAGCTATCTAGCTACCCATTGAACATATCAATATGGACTCATGAATTTTTTTAATGAATAAATTATAACAAATTCCCTCAGTACCTACTGTATTGTCCCAACTTTGGCCAGTGGAAGCCCTGTCTAGCTGACTCCTGTATCCTTTTGAAATTATCCCTTAGATATTTGAGTACTTCATGAATTTTAGCACAACCAGATATTTTAGTCTCACTTTGTATTTTCTTTGCTCTAGGCTTAGAAGAAGCCATTTTTCTATGGAGACCTAGTTCCTCTGGGGCTGCTATTTAGGAAGGCATCAGTAGTTAGTGAAAACTCCCTAGGCGATTTCAATATGCAGCAAAGAATAAGAGACATAGATTAGAGTCTTCCAAGGGGAAACCACCTGTTCCCACAAGGTGTTTTTTTTTTTTTTTTTTTTTTTTTAATCATCTGTTATTTGTGGTACTGATTTGTTGCTGAGATTTAGATTTTCATGAGTATTATTCAAGAGATAGCTTTAAATGCAGGTCCCTGGCCCCAACTCCAAAGAATGAGTTCAGTAGTTCTGCCCTGCATTTTAACAGTCTGGTGCAGGTGGTCCCCAGGCCATATGTGTAGAAAATCCCAGAAGTAACCCTGGAAACTGGGAATTAGGGGTTTCTTTTGATTTTCCTCTTTTGCTTTTTATCAGTGGTTTCTCCCTTTCAATATGATTTCAGAATACTGCCACGTTCCCCAGGTATGTGGTAAGGATCTAGTTGATTAATTTGATGGATTATTTGAAAATATCAGATGATTTAAACCCTTGTAGCTTTACTCTTGTTCCATCATGGGGAATTGGGGATGTAAAAAAAAGAGGTGGGGGGGTGGGGGTGGAGGGTGGGAAGCTCTATAAGTGTTGAAGTTTTCAGTTGACCCAAAACTTTTTTCATCCAATACATTATTTGTTATTAGTATATTTTCACGGACACTGAATGAATGGGCCTAGTAAATTTCACATGCTGTAAGATCCTAGGATGTAGCCTCTAAAATATAGATGTATGTGCTGTTTTGGGGACTGGGTCATGACACTATAGTCAGTTTCTGCTATTTCCTTTTCTGAGAAGGCAGTTGCATTGCCTCCCCATCTAACCAGCTTTATTTTATTAAATCTGGGGCCTGTAGGGACCAAGTGCCCAGCAGCTATAAGCAAAAGCTCCTGATTTGTGGTTTTTTGCTTCCTGGTTCCACCTTTCAAACAAATACCATGTTAGTGTAGCTAGTTCCTTCTGTGATCTCAACACCCAGGACTGAGAATGCTTAAGAACAGTCAGATGTGGGAGGGAGATAGTGCTTCTGGAGCTGCATTGCCTGGTTTGAAATCCTCTGGTAGAATATGTGATCTCTATGTGCCTCCAAGGTCTTCTTGTCTGTAAAAAGGGGGTTAGTAATCTATCCCGGAGGTTCAGTGTGAGGATTAAATGGGGTAGCATATGTAAAGTGCTTAGCAGTCTATGGCACATAGCAGGTGCTCAATAAATGTTACTATTTTATTAAACAGTAAGTGGTCACAAATGAAAGATGACCATGGGGTCTAGTGAGAGAGTTGAGGGTGTGCTGTCTCAGTTATCATTAGATCGGCTATTGTGATATCACAGTGCTTGTGATCAACTAACCCTTATTTCTCTTAATGCAGTTGTTCCCCCCTTATCCGTGGGGGCTACATTTCAAGACCCCTAGTGGGTGCCTGAAACTGTGGATAGTGCCAAGCCCTATATATACTTTGTATTTACCTATACATACATATCTATGAGAAAGATTAATTTATAAATTAAGTGCAGGAAGAGATTAACACCAATAAAAAAACACTAATAATAATGTACAACACTAACAATATACTATAATAAAAGTTATGGGAATGTGTTCTCTTTCTCTCAAAATATCTTATTGTACTGTACTTAGCCTTCTTATGATGGTGTGAGATGATAAAATGCCTACATGATGTAATCAAGCGAGGTGAATGATGTAGGTATTGTGACGTAGTGTTCGGCTACTATTGACCTTCTGATGATCTGTCAGAATGAGGATCATCTGCTTTGAGTGATCCTGGATCGTGGAGTCACAACGCTGTCTGTGGTTGGATGTAAGGAGCAAACAGTATCAGTGACTCAGGGGCAGGGAACATCTACAGCGTGGAGACACTGGACAAATGGATGATTCACATTCACAGACAGGATGCAGCAGGATGGCATGAGGTTTCATCACACTACTCAGAATGACATGCAATTGAAAAGTTATGAATTGTTTATTTCTGGAATATTCCACTTAATATTTTTGGACCTCAGGTGACCACAGGTAACTAAATTGCAGAACGTGGAACTGTTGATAAGGGGGGACTACTGTAAAAATTCCACACCTAGTTCATTTGGACATGAAGGTGGTGGCTCAAACTGAGGGATTCCAAACCTCAGGCATGGGCAAGTCGTAAGTTTTTTTCCTTTAGTTTATGTGAGCTATTGAAATGAGGTGGCATTGTCCTCTCCTTACCTCTTTAAGGAAGGTCAAGACTCACTAGTAAACATCAGTGAAATTCCAGGAAGAGGGAAAAAATGACAAATGACTTTCTCAGACTTCCTTAAGTTTAAGATGGATGAATGCAACAGAAATACAATTTCTCCCAACTTCAAGCATCCCCCTTGAACTGGGTTGTAGGTCAGGTGGTACTGACAAACAAATTCAAATCCGTGACAAGCTATAGTTGAGGCCTCGAAAAGCAGCATTCCAGGAGTTTGGGGCTCTCTGTAATGAGAGATCCATGGCAGAGACCTAAGTGACGTGGTACAGTGTTGTAGGAAGCAGTTGAGTACAGATTGCAGAGAATTTGGCACAAAATGTGAATTGAATTAGTTTATCCAGCACTAGAGAGAGAACTATGAACTTAGGCTAAGGAAATGCTGCCACTTACTAGCTTGGTGACCTGGGGTAAGTCATTGAGTCCTGGATTCCTCATTTGCAAAATGATTGCCCATTCTGGCTTTTATTTTTTAACTCATGTGGTTGGCAGGAGGAGAGGATGATGGATATCGGAAGTGATTGTGAGCTATCCCAATGCGAGGGCGAATGACTGTGCTTGGCGTCAGGTCAGGTGATCTTTACCATCAGCCATCTCTGGGTCCCTCCCCTGTGCCCTCTGTAGGGCTTACTGTTGGCAGTGAGCTTTATAGGACTTTATGCCATCAAAAGAGTAACAGTCATGAGGCTCTTAAGAAGGATGGTCTAGCCTGGCAGAGAGAAACTAGTGAAGACATCATTCTTCTGACACCAGGCAGGCCTTTATGGAAGTCCGATGCAGAGATTTGGTTTAAGAGCAGTCTGATTATTCTGTTTCAGGTCCTGCATCCATTGGGTTAGTCTTTTCTCTAAGAGTAGATCACTCTCCTTTGCCATTTGTGCAGTGTTGGATCAGATGCTACTTTTTACAGAGGGTTTTTTGAAGATATGAACTTACATACAACTGTAAGTTTTATGGCTTCAGCTAACACTAGATCTTCAGATGGTGTTATTTGAAGTCACTTTGGTCAGGACTTTGACTTCTGTGGTTGTGAGTGTTGGTTTTCAGACGTTTGTCATTTCACTTGTTTCATGTTCAGATTTGTGTCTGCAGAGTTTGCTTTTAACATAACATCTAGCAAATGAAAGCCCTTTAAAGATTGATAGTAGAACTTCATCTTAAGAAGTGTCTATGGGGCCAGGGGAGTTGCAGGGGTCAGGAATGGGGTACCAAGATTGCTTTGTAATCTAGACCTTCTTTGCTAGAATGAGAAATCCGTATCTTTTTTGGTACAGAGTACTTGATTTGCCTTCCATTGTGTGGGAAGCCATGGAATAGTGGTGGTGTTCTTTGCATCGGAATACCCATTCCTCCTGATTTTCCTCCTTGGAAAAGCAAGTTGGAGTGGGCCCTCTGTCCTAGGGAGACCCAAGCCCTCCTTGGGGTTGCACTACTTAGCCTGTTGACAGTGCCATCAGCACCTAGGAATTGGCCTGGAAGCGCTGTGTTTGTTCTTAAGACCCAGAGGCTTGTAATTTTGCACAAAAGGGTGAGAATATTTGTGGAGTCACCAAAGATGTGATTAGACAACATACCGATTCTGAACTTCTGCCCTCTTCTCTCTATTCAACTCTGTTCTTGCTTAGTGAGGTACAGGTGAGAAAAATGGAACAGAGGGAACTAGGCCGCCGGCTTTTGAAATATATTGATCAGGGCACACATCCGATGTAGCACAGAGACCTTCCCCTTTGTATGATGTCATCCTGCATCGGGGCCTTAATGTGCCCTCTGATCACCTCTGCATGGACTTCCTTTCTCAGAGAAAAGATTAGAAAAGAAAAAGAATCCCTGTAGGCAGTACCCAAAAATAATTTAAGCATTTCTAAATGTGTTTCTTTGAAGTCATTGATCCCTTTGGTTTTCTAGGCCATGCAGTGGCATGAAGGAATGGTGTGAGGCGGTCAGCTATGAACGACAAACTTCTGAGCAATGTTGGTCTCACTTCCTATCTCCCATCCGCCTCCCTGGCTTGGGCCTCCACTGTCTGTCTGTCTGTCTGTCTGTCTGTCTCACCCTTACCCCTATACATGTTCTTTCTCCACATAGTGCACATCTGTGGTATGGATGTGCTGTGGACAGTTGTGTCTGTACTTGAACCAGCTCTAAGCCAGGGTCTCCCAGATGGGCCACGCTGGGTGAGTGAGATGTTGTAACCTTGAGTGTCCTCTGGTCGAGTGAAGTGTGGCCCTGACTCTTATCTTGATTTGTCTGGCTTGGTTCTGTGTAAGCAGTCAGGGATCCTGTTAATGGATCCCCTGGGACAGAGGGAATAGGACAGACGTGGATTTGTTGAATCCTGTGGGGCATTTGAAATGGTACCAAGAGCAGGCTGAAATCTAATCAGCCTTCACTTATCAGGCTTGAGTTCCCGTATGTTGAAAGGGTGATGATTAGTAAGAAAAAGGCCAGGATACTTTATCTTTCCTTTGCACATTTAGAAAAATCCTCTCTGCCTCGCTAGCATTAGAAGCAGACCATTCTTTTTTCTCTACCACATCACATCAGCTTCCATTAAAAATCAATAGCAGCAAATATAAAGCCCCATCCATGGAAAACCGTTTAAGGCAACACTGTGCTCCAGTGCTTCAGGGGTGGGGTATTTGCCTTCTGCACCAATGGATCGGTTTCTCATATCCATGCCTTTCTGACCCAGCAGCTTTTAAAAGACCAAGAAGCATTGCTCTGCTTTCTACTGCCTCTCTCTAAGAGACCAGGGCTGCCGTGCCTCTAGCCATGTCCCAGAGAGCTATTTGAGACAAGTCAGCTTAATTTGCCTGCATGCCTAGGAAGCCTCTCTTTAAAAATCTAATTTGGGGAGAAGAGCTGTCTCTAAATATTTTGCTTTTCCCATCCAGGCGAGCGACGGAGGCGCCGGTGCCAGGTGGCTTTCAGCTACCTGCCCCAGAATGATGATGAACTTGAGCTGAAAGTTGGTGACATCATAGAGGTGGTAGGAGAGGTAAGCAACCCGGCCGGGCAGTGCAGTGGCCTCGAATGGGCTGTCATAGTCACTGCTTACCCACCCATGAAAACGCCTTGCTGCAGACTCACAGGCTGTTTGGTCTTGAAATTAGGGATCCTCTAGTTGAGTCTCCTGTCTGAGAAAATGGCTTTCCCCAGAGGAATGCCCCCAAGCCAGCTGAGTTCAAACCTGGGGCCATTGGAAAGCATTGTCTCTGACACAGCTTACTAAATACCTCTGAATTTCCAACCCGGTGCCACCAAGTTTTCTCTTCTACTTGAATTGATCATAGACTCTGGGTATCCAGAGTGACCCAGATCCATCTTTAGAGCATGGATTTAGTATTTATTGTGGGGGACATTGTGGATTTAGAGGGCAAAAAAAAGAAGTGAAATTTCTTAGAAGACGTAGTATGTAGCAGATGTGACAAAGTTCTTTAAGCGTTAGCCCATTTCCTCAGCCCACACAGTTTATTGTGTGGGATGAGGAAGGAGGATCAAGAGACCCTAGAAGAGGCAGGGTTGACGGCCAAGCCTGGTCCCTGTGATTGGAGACCCTCACTCTTCTTGCTGTACCACATTCTCTTGTTCCTGCTAGTGAAATGTCCCTCCAGATTCCCTTAGGCCCAAGGGATCCTGGGTTTTAGGCTTAGAACCTTATCATTCATTCTGATTCTACAGTTGTGTCTATATGTAGAAACACAGTTTTCTAATTGCTTATTGTTTGCTGATGCCCTCTGACCTTACAGAAACCCACAATTCATAGAAAAGGAAGCTAGAAGTTGAGGAGGACCTTAAGGGAACTGTCATGGGGGTGGAAGTGGCAGGGGTGATGCTAGAAGCCAGATTTCCTAACTCGTACATAACCTAATGTGAGCCTGTGTCAGAGTTTTATTTAACTCATTAATGAAGGGATCTGTAAGATGGTAAGGCTGGCCTGAAGAAAATTGTGAAAGAACAAAGATAATGACTGAAAAAAAATATTTAAGATTGCTAAGTTACATGCATAACTACATAGTGCCCTACAGTGCAATAAAACTGTGACCTTTGAGGTTATCTTTTTTAGGGTACAAATCCTTTGCATTTCTGCTCGTCAAAATTTATTTTTGTTACTACCTGGCAGGAATCATTTGCAGTGCTCTCACTTTTCACCAGTTAACATCCACAGTAACAGAGTTGTAAACTAGCCTCATAAATAGTAAATAGTGTGCCAAGCAGAGATACATGTCCCTCCAGAAGCAATTAATGGGGTCCCCAGTGTGGCACTGGGAGGGCATGCAGGAACCCCTTTTACCTACTTTCAAATTTTGGATAATTAACATGTCATTCATCCTTTTTTACCCCTGGTGGCAAGCAGGGCACATAGGAGACATTTATTGAAAGTTAAATGAGTGAAAAAAATGAATGGACAACAGAGAACATTTATTTCAGTGGTAGAATGACAAATTTCTTAAGGCTGTAACCATGGAAAGAAATTCCAGAAGAAAAAATAAACAGATGTGACTAATAAGAAAAATGGTTAAGATTTTGGTATGAATTGAAGGTAGTCCAGCTAAAGAAAGACAACAATAAATAGGAAAACATTTGCAATAAATTATGACAAAAGTTATTATATATGTAGTATGTGAAAATATTAGGAAGCTCTTATAACAATGATAAATTATAGATAAATTTGCCATAAACACAGAACCCAGACGGAGAAAAATATCTTAACCACAAGAAAATGTTCTGCTTGGCTGTTAATTAAATAAATACAAATTAAGACAATAATGGGTTTTTACTTATGAAAATCCGAAGAAAATATTTAGTGGTAAGGCTATTGGCAAGGCGTAGAAGAACTGGTGAATTTGTATGTCTGTGTTATCCTTATGTGAAGCTATTTGGCAAGGTATGTCAAGAGCTATAAATATCTGAATAACACTTTTTGACTCAGTGATCTCGTTCCTGAGAATTTATTCACAGAAACTGATTGATGATAGAAGAAACATGTGAAACGTGTTAATTACAGCAGTATTTGTGATAATGAAAAATAATCAAGAAGGAAAATTAAGATGTATTTTCCAGGTAGAACATTGTGAAGCCATTAAGATGGTAAACACAGGTTTTTAAATATGTATTTGTTATGATACTTTGCATTGTAATTATCTGTTATATTCTACTAAGCTGAGAGCTTTTCAATGGCAGGGACCTGATTTTTGTCTATTTTTATATTTGTGGTACCTGGAATAGTGCCTGAAACCTAATATGCACTTTAATAAATGCTTGCTGAATAAGTAAATGAATCAATGGAAATACAAAAATAGTTTTTTTGCAAATTGAACAAATCAGAACACAAAACTGCATACACTAGGATAAAACCATGTAAAATATATCTATATGCTTGTGATCAAATACTGAAAGGGAACAAGAATTGAAAATGCTTCTGTCATAGAAGATGACTTTTCTTTTCATGTTGTAATAATGCATTAAGAAAAACCACAAGTCAAGACAAGGAAAATGATTAATACATTTCTCAGAAATATTGCCCACTTTTGCCTGCCTATTGGCTGCAGAGAAACTGAATGTTGATTGCATAAAGGAGAGAGAGGAGCGCTGGCAGAGCTGTTACTGGATTTGCCTAGAGGCTGATAGGCCTTTGCCATCATCTACAATACCAGCCTCCTTTCTATTATTCACTGCCAGCTAAATCCTGCTCGTCATTCTGGACTTGCTTCAAGTAGGAAAAAGGAAAAAATAACCATATAGTCTATGATATTTACATAAAACAAAATGTGTAAAGGCTGGCCTTTTAATCCAAAGTTTTAAAATATCATCAAAAATTCCCCATTGTTCCAGTTTACTTGTTATATTGCAGAGACTGGGCCCTTGTCACTGTATAATATAAAATCTGTCCTTTTCTCTTGTAGTGAATGTTATATAAATGCTAATGATAGCTCTTCTCTAATTCCACTGATGATTAAAAATAAACAGAAAAAGGCAATAAACAAAAACCCCTAAATCACAGAGACAGATCAAGGCAAGAACATAATAGTTTTGCAATACTGTAGGATTAATCTATTAATAAAATATAACATGTATTGTATGTGTGTAATATTTTTATTGATTAATAGATGGATTTCTCTAATTTTGCAAAGCTGTACACACACACACACACACACACACACACACACACACACACACACACTTTTTTTCTCTTTTTGCCCCGACAGATAAGCCTTAGGAGGATTTTGAATTTACGGACTAGTTTTTTTGAAAGAGTTGAATCAAGTAGGGAATCCTAAAGTCCTAAAACATCTGCCTTAATATCTAATTTTAGCTTAAAATATCAAAATGAATATTCGTTCATCATTTATCAATACAATCTTATGACATAGGGCCAAGGCCACTTCCCTAAATATGGGTTTGCTGGTTTGAGTTCCATCTATCTCTGCATCCATGGTGCATCCTCGATGATTCCCACTGGGTTCCATCTCAAGTTCTAGAGCCGCACCCCCCACCACTCACCCCTTACCTTCTTTAGTTGTCTCCTTCACACCAAATGTGGCAATGGTTTTTTTTAAAACCTTCAGATCATTACCTTTATCCTTCCTCACCACCAACTCTTTCTCTTCACACCTGTATATTTTTGTGCAATTTAACCAAATGTGTGCTACCAACAATGAGCAAGAGACTTAAGCAGGTTTAGGTAGAAACAACTTTGACCCTTGGTCGGGTGAACAGCTTGCTCATCTGGCAGGAGTGAGTCTACCAGCCCTGACTGCTCAGCCTGAGCCAGCCTCCAAAGCATGGTTTAGGGAAGGAAGGGAGTGCTTAGGGCAGTGTGGGGATAGTGGAGTTGGCAAAGCAAGGTGCCTGCCAAGAAAGCACCTGCCATGCTTCTAGCTCCTGGCTGGAGAGTGATGGTTGTGCTGTGAAAAGAAATCATCATTGTGAACCCAAAGGAACCAGACTGCCAATTCAAAAGGAAAGTAGCAGGCTGTGAATTCCTGGATTGATATTTTTAAAGAAATCATTGTGAATACACACTGGGTCATTTTTATCCTGAATGGAGAAGACAAATAAATACAGGCAAAGTTCTAATTATAGGAAGAACAGAGATGGCATGTGAATGAGATTTATAGGAGAAATAGCATTTGAAGGCCCCTGGAATTTTTATGTGGGCTTTTTGGCCTATGATGTGTTTTTTTGTTGTTGTTATTTTGTTGTTGTTGTTGTTGTTTTTGAAAAGTGTATAAGCCACTTTTTTTTTTTTTTGAGATGGAGTCTTGCTCTGTCACCCAGGCTGGAGTTCTGTGGCATGATCTCGGCTCACTGCAAGCTCCGCCTCCCGGGTTCACACCATTCTCCTGCCTCAGCCTCCTGAGTAGCTGGGACTACAGGTGCCTGCCGCCACACCTGGCTGATTTTTTTTGTATCTTTTTTAATAGAGACGGGGTTTCACCATGTTAGCCAGGATGGTCTTGATCTCCTGACCTTGTGATCCACCCGCCTCGGCCTCCCAAAGTGCTGGTATTACAGGTGTGAGCCACCGCACCTGGCCGAAGCCACTTTGTTTTTCTATGTTATCTAGAGCCTGGGAAAGGAGCCACTTTTCCTCTTGTGTTGGATTAGCTTGGTCTTAGCCAGTCTCTCAGTCATGGCTCAAGGGATGTTCAAAGATTCTTGTTTTTATGTGTTCTTTATGGTTACTTTTCCCAGTGGCCCCCAGTCAGGCTGGCTTAAAGCCTAACCTGGTTTTGTGGCTTGCAAAGATGATAACTTCCATTTTTGAAGTACTTCTGCATCTTCCTTCTTGTGCCCATAGAAGATTTGGTACACTTAGCTAGAGTTAAATAGGCCCTTGAACTTCATCAGAACTTTAAATCAGTCAGACAACTTTTGTGGGTGTGGATAGGCAGTCCATCCTCATGTCATTTTTTGCCCATGGGAAGTCAAGTTTATTCAAACGCTGATCAGTTAATAGGTGATCGAAGCATACCGAAGTTCTTACCTGTTAAGATATCGCCTTGCTTTAGAAGGGTTTGTATCTCTTTGCAAAAAAATAAAAATAAATAAATATAAAATATCTGCTTATTGGAATTTGAAAATCCATAGAGCTTGGGCTGTTCTACAATTACTTCTCCAAATAACTTTTACATGTTTACATGAACGCCTCTGATTTCCTAATGTGCAGAGATGGTAAAACATTCATATTAAGGAGAAGGAAGCCGTGTTTAGAAGAGAAAGTTGATTAGATTTGAATCATCAGCATACAAAACAGGCCACAATCATATAAAAGTAACATATTTGCAAGTTTAAAGGTATTTATAATAGATTTGCATAGCTGTGGGATTTATCAAATATTTCAGTGCTTACACTCTGAGAGAAACTGTGTTTACTGAGATTCAGAGATTGATTGAATAGAACCTGTCTCTTGAAACATGTTAAGTCTAGTGAGGGAGGGCAAGATATACACAGTTAAGGTAACTGCCTACCCAAGATGTTACCAAAGTGGCAAATGATGGCATTGACGAATGAGAGAGGAATATAAAAATAGGAGTAGTCACAGAAGGTGAAGAAGATGCTTTGTAGAATAGATGAGATTTCAACTGAATATGCAAATGGTGAGTGGTATTTTTGTTAGGTGCTGGAGGAAGGAGGACATGGTGTTAGTAGAGCCTTGCTCTGCAGTAGGGGAGGACCTGTGAACCTTTGGGACAGGTATAGGTTATAGAAAGCAAGTGCTGGTGGATGCAATGAAATGGGGTTGAGATCAAAGTTATAGCGCTGGCCACACTGAACTTTCAAAGGAGCACCTGTTTAAAGATTCCTAATCTAGGGATTTCCCAGGTGAATATATCCCCATAACCATTTTCTCACCTGGAAATAGTGATGGGAGAAAACTTGAGGATCTTGATTCATCAGAAAGGTTATCTTGCTGGCTTGTGTTACCATTTATTCATATTTTTTAATTGGAATGATAGAAAGACCTTAGCATTGGACTCACTTAGGAATTTGGGGACCTGTGGCTGTTTTTGAAGGACAAGATTATCAAGCACTGCTGAAGGAAGTTTCCAAAAGCTCTACCAGAAACCCTTTCCACTCTGATGAAAAATCATGGATGTTGCTCTGTCTTGTTGGGCAGCTGGCCGAAGTCTTAAATAGAAATTGTATATGTTTTCTTAAATGACTTCCCTTCCAGTTACTCTACAGATTTCTCTTTGAGGGCCCCCTCTCATGTAGAATAGCCTTGTTCTCAGAAAAGTGAGGGGAGGGAATGAAAATCAACTTCTCTATGTGAATGAAATGTTCTGGCCCAGCCAGAAAGAGGTAATCATACAATGAACTACACAGGAACTGGGGGAAAACATTGGTCCAGCCATTTAGGACCTAGATAATGCTTGTTTATATTTGACATAGCCAGCTTTCTCACATCCTCTGAAATTGAAAATAATGTAGGTGTTTATGCCTTCAGGAAATGCCCCCCTTAAAGATATACTTTTTTTCACCAATTCTACTGATAGAAAAACATATTTACCAGAAACAGTTTGTATTTTCAACAATATTTAAAAAGTTAAAATTATGTCTCAGCACATTTATATGAAGTTCTAGAAGAAGTAAAATGAATCAAAGGTGATAGAAATCAGATTAATGATTGCTTGGAGGTGGATTGACTAGGAAGGGGCACAGGGAACTTTCTGGAGTGATGAAAATGCTCTGTATGTTAATAGAGGCGTTGGCTACAATGGGCATTTATCAAAACTAATCAGCTTGTATTGTTAAGTTCTGTGCATTTATGTAAATTATACTTCAATTTTAAAAAAGCTTTAAAAGCTATCTTAACATTTTTCTAGTGTTTTAAAAATTCTCAAAACACCTTTCCCTGCCTTTCACAACTAAGAGAAAGGAACAGTATTACAATTTTCATTCAGTTACTTCTGAAAAAAATTTGAGGAAAATTTTAGCAACATTAAGGTGTGGGCCTTTCCTTAGACTTTGATGTGTCACTTTTCTTTTATGGGAAGAATGGTAAAACAGCTCTTGAAACAATGAAGCTGACTTCATTTGCCTGTGTGCATCCCCCTAACCCCAGGCTTCCCTCAAACCCACCCCTCCAGTGTGCTTCTGACTGGGGTTTGGGTATCAAAGTATTCATTGGATTAAAAAAAGCTATAGTCGTCCTTAGATGAATTTTTTCTGTCTTGCTACTTGTGCCCTTCGGTAGACTGTAGACCTGGTAAAGCCTCTGTTCCCCTTCTTAGTCCAGTTGACAGGTAAAACTTCAGGGGTGATAAATAGGAACTGGTCTGAATAGCCAAGTACTCACAGGTAGCACGCTATCTTTTCAGTCACAGACTTCTTTAATGCCTTACAAATGGGGTGCAAGAAGGGGTGGGGATGGGAGTATTGAAGTTCACCCAGGTGTTTGCCCAATCTCTGACAGGGCTAAGATTTAAAAACTACTTCCTTGGACTCTGAACCCACTTAGATGCTGTTGATTGTAAAGACATGAAAATTTCAAGGCCCTCAGATAGAAACTGTTGAAGTGGTTTTATTCTGTCGTTCTCAAACACTATCAGGTGTAAGCTGCTCTGCTTCCAGCTCTGGGCCAAAGGTGAGATTCACTCTTGGGGCACAGTGAAATTTTATCTTAGCGCATTTATATGAAGTTCTAGAAGAGGCAAAACTAATCAGAGGGCTCCAGAGCTGGCTGGGTTGGTCATAGAGGGACACAGGTGGGATTTGTTCTCAGCCTAGAGCCAAGGCCTGCAGAGGACTGTTTATGAGTGGGGAAGGGAGAAGATGGGCATCTGCCCCCTTTTATTATTGTCCTTTCTTTGGGGTGGAAGTTATAAGCCCTTGGTGTGGTATTCATAATCCCTACTTTCTTACAAAGAGATGCATTTCTTTCTTTTCTTAACTATAGAAATGCAAACATAAGTAAGCTTGATTTCTAAGAAGGGGCATGGGGCGTTCAGGCTCTGTAACTTCCTCTCTCTTGTTGGAAACTTCTCAAGGATGGAGTCTTTATCTGTTTTGTTCAGCAATGAATCTGTCTCCAGGTACTGGGGCAGTGCAAGATAGGTGCTCACTAAATATTGGTAGAATTGGTGGAATTGGGAGGACCACACAGACCTGGGTGTGGCAGTACCTAGTTAAGAACAGTGGCGAATATAGTTAGGATCTCTCAGTTCCTTTTGCTCCTCACAGGAAGGAAACCTTTTTCTGTGGGGGAAATCAGAGCTCTATAGGTCCCATGGAGGATTTTTCCCAATAATGTCCCTGCCATTCATTCATTCATTCATTCATTCATTCAATGTGTGAGGCACTGTGCTTTACTCTTAGAATGAGTGAATGAATGAATGAATGAATGAATGAAATCACATGGCAGTGTCCATGTCCTCATCTTTATGCAGGAAGTTGAACTAGAATATCTCTGAAGAGGGATAGTGTGAGGTATCATTTTTTTCCTGTCTCCAACCTCAGTCTCGAGACCAAAATAGCTGGCCTGGTTATAGAAGGAAATAGTACTGAACGACTCTCACTGGTACTGGGGCCACCCACACCATCCTCATGAAGGGCTCCAGCTCACAGAGAAATGAGCATCTTGCCCATGGTGCGCCTGTGATGGGAAGTGTGTGCCCAGGCGATGAGCAGTGGTTTTATTGTCTGCCCCTCCACTTACTGTGTGGCTAATGATAGACCTCTGCCATTTTCCCATAGGCCACTCCTCTCAGACTGTGCTTTTGACAGTGATACAGGCATCTGGGGGTGTGGTGAGGTGAAGATACGTCTCTTTTCCCAGCAGACAGCCTGCTTTTCCTACACATCAGGATGGCTTCCCTCAGGGATCTTGGGCAGGAGCCACTTATTACTAGGAATAGGAATGTTCCAGACATCTTCGAACTAAGTGGGTTGGAATTGGCCCAGCTACCCCGTGCTGTTGGGGATTATGCCAGGGACTGCTCATTTGTGGTTTGTGCCCTTGATTTTCCCCTCCTGCCCTGTGACTCCTGGGAGAGAGAGGGTGATTTTCTGGTTTCTTATTCAGTACCAGCACAAAGGACTCTGCTCAACAAATCCTGTGATGATTGATACTGAGACTCATGGTGAATCTTCCTAACCATCTAAGCCTATAAAAAGCTCCTTGAAAAAATAATATGTGTCAGTTGAATTGGCATAGAAACATGGAATGATTTCAGTGGAAATGCTGTGAAATGCCACGATTTGGTATAAAATAGTCGTTGGGACAGTTGTGCATGGATGCCGTCATCTGGATTCTCTCCCGAAGATTTTGTGATCGTGCAAATGTAATTGCCACTCTGCGAGTCTGTATCACACAAGTTTCCTTATAAATGCTCTAAACATATCGTTCAGGTTATCTCCATTCCACAGGCTCCATCAGCAGCCCCCTTTCTCATACACACCTGTCCCCTAAGTATGGCTGCCATTTCTTCTTCTAAAAGCCTACCTTAATTTTGATTTCTTTTTTCTCAAAGCCTTCCTTTAGCACCGCAGATCTCAGTGAGCTCAACTTTGTGTAACAAGTTTGATGTGTGCTAAGTCATGGTCTTTTCTCATCTGTTTACCTTGCATTGCTAATGTTTAGTCACACCTTTCTATCTTGGTAGAGTATTCACCTCTTGAGGAAAACTAAGGACATGTCCTATACAGTTCTATGTCCTGCAGCCCCTAGTGAAGATTAGTAATGCATATATACCTCTAACGCAGATTGAGATGCTGTCCTAAAGATGACAACTGTGAAGTGTGTTAATTATTCCTATCATGCAGATGGGAATAAAACGGGGTTCATTTTGGTAGGACAAATTTGAATAAAGTCACACAACTGCTAAGTTTCAGGACAGACAAAATTTGAACTGGACTTTTGACTCAAAGTTTCTTTTTCTTTTTTGTTTAAACTATTTTAACTTTTAAGTTGTATTTATTAATTTGGATTGGTAATACAGACGTTCCTCAACTTACAATGGGATTATGTCCCAATAAACCATCATAAGTTGAAAATATCATAAGTTGAAAATGTATTTAATACACCTGACCTACCAAACAGCGTAGCTTAGCCTAGCCTACCTTAAATGTGTTCATAACACTTCCATTAGCCTATAGTTGGGCAAAATCATTTGGCAACACAGCATACTGAAGAGTGTCGGTTGTTTACCCTCGTGATCACATGGCTTATTGGGAGCTGAGGTTTGCTGCCACTGCCCAGCATTATAGAAGTATTGTACTACCTATTGCTAGTCTAGGAAAAGATCAAAATTCAAAATTTGAAGTATGGTTCCTACTGAATGCATATCACTTTTGCACTATCATAAAGTCAAAAATCCTAAGTCAACCTATTGTAAATTGGAGACTGTCTGTACGTGTACATGGTAAAACAATTCCAAAGGTTGTATTGTACCCCACCATACTGCTTATAACTTAATACTTGCTTGTTTTCAAACTGCCCTTATTTTCCTCTAAGAAGCCAGTTTGCTATTCTGACTTCTGCTATTCTACTAGTGGCTCTATTACAAAATGCAGGGACAATTTTTTTACCCTTCTGTTACCCATCCCTGCTAGTTGATCACTCAAGGCCAGCTCAGACCTCAAAGGGCCTCTAATCCAAATCTGCCTCATCCATTCTCACTGCTCCCCCGATTCAGCCTTCACTCCTTACTCAGATATCATAGTCTCACTACCCTTCCTACCTCCCTACCTGCTTTCGGTTCATCTTAGGGTAATCTAGAACCCTTCAGAAATGTACAGGAAGCTCTTATACTTTCTGATTGAGTTCTTAGCCTACAGGTAAATTTTTAACTATATTTTTTAAGCTGTTTAGTTAGTTTGGTAGTCTGGGGAAGCCATTCTCAGTTTTTAGATAATGGTTTTAAATGCATAAAATAAAACACATAGGATTATAAAGGGAACGATTTATATTGAAATAGTTATCAAATTATTTTAAAACCAAATTTTGATATAGTAATCTATAGGTATCCTTATTAATAGACTAAATAGCAAAGGTCTCCCAGTAGGTGTAATAACTATCACCATTTCAAAGCAGCAATGAGCACAAAAGATATTTTGAGATACCCATAGCATCTATGATGTGATATGAAAATATCTGTGGTTTGTTTGGTGATGAGTCACAGGTCCTTCTAATATTGATGTGTTACCTACCCTACATTCATAACCAAAGCAGATGCCAAATTTCAGTTAGAGGCCAATGAAAATGAAGTATTAATTTTGTCTGTTTGCATTTATGGACCCCAGGTAAACACCCCCTTCTTTAGCCTGAATCTCAAGGCTCTATGTGGTCTGTTTTCTTGTTCCCTGTTAACTTTAAAGCCATCTAGTCTCCCTGCGTGGGCTCTACATGCTATACCATACAGACGGGAGCAAAATTGGAAACCACCATGTCTAACCTGACCCTTGCATCTCTGCTCTTTTGTTTGTATCTCTGCAGGTAGAGGAAGGATGGTGGGAAGGTGTTCTCAACGGGAAGACTGGAATGTTTCCTTCCAACTTCATCAAGGAGCTGTCAGGGGAGTCGGATGAGCTTGGCATTTCCCAGGATGAGCAGCTATCAAAGTCAAGTAAGGAAGTCCACCCTACCAAGCAGGAGCGGGGGATGGGGGGACTGGCAGGCTGTGCTCCAGCCTCCCTTCTGTTCTGTATCCTATGCCGAGAGGCTGTGGTAAACGCTCACGAGTATTTTTTTGGTTATACTACCTTAACCCACTGTGGTTTAGAAAGCTGATCACTATAAAGGTGTGACCTATAGCCACACATTCTGTATGTCTCTGGATAGGTAACTGCCAGCCTTCATGCCTTGGTAATACTGTCTCATGGGTGGCCCATGTTGCTGTGCCTCCATATACTTCTAGAGTGTTGCTTACTGTAAGTTCATAATTATTTAAAAAATGAACCAAATGGGATTATCAGTATTTCTCAGCATCCCTTGAGGGACTTGGAGAAATTAAAAAAAAAAAAAAAAAATCAGTGATGGTGAGAAGTAAAGTGCTATGACAAGATGAGTGCATGCCAATCCCCTTAAAAGTAGGTCAAGACAACTGAGAGTCCAGGTCCCACCTTGGGTGGTGAGCATGTGTGTCCTTCTGCGATGGTGACAACGAACTTCAGGTCTTTCTTTCTCCAGGGCCTGAAGGTCTCCCTCCAGCTTCTCTGCTGCCCTTTCCAGCTCACGGAGCAAAAGGTCAGGACCGGGAAACTTTGTTCTCCCAGTCACTAACCCAACTGTGGGCGTCTGTGTATCTCTTGTGCCGTCTTGAGCCAAGGTCATGGGCATGAATGTTGTAGGAGGCTCAACTGTGCAGCACTACCTGGGATTGCAGAATTTCCTTTCTGACAAGAGGAGGGCAGCTTAGTCCTGCCCAAATCATTCTTAAATGTCTTCCTTTTTCATTTGGAAAAACCTGACTTGAGTGGTGTTCTCGTGTTAGTTTGTGTCTCTTTTATTTAACCAGTAGTATGATTACACAAATGTCTGATTTGGAGGTAACGCCATTTCCAGAGAAGTGCTCAGGCGACTTCCTTCACTTGGTATCTCAGCAGCAGCTCTGGATGATGTAGCCTGACATACCCAGAAACAGCAGCACTTGCTGGTTACCCAGTGGCTTCAGCAGTGCTCCTTCCCTCCACTGCCAAAGCCCGGGACCCTCCTACCCCTGAACCCCATTCCATCCTAGAGTCTATGGTAGGAAGGTTTGGAAGGGGTTGAGGGGCAAACAAGGTGTCTTGGAGTTCCTGTTGCCTTCTCTGGCTCAGGGCAGGAGGATTCTCTGTTAACATGGCCCAGCTGATGAGTACTACTGGGAGGGGAGAAGGTGTCCTTGATCCCACATTAGTGGAAGGTACTATTGCTTTCAAAATCCATATTAGAATTCTAGCTGCCCTGGTGTCTTCTTTTGTACTCTGGAATAACTATTGTACCTGGTAATTAGGTCCCATAATAACAGTACTCTATGTTAGGGACATTGTGGATTAAATGGGATTTTTTGGAGGGAGGACCAAATTGGGTCATTATAACATTATTTCCATGAATAAATTCATTACAAGTCCCAATAGCAATAATGTGCATAAACCACCTTGCTCCATAGCAGACCCATACTAAATGGTAGCTCTCATTGTTAGTCAAGATAACTGTTGAGACATAACCAGTTAGTATCAGTTGCTTGGAGGCTGCTTGCATACTGATTGATAGTGTGTTAGCTGAAGCATTGTGACTGCATTTGGAAATTACTTCGGAGTTCCTCTACTGATGCAGAGGAGGAGATCTGGGGAAGTATTAGACAACCTCTTAGGAAAAGTCTTGACATCTTGGTGTCCTGCCATCTTAGCTATGCTCTCAGAGCTGGAAGATCAGGGGAGTAATGCCTCTTGTATCTTTAGAACTATTGAAACAAATTGACTTCTCTCATTCCAAGTCAGTAATATGGACAGCTCACCTTGGCTGACCCATCAGTTAAAGATATATGGTGCTGGAATTCCTGGTACAGAGGATTAGGAGGTTGGGTGGAATGGTCTTCCCATTTAGCATTTTGTCATCACCTATTCAGAAGGGGCATTTTCTCTTCTAGAGACTGTTCCCCACACACAGTTACTCAATTAAAAGCCTTCCATTTCAAGACCAGGAGAGCCCAATAGTTTCAGCAGCCATGTTTAGTTGCCGTTGTTGAGGGGATTTTGAATCCCCGGAGAGGCATGGTCTCCTAACAAGGATGGCTGCTTCTGATAAAGGGTACATGGCTTTTGTAATCTTCCTGTATAAGCAGTTAAGGAAAAGAGGGCCCATCTCTCCATCCGTTGGTCCATATCCATCGATCTATCCATGCTTCTTTCTCTCCTTTCTTCCTTCTATTCTTCATTCATTCAATCTTTATTGACACCGTGTTGTTACTAAAACACTGTCCAAGGCACTGACGATATACAGAGACAAATTAGACAGGGTCCCTGCTTTCAGTAAGCTCACACTGCAGAAAGCGGACATGCAAACCCAAGTTCAGCAAAGTGTCCAGGTGCTCTGCAAAGTAAGCATCTGAAGAAGAATGGGGCACAAAGAGGCCAGTCCCATGGGGATGTGGGGCTTCATAGAGGAGCAGATGTGAGGTTAATGAATAGCTTGCTAACTTGAAGTAATTCCCTGAAAGAGAGAAATAGTATCTCTCAGTGTTCTGACAGAATTTCCAGTAGCAGGCCAGGCATGGTGGTTCATGCCTATAATCCCAGCACTTTGGGAGGCCAAGACAGGTGGATAGCTTGAGCCCAGGAGTTTGAGACCAGCTTGGCCATCATGGTGAAACCCTGTCTCTACTAAAAACAAAAACAAAAAAACAAAAATTAGCCAGGCATGCTGGCACATACCTGTAATCCCAGCTACTCAGGAGGCTGAGGCATGAGAAGTGCTTGAACCCGGGAGGCAGAGGTTGCAGTGAGCCATGATCACACGACTGTATTCCAGCCTGGGCTACAGAGAGAGACTATTTAAAAAATATATATATCCAGTGGCCACTTACACCCTGAATTTGCTTCAGTGTGTGACTATGTTAAGATTTCTGTAATTGGATCAGATCACATACAGAAATTATATGTACTGGTAGGATTTCTGTAAGTAGAGCCTTTGGTTTTAAAAGGGATCTGCTTATTCTCCATTCCCAGATAATGGTGTTAGTAGTTTTGATGTGCTTTACTTAAAACAAAAACAAAAACAAAAACCTTTTTGTTTTGAAATATAGATTAACAGAAAGTTACAACAATAAATACAAAACCATACAGAGAGATCCTTGTACCCTTCACCCAGTTTCCCCCAGTGATAACATCTTTTTATAATTATAGTACATGCATATTACTTTTGTATGAAACCATAAAAGACAAAATGTGGTTCATGCACAAAAGACATCTAGCTTTTTACTCTGGTATGAGATAAAATGTACTTAATCTAGGTCTTTGTTAGGCCAACCCACTAATACTCTTCACAAATTACAGTTCATTTTTCACAGAGATTGCTTAATTAATACACAGATATGGGAGTAAGTTAAATTTCTAATGTTTGTGCTATATTGGTAATTTTTAGAGATCATAGTGACATTGTATGCAAATCCTCTTAATTTAAATGCTACCACACATTAGGGTAAGGTTTTTCTAAGAATGACAAAATCTGTATCTGAATATGAACCATGTGTACAGTGAATGCACATATATCTCTTTGTTTCTGACACACACACATACACCCCTACTTCTGTATGTGCACATGTTTATTTGGTATTTGCATTCTTCACATTTCTACTTCCAGAAAGTCTTTGAAGTAGTTATTGAGTTGAATTTTGTGTACCAATGGATGAATGTGATAGAAGAAACATTGGCATTATATTTATAAGGGAGTGTGCCAAGACTGCTTGACACATGGTAGGTGTTTAATAAATGCTTATTGAATCCCCTTTTACTATAAGGAGGCATTTTTATTTTTGAATGACAAGTGAAAGTCTTTTGAACTTGCTTTTCTCTTATTCTGATGTATTTTTACATATGGTAGTTGGTTATGAAAGTCTCTAAACTTTCTTAGATCTTTGTTTAGGGTAATCTAGTCTATCAAAGAAAGAATTGCAATGATTGTGTTGGTGGATATTTTATCCATTTTATCTCAGAGAGGAAAATTTATAGTTATGTAGTAGCAGAAACTTTTTGCTGCATATTTAAATTTGAAAACATCTTTACCATTTTCAGAACTTATGAAACCTTAAAGGTAGTTTTTCAAAAAAAATTCTTATAAACTTTTTTATTATTGAAAATGTCTAACATATACAAAAATAAGAATAGTCTAATGAACCTCTGTGTACCTATCACTCAGCTTCAGCAATTATCAACCTTTGGCCAATTTGTTAAAATTATAGCCCTCCACAGGCTTTGTCCATATTATCTTGAAGGCAAACCCCAAATATTATATAACTTCATTCATAAATATTTTAACATGCATCAATAAAAGAGTGTCTTAAAATACCATTTATCTCACACACATACAATTACGGCAATTCCTTAGAATAATTAAACACATGGTCACTGTTCACTTTTCCCTAAAGTCTTCTTTATTACCATTCATTTGAGTCTGTATCCAAATAAAGTACATACATTGCCGTTAGTATGTCTCAAATCTGTTTGAATCTATAGATTTCTCCTTCATATCTCCGTTTTTTCCTTGTAATTTTTTTGCTAAAGCAACTGAGCCCCTTTTTCCATTAGTTTCTCAGTGTGGCTTTTGCCGATTTCATCTCTGTTGTGCCATTAAATCTGTATTCCTATAAATTAATCATTAGATCTAGGGACTTGATTAGATTCAGGAGATATATATATATCTATAAATATATATATATATATTTATAAAATATATCGCAGACCTGCCACCTAGGTGGTAATGGATAATCCACTTGGAGGCTCATAATGTCTGGCCATCCTACTTTTTGAGTGTTAGCAGCCATTGATAATTGTCCCCCAAACCTAGTTACTCATTAGGGCTTGCAAAGAGGTTTCAACCAGAAATTTAAAAAAAATAATAAAATGGGCTCCCATGTAACAGATCAGTAGTCCAAAAAAGTGTTTAGTAAATTAGGTTTTTAAAAATCAAAACAGTCAAGTGGTTGTGCTAATAGTGTAGCAGAATCTTATGATGTTAAGGTGGAAAGGAATTTAGATATTATTTAACTCAGTGTCAGATGAGAACACTGAAGCCCAGTGAAATTAACTCCCAGGCTTCTGAGTGATGGGGAGAAAATGACATGCAAGCCTTCCATACACATTCTGGTGCTGCCACCATTACACAAATAGTTTACCTTTTCACAGGTCATCTGACAGATTTCAAGCCTGAGTACAGTTTAGCTTATTTCTTCCTCTTATTGTCACAGATCATGATTAGTTAATTGCCTTTTCAGTTACAATTTTGCACATTCTACTGTTGACTAAATAATGTGCAGTGGCAAAGAAATCCAGATATGACTGCTGTCCAATTTCAATTTCATATGTATTTTGCCTTACATTTAAGACATAAATGTGTCTTTTCTGTTTTTCACATCCTTTGATATTATTTGCTTTCAAATAATGGTTGTAAAACTAAAAGTCTCCCTGTTTTTTAGTTTTATAGCTACAGAAACATTTTCAGTTATTTCCCACAATCTTCAGAGGGAGAAAGTTTGCATTTTCTTTCTGTAACCATTAATAACCATGAGTTTTCTGTTGGTATTGAATTTCTCATTTTCCTAATTCCTTATTTTAAAAGTTGAGGTTCTGATACTTTAGTGGCTTGTCAGGCTAAGACAAAGATGAAGATGGAGGCCAGGTGTGGTGGCTCACACCTGTAATCCCAGCACTTTGGGAGGCTGAGGTGGGAGGATCACTTGAACCCAGGAGTTTGCGACCGGCCTAGGCAACATAGTTAAACCCCATCTCTACAAAAAATAGAAATTAGCTAGGTATGGTGGCATCTGCCTGTGGTCCCATTACTCAGGAGGCTGAGGCAGGAGGATTGCTTGAACCCAAGAGGTCAAGGCTGCAGTGAACTATGATTGTGCCGTTGCACTCGAGCCTGGGTGACAGAGCAAGACCCTGTCTCAAAAAAAAGAGAGAAAAAAGAGATGGTTTTAAAAAATGTATAGCAAACCACTGCCATGATGCAGAAATAATTGTGTTTCATTAGCTGTAAGAAATGGATTGCTCAACATCCCTTGCGTATAAAAATGAAAGCCGGTCTGACAAATCCCACTCTGTGGCATCATTAGACTTTTTTTCTTTTTAATATTAGATGGTATTTGTTTGGAGTATGATGTTCTATTAGCAATGAAGAATGATGAGCAAATTGATGTCATAGTTTCAGGCAAAATTAGATGCTAGCGTAAGTGTATGGTTTTGTGTGTAAATTTTAAAACTCTTCCCTTTTATAGTGTTTACTGCCTTCAAGTACTAATATTTAACAGTGACAGTATACTGTTTCCCCCAATAAGATCAACATTACTCATATTCATAACCTTTCCAGTTGGCTGCGTCTTTTGCTCTTCACATAGGACACCTATGTATCCTCACCCAGCCCCAGCCCAGACTACATCTCAAATTGCCTTGCTGCCAGTGCACAGAGAGACTTTGCAGAAAGGCTTGACCATTCAGAGACATCACAGCCATGGTCTACCTCAGTGACTCTCAGACTTGGTCTTGGGGAAGAACACATGGAAGTTCTAGTGTACTTGGAGGAACATTATCGAAATACTGCCTTTTAAAAATTCTTACACTTCCTTTTTTTCTGACACTTGAGAGGACTGCTGCTGTTAACTTTTAGAGGGCCTAGCTCACAAAACAGCTGTGTTCTGATGACTACTGGTAACTTAATGATTGAAGTTAAGCAGAATAAAAAATTGCTCGAATAAAAACTAGCCACTGTTACTTGCTCCACTTTTGTCATCAAAGTCCTCAAGAGCTTCACGTCTAGAAAGAACATTTGAAACTTTCTTAGTCTTCAGATTATTCTTACACAGCCAGTGATTTGAATGCCTAAGTTTTTGCTTTAATTGGATAGAATGCATCTGTCAAAAAGGACGCATTTCAAAACAAGGGTATACCACCATGGCTGTAGGACACGGAAATTGGAAATACTTGATCCCATTTAAGTTGTTGGTCTGATCATTCACAATTCCTTTCCTATATGGGGAGGGCCAAGGCCCAGAAGCTGACAGTGTGGTTTCTCTTGGGTTTTCCATTTTAACATGGAATGTTTCTAAGAAGTGAGACAAGTTGCTCTCTCCCTTCACTTAGTTCTACTCCCTGCTTCTCTGTAAATGTAGCCTAGCTTTTTCATCCTCCAGACTTATTAGGAAGCTGTATGACTGGCCTCCAGTTTGAATATTTAATTAACAAGCCATAATATAATTTATTTCTCAGATAATTTAAAGTAATATGTTTATTAATTGAGTTTGCCTTTAGCAAATCATTTTGCCTGTTGGTGGTACTCTCTGTAGGGCCTTTGTGTGTGTGCATGTATGTGGGTGTGTGTGGGGGTGGGTGTGGGAGGGTGGGTTGAAGTACACTCAAACCAGGGCAGTATGTGTGTATTCTGTATAGTTGCTCATGGTTCCAGAGGTATTTGGGCTCTAGCCAAGGGTTCAGCCTTATGCAATTGATAATCTCTACTTGTAACAGCAAAAAAAGATAATTTGACATTTGACACATTTGACACTGGGTGAGTCCTATGTCCTCATGCTTAAGTACAGTTTCATGACTGACACAACAGAATCCCAATTAAGATGTTTTGAGAAATAGGGTTTTCTGGTGTCCTTGGTGCTAAGCAGAAAACCCCATATGTTTATATGGATGCCACTGTTGGTTTCAATCCTTAGTGGTGAACCCCCGCTCTCCAGTATATTAATACATTTTCTTGCTTAAAGGTACTGAGGGTGACAGATCTTTTAAAGAGAATTCTAGGGGTAGAAGATAAAGGATAATGTGTCTAAATCTGTATTATGCATAGGTCGTAGTCTCCAAAGAGGAGCTTGTGCTGTACAATTGAGTTAATTAAGGAGTCCATTTGATTGGATTCCCTCTCGTTAATTGAAGTTTTCCTATTCTTTAAGTTACAATGTTGAAATGGCTTACAGGTTTAAACTGGGCATAATGTACATGCCAGTCATTTGCAGAGGCAAGCCCCAATTTCTGGGTGCTCATGCCATACTGGTTGCATGGGGACTTTGGGCTCATTCTGTAAAATTCTTAAAATCCTGCTTAATGGTCTCTACTTAATTTTGTGGATGAAGCTCTTGCAGCAGATTCATTGAAGGCAAGTTCAGTTAAAGACTCTTCCTCTTCCTTCTTTTGCCATCATTTGCTCCCTCCTCCCCGCTCTCTTGTTTTTCTCTCCCCTTCTCTTCTCTCATTCACTGTCAGGAAAGACTACCTTTGAAGGGACAATTCTGTACCGAGCTGCACCGGGAAAGACGGAGGGCCACAGACGCTATTACAGTGAGTGACCTTAACAGCAGAAGGCAATTGTAAAGATAAGATCTGGGTACTTGTGTTTTTTGATGCAGCTGCCCTTTCCTGAGCTGCTCATGCTTATGCCAAGTGTCTGTGCGAATTTCTGACCCAAGGACATGGACTTACTTGTCTGAGATAAGTGCCATCTCCTTGGTGTGTGCTAAGAAGCATTCCCAGCACCATCCCCTAGCGCTTTTGTTTGCTTTCTGCGTCTATCATGTATGTGATATGCGTGCATGAACTGTACGTGCAAACAAAGGAGCAGTAGCATTTGTCATGGCATATGTATTTGTACCAGTATCTCTGGGCTTCTGGGGTGGTGTAAGATGGCTTCCTGCAGAGATGTCAACCTCTCATGGTTATTGCTTTTTATGAGTGGGTCATTGGAAACCAATAAACCATTTTGTCATTGTGTGGTTCAAAGAAGTAAGAATTTGGCATGAAAGTTCATGCCAGAAATGGCATTTTGCTTTGCTCACTCAGCCAGTCACCACATGGCAGACTTTTTTTGGCAGGACCAATGTGTAGCCTTTTGTGTTGTGAAATAAGGCTGCCAAAAGTTGAGGGGAAGGAGATGAATGAGATGCCCTTAGAACAGTTCTTGCCACACAGTAAGCTCTATCCATGTGAGTGTTAAATTGAAAATAGATAAAAATGTCTCATGGATCTCAACTGATCAATGCTGGAAGACTGGGTACATTCCACAAAATTGGACAGTTAAAGGACTTTCAGAAACAAAATTGAGGAGGCTTTCTTCTTTTTTTTCACCTTGAAGGAAAAGCATCCAGCTTAGTGTGCATATACATGTATGCATACATACATATATGCATGGATATGATGAGAGAGAAAGTTCAGACATGAGCACCAGAGCCATGCTTCACAAACTGGGGTCAAGTTTATTCTCCTTACCACTCCACCATGGGAAGGTGCCTGGCCCTACTGCACATGACCTCACTACACATGCAGTGTGCCGCCTGTGCCTCACCGTGGGAGTTTGACAGCACCTAGATTGCTCTGTGCCCTGTTCATTTAGATGACTCCACCACCAGCCACATGTCTGGAAGTTACACCAGTGCACACTGTTAAAACACTAAAGCATCGCCCCAGTCACCATACTTTCTGTAGTTCTCTCACCACTGCCTACCTGTAATGAGCCCTTCATGAACCAACCCCTATCCACAGTCCACACTCTGGGTTGCACAACCCAAGCGTGTCACCTGGCATTCTGGGCCTGACATGGGGACATTTTATGGGATAACGTGCATGATGGGCATGAGTCACTAAAAGATATATCACCAAATGAACATGAAAATGAAAAGTCACCTTTCTTTCCCTCTAAAGGGAAGGAACTAGATTTTGAATTATTTTTTTACCAACACAGATAGTTAGATGTTTAATTTATACACTTAAAAGTGATAGAACCAGCCTTCCAGAAGTTCTGGAAGAAAAATCTGCCGTGTGTTTCCTTCCCGGGCCGTGCTTGTGTGGTTGAATGACTGTGCAACTTCTCCCTGTGTAACGTAGAGTATTTCTCACGGTGATTCATATAAACATATTAAGATGAGCCCAGAAGACAGTAAATCCCAAAAACCAGAAGCTCAGTGAAATGAGGATGGCAGTGGCTGAAAATATTATGGTTCTAGCTAATGGTGAATGATAGAAGAACCCTTCTCTTTGAAAAACTAAAATAGACTTGCCCTAATCTGTTTGCCCTGCTGCCTTCTGGTGGTGATGGGAGGAGCGTGCTGAGGGACGGGGGTGGTGATGGTTTCTTTCCACTAATGGTTTCGTTATTTCACCCTCGAATGGCTCTTTCCAAGCCAGAAAGGAATATACAAGTCATTTATCACATAGAAAGAATCCATACGGCAAAATGAGAACATGTTGAGGGGGAAGTAATACAATATTTAGACTCCAAAATTGTATCTCCAGCAGGGATATTTGCAAAAACAATGAACAGATAAGCACACAAATGGATAGCTAATGGGGGGAGGTTTCTTGATGTTTACACACTCTAATCCTGTCCTGTGAATTGCAGCCGACCCCCTTGTTGTGGGCTGTACCTCATTTGGTCCTGTGTTCTTGCTCACAAATGCTGGTTTTCAGTTAATTAAAATGTACACCGGGGATCTTCCTCCTCCCCCACCTTTTGGCTTAAAAATACCATTTTATGGAAAACAGCAGCAACAACAAACAAAACCATTGTTTTAAGGATTTGATTCTGAAACATGTTAGCAGTTTATAATGACCTTTCTATATTTTGTCTGTTTTCATTTAACAGTTTCTTCCTGCACTGAGACTTCCTTATTTGAATGACTTCAACATTTTATGAGATTTTATGTGAGCAAGTGTTTGGTGTATCATTCTTATGGACTAGGAGGCCACCTTACCTGTAGGAAGATAATGCACAATTGGCTAATAGAGAACAACATTTGATGGCGTACTTTCCTTTCAAGGGCATGGTTATGATCAGGAGTTACGTAGTAAATGTTCAGGAGCTATTCTACACCTCTAGAGGCTTTCAGAGACAGGTTAATGATAGAGTTTAGTATTCCATAAAATATTCTTTGAATCCTGCCCTTTTATGGCATAATTGATATACTGACCATCAAAGGAAGAATGTACACCCAGAAATTAACTAGACACAAATAGGCTCTTCCTTTTAGGAACATGATTATGGGCAGAGCCTGGGAAAAAAAGAATCTGGGGAGGTAAGTGTCCATGTTGTCTTGCTGATAACTATTTTATGACTTCCAAACACATGCCACAGAAGGTCAAAGAAAGAGTATCATGTCCCCCATGTTCTTCTTTGGAAAGGTATTCAGGTTTGGGAAAACAATGGTGTTTAAAGGAGAGAAGAAGGGCTGTAGGTTTGGGGGATTCTGGCCTCTGGGAGGACGGCTTCCTTTCCCTCTTTAACAAACCTGATCATCTTGCTAGTGAAACCGTCTTAATGTCAAGTTTGGTTTAATGCTTTCCTAGAGAAATATGTCTGCATGCATTTATTCCTTGTGAAGCCATCCAAAAAGATTTAATTCTTTGGCAGTTATAATTTTGTGTGGTTTCTTTAATTGCTAATTTGTTTAAATGGCTTTTAGCTTTACAGTTTCCCTTTAGGAAATGTTACTTTCATTGCTAATTGCTAATTGACATGAGTCATAGAGATTGGAGGTACAGTATGTGGTACTGACTGGGTGGGGAGGCGACAAAGTGGGTGGGAAGGGTTACTATTGCACAGGCTACGGCAAAACAAATTTGGATCAAAACTAGGCTCCCGGCTAAAGAGGGGTGAATTTCACATGTACGAAGATACCTGCTTTGGAATTAGATTTGCCGAAAAGTTGTTTTGATTCACATCTTAAAATTAAAAGTAAGGAATGGGGAGATCAAACAAAACTCAGAGCCAGTCAAACTACTCAACATACTGAATACAAAAGCCTAGTGCAAGTTATCCTGTGTCCAGTCACACTTTTAGAGGTGGTTCCTGGCCGGTTGTGAAGTTCTTCTTCAGGGCTCTGGCTGATTTCTGAGCTCTTTCTCTCCCCATTCCCCCTCTTGACAGGTTTAAGGGAAACCACAGGCTCTGAGAGTGATGGGGGTGACTCAAGCAGCACCAAGTCTGAAGGTGCCAACGGGACAGTGGCAACTGCAGCAATCCAGCCCAAGAAAGTTAAGGGAGTGGGCTTTGGAGACATTTTCAAAGACAAGCCAATCAAACTAAGACCAAGGTCAATTGAAGTAGAAAATGACTTTCTTCCGGTGGAAAAGGTATGTTCGACAGTTTCTATTTGATTTCAACATAATGTGGAATATCCAGAAGTACGTTGTGGGGTTTGGTGCCGGAAGCTTCCAATTCCTCTTTTAGGATTTCCGTGTCCTCATGTACTAGCTGTTTGTCCTGTCTCCTTTTTTAGCTCTCCCTCTATGTGGGAACGACTTCCCTCGAAAGGCTCATGCTCTAGTTTGCTGCTTTCTTTCTTGCTGATCTCTCTAGGGAATGTTTCTCAGGATGACTTTTCAAATGGACCAGCACTTCTCTATCTGCTTCCCAGAAAAACCCCTTATTCCTGGACCCACCTAAGTGCATGACCCTGACACTTTTCAGACACTGTCCGGTCTCTCTCCTCTCCTTATACATTTCTCTAGTGCTTTGTGCTTGGGTGTGCTGACTGTGGTTCTGCACTAGAGTGAAGGAATTGTGCACCTTTTCTCTAAGAGTTAGTTGGAGATAATGTCAGACTGTTTAAAGGAAGTCTCCTGTGGGTGTGAATGATGGAGATGGCCTGTGCTGTGACTCCCTGCGTTGTTCCCTTCAGGAAGCTGGCTGTTTGCTTCTGCCTCTGGTTCTGGGCTAGCAAGAGGCAGGCAGCATGTTGCTGCTGAGTACGTGGTTACCACAGCAACACACCCAGAGCCCTCGCGCTTGTGGCTGCCGATGACGTCTACTGTGGTATACTTCTAAGCATTGTAGCCTTGCTTAGGAGTTGATAAATACCGTGGAATTTTCCAGATTATAATAAGCTACACTCGTGCTGTGCTTAAGGAATGTTTGTTAATTTGATCTACTGCTGAAATGTTTGCTTTGACGTCTGTGCCAGCAGATTTGGGGAATGGGGTATTGGCAACCTCTCTAATTCAGGTTTATGGGTGACTTTTAAGTGTTTTTGTTTGTTTGTTTGTTTTTGGTGGGATAATATTTTAAAGGTTGCATCATCTTCTGCAGCTGTAGGACATCCACCCCTCTACCCACCCTCAGCAACCTTGCCCAGTGTCAACATGCATTAGAAACAGAATCTGAAAAGGAAACTTTTCGAACACTAAATCCCTCTAGAGATGAGTCAGGCAGAAAGGGCAGATACCTAGAAATTAAAAACTGTTTCATTTAAACTCTTTTTTTTTTCAATGTTGAAGTTTCTTTCAGCCAGCATTGTTCCTTTTAGCAATCAATATATATTTTTCAAGATCTGAAAACTAGTGTCCCAGCTCTTGAGCTCACTTCTGTTTCATATGGTCACATTCAGATTCCCGTAAACATTTACAAAAGAGCAAGTCCCCATGTTGGAAAGGAACAATGGATGCAGTTTTTCTTCATTTTATTCAAGTGGTTGAAGTGAAAATGACCATTGACTCAGTCAGCAAACAGTTTATTCCTTTTGTTTGTTTTATGATTCCTGGCCTTTATCTTCTTCATGTAGGAGGACAGTGTGTGTGTGTGTGTATGACTTTAATTATTGCTATTAATATTAGTTTTAGCTACCAATAATAAATTGAATTACTGTTGATAGCAGTGTCAATGTCAAATATAATACTTGAAAGTTTTTATCCCAGTACATTTCTTTCCTGAACCTCAGAGCTGTCCAACTGCCTGCTTACTTCAATATCTCCACTTGAAGATCTTAAATTCATATCCATTTGCCTAAACCTGAACTCATCATCCTCCTCCAACTGCTCTACCCACAGCTTTCCCCATCTCAGTTGAAGGCAGTGCCATCTCCCACTCCTATTGCTCAAGACAGAAACCCTTAGGTTGTCCCTGACTCTTTCTCTCAGCTCTGCCTCCTAAGTGTGTCCATCATCCACCTAGGTCTCATCGCTTCCACTGCTCCTTCATAGTGATTTCTGCTTCTCCCCATCCCCCTACAGTTTAGTCTTAAGAGCGAAGCCAGGGAGAACCTTTGAAAACCCAAGTCACATCATGCTACTCATCTGCTCACACCCCTGCCAAGGCTTTCCTGAGAAAAAAAGTGGGACCCGATCCTCATTACTGCTGGGACTTCCTCCCCCACTGCTCTCCCTTCACTTTCTTCATTCTGGGTCCTTGCTCTTCCTCAGACATGCCATGCACACTCCTACGGGGGGCATTTGCTGCAGTGGTCTCCTCGGCCTGGGCCATTCTGCATCTACCTGCCCACTCGGCTGCCTCCCTTTCCTCCATGCCATCTTAGCAGAAACCTCACGCCGTCCCCCTTCCTGGCACTAAATATTTTGTTCTCTGTGGCACATACCATCTTCTAACAGATTTATTTTTGTTGTATCTATCACTTATTTGTTTACTAATCTATGTGCTTAGAACAGTTCATGGCACATTGTAGGTGCTCAATAAATATTGTTGAATGAATAATATTAAAATCTATGTTAATGCTGCACTTTAGAGATTACAGACATCTCTAGAATGAGAGTATTGGGTGAGATAATATAGCACTTGTATAGTTGAAAATATATCAATTGTATAGTTCACTGCACCTCTGTGAAGCAGAGAGTTGACTTACTGCATTGATATTGGTGCCATGAAGTGTTAACTTCATCAGACACACATATGTGTGTGCGCATGGGTGTTGAACATCCCTAATCCAAAATCTGAAACGCTGCAAAATCGAAACTTATTGAGGACCAATATGATTCTTAAAGTAAATGTTCATCAGAGCATTTTGGATTTCGGATTTTTGGATTAGGGATGCTCAACCTGGATGTATTCTGCTGATATTCCAGAATGCAAAAAGAAAAATTATTCTGAAATCCAAAACACTTCTGGTCCCAAGCATTTCAGATAGGGATATTTGACGTGTGTGTGTGTGTGTGTGTGTGTGTGTGTGTATGCATTTGTGTATGCATCTTGATTCCTGATTTGTCTGCAGAAAAACCATGTGCTGGAAGCTCCCTAAACCCATTTCTCATGTGGAGCCTCTGGGGAAAACATAAACTTCCCAGCCTGCTTTCTGGGTGTGGACAATTTTTACAACATCTAAGACATTTGAAACTATCTCCACCCTGTGTTGTTGGCGCCACGGATAGTTGCATAGATTTATGGATCCATCATGTTATTGTACAACCTGGCACAAGAGCCAATAAGTGTGATACTGTTTTATTAGCATACAACCTGGCTTTCATCACTTTTGAGATGGTTTTGTGTCTAAGATTTATGTCTAAGGAAGAAAGCTTCCTTTGAGAATTGAGCTCGTTGTTTTGATTTTTAGAAGCACAAATTGGATCTTGTGTGATAGCATTCAGTAGGTGAGGCTCAAGTAGGTCTCCTGCTCAGGCTGGGACAGTTGGCCTTCTGAAATGTCTGGCTTGATAACTTGGATGAGGGAAAAAGGGAATCTGACCATTATTAACAGATGTGAGCATCATATTATACTTTTCATTTGTGAAGTTTATTTATTTATTTTTGAAACAGAGTCTTGCTCTGTCACCTAGGCTGGAGTGCAGTGGCACAAGCTCGGCTCACGGCAACGTCTGCCTCCCAGGTTCAAGCGATTCTCGTGCCTCAGTCTCCTAAGTAGCTGGGATTACAGGCGCACACCACCACACCCAGCTTAATTTTTTTTTGTATTTTTAGTAGAGATGGGGTTTCACCATGTTGACCAGGCTGGTCTTGAACTCCTGACCTCAAATGATCCACCCACCTCGGCCTTCCAAAGTGTTGGGATTACAGGTTTGAGCCACCATACCTGGCTAAGTTTGTGAAGTATTAAGATCCACTTTTCTGAGTCAGTAGATAATCTTGTGCTTATCTTATATTTTAATCTATATTACCCTACCCAGAGTTAATGATTAGATTATATACCAGGAAGGATATTGCATAACATCCCTCCACCAACTGTGAATAAATAGTTCATGTAGGTATTCTTGCTTCTCTTATCAGGCTATAAGGAAGGATTCCATTTATGAATCTTTTAAATACCACCAAGTGGGTATGTCTCTGAATGATTTGTTGAATGTACCATTTAACTGAAATATTTATAGCTGAGATGATTTAATGTCTGGGACTTGCTTCCTATAGTCCAGAAGATGAAAGAGGGGAGCATAGAGGAGACGTTGATCATGAGTTGTTATTTGTTGAAACTGGATGGTGTATACATGGGGGTTCATTACACTCTATTTTTGTGTATGTTGGAAATTTCCCTTGAAATAGGTTAAATGGGGGGAAAAAAAGAACCTTGGAGAAACATGTACCATTTAAACCAAGCTCGGATGTCAGTATGTGCTGTATCAAAATAATGGAAAATGCTATGTGGCTAAAGATGAACCAAGTTTAACCTTAGAAAATTATAGGGCCATAGTACTATCGTCCTAGCTGATTGACCTCGGCAAAGTTGGCCTCAGCTGGGCCATCTGTAAAATGGGAATACTTTTTTTTTTTTTTTTTTTTACCTATCCTACCTCACAGAACTTAAAAAATACATACCTGAAAATACTTTCTAAATGTGACTCATTTCAGCTAGCATGTATTGAGTGCTCACTAATTATGCTCAGTACTGACGATATAGTGGTGAGGGAGACCACGTCACTGCCCTCAGGGAGCTACAGAAAAGTAAATAAACAATAATAATAGAGTATAGGAAATGCCATAATCAGGCTGAGAACACAGTGTTGTGCTGTAGGAGCCCTCAGGCATTGCAGGAAGTGGTGAGTTATTAGGGAGGCTCAAAGGTGTGTGTTCGTTCATGTGTGTGTTTACCAGCTTCTTACAGGAAGTGATGTTGAGGCTGAAAACCATGGGTCCAGTAGGCATAGAGTTATTAAGGTAGGGAGAGCAACATCTATAAATGCCTTGAAGGGTGAAAGAGATAGCACAGATGATGTGTAGAGGCTCCAGCAGGATGTGGGGAAAGAAGCAGGTCCCAGATCATGAAGAGTCTTGTGAGACTTATTAAGAAGTTGGACTTGATCTTGAGAGCAATGGGAAACTATCAAAGTGTTTTAAGCAAGAGAGTGACATGATCAGATAGGTGGTTTAGAGAAAGTATTCCAACTGCAGTGTGGGGAGTGGATTACAGAAGACAGGGTGAGTAAAATTCAAAAGAGGTAACAGAAACATACTGGCTTTCCTAATAAATAGCCCCCCACTCCAAATCTAGGTTCTAAACCAGTTAATTAGATGAGTGAGTGAATGGATAATCAAAGTATTTTGCTGATTTTTTTTCATTATAGATATCCAGTTGACCCAGCACTCTTTATTGAAAAGATCATCCTTTCTACACTGCACAGCCCTATCACCTTAGTCATAACCTAAGTGGCTATATATAAGTGGGCCTATTTCTGGACTCTGTTCTGTGGGTCTGTTTTTCCTTGTGCCCATTCTATGCTGTCTAGGTATTTATTCCTCTTCAAGATTACCTAAGTTATTCTTGGCCCTTTGTATTTTAATTTAAATTTTAGAATCAGTTTGTCAATCCCCCATCATCATCATCAAAAAAAAAAAAAAAAAAAAACCCTCCTGGAATTTTGATTGAGAGTACATTGAATCTGTAGATACTTTTGATGACAATTGGTACCTTTCTAATTCATGAACATGGTATATCCCTCTATTTGTATAGACCTTATTTTATTTTGTGAAATGTTCTCAAGCTGAACACTTATGATTTGTGATCTCGCTATGCATATGTTTTACTGCATGTCATTACTGATGAAGGCAAAGTTGGAAGATATAGATTAGTGTGAGAGACAAATGGGCCTGCCAGCTGATTCCCAGAATTAGACAGATTTGCCCACACAATCTCAGCAACATTGGACTAACTCAGGCCAATGTGAGATAGAAGAACCTGCCCCTTGAGGAACAGCACAGAAGGCTGACTTCCAAGGGGAGGAAAGATAAGAGCTAAGCTGAGCATGCCCAGTATATTTTTCTTAAATTCACCTATCAGATAAGTAATTTCACTCTCCCAGGGAAGGATACATAAAGGGGAAGAGAATGGCAGGAGTGTCTAATTGTGTCCAGAGAGCATCCATTTGAATTTCTTTACATAGAAGGGGACATCAAGGTAAGGGATGTTTTAACAGCTTGAACTATTGTCATGGAGGGAAATGGATGGTTTGGGGAAATATTTTGAAGATAGAATCAAGTTTGATAGTATGTGGGGGATAAAGAAGAGGGAGGACTTGAAGATGGTGCCTAGGGCAACTGGCTTAAGCAGCTGAGTACTATTTTCGGATTAGAGACACTGGAGAAAGAAGATATTTGGGGAGGAAGGACATGGGTTAGACTAGCTGGATTTGGAAGTTTCTTGTGGCACTGTATCAAGTAGAGGCATCCAGCAGGCAGATGGATAAATAAGTCTGGTGACTGGGAGAGAACTGTAAATGTAGGTTTCAGAGTCATCAGCCTAGAGATTGGGTTGAAAGACTCTGAGCAAGAAGGCAGCCCAGACAGGATTGTTTTCTCATGAGTGCAGCTGGTACCTCTGTCTCCCACCTGTGGACCTGAGAGGGAATTTCCTCATCAGGCTATTTTCCTGTGACCCCAGCCTGGCCCTACTCTCTTTTTCCAAACTCCTTCCCTTGTTATGAGTCACTTAGATGATCACTTCTGACCAACCACTTAAGGAAAGGAGTGTCAGGTATTACACATGGATAGGTAAGTTACAGATACTCGAGTGAGTCTCAGGACCTAACCTGACATGGCTTTATATAGAATAATGCTGGCTCTTTGGTGCCAGCGGATTCCATGTCCTAGCCCTTTAGGCACTACCAGTCTTGGCCGACTTAATTATTTGAAAAAGCAGTCTTTTTTGCCTTGCTGGAAAAGAGATTTCTAAACTTCATGGTTTACCAGGTTGGTTGTTTACTGGATTCCCTACAGATAAATCTTTCAAGAAGCTTCTTTCCCATGGTCTTCCTGTCTTAGCTGATTTCCATTAGTGACTTCTGACATCTCTCTCTTGAATTCTGTCTACACTTTCTAAAAGGTGTTGTGTTTGTAACAGTCTCTTTTTCAACTCTTGTCATCTTGAATCTCATTTATAGAATTATAGTCACCCAAGTTAATGCCTTTATGGTATCCACATTGTAGCTTTCACCTGTGACAGATAATTAGAATTAAAATTGTGTATAAATGAGAGTCACTAATCAAGTTTTTAATTAGCCAAATTACAGTAAGAGAATTTAAATATTTTCATATGTATCCCAGGTAGTCTTTTTTGTATTTAATTTTTCTGGGTACATAATAGGTGTATGTATGGGGTACATGAGACGTTTTGATACAGGCATGCACTGTGAAATAAGCACATCATGGAGAATGGGGTATCCATCCCTCAAGCATTTATCCTTTGAGTTATAAACAATAAAATTATACTCTAAGTTATTTTAAAATGTACAATTAAGTTATTATTGACTATAGTAATCCTGTTGTGCTACCAAATAGTGGGTCTTATTCATTCTTTCTATTTTTTTATGTATCCATTAACCATCCCCACCTTCCACCCAGCCCCCACCCAGGTAGTCTTTTTATCCATTCTAGTAAAAATGTATTAAGCTGTATAATCATATAAAGTTAAAACATGTCAATAAAGTGATGATCTTTGTTCCTTAAAAATGAGAGATCTATGTTCTAATCCTTTGAAGACTAGAAATAAGCTCTACAGACCTCCAGGAGCTAATGAGATATACTCTTTGACTGATTAAACACCAGGGTCAAAACCTTGTTGTGATTATCTGAGACCTAGAGTATTGGCTGTCCCTCATTTTGGTTGAAAAATAAGATGGTGTCTCTTGAGTTGTTGGAAAACCTGTGGTTTTTAATGAGCAGATGGTGTTAAGATGCCCACTGGTTACCTGGGTTGAATGAAGTGTTTGGGATTTTCAGACATTCTCCATGATGTGCTTATTTCACAGTGCGTGCCTGCATCAAAACATCTCATGTACCCCATAAATACACCTATTATATACCCACAAAAATTAAATAAAAAAAAAAATAAAGAAGACTACCTGAGATACATTTTCAGACTTTGGCTTCTTTCTCCTCAGAGTATCTCTGTTTTGTTTCCTGATCTGGAAAAAGTAAGGAAGGAGGAGGGGAGTTGGTCAGGAAAGGGAAACAGAAACAGTGAACCAGTATTACAGGATTATTCTTTGTCATGTTGGGTGCTGCTTTCTGTTTTGTATATGTTTGACGTGAACTTTCTAAAACACTCAGCCTAGCGTATTGTCTAAGAAATATTTAGTTGCGGCCCGATTGTCACCAAGAATCATGTTCCCAGAAGGTTTTCAAATTGCGTTTTTAAAAGTATAGTGGTTGGCCGGGTGCAGTGGCTCAAGCCTGTAATGTCAGCACTTTGGAAGGCTGAGGCGGGTGGATCATGAGTTCAGAAGATGGAGACCATCCTGGCTAACACGGTGAAACCCCGTCTCTACTAAAAATACAAAAAAATTAGCTAGGCGTGGTGGCATGTGCCTGTAGCCCCAGCTACTCAGGAGGCTGAGGCAGGAGAATCGCTTGAACCCAGGAGGAAGAGGTTGCAATGAGCCGAGATTGTGCCACTGCACTCCAGCCTGGGCGACAGAGCGAGACTCCTTAAAAAAAAAGAGAAAAAAAAAAAGTATAGTGGTTATTAAACATGGAGGACAGATAGCCCAGGTTCAAATCTCAACTCTGCCTCTTCCTGGGACAAGTTACTTAACCACTCAGTGCTTTTGATTCCTCATCTGTAAAATTAGAGTAACAAGAGAATCTACCCCAGAGGCTTGTTGTGAGGATTAAGTAACATGTAATGGTTAGAGAAGTGCCTGGCACATAGTAATCACTTGATTAACGTTAGTTATTATTGTTGTCCTTATTGTTATTAAAGTCGAAAGAGTACCTATAAATGACAGTACATTTTCCAGGGTTATTTCTTTATTGTTTATTTATTTTTTATTTTATTTTATTTTAATTTCGAGGCAGGGTCTTGCTCTGTCATCCAGGCTGGAGTGCAGTGGCAACCTCTGCCTCCTAGGTTCAAGCAATTCTCTTGCCTCAGCCTCCTGAGTAGCTGGGATTATGGGTGTGGGCCACCATGCCCGGCTAATTTTTGTATTTTTAGTAGAGACGGGGTTTCACCATGTTGGCCAGGCTGGTCTTGAACTCCTGACCTCTGGTGATCCACCTGCCTCAGCCTTCCAAAGTGCTGGGATTACAGGCATGAGCCACTGTGCCTGGCCTCTTTAATTTTTTATTATGGCAAATTTCAAACTCCAAGAAGTACAATGGAATTTTGCCATATCTGTGTTGGCTGTTTGTTTCACATCACCAAGTCTTAAATGTCAGCTGCTAGAAAGTAAGTGCCATAATTTGGGACCTTGTCTGTGTTAGTCACCATTTACTGTTTATGAAAATAGTTGTTAAATGATAGTTGGCCCTCAGTAAATATTTGTGGACTGGATGAATGAAGATAGTGTTTTGTGCTAATCCAATTCTGGTTGGGATCTGCTTGTGGTCTAGCTAAGATTCACTCTTCCATTTGTTCATTAATTCACTCATTCATTCATTCACTGAAGCTTTATTGAATGCCTTTTATGAATCAGCAGTGTGAAGCTTTATTGAATGCCTTTTATGGATTAGCAGTGGTAGCTCTGGGATTTCTATGTAAATGAACAAAGGGGTGGCAATCCATTTGGAAAGGGATTGGCTAAATGGCATGTCTAGATGTTTTATTTGCATAGTAAGTACAGTTTTTTTTACCTGACAGGTTATTTATTTGGGGTGGAGTAGGTCTGGTGTGGTTCATCTGAATGGAGTTAACACCTCCTGCCCTAAGTCACACCTTGGATCAGCTGTCATATACAGGCTTCTCATTTAATGCTTTGGATTGTCCCTACATTGGAGAGAAGGGGGTATGTATAAAAGTCATTATAATGTAAGGGGAAAGACTAGCAGAGGCATGTCCAAAGCATCAATGAGAATAGAAAGGAAGAAACTACTAACTTTCCTTCAGGTCAAGAAGGAAGGGATGGGGTATCCTGAGTCTCTTTTTAAGGAAAGTGGTATTTGAGCAAGGTGTTAAAAGATGTTGGGAATTCGTGGTACTAGCAGTGTGTGTGTGAACAAGGAGAGAGCATGAGTATATTGAAGGAAGAGGTGGGTTAGGCTGGGGTGCAGGGGCCGTGGTGGTGGTAGTGGAGGAAGTGGGCAGCTGAAGGGGAGGCAGTGCCTCTTCCTGCAGGGCTCTGCCAGCCCACTCACAAGCTGCCCTTCTTCTGGTTGGGCGGGCAAGTTGGTGAAGGAGTTCAGTTGGGCAGCAGCGTGATCAGATTTATACTTTAGAGAGATAACTGGGGAGGTGCCGAGGAATGTGGACTGGAGATGGGAGAGGAAGTAGCTGGGAGACTTGCCAGCCCCAGGGCTCCGTGGTTGATGACTAATTGGCCAGGCACCAGGAACTTCTAGTAGCTCTTGGAAAGGGGCAGATGGGCCCACCTCATGCACACTCTTTAAGCTGGATCGCCGTTGCCTGGGTTGGCAGCAACACTGACAGAAGAGCCAAGTTTCCTTTCAAAGAAAATTCTTTTGTGTATTTTGGGAATGAAAAAGCCAGAAGTCAGCATTCTACTATCTTCATTAATAGATAGGCTAAGAAGATAGAGACAATTTTTAAATTTTAAGTTGAGAGGGCCTTGTTAAATAGATTTACATGATATACACATGGGCATAAACATGTATGACTATAAGTCACAGATATTTATTGTGATTGTTTATTTATATATACCTTTACATTCAGCAGGTTTACCTTTCTAATTAGTTTTTTAATCAACTTTTAATTTTAGAGTAGTTTTAGATTTATGGAAAAGTTGTGAAGATAATAGAGTTCCCACATACCTTACACCCAGCTTCCTCTTTTGTTAACATCTTGCATTAACATGGTACATTTCATATTATCTTTTTTTTTTTTTTTTTTTGAGACAGAGTCTTGCTCTGTCGCCCAGGCTGGAGTGCAGTGGCACAATCTCGGCTCACTGCAACCTCCGCTCCCCGCCCCCGATTCAAGCAATTCTCCTGCCTCAGCCTCCTGAGTAGCTGGGATTACAGGCACCCGCCACCACGCCTGGATAATTTTTGTATTTTTAGTAGAGACGGGTTTTCACCATGTTGACCAGACTGGTCTTGAACTCCTCACCTCAAGTAATCCACCCACCTTGGCCTCCCAAAGTGCTAGGATTACAGGCGTGAGCCACCATAGCTGGCCCATATTATCATTATTGACTAACGTCCGTGCTTTATTCAGATGTCCTTAGTTTTTATCCAGTGTCCTTTTTCTGTTCCAGGATCCCATCTAAAATACCACATTCAGATTTCTCATCTTGTTAGGCTTCAGCAATTTCCCAGACTTTCTTTATTTTTGATGACCTTGGCAATTTTCAGTTTTGTAGAATGTCCTTAAATAAGCATTTGTCCGAAGTTTTTCTCATGAGTAGATTGGAGTTGTGGGTTTTTGGGAGGAAGGACACAGAGGTGAAGTGCTCTCATTACGTCATATTAATTCCATACTTATCGATATAGATGTTAACCTTAGTCACCTTGGCTGACGTAGGTGTTAGTCAGGTTTCTCCACTAGAAAGTTCTGTTTTTTTCCCTCTTTCCATACTTGACTCTTTGGAAAAAGGGTACTCTGTGCCCCTCCCACTTAAAGAGTGGGGAGTTTCACTCTACCTCCTTGAGGGAGGAGTATCTAAAGAAATGATTTGGAATCCTTCACAGGAGATTTGTTTATTCGCCTCCATCCTAGTTGGGTTTTGATAAGGTAATTTTTTATCTGTTCTCTGAATTCCAAATGCTAATTCTGTAGCAATTGTATTTGTCATTTACCACCTAGTGACATCACCTATATTTGTGTGTATATGTGATAAGTAAACAGATTTATGTCTTATTTACCCAAGGAGACTGTAAATTTCTTGAGGACTGGGACAGCATCTTATGTAAAGCCCCTTACAGAGTTGGATACAGTGTAGGCAGTTAATAAATATTAAGCAAATAGTTTTTAAATTAGTTTAATTAAAAATTTAAATATTGACCATAATTAACTGAAACAGGTCATCAAAGTCTAAGTATATGAGAAATGTGGTAAGATAAGGATACTATTTACTTGGCATCCTGATTTGTGAAATTATCCTGAACTTGTAATTGTGGCTAATATGATATTTACTGTGTGCCAAGCACTTTTGTAAGTACTTTACAGATATTATTTAATCTTCCAGACAGCCCTATAGGTTGGTGCCATTATCCCCATTTTATAGATAAGGAAACTGAGATGAACAAAGGTTGAATAAGTTGTTCAGGATCACAAAGCCAGGAAGTAGCTCAACTGGAATTTTGATCTCAAACACTCTGGCTCCAGAGTTTTGAACATTTAACCACTGCGCTCTAGATTCATTGAAGTGGCGATTAAAATGGTATCTCTTTTGGGGGAAAGAACAAGATTGTGATTTAAATATTTCATTCCAGCCTGTTAGGATACTCCTGATGACATGGCAGCAATCTTGCTGTATTTTTCCTAGGGGAAGTATTTCCATAAAGCCACGGCTGTTTTTCCTTCTTCAGTTTGTGTGTGTGCGTGTGTGTGTGTGTGTGTGTGTGTGTGTGTGTGTGTAATCTTTGTGTAATGCAACTAATTATATTTGCTTAAAATACAGGCATGTTCATGATTGGTATGTCATATACAGACTATATTCTAGATATCCCTCACTCTCTAGCCATATGATCTGTTGAAAGATAGTGGGCTTTTTATTTCTTCTCTGGCATTTTTAAACAGAAGTGATCACTAGGTCTTGCCAAATAAACACTCCCTCAGTGTGTTCCTTGTCCAAATGGTCACACCTGGGGGCCCCAGAAGGGAGCCCAGATTGTAGCAGCAACATAGGCGAGGGAGGAGGACTTCTCGCGAAGCCACCCAAGCCATGAATCGGCCCTGGCTTCCTGAACCATAAACAAATGCGAGCTTTGTTCTCCCCATTCCTCGTTTGGTCCCAAGTATGACTCAGGGTTAGGCTGGGTCCTGAGGCTCAGTGCTGTTGGAAGGAAGTGGGAGGATTCCAGGGGAGTTCTGGGACCTTTTCAAACTGAAGAGAGGAGGCTGGCTGCATCATGGGAGAAGAGGTATTCCTTTTTTAATTTTATTTTATTTTCTTTTTTGCTTTTAGAGTTGTAATAAATCCACTTAACCTGTATCTTATCTGTATATAACATTTTGTAGCAAGACTGGGTAATGGGTTTGCATTAGTGGGTTGAAACAATGTGTGTGCCAGCTAGGATCCCACAGAGGGGAGCTATGGATAAGCTGAGGAGGAACCTATCGAGTATACGGATTATTTGCTAAAGCTGAATGTTACTCTGGAGCTATTTAGCTGTTTTAATCCCTCCTGCTTTGGTCAATTTGGCCATTAATTTTTACAGATGTTTCCAATCTCTCTGTGTCTTGGGTTTTCATGTGCTCATATTGCAGAGAGAAATTTAGATGGGCAGTTTGCACAAGCAGTAACTGTTACACCATATCACAGAGATGTTTAGCAATTACAGATGTTTGTGCAGTAAACAAATCCAGCTTGCTTTTCAGGTTAGCTTAGGAGAGAAGGGTATGTCCATGCAGAGCAAGCCAGCTGTGGGGCGTTTCACTCTTGAGGGGCACCGACATTTGGAGTTTTCTTTGTGAGTGGAGCAGCTGTGAGTACTGACTTCTGGGTGCTGTTGAACTGCTTTTTTATGATAGAGGTAAAGATATTTGGCTAGTTTGTAGTGCTGGGCATTTATAGGTATGTACTCATGTATAGAGAAAAATTAAGACACTAAATTATTTTGATTTTCTAAAAGTTTGCTAGAAATAAGTGGTCTTTTTTTTCTCTGTGAGTTGTTCATATTTGTCTACCTAAAAGCAGAAGTCTGTCATTTTCCAAACACAAAATTCCCTAAATAAACCACAGGATAAGTAAGGCTTAATGTGTGTCATATGTCTTGCATATCCCTGTCTCTCATTGAAAAAAATTTTTAAGGGGGGAATTGATGAGGTCTATAAAATATGTCCCTTTATGTCTTTTTCTATTGGCTTTAACTTATACTATTTTCAAAATTACAAAAAAAAAAAAAAAAAAAAAGCGTGGCGAAAAGGAAACACATTGTTTTAACTTATCATTTTAAGAGTAGGGGAACTTCTTGAAAGGTTTTTAAATGGCATCTGTTGCTTGCCTAGAAAGGAGGACAGAGGCAGATATATGAGGAGAGTGCTGTTTAGGGGTTGGCTAGAATAAAAATATATTCGTAGGAAATGACTCGAGAGGATTTTCCTAGGGAAAGATAGCTTATGTTTGCTGATCTTATGCTGGATGTCTTTGTTCTGAGTTCTGATGAGTAGAAATCTGAATGAGATATTTATATGCAAAATTAAGATGGTGAATCTTCCTTGGGGAAATGAGTGAAAGCATGATTGATTATAAGGTGTGAAAAACATGGAAAACTCTCAGCAGCTAGGGCCTGGAGATGGAAGAGGAATGGTAACCCCTGGGGGGCCTGACAAGTTTTGCCTTGGCCACATGATGTCTGAGCTACTTGTTGCACTGGTGAGTGCTCCCTAAACCCTGTGCTTGTTTGTTTCTCAAAATGGAAATAGCTCTGTTACTTTTCTCATTACAAGAGCTCTTTGTAATGATAATAGTAATAATAATAATAATTCTTCAAAGTTGAAGACTACAAAGAAATAAAATAGAAATCACCCTCAGCCAGGTGCAGTGGCTCATGCTTGTAATCCCAGCACTTTGGGAGGCTGAGGCAGTTGGATCACTTGAGGTCAGGAGTTTGAGACTAGCCTTGGCAACATGGCAAAACCCTGTCTCTATGAAAAATACAAGAATTAGCTGGGTGTGGTGGCATGCACACCTGTAGTCCCAGCTACTCGGGAGGCTGAGGTGGGGGAATCACCTGACCCTGGGAGGTTGAAGCTGCAGTGATCTGAGATTGTGTCACTGCACTCCAGCCTGGATGACAGAGTGAGACCCTGTGTCAAAAAAAAAAAAAAATTACCCACAATCCTATCATTCAGGAGCAACCATAGTTAACATTTTTTATGTATCCTTCCAGACTTTTTTTTTTGAAAGAGTCTCACCCTGTCGCCCAGGCTGGAGTGCAGTGGTGTAATCTCGGCTCACTGCAACTTCCACCTCCCAGGTTCAAGCGATTCTGCTGCCTCAGCCTCCTGAGTAGCTGGGACTACAGGTGCCCGCCACCATGCCCGGCTAATTTTTGTATTTTTAGTAGAGACAGAGTTTCACCATGTTGGCCAGGCTGGTCTCGAACTCCTGACCTCAGATGATCCATCCGCCTTGGCCTCCCAAAGTGCTCAGATTACAGGTATGAGCCACCACACCCGGCCTCTTCCAGACCTTTTTTTGAGCCTGAATATGCATGCAGTACACACATCACTCTTCATTCAATAATGAAGTCATATCAAATGTTGCCTGTTTTTAAAAACTTAATATACTGTGGGACCCCTTTTGCTGTCAGATAGCCTCATGATTTCCCTAGGGTCTCTGTCCCTTGTAGAGATGCAGCACCATTTGTTGAAGCAATCTCCCAAGGATAACTATTTAAGTTGCTCCCCCATTTTTAACATTAAAGACAACGTTCTTGTATATCCATCGTTGTTTCTTCCCTGATTATTTCCTTAGGCTGAATTTTTAAGAGAGGAATTTCTAGGTTAAAGGTCAACTTAATTCTGGCTAGTTTTGTTTTTAATGAAAATAATTCAAGTATATGGTAAAAGAAAGAAAGAAAGAAAGAAAGAAATCCCAACAGAACAAAAGTAAGACTTTCTGAATCCTATACACTTAACTTTACTTCCTGGTGGAAATCATGGTAAAAGTTATATGCACTCTTGTAGATATGTGGAATTGGTTTTTTATTGTTGTAAAATATATATAACATCCTAAATTTTACTACCTTTACCATTTTATGCTTTGTTTTGTTTTTTGAGACAGAGTCTCACTCTGTCACCCAGTCTGGAGTGCAGTGGTGTGATCACAGCTCACTGCAGTCTTGACCTCCTGGGCTCCAGTGATCCTCCTGCCTCAGCCTCCCGAGTAGCTGGGAGTACAGACATGAGCCACCATGCCTAACTGACTTTTTTATTCCTTTTTTCTTTGAGATGGAGTCTCTCTCTGTCGCCCAGGCTGGAGTATAGTGGCGTGTTCTTGGCTTGCTGCAAGCTCCGCCCCCCGGGTTCACGCCATTCTCCTGCCTCAGCCTCCCGAGTAGCTGGGACTACAGGCGCCCACCACCATGCCCGGCTAATTTTTTGTATTTTTAGTAGAGACGGGATTTCACCGTGTTAGCCGGGATGGTTTTGATCTCCTGACCTCGTAATCCGCCTGCCTTGGCCTCCCAAAGTGCTGGGATTACAGGCGTGAGCCACTGTGCCTGGCCTTTTTATTCCTTTTGTAGAGACAGGGTCTTACCATGTTGCCCCCAGACTGATTTTGAACTCCTAGCCTCGAAGGTTTCTCTCACCTCAGCCTTCCAAAGTGCTGGGATTACAGGCATGAGCCACTGTGCCTAGCCACCTTAACCATTTTTAAGTGTGTAGTTCAGTGATATTAAGTACATTCATATATTTGTGTAACCATCATCACTATCCATCTCCAGAACTTTCTCATCTTGCCAAAATGAAACTCTGTACCCTTTAAACAATAACCTCCCATGCCTCCTATCCCTGACTTCTGGCAGCCACCTTTCTTCTTTCTGTCTCTATGAATTTGACTAGGTACTTCACATATGTGGAATCCTGGGATATTTGTCCTTTTATGACTGACTTATTTCACTTAGCATGATGTCTTCAAAGTTCATCCATGTTGTGGCACATATCAGAATTTCTTTTCTTTTTAAGGCTGAGTGTTATTTCATTCTATGGATATAATTCATTTTGTTTATCCATTCATCTGTTGATGGACATTTGGGTTTTTTCTATCTTTTGGCTATTGTGAATAATGCTACAATCTTCATTGCCATACCAATATTTGTTTAAGTTCTTGCTTTCAATTATTTTAGATATATCTCCAGAAGTAGAATTGCTGAATCATATGGGAACTCTGATTTATATTTTTTGGGGGAACTGCTGTACTGTTTTCTACAGTGGCTGCATTGTTTTACATTCCCACCAGCAATGCATGAGAGTTCCAATTTCTCCATGTCCTCACCAACACTTGTTATTTTCTGTTTTTTTTTTTTTTCTTGTAGCCATCCTAATGGATGTGAAGTGGTATCTCACTGCAATTAGAGTTGGTGTTCGTGTTGCCTGTCACTGAGGGGGAAGGAAATTATTATTATTCTCATCTTGAAATGATGAGTTGGGAAACAGTCTTAGAATCACCATTAACTAGCTGATCAGTCATGTAATCTGAAGAGACTACAAATTGCTTAAAGGAAGAACACAGCCCCACTGTTCACACAGCCCCAAAGAAAAAAATGAGTGGAGTGCCCAGGTAGTTACTTGGTTTCAGAGGTTTAATGGTGACCAAGACTGCTGCTTTTCATGTTGCCCAATCCACTTACCTGAATCTATAGTCAAAGGTTTACTGGAGAGTAGATTTAAAACAGTTATCTTGAAAAAAGATGAATTTATCTTTTGTGCAACTGTTATTAATAATTCTAAGCAATGGTATGTGATTCATCTTATGTGGTGGATAAAGCTAGCTTTGTGATTGATTTTTTTTTTTTCCTCTTCACCTTGTACTCTGGAATTCCTTAGGGGTAGAAAATGAAAGTCCATTTTTTACAAATTATTTGCTGAATCGTTTATGTAATAATTCAATTGGTAGCCTTTAGTGGAGTGTACTAAAGTCTAAGTATTTAATTGTGACCCTCTTTTGTTCTTTACTTGTATTAATAATTGTTTTCATAATATTTATATCCTGAAGTATGCAGATGCATTTGGTTCCTGAAATCCAAGGTTTTAAAAATTTGAGTGGCCATTAAAAATATCGTGTCTTTGTACATAGCTGTCTTTTTCTCTCTGATATTCTCACTAGTTGTAAAATGATATTCTAGCCAACTGGGTTTCGGTGGGATGGAATGAGTTTAATGCTATATAAAAACTGGCAACTTTAAAAGAAGCTATCCAGCTTACTTTGACTGCATGGTGGTGTGTCTTTTCTTACATTTAAAGAATTTAGATCACAGAGATCAGTCAGTCAGCAGCCTGTTTTGTACTTCTCTGTGGCATTGGAGGCCATTTAAAAGCTACAGGATGACAGCCTTATTCCCAGCTCAGGCTCTTAATGTTGGAGGCTAGATCCCAAATAAATGTATAGCCATAAATGCTCTAGAAACAAATTGAAACATCATAATAAACCTCTAATAGATATTACACCTCTAATAGATATTTTTTTCTCTCTCTAAACCCGACCTATAAAATGAGCAATTCACAAAATAAAAGTGTGCTGGAATTGCCTCTAAAAGACACTTCTTTATCAAAAGGCCATCCTCAAGCCATTTTACGAATGCCCTGTGACTTAGAAGTGTCACCTCAATTAAAGTTATCCTTGAACTCTTAGGAATCAAATAGGCATGGTTTGGTAAAGTGAAGGCAGAAAGTTGAGGTCTGTATCACTCAGAAGTTGTATTTCTGTTTTGTCATTTAAAATGAGGAAAGTAGAAATGATAAAGATGGATTTACTGCCTCATTTTCTTTTTCTTCTTTTACTTGCTAAGATTTTTCACCCACCAGTGACTTTAATATATTTTGCTCCATTTGTTTTGGTAACATCTGCTCAATCTGTTCTTTTTATTTTGAATTCTTAGTTGGGTTCTCATTTTCTCTCTCTATTAGAAGCAGCTTTTCTGGAACTTCTTGGGTACCTTTTCTAGACTATTCACAAAGTCGATAACAAGAGGAGTAATTATGTAAAAAGTGTCAATATTTTTAGATCCTAGAGTGGTCCAAAACTGTCCTCTTGATGTAGTGCTTAGCATTGTCTAGTTACTACATTGGAAGAACAAGATGCCTTGTATATTTTAAGTGTCTAATCATGTATTTATTTTGCCTCAAACCCTGTTACTCCCTTTACATTCAGGCATTGTTAGAAGCAGAGAAAGTAGACGTACAATACTGTTGTTTTTTTCAATTCAGAAGAGGCTAAAACATTATGAAGCTGGTAACTCTATGCCCACACATGGAAATAATCTGCCTGAGCAATTCCTGTCACAATATCAATTTGCAATAGAGGTGAGCAGAATGTAATTCATGGACAACCTTGCTGTACTTTCCAGTGAAGGGTTATAGGATCTCTGACATTTTGGTATGATTTTTGTATGCAGTGCCCAAGATTTCAAGCAACTCTAGGTTTCTATGATCTTTAGTCATAGGTCATTTGGCAGGAGAGGAGAAAAGTGGTCTGGATAAGAGATGAAAAGGGGTCTTGAGAAAATTAATGAGACGCTGAAAGAGATACAGCTGGGTCAGGGAGTGATCACTAAGTTTCCAAGTAATAAAATTTGTTCTGTGGGGCCGTAGAGCAGCAGTGTGTTTGTGCGTAGCCCAACCCTGACTTTTCTGTATCAGTTGAAGATTGGGAGTTGATCATCTTGGCATGAAATTGAGTGGCTAGAAAGAAGTAGGGGTAGTATCCTAGGGGGTGATGACATAAGGCAGTGACGATGGTTAAGAAATTAGAAATCAGGAGTGGTAGAGAAACGGTGGTCATTGCAGTAGAGAGAGACGAGTAAACGGAGTCCATGAGGAAATATATTATGTAGGATTTGACAGTTGACTGTTCTCTGGTCTCTCTGGTGACTGAGAGAGAGGAGCCCCATTGATTGATTGATTGATTGAGAGAGGGTCTTGCTCTGTTGCCCAGGTTAGAGTGCAGTGACATGATCATGGCTCATTGCAGCCTCCTCGACCTCCCAGGCTTAAGCAATCCTCCTGCCTCAGCCTCCTATGTAGCTGGGACTACAGGTGTGCACCACCATGCCCAGCTAATTTTTAAATTTTTTGCAGAGGTGAGTTTTTGCCACATTTTTCAGGCTGGTCTTGAACTCCTGGCGTCAAGTGATCCTCTTGCCTTGGCTTCCCAGAATGCTAGGACTACAGGCGTGAGCCACTGTGCCCAGCAGGGAGCCCCATTTAACTTGAAGCATGGTGATCAGGTTGGAAATAATGGAGAAGTAGCCAGTAATAAGGGTCGATAAACTATTCATTGTCCTATGGGGGTGAGTATTTGGAAATCTTTTACTGAAAGTCCCTATAAATTTGGGTAGATAACCAACCGAAACCTTTATGTTTGAACTAGATAAAATGTAATATCTCAGGAGTAGGGAATGTGTTGTCAATTCCAACAGTACCGTTCCTGATCTTTGTCTTCCTTTGTCACCATGTTCCATGAATCTGTATTGTGTTTTCTCTGTGCAGAGCCTATAGCAGGTCTTTGTGGAAGGCACAAAGAAGAATTGCTGCTCTCCGGAACTTATAAGTGGAGAACATTGAAATGAACATTCTGCATTGTAATAGAAAAGGACAAGGAATTTCTCAAGACCAGAAAAATGTATCAATTGGGATATTTTACTGTGCACATTGTCTTCCCTACTCTTCTTAAAAAAAACCAAAATATCCCTCTTAAAAAATAACATAACCACAAAAAGCACCATTTAAGAAGCACATGATTAAAATAGGTGATTTCATGTTTTGTTTTGTTTTTCAAATGAGGATTTTCTTTTGCATTTTTTGTGGCTTGGTGCATTTGTGTGTATTACAGAGAAAGCAGAAAATAATGGGGAAATATTTTAGTACAGGAAGATGAGAACATGCAAAATGAATGATGAAAGACTTACCATTTATTCAGATAATAAGGATTTAATTTGCCTAAAACTCAGGCATCTTAAAAGAGAACTTACAACCCTAAGACTCCTGTTCCTCCCAAGACTTGCTATTAAACTGAAGTTAAAATGAATGAACGAATGAATGAATATGAATGACTGCCAAGTACAGACTATATTGACCTTTTGCTTCACCAGACCGGAATTTACTCTACAAAAAGTTTCATCTTAACTGCATTTACTGAATCTGTCCCCACCCCAAACTTGAATCCCATTTTTTAAAAAAAGTCAGTCATGGTTTTTGAAGTCAGCAAAATCAAAGTATGTTCATGTTAAGTGGAGATGCTTGTCAAATAGCTGAGAAATGAAAGTATCTGTGAAATCTGTGTAATTTTAAAATTATGATATACTTAAAGTAAATAGTTCTAAGAGTAACAAAAAAAAAATGGAACCTCAAAATTTGGGGAGCCTGGTTTTCATCACACTTGTTTTTTCTCCCACTTGAGAAACTGTAATTACTTTGATTTGTGTTTCAAAAGAATTTTTACTTACGAAGAACTAGAGAACTGCTAGAAAACTGAACAATTAAGCTATGGATCCTATGCAAATAGATGACAACCTTTAAATCAATACTTCTTCAAATACTGGGAAATGAGGAATCTATAAGCATTATCCTTGAGCATATATGAAAAACGTTACAAAGTGAAGTTAACTCTTTTTTTCAGTCCCTTACAGATGTATGAATAAGGAATTCATGGGTTTAATTAGAAGACCAGGAAATATGTTTTTGAGTTTGAAAACATTTGATACAATGTCTCAATACTTTATGTGGATCAGCATGAATTGGAAATTACTTTACATCGTCTACTTAGTCACAAAGATATTAACTGTAAAAAACTATAAGTAAAGGGTGATGATAAATGGCAGGGAATATTCTATATGGGTGGTGTCTTTCGAATTACTGTCATGACTCATTTTACATCTGATGTTCTTAACGTCCTTACTAATAACTTGGAAAAGAAAATATAATGACACACGAATGAAAGCTGCATGTGATTTCTAGTTGGGAGATGTTGCAAACCAAATCAGACCTTATGGAAAGACATCAATAATGTGGAGGGGTAGAACATCATTTTTCACTACCTCAGTGTATGCTATTTTCTTAGAACTTTATTTTTTCTGGCCGGGCGCAGTTGCTCACGTCTGTAATCCCAGCACTTTGGGAGGCCGAGGCAGGTCGATCACCTGAGGTCAGGAGTTCAAGACCAGACTGGTCAACATGGTGAAACCCTGCCTCTACTAAAAATACAAAAATTAGCTGGGCATGGTGGCACACGCCTGTAATCCCAGCTACTCAGGAGGCTGAGGCATGAGAATCGTTTGAACTCGGGAGGCGGAGATTGCAGTGAGCCGAGATTGCACCACTGCACTCCAGCCTGGGCAACAGAGTGAAACTCCATCTCAAAAACAAACAAACAGAAAAAAAAAACTTTATTTTTTCTGATTATAAAAGTAGTAACTATTTTGTAGAAACACTAAAAGTAAAAAAAAAAAAAAAGTAAAGAGCTAAAAAGCACTGATAACTTAATCACGCTGGGGCAATCCCTGTTAACTTTTTAAAATATTTACTTTCAGTCCTTTTACCATACATTTTTAACTGGTTGAGATCATATCACACACATAATTTTTTCCACACACATAACTTTGTATCTTTTCCACTTAGCATTATATAAAATTTCCCATGTCATTACAAACTTTTTGTAAACATCCCTTTGAAAGGCTGTGTGTAATGCTCGGTTTTAAGGCTCTAGATACATAGAGGACCAGATCTGGGAGAACTGGAATTTGGTGGTTGCGTGAATTCCCATCAACATTATGTTTAAATCTACCATGTTATAGCTGAGAACGCAACATTTTCTTTACAACATAAACATAAAAATACCGTGGGAAAGCAGTTTGGGCTTGTGGACTGCATAGAAGTAGGCATTCTGCAAAGACTTGTTGAATTAATGTACTCCCTATAGGATCTGAACAGGATTCCAGTTCTCCCTTCCTTACTTATCTTGAAAGAAGCCTTTAAGAGAAGCCTTTGGCAGGAGGCCTGGCCAATTCCAGGTAAAGGACTATGAATTCAGCTTTTCATGTCTAAGTATCTGGCAGCTATTTCCACTAGTGGCTTTAGAAATCTGTACTACATGAGTTGATGGTCTCATCTGGCCCGTTTCTTAACTGCGTCGGGAGGAGTATCTGGCCTGGCAATTTAGGATTTCTTCATCCCTTATTGAATGGATGCCAAGCTTTGTAAAAGATGGCTTGGGGTAATTTTCTATGGTGGTGTGTTTGCTCCTGAGTATCAAAAGTTTCAATAAAAGGCTTTCTGTTCTCTGACAACAGCCCATTTTCCCCAGATACATGCCTTGTTGTTTTTCCATCATTAACAGTAGATAAGTTTGGATGCAGCCAGAAGCGGTTGGCATGGACCCGCACTTGAGGGACTCGTGGGATGGTCTTCCAGCCACTCACTGTAGGCACCGTCTTACCTGATGCCTTCTTGACCTGAAAGTTCTTTGTTCCATTAGCTTTTTCCTCCTGGGCAATGACTTCTATGGTGATGGCTGTTGCTTTCCTTCTCTTTCCATGTTTCAGTTACCACTTTCCTCCCAGCATGTCTATGATGTGTAATTCTCTTGTAAAAGTTGCTTCTTGCTCATAAGTCCCCAAGCAGAGGAATAGAGCAGTTAACCTGCTGTTTCAAAAAGTTGTAATTGAAACCGTCATTCTCTGTAACTAGAATTCATAAAGAAGCATTATGATGATAGAGTTTTTAATTCAGTAAAATTCAGTAACAGTAATAATAGCTAAGCACTTTACCTACCTAGAAAACCTATGAGATGTATATTGTTATGCCCATTTCGTAAGTGAAAACTGAGGCATAGAGAGGTTAAGTAGCTTCCACAAGATTACATAACTGTAAGTCTTCTTAATACTAATTCAATCTTACCACTAGGTGCTGAAAGTGGCACGGGTTTATTCATTCCATTGTTAGATCCCTAGTGCCTAGTTAATTCATTGCACTCAGGCCTTTCTCTATAAATCTAAATATTTTGTGATGGATGTTGAGTTTCCTGTTGACTGAAGTAAATTAAGAATATTTAGCATATCCTGTGCAAGGCACATGGGCAGATACAAAGATTACCAGAACCCAGTCCTCCTCCTCCAGCGTTTATAGTCCAGTTGATTCAACAGACACATAGAAAAGTAGCCATAAATACAAGACAGAGGACAGTGAATGCTGGTTTAGAGATTCAAAGTGAGTTCAGTAGGAACATGGGGGAGGTGAGAGAGAATTCCAATAGTTGACATCTAGGATATTTTCATGGAAGGCATACAATATGGATTTACCCCTCATTGTTGAATATGTCTTACTAAGTAGTAACTGGAGTGTCCTGAGCTTAATTTGATCTCTTTTGGGATCTCCATTCTTGAAGCACCTTAGAATCATCTTTCTAAATGTTTTGCTATACATCTAGAAGATGTATCAAATGTGGACCTTGGCTGGGTGCAGCGGCTCATGCCTGTAATCCCAGCACTTTGGGAGGCCGAGGTGGGAGGATCTCTTAAGCCCAGGAGTTGGAGACCAGCCTGGGCAACATAGTGAGACCCCGTCTCTAGAAAAAAAAAAATTAAAAATCAGCTGGGCATGCAGCCGGGCGCAGTGGCTCACGCCTGTAATCCCAGCACTTTGGGAGACCGAGGCGGGCGGATCACCTGAGGTCAGGAGTTCAAGACTAGCCTGACCAACATGGTGAAACCCCGTCTCTACTAAAAATACAAAAATTAGCCAGGCATGGTGGCAGGCACCTGTATTCCCAGCTACTCAGGAGGCTGTGACAGGAGAATCATCTGAACCCAGGAGGTGGAGGTTGCAGTGAACTGAGATCATGCCACTGCACTCCAGCCTGAGTGACAGAGCAAGACCCTGTCTCTTACAAAAAAAAAAAAAAAAATTGTACCTTACCTCTGGCTGTATTTAGGAAGCTCCTGTTTTGAATAAGTATGTGGCTTGAACTCATTCTTTCTAATAAAAACAAAATATAAAAATGATATCATTGGCGGGGCATGGTGGCTCACGCCTGTAATCCCAGCACTTTAGGAGGCCGAGGTGGATGGATCACAAGGTCAGGAGTTCGAGACCAGCCTGGCCAACATGGTGAAACCCCATCTCTCCTAAAAATACAAAAATTAGCTGGGCGTGGTGGCAGATGCCTGTAATTCCAGCTACTCAGGAGGCTGAGGCGGGGGAATCACTTGAACCCGGGAGGCAGGGGTTGCAGTGAGCCAAGATCGCGCCACTGCACTCCAGCCTGGGTGACAGTGCAAGACTCTATCTCAAAAAAGAAAAAAAAAGAAAAAAGAAAGAAAAAGATATTATTGAGCCTTCTTAAGTAACTTGACGTAATATTCTCTGCCTTTTTTCTGTAAAATAGAGGAGCCCAGATAATGGGGAAAAAAGGAATAAATGTTATTCTTTGGGAATCTGTGGAGCAGATTATGAAAGTAAAGAATGAGTCCTAAGATATTAAAGTCAGAGCTATTTAGTGTTAGCGAGATTTAGAGGTAGTCTTTATGGAAGCAGTAGGTTATCTTTCAGAGCCGTAGAAAGAGTGTTTCAAGTAAGACGGAGGTGAATGAACACAGCAGGCATCCCTGAGATGGAAAGCTTCTGGAAAAAGATGGGTTTGTTCTCTGACTCACCTCATTAGATACTGACTACACCCCTGATTATTTTGTGGTTGAATATTAAGTATCAGGATATCACAGCCTCATGAGCAAGTTTTGCTTTTTTGTTTGTTTGTTTGTTTTTTGTTTTTTCCCTTTTCTAATAGACATTTGTAGCCAGAGAGAGGCTTACAGGAAAAGAAGAATAGGTGGTAAAATATACATAACATAAGCAACTTAGCCGTTTTTAAGTGTGCAGTTCAGTGGCATTAAGGACATTCACACTGCTGTGCAACCATCACCACCATCCATCTCCAGAACTTTTTTTATCTTGCAAAATTGAAACTCTATACCCATTGAGCTACCTGCCCCCACCCCTAGCCCCTGGCAACCACCAGTCTACTTTCTGCCTCTAATTTTGACTACTCTAGGTACCTTATATAAGTGAAATCATGCAGTATTTGTCTTTTTTGTAAGTGGCTTATTTTTACTTTAATGTCTTTTAGATTCATCTATGTTACAGCAAGTGTCAGAATTTCCATCATCATCATCATTATCATTATTATTATTATTATTATTATTATTATTTTAGATGGAGTCTGGCTCTGTCGCCAGGCTGGAGTGCAGTGGCGCGATCTCAACTCACTGCAACCTCCGCCTCCCGGTTTCATGCGATTCTCCTGCCTCAGCCTCCCAGTAGATGAGATTACAGGCGCATGCTACCACGCCCAGCTAATTTTTGTATTTTTAGTAGAGACGGGGTTTCACCATGTTGGCCAGGATGGTCTCAATCTCATGATCCACCTGCCTCGGCCTCCCGAAGTGCTGGGATTACAGGCGTGAGCCACCACGCCTGGACAATTTCCTTCCTTTTTAAGGCTGAATAATATTCCAATGTATTCCCTAAGTCTTTTTTTTTTTTTCCAAAGCAAGATCTTGCTCTGTCACCCAGGCTGGAGTGCAGTGGCGCAATCGGGGCTCACTGCAACCTCAACTTACTGACTCAAGCAATCTTCCTGCCTCAGCCTTCCAAGTAGCTGGGACTACAGGTGTGCACCACCACATCCAGCTAAATTTTTTGGAATTTTTTAGTAGAGACAAGGTCTTACTGTGTTGCCCAGGCTGACCTCCAACCCCTTAGCTTAAGCAATCCTACTGCCTCGGCCTCCCAAAGTGCTAGAATTACAGGCATAATAAGCCTTTTAAGTAGCAGTTTTTTGGTTGAAAACAAAACAACAAAACGCTATTGCAAGCATTTACCTCTTTTCTGATTGAAACTATTTTATTTCCCTTTTCTACTCTGAAAGACAGAAAAGCTCTGGAAATTTCTGCTGGGGAAAGAAATTTCCCATTATTGTCTTCAGCTCAAGACATTTTTGGAGACATTTGACTAAACTGTTTAAATTTGTCAGATTAGAAAGATGTTTTTTCATATGTGTCAGGAATTTCTCACATGTCTATGTTTTTACAATGTTTTAATTTTCAAATGGTAGATTGATTGGTGTTTTAACAGGAAGCTGACTGTTCAAAATGATTACAGGCCTATTATTTTTCCACTAAACTTTTCGACGCTAGCATCAGAGCACCGAGAGACACCTGTACTGTAATGCTTCCCGTTAGGGTAAATTCTCCACGATGCCTCCCTGAGCCACCATATCTGTCTCTCTGACTCTCTAAATTGGAGTCTGAACTTAGTATTGTTGTTTGCACTTGACTGACACCCAGTAACTATGTGGCATGCATCTATGTGGACTTAAGGGCATAATAGAATTAGAAATTTTTCCATCATAGTGAAACCAATTCACAATCACTGATTTATCCCTGTAGTGACTGTAAACTATGAACTGCCTTTAGATAGGCAGTCTAAGTATCTCTCAAACCTTAATTTCATCTTTAATTTCACTGCCTTAGGTGGATTATTGTGTCAACCTCCCCATTGTCTTCTTGGCTTTTGCATGTCTTTGCTTTTCTTCTTCATTCCTCCCAATACCACCAGATCAATTGTCTTAAATTCACAAATTTGATTGTGCCATGCCTCTATTTATTTTTCATGACTACTGGTTGCCTTTAAGACAAAGCAAAAACTGTAACATTGGCCCTAACTTACCTTGCTGGCCTTTTGAGCCCAAGCAGCTCTCCAGTCACCTCCCTTCAACTCCCACTGCGAACCCCTGCCACCCCTGATCCTGTGCTGGGAAGTCCCCATTCCCTGCACACATACCTGCCTTGCCTCCTGCTTTTCTTCATCTAGAATACCCTTTCCACCAGTCTCTACTTGGCAAAATTTTACCCATCCTTTAGAATTTAATGCAAGCTGCATCGTTGCTGTGAGGCATATTTTCCCATGAACGTTTGTTTATAGCTCTTTGTTTTCTTGTTCTATAGGTGCCTTTATCATAGTGCTTATCCCTTTGTATTGTGATGCTCTGTTAATGACTCTGTCTCTACTGCTATATTGTCTTTTTAATTTTAGGGTTGGGGGTACATGTGCAGGTTTGTTACATGGGTATATTGCATAATGCTGGAGTTTGGGCTTCTATTGAACCCATCGCCCAAATAGTGAACATAGTACCCAATAGATAGTTTTTCAATCCTTGCCCCCCTCTCTTCCTCCCCACTTTTGGAGTCCCAAGTGTCTATTGTTTCCATTTTTATGTCCATCTGCACCCACTGTTTAGCTCCCTCTAATAAATAAGAACATGTAGTATTTGGTTTTCTGTTTCTGTGTTAATTTGCTTAGGATCATGGCCTCCAGCTGCATCCATGTTGCTGCAAAGGACATGATTTCATTCTTTTTTATGGCTGTATAGTATTCCATGATCTATATGCACCTCATTTTCTTTATCCAATCCACTGTTGATAAGCACTTAGGTTGATTCCATTACTTTGCTATCATGAATAGTGCTTCTGCTGCTAAATTTTGAACCCTTTAAAGATCTAGGACTCTGCCCATCTCTCCTTTGTAGATACAGCATCCGGCTTAGATTGAGGCTCATGGTAGTTCTAGAAAAGAATGCTGAATGAATGAACGAATGAATGAGGAATGAATGAATGAAGGTAATTGAATCCAACCTTCATTTTAGAGGTATAAAGAAAAACTGAAGAAAATGTGGCTTTGACCTCAGGTATCTCTTACACATAGAAATGTCATGAGCAAGCATGGGATACATGTCAGTCTGTGTGTCCCACACATTCCTGAAAGCTGCTACTTTTAGCCAATTGGACCTTAGTTGACTCTTAAAGGTGAGATGGGATTCAAATATACTGGGGGAGGAGGTGCCATCTCCAGGTAAAGGCCTGGATTATGTCATGATTGAATACGTAAAATATTTTGGATCTGAAAAGATCTTTGTATGCTAGTTGAATTCATACAGCTACTTTTTGGGAAAATTAAGATTTAGTCCACATATGTACAGCATGTTTCATGATAAAGCACTGGACAAATAAAACCCCAACTGGCCCCATGATACTTATTCCAGCCATATCATCTTTCTCTCTCCCTTACCCACCATCTTAAACTTTCAAAATATATCTAAAAGGAAGGCATTGTTAATCAAAAGATAAAAAACTAATCCTCTAGTAGGAAGAATGTTTATGATTTCCTTTTATCTGTCATAACAACAGAAAATAGCATTTTAAACATTTTAAAGCATGATGGTGAATTATGTTTTGCCAATGTGGTATATGAAATGGAAATTTACTCTGGCTCGTTCATCCTCTGTGAATAAGATGATCCTACAACAAAATAGCATGCAGGCTCCTCTCTCGGGAACAGTGAGGGTAAAATATAAACAGTATTTTCATATACTGTCAGACGTTTAGAGGGCCGCCTTCCATGATTTTAATATTGTCTGGCTATACCTTCTCCACTTCATTTAGCACATAAGTAGGTTTTGATCCCATCTTCGACACTGCATTTCCCCATCATGAGAAGCCCATACTAAATCTTCAGAAAGTCGTTTTGCTTCAACGAAGAGACAGTCTCACCCCTCCTGTTACTGTCATATGGTTCTTTCCAGTTTTTTAGAACATGGTCTCTAGAGGTGTTCAGAAACCAAGCAAATGAAGCAAATGATCAGACTTTGGCAGAAGTTAAACTACATGATAAATGATAGAATTTGGCTCAAATTCTACTGGTATACACACATACACAGAGGGTCCTCTGTGTGTGTGTATGTCTAATATACAAATATAAAACAGACTTCATCTGTATATGTTCAGTAGAATGATAGATACTAAAGTTTTTATTGGACAGATTGAAAGAGTAAATCCTGAAAGACAAACAAATATTGAAGAATCTAAGATAGGACCAGGTGTTTTGTATTCAGAGAAAGTTTCCCATTAGTCTTGAGAGCTGAAGAGAAAGATAGCTGTTAGGAGACATGGCAAGTTGCAGCAGCAATTAGAAGTAAACCCTGGAGTTTCTTCTGAACTTTGGGAATGTATATGAACAGCTATTAAGAAGCACTATACACACACACACACACACACACATATATATATATATATATTTTAGATGTAGTCTCACTCTGTCGCCCAGGCTGGAGTGCAGTGGCACGATCTCGGCTCACTGCAACCTCTGCCTCCCAGGTTGAAGTGATTCTCCTGCCTCAGCCTCCCAAGTAGCTCAGATTACAGGCACACACCACCATGCCCAGCTATTTTTTGTATTTTTAGTAGAGATGGGGTTTCACCATGTTGGTCAGGCGGTCTCGACCTCCTGACCTTGTGATCTGCCTGCCTCAGCCTCCCAAAGTGCTGGGATTATAGGCGTGAGCCACTGTGCCTGGCCAAGAAGCAGTATATATTCTGAGTGCATTGGTGTAGGGGTGTGTAAGGGGTGATGGGAGAAGATGATTAAAAATTGAGTCTTATGGGAGATCAAATGAAGCAGATGGAATCTGGGGATAGGATCTTTGTCTAGAAAATTATTGAAAAGGCTGGTGCGGTGGCTCATGCCTGTATCCCGGCACTTTGGGAGGCCAAGGCAGGAGGATCGCTGGAGCTCAGGAATTTGAGACCAGCCTGGGCAACATAGTGACTTTGTCTCAACTGAAAAGTAAAAGTAGCCAGGCATGGTGGTGCACACCTGTGGTCCCAGCTACTTGGGAGGCTGAGGTGGGAGGATCCCTTGAGCCCAAGAGTCCAAGGCTACTACGGTGAGCAGTGATTGTGCCGCTGCACTCCAGCCCGAATGACAGAGCAAGACCCTGTCTCAAAAACAAAAACAAACAAACAAAAAGAAAGAAAATTATTGAAATAGTCCCCATGATGGTAACAAGGCTCTAGACTGGCATCAAAGAATAAGGAGATAAATCTGAAAGCACAGCCTTGGTGATGGGTTAGATGTGAGAAGGCACAATAAGAGGTGAATTTCAAGTCGTGAGCCTAGGAGACAGGATAGGCAAGAGAATTTAGGAAGAGGAGGTGATGATGTTCACTCACCTATTCCATAGACTACTCATTCTTGTGATGTGTTCATGGGTGCCACAATAAGTAGGAATTCTGTAGTCAGATAAGTTTGGAATATACTGAGATAAAGTTAAGGATAAAGTTAAACAGTAACTGAAGGACTTTTCATAGCCTTTAATATGCTATGATGAATTGATTAGACGGAGTATTCTGTCTTTGCCAAATTTATCAGATTATGGGGGTAGGTGTTTTGGAGATTGTGTCGGGGAGGGAGGGTGCACTTCGGAAAATGATTTCAGAACAAGAGAATGGGGTGTGTGTGTGTGTGTACACATACCTGGGTGATAATCACCCATCAAAGTGAGAGTCTTTTGATCATAATAGATATAGAACCTGAGAGAATGTGAGACAACAGGCTAGTATGAGGAGTATGTGGAAGTCAGGCAGAGAGGTGTTCACCGGAAACATAGCTGAGATTAGATTCTTCTTTATAGCAACCAATAATTAATAGGAGGACAGGTGATGTGTGTTGGGGGTTGAGGTGGGATGGACAAGGGGAAGCAAGGCAAGGGCAACCGAGGCCCAGGAAGACATCCCAGACAAATGTGCTGTCACCAGTAACCAGGTCGGAAAGAGCTGGTACATGGCAGTGATTGAAACAGGAGGGCTCTAATCTAAGAGGCATAGAGGCTCTCTGGTTTGTCAAGGAGGACATCTCCTCTCTTTCTACCTGTTGTGGTAGGTGCTAATGCTAGGGCAAAGGGTGAGTGAATGGTATCCCAGTACTCCCTGCTGCACTCAACAAACACTTCATCGACCTCTCACTTTGTAAGGATAAGAGAATAATGAGCATTTAGGTCCTACTCTCAAGATGGGCACTATTTCTGAAGAAAAAGGGCAACAAAGGTAGTTAAACTGCTACCTGTGATATGCTTGATAGATTGATTGATTGACTGACTGACCGTAGAGACGAGTTCTTGCTATGTTGCCCACCCTGGTCTCAAACTCCCTGGCTCAAGTGATTCTCTCACCTCATCTTCCCAAAGTGTTGGGATTACAGGTGTGAGCCACTGCCCCCAGCAAGTGTGATATACTTGACGCCTGCTTCTACAGCAGTTATGAATCTGACAAGGTCTTTAACTGTGATTGGGCAAAGAGGTTTAATATATTTGAATTCTCTAACTTTTTGAGGCAACCAAGGAAATAAACATCATATGAATAGCTCTAAGTCTGAAGCCCAATTTCATAATCAGAAAATTACTTTTAAAATTTTAGTTTTCCTTATAACCAAGTTTAAAAATAGACTGGGAAGCACACCCCTTTGGAGAAGTTGGAATTGGCATAACAGTATGTGAGGTGTTACAAAGGTAAACCCTGACCCTGGAATGGAACTACAAGTGTAGTTTTTTTTCTTTTACTGGACCATACGCTTTATTTTTAGAATTTTGAGTTGTGTTTCACTCTGGCGTATCTTCTATTGATATCAAATAGTTTAAGCTGGGCCCACCAAATGTGGATAAGATGACAGTTTCTAATGTAAATTTCTCAGGGAGCAGAAAAGGCTTCCGGGGAAACACACAAGGCGCCCCATTGTAAGGACACTCCTTTGTGCTAGCTCTTTTCTGGCTCTGACTTGAGCTGGCTCACAGGGCTTCTGCTCTGCGCCTACCACTCCTCGCTGAGAGCCAAGAAGACTTTTCATAATGCCATCTGTCATAGGTGTTCATGAAGGGGGCATGTAAAAATAAATATAAAAAAAGTTTACAGTGAGTTTTAATAGCAGTTTAGGGATTTTTCTGAATTATGGTAAGCAAAAACTGAAAAGTTACAG